>NC_141693.1:1172816365-1173416365 GCF_964263255.1 Lissotriton vulgaris
CAAGCGCCGGCGCTGTGGGGGCGTATAGAGGCGCCCCGGGGGACTCCAAGGGGCGCCAGTCACACCGCAATACTTTTCCTCCACTGTTCGGGGCCCCCACAGTGACCACCTCCACTGCCAACTGCGACCATCCCACTCTCACCACACGGGGGGCTGCTCCGCCAAGTCCGCTCCCTCAGGCCGCCTCTCCGCTCCCCCCATCGGAGTACCACGCAGAGACTCAGGCGTCTGCGACTCCTCTCCACCGCAGCTCGGGTCTGGCCGGTCCATAGTCCACTTTCTAAACCAGCACCCGGGGAGGTCCCCCGCTATCCGCCGCCGTGCTCACCTCCTCACCGCCAGGGACGGCGATAGTAATGCCTCCTTCCAGGCTTCACGGAGGGGTGGCGGGTCCGCAGTAGCTACCAGGTAAGAGCCAAACCTGGTGCCTGCGTTGGCCGGACTCGCTGTACCAGCACCGGGCCTCGCATGATATCTCCCCGGGCCGCCACCTCCGAGCTCGGCTGTCTCCGAGCTCGGAGGTGGCGGCGGCGACCTCGCGGCCTCGGCTGCTAAGTCAATTCCACCCACTCGCTGACAGCCCCCGCCGACTCCAGGGGCAACGAGGGGTGCCGGACAGGCTGCTGGGGTAGCTATTGGAGGGCTCCAGAGAATGGGTGCCCGTGCTGTAGAAGGCCGGCGGCGGGAGCTCGGAGGAACACGTCCGCTCACGCCGCCATCTTGGGCACGCCCCTCCTGATTATTATTTTTAGTAGCAAGGAACAGATATACTCTTAATGGATAGTTTTTGGAAACAAATATGTGGGTTGTTCTGACTTGTACACTGAAAACATTTCAGAGGGCAGAAGAGAAAAGTGCAGCTCAGATGATATATATTTTATGTAGTTAATGGTGTTTATTTCCTGTGAAAGTGCCCCACAAAAAATGTGTCTTGTTCTTGTGCCCAATGCTGGTAAGTGTTGTATATATTGTGCATGCAGTGTGTAAACTCTGTTCTCAAGGATAGCTCTGCACCTCATAAAACCCCCCATCCCTCCCGTCTAGTCTTAGCAGTCTTTTTTTTAATGCCAACTGGAGATGTTCATTTGCTGCCCAGACTGTGACACTTAAGTTTGCACTGATAGCTCAGAGGCGTATGAATGCAAAGGACAAGGGCTCAAGAAAATGTATGATGGCCATATTCTCCAGTATTAGGGGTGTCTTTCATAGATTCACATGCCTGAATCATTCCCCGTCGTCGGAGTGGGAGTCCCACGGTACATAAAAAAGCAATAATATGCCATAAGTATGTAGTAAATACCAATATAAATAAACCAGGAAGTAAAGTAGCCAATGCTACAGTAGAAAAAACTTCCACATCTATGGCTATCCCAGTCATTTTGTATAGTCCAAACTACAGCCAATCAGGCGCTAGCACCCACCAGAATGTTCTCCCCAGAGGCTCAGGCTCATGTATGATAGCCATATTCTCCAGTATTAGGGGTGTCTTTCATAGATTCACATGCCTGAATCATTCCCCGTCGTCGGAGTGGGAGTCCCACGGTACATAAAAAAGCAATAATATGCCATAAGTATGTAGTAAATACCAATATAAACAAACCAGGAAGTAAAGTAGCCAATGCTACAGTAGAAAAAACTTCCACATCTATGGCTATCCCAGTCATATTGTATAGTCCAAACTACAGCCAATCAGGCGCTAGCACCCACCAGAATGTTCTCCCCAGAGGCTCAGGCTCATGTATGATAGCCATATTCTCCAGTATTAGGGGTGTCTTTCATAGATTCACATGCCTGAATCATTCCCCGTCGTCGGAGTGGGAGTCCCACGGTACATAAAAAAGCAATAATATGCCATAAGTATGTAGTAAATACCAATATAAACAAACCAGGAAGTAAAGTAGCCAATGCTACAGTAGAAAAAACTTCCACATCTATGGCTATCCCAGTCATTTTGTATAGTCCAAACTACAGCCAATCAGGCGCTAGCACCCACCAGAATGTTCTCCCCAGAGGCTCAGGCTCTCAGATTTTCTACCGCACGTCGCGTGAAAGGGAGTCTCCCTGAGCTCTGCTCAGTACTTCTCGACTTTACCAGTGTTTCTTCAGAATTGGAATGTCTTCAAAGTCTCTCTTTAGAGCTTGTGTCTCTTGTGGAAAGCTTAGGCTTTTTAAAGAAGATCCCCACAAGAAGTGTATATATTGTCTATACCCTGAACATGAGGTGAAAGACTGTAAAATCTGCAGGACTTTTCCACAGAAGACCCTCAGAGACAGGGAAGGTCGTTTGCTGCTGTGGTTGCAGAAATTGAAAGGAAAGGAGGATGCTCTTTCTGAGGTAGGAAGTGTGGCTTCTATTTCCTCTGTGTCATCAAGAAAGAGAAAGACTGAGGAAAAGAGTTCTTCTCCTGGGGCTAAGATGCAGAAAAAAGTCAAGGTCTCTGACCTGCCTTCTTCTTCTTCTTCAAAGAAAAAGGTTTCTGCACCTTCTACTTCTGGATTAAAATCGCCCCTGAGAAAGTCTGCTAAGCCTGTGCCATCTAAAGGACACTCAGACAAAAAATCACCTCAGAATCAAACCTTGACGACGGACTCTTCGTCGTCGACGACGGCTCCGTCGACAGGTCCTGTCTACAGTATTGCATCTACGTCGACGGTTACTTTCTTGTCTCCAAAGCCACAAATGATAATGACGTCGGCGGCTTCTTCGCCGACGAGGATGTTTGTGTCGATAAGACCCATTTCGTCGACGACCATCCAATCATCGAGCGTCGACGTTCCTGCGTCGTCGACGTCGAAGATAATTCCGTCGACGAAGATTTCTCCGTCGACTAAGAATCCTCCATCGACGACAGATGTACCATCGTCGACGACTTCATCGTCGACGAGAACTTCATTGTCGTCGAGAGCATCGTCGACGAAAACAACCGCGTCACTGATGGCTCCGTCGACGACACAGGTCAAACCTCCGTTGACGATACTGTCGACGATGGGCCCGTCGACGCCACTTTTATCATCGTGTACAGATATACAGGTGTGGTCTGCTACGTCGCATACTTCTTATGACGCTTCTCAGTCGTCAGGAGCGTCACTACTACAAAGAAGAAGCTCTACATTGCAGCCTCTTTCTCCATTGAAGTTACCTGACCAGTTACTATATTCAGATGAGGAAGGAGATCAAGACTTTTCTGATGATGATGGCAATTTCAGAGTAGCCAGAAGTCCTTCAGAATTGTTCATCAAGACGCAAGAGGATGATCAGGAGGACGATCAGTTCACTGCAGCACAAAGGGGTCAAACATCTACACCAATACCTACGGCACAAATGCCAGTAGATCTTATTAATAATTTACAATATATGCTGAGTGACTATTACCGCAGGTTTCCTCCATCAGAGTCTGCAGAATTACGTCCAGCGACTCCAATGACGCAAGAAAATGTCTCAATTTCTACAATACCTAAACAGTCGTCACTGACGCCAATACCTGAGGCTCACACTATTGACCCTCCATCTCCAGCTCAATCCCAGCGTACGTATCAGACAGTTGATGATGATGATGATGATGATGATGAGAGAGAGGAAGACTACGTTGATGAAGAATCAGAAATGCCGGAGTGGGATAATAATCAGACACAGATCCCATCACCAACTGCTCCTCATACAGCGGATTCACCACCTGTTGACATTGGAGGTTTTCACCTGGTCATGGATAGAGCGACAAAAAGATTTAAGATCGCTATGGAAGTTGCACAGCAGGACTGTTTTTTATATGATTTTAAAGATCAACCTCACAAACAAGTAAGAACAATCCCAATAATTGACTTTATTTGGAAAGAAGGCATAAAGATCATGTCTACGCCAAATTCTTTACCTGCAGTCATGCCACGGCTGTAAAAAAAATACAGGGCACCCAAGACATCCCCTGCATGCCTTGTTGGACAGGCAAAAACCGAATCTGTAGTTGTGCAGGCGGCACAAAATAGATCTAAAATTCCAGCCTCTCAGGTCAATGCTCCACCGGACAAGGATGGAAGGCGCCTTGACTCTATTGGTAAAAAGGTTTCCACAATGGCTGCGACTACTGTCAGGACAGCAAATTCGCTAGCAATTTTGGCGAGATACGAAAGACAGATGTGGGCAGACATATCTCCATTTTTGGAAAAGTTGCCAGAGCCAGAGAGATCGGAAGCAATGAAAGTGCTTCATGAGGGTGAGTGCGTCTCGGCAGAAATGATCGACGCAGCAGTGGATGTCGCGTCCATAGGTTTTAGACAACTAGCAGGAGCAGCTGTGCTAAGGAGGCAAGGCTGGCTGAAGTCAACTACTTTCAGACAGGAAGTCCAAGCAAAGATCATGGACATGCCCTATGATGGGGAGTATCTTTTTGGGCAACATGTGGACGAAGCCCTGCAGGCCATTAAAAAAGATACAGACACGGCAAAATCAATGGGAACGCTACAGTTTCGTAGATCGTCCTTTCGTGGCGCCAGAGGACGGGGGTCCTATTCGAATAGAGGCGGATTTTCCCAGCAACGCTCTTACCAGTCCTCACAGAGTAATCAGCGATACCAGCCGTATAGGCAGCAAACTTATGGACAACGGGGCAACTATTCAGAAGGCAAAAGAAGATCTTCCTACCGGGGGAAAGATTCTGCTAAGAGACAATGAGAACAGTCACCTGTCACCACCTCTGACAAATATACCATCAAGAGTTGGAGGAAGAATATCCCATTTCTCATTCAATTGGTCAAAGATTACAACAGACAAGTGGGTTCGGGATGTTGTAACCAGAGGTCACGCCTTAGAGTTTATCAAAGTTCCTCCAAATTCACCTCCAAAAGGTCCCCCACCAGCTCGCATCAAAGAGCTTCTTTCCCAAATCAATATTATGATTCGGCAAGGCGCAATCGAGATTGTTCCACAGTTACAGAGAGAAAGAGGCTTCTACTCAAGGTTCTTCCTCATTCTGAAAAAGACAGGGGAATGGCGTCCCATTCTCGATCTGCGCACCCTCAACAAATATCTCAAAAAGATATCTTTTCGAATGATAACGCTCCAAGAAATTCTTCAGCTTCTGTCCCAAAACGACCATATGGCTTCCCTGGACCTTCAGGATGCCTATTTTCATGTACCGATTCTCCCCAGGCACAGAAAATTTCTAAGATTCAGAGTGGCTGGCAGGGATTTCCAGTTCAAAGTTCTCCCGTTTGGACTTCGGTCAGCGCCTCGTGTATTCACAAAGATGTTGGCACCAGTAGCGGCGCATCTTCGTTTAAAAGGCATCCAGATTTTTCCATATCTGGACGACTGCCTTATAAAGGCCAGCTCTTTGAAGACAGCTACTATGCATGTCCAGAAATGTCTCTCACTATTTCAAAACCTGGGATTAACAGTCAATTTCAAAAAATCACACCTTGTTCCATCTCGGAGAATATCATTTTTAGGAGCGACATTAGACACTCAGCTCACCCAAGCCTTTGTCTCAAAAGAAAGACAGTACAAGATTTGCAAGATGGCCCTCGACTTGCAGAAAAGAGAGTACGTTTCAGTAATGACTTACAAGTCTTTCCTAGGGATGCTATCATCTTGCATCCTCTCATACCCAATTGTCGTCTGCTCATGCGTCCTTTTCAAGAAGAACTCAGTCTTCAATGGATTCAAGTGACAGGGTCATTCGAAGACAAGATCTGCATAACTGGCTGAATGCTAAACGCTCTTGCATGGTGGACACAGACAGGCAATTTGAAAAGAGGACGTTCTTTTCTAACGGAAAATCCAGCTTACACCATCACCACAGATGCGTCTCTGGAAGGTTGGAAGGTTGGGGAGCGCATCTGGAGGGAATGACAGCCAAGGGCAAATGGAGCAAAGAACAAAAGAGATGGCATATCAACCTTTTGGAGTTGAGAGCAATCTTCCTGGCTTTAAAATCTTTTCAAACAGTGATTCACGGATCAACGGTACTTGTCAGAACAGACAATACAACGAGTATGTATTACCTGAACAAATCACGAGTGGGAACTTCATCAGGCCAATCTCGACAGAATTTTTCAGGAGTGGGGTCAACCCGAGTTGGACCTGTTTGCGACGAGGCAGAACCGCAAATGCCCACACTTCGCAAGCTGGTTTCCTCACAAGGAGTCTTGCGGAGAAGCACTCTCGATGAGCTGGTACCAAATATTTGCCTACGCTTTTCCACCGATCCCTCTAATTCCCAGAGTCATTCGGAAGATGAAACAACAACCTTGCCGTCTGATCCTCATCGCACCCAGGTGGCCTTGCCAATATTGGTTTACAGAGCTCCTACTTCTATCAGAGTGCAAACCCATACAATTGCGGACTCTGCCGAATCTTCTAACAATGCAGAAGGGTCAAATCGGTCAGCCGGACCCAGCCTCCTTGAAGTTAGCAGCTTGGCTCCTCAACACGTCGAATTTGCTCATTTAAATATCCCAGAGGATTGTAAAGAGGTCTTAGCCAATGCCCGAGCACCTGCGACTATAAAGACTTACCAGTTAAAATGGAAAAGGTTTTGTAATTGGTGTCGCGAGGCTCATTTGCATCCACTTCAAGCGAGACCAGAACAGATTTTACTGTTCTTTCTCCAATTGGCTAAGTCTGGTTTGGTCCACTCCACACTGAAGGTGTTCTTAGCGGCCATTTCCAGATTCCGGCAAGATGGGTCTAATTCTCTGTACTCCTCTAGGATAATACAGCAATTCTTTAAAGGTCTGTTCCGTATGTTCCCGCCTGTTCGGCGTCCACCTCCATCATGGTACTTGAATGTGGTACTTTCTCAGCTCATGCGTCATCCTTTTGAGCCCATTCATAAGGTGGATCTGAAATTCCTTTCTTGGAAGGTGGTACTTCTGTTGGCTTTAACGTCAGCGAGAAGAGTCAGTGACATTCAAGCTTTCACCCTCAAAGCCCCTTATATGCAGTTTACTTCTAATTCAGTGGTGCTTCGCACAAATCCTAGATACATACCAAAAGTCCCATCTGACTTTCACCTTAATGAACCGGTGTGTTTAAAGACATTCTTTCCTAATCCACAAATGACAGCAGAAAGATCTTTGCATTCTCTGGATATCAAGAGATGCCTCAAATTTTACCTTCAGAGAACGGCTACATTGCGTAAGACAGATCAGCTTTTTGTAGCATATGGCAAAATGTGACAATGTCACGCAGTAACCAAACAGACTATAGCTCGTTGGGTGTCTTCAGCAATTGGTTTGTGTCATCAGCAAGCAGGAAAACCACTACAATCCTTGCCTAGAGCGCATTCTACAAGAGCGGTCTCGTCATCAGCGGCCCTCTTTGCTGGAGTGCCCCTGCACCACATATGCAGAGCGGCAACTTGGTCCAGCACGCATACTTTCAGCAAGCACTACTGCCTGGAGAGCAGCAGCGATGCAGATACTTCGGTGGGAAGAGCAGTGTTGCGCAATCTTTTTAAATAAGGTGAGCCTCTGTTTTTCCCTCCTCCTCTATGCTTTCTTAGACGCCTATGTTATGTTTATATATTATTGTACCATTGACATATACAAGATAGCGTCTAAGAGCAAAGGAATGTTGTACTGCTATTTACTCTGATTCAGGCATGTGAATCTATGAAAGACACCCCTAATACTGGAGAAGAACAATAGTTACTTACCTGTAATCTGTGGTTCTCCAGTATTGGTGTCTTTCATAGATTCACATGCAACCGCCCACCTCCCCTCAGAGGCTTTTAGGCTATTTTGGTTTACCTACACTCCTTGCGATAAAATCTGAGAGCCTGAGCCTCTGGGGAGAACATTCTGGTGGGTGCTAGCGCCTGATTGGCTGTAGTTTGGACTATACAAAATGACTGGGATAGTCATAGATGTGGAAGTTTTTTCTACTGTAGCATTGGCTACTTTACTTCCTGGTTTGTTTATACATTTATCATATTTCTGATTCTGTTCTTCAGTGATGTGGCCAGTGCAGTCCTTTACATGAGTCCCCTTGCCTAGCAGCACTAGGCTAAAGTTTGTGACTCAACACGAACATAAAAAATATGTTAAATAAACCTGCAAGCATATATAAAGGTTAATTTAAGTTAAAGAAAGCAAGTAACTAGGCTGTCCTAAAACGACTTAACATTAGGAACACCTTTATTTATGAAGTCATCTTGCCGTAAAAGTACAATAACGTCTGTTAAATAATTCATTAACGTGCAGAGCCGTTTCACCTTAGTACATCAGATTATCAGTGCATTGAGAAGTATATTTTTTATAAAGTGATAGTTTTTAACATGAACTGAGAAACCTTCATTCTTCCCTACACCCTGCTAACAATACCAATAGTGTACGAAGAGGCAAGTCAGTTGTTATGTGTACTTTTTGGGGGCCAGGGTTTCTGTTATATATAAACAACATACAGTTTATTAAACCAAACACTGGAGAAGGCTTTCTACAGCACACATCTTGAAGTCATGTTTTTGGAGGTCCTCATATGTGATAATTAAGAAAACGAATGGAAAGTGAAAGAAATTGTTGCCTAGGATCACACAATTTGGTTAACTGGAGAAGCTGGGATTAATCCCAAGTTTTTGGTTTCACATTATGCAATTCAGACACTACAGGCTTATTATGATCTCGGTTGTAAAGCCTCCAACTTTAGGTCAGAGGCTTTACGACCAAGAGTGTCTGTTTCAATTCAGACCGGCTGATTACAATATATCAGGTCGGAATTGAAAACTGGCTGGTCATTCTGGCTGGTTTCCAACGGGCTCCAGGAGTCTGTCAGCCAGTCGGAGACTGGCCCATAATCCCATAGGAAGGAATTTCTGCCTTTGGGATTACGATGCTTGGTTTCCCATAGGCTTTCCATGCCGGTCTAGCCGACATTAGAAGCCTGTCGGAAAGCCAGTTTGAGGGCCCCTAGCAGGGCCCCCTTTTCTTATGGCCTCCAGTTGGGGGCCGAGGGGGCACCTATGGTACCCCCTGTTAAGCCCTGCACCTTGTGGCAGGCACCTTGAGGTGCCTGCAACGGGATGCCGGGATTAACACAATCTCCCATTTCTCTGCGGGAGCTTGTGTTACGGCCGTAACACTAGCTCCCATAGAGAAATGGGTGAATGCAACCGCACCGTGTGCGATCTCATCATAATAGCGTTGTCGGGACTGCCCACCGGAGGTTGGTCCCTCTGTCCCAAGAGCGCGACTATGTTGGGTGGACTCCAGTCTGCCCGACATTGTAATCGAGCCCTAGATGTATACTCCTAGCTTCCCTTACACCTACCTTACCTCAAACCCCTCCCCAAATCCTGGACAGCCAACTTGCTGTTGCCACTTTACGGTATTTAATGTGGCCCTCAGTCACATTACAGACCAAATGTGTGGCCCCTGGGAAAATGTTTGTGAGTACCCATGTTCTAGAGTAAGCTGCTGATCGTTTTGTATTTTTTTTGTTTAGAATGAGTGGTGTCAGTGTGTTGTTGCCTCTTAACTCATTTGTGTAGTTGATTTTCTAGCCTGAACTCTATACATTTTTTGGATAATTTCATACTAAGTGATACCTATTTCAGTATGCGCATGTGCTCAGTATCGTAGAAATTGTGTCTTTTTGAGAAGCTGTTGAGTTGGGAGTGTTTTATAGGTGAAGATACTTTCCCATCTCTTAAATTTCCCAGATGCCCTAATTTTCTCCTACTTTTACTACTTCAGTGTTTTTGTTTTGTTTCCTCAGGTCTCTGTGGTTTACCAGGCTTTGGACTTTGAACCTGAGATCTTTTTTGCCTTAGGTTCTCCGATCGGCATGTTCCTCACTGTGAGAGGGCTGGATAGGATTGATGAGAACTACAGACTTCCAACATGTAAGGGATTCTTCAACATCTACCACCCTGTGAGTAACACACAGATCATATTTTCTCTATTAAGTATGCAATCAATATGGGTGTTGTTGTTTCATAAGCTGTTCTTTGTGCCCTGAGCTAGTGTGTTTTTTGATTGAGTGCTGAATTGGAGGGCTTAGAGATGAAACTACAGTACATATCGGGTGCATTTCAGTTACAAAATATAGTTGGCACTGAGACCCTAATTTAATGCTGAAGTTGGAACCACAATATTTACAGATATAAAGATTTGCAGATTCTGTCACAGGGATATTTTTATGCTGAAGACGGTGGTTTGGACATCCTGCTAACGTTTTGAGATTAACAAAATATTAATTCTTTCCCAGTTGATGTGATTTGCAAAAATTACAATTACCACAATCAGAAGTGTATCATTTGGTACTTCTGCATCAAGCTCCTGTCGTTTCTCAAAATTGAGGAAACTGGCCTTGAGATACTACTACTGGCAGACAAGCAGAACTGTATTATGAGGCCAACAATTGTATCCATATATTCCTTTCCTTACCTCCTGGTTGCTGGCAGATTGCGATTGTGCAGTGATCACATTGTTTCCAACTGTTCATTGGAATGTCAATTTTTTGTTTTATTTATAGTTATAAGGAGGTTTTGAGTCTACTCATCTCTTCCTCTGGCTAGTGGCTTACCACTGCAGTCAGTGTATGCCACATGAGTCTTGGTTTGACTGTGTGGATTATTGTTTGGGGGGGGGCTGGGGTCGTAGCCAAAACAAAGTGATCTTTCAGTTTTCTTTTCCTGTTTTGGAAGCAATTCTAGGAGGTTGAAGAACAATATCCCTTTCTGTTAGTATATTCCAATGTTTCTCTGTGCATTTACTAACAAAAGTGGATGCTGTTAAGAAAGTTTCTGGTGTATGTGATTTCTTTTGCCCTCATAATTGCCTGTATATTGGCCAGATGACTCAGAAAATAAAGATCCGGATATGCCAACATAGGAGCCCTTTTAGATGTTCGATCTTCACTGCTCCCTTGATAGAACATTTTATTTAGGAGGAAGACACAGAAGAGTACAGACAATTGAGTTATGTAAACATTAGCTATTAGCCATTGATATTTACTGGAACATTACTAGAATTGAAACATTACTGGAACATTTCCAGTGATGCTCTTTTACTAAGTGTAGGAAGGTGGATACCTGACTATGGTTGCCCCCAACTTTTTGCCTGGTGTTTTGCTGGTTTCCCGACTTAGTTGACCTGGGGCCCTGCCAATCAGGACCCCAGGCCTACTGCTCTCTCTCTAAAATGGATTCCATGTACCTTAGGTACATTTCCAATGGTACTGGACCACCTTATCAGACCCTGTAACTCAGGGCATAGGTGTAACCAGGGCCTACCAGGGGCTGCAGCATGTATTATGCCACCCCTGGCTGGCCATCTAAATCTGACACAACTGGCTGCACGACAGCTGGGGCAAGGTGGTGTAATCACCCTTTGCTTGAGATATAGTATACCTATATCTAACCCTAAAATGGACACACAGATTCCTATCAGTCACTCCTATGGCAGGCCTTGACAATCCTGAAGGCAGAGTGCTTGGAATCGTGTGAGATGGTGCTCTGGCATGAGCTGAGCCCGTTTGCAGCTTGCGGAACCAAGTCCTAATAGCTGTTCCATGATAACGCATACCATATACTCTTAAGTGCATTATAATCCTCGCGGTTAAATGCTATCTTTGGTATCGCTTTATCAAAACATGTCGAGTAAGGTGTCATACGAATTGGAATACTAACCCCTCGCCAATTCTGGCGACGGGGTTAGCATTCCACCCTTCTAGAGGGACACGACATGTATGTAACTGTGAACCCCGGTTAAAGTTAACTCAAGCCTCAGCATCACAAAATGGATGCTGCCACCACAGACACGAGTCTGACCCCCTGCAGCTGGGAGTCCTTCCAGCGAGGGGAGCTTGGACAAAGGTTTCCTGTCAGGGGCGGTGCTAGCACCATCCCAGACAGGGTTTTGTGTATCCTGGGTAGGCAGGGCTTTACAGGAAGGTGACTGCAAGTGGCACTCCAGTGCTCACTACGCATCTGCCGGCTAGAACCAGTTCCAGGGGCACACCAGCCCCTGAGCTGGGGAAAGTCCGGCATGGGAGAGGGGTGTAACCACCCCCCTTCCTGGTCCCACCCCTAGGGCAGGACCTAGTCGCGTACCCCCCCTTTCTTTAGGATAAAGGCAGGAGCGGGGACCCTTCCAAATTAGATCATCTTTGATTCAAGAAACTACTTTCTACGAAAGGAACTCTAGACTCTTCTCAAGATTTCTCCCTTGTGGCTAAGGAGTAGTCACCCTGCATCCGCAGGCACCATCTACGAACTCTGCGGTTTGCTGCACGTCCTTCCTCCGGAATCCGACGGACCAGCTCGACGCGACCCGGCTTCCCTGGCACCTCTGACCTCTACCTACCTCTACAGCTAAGCTGAGAACCGTAGGTGCGACGAGACCTCGAGGGACCGGCCATCATCAGAACTGCACGACTTCTATCCAGCACGACCGCCGAGGGATCCTCTGGTGAGTGCTTTGGGGTCCGAGAAGCCCCGACCCTGAGCAGCTCCAGCACCGAAGTCCAGCCCCCCAGCATCTCCACGATCTGCGTGGGGCCCTTCTGCTTTTTGCTGCTCACCGCGTTGTCTGGCTATTAGCCCGCTGGCTTGTGGCCTTCCCGACGACGATCAACGACGACAACACTGCTGGTCTGGTTGCTCCAGACTGGCCCTTGCTCCCTTCCAAAAGAGGAGCACCCCGGACCCTCCTGGTCCACTCCAGACGCCATTTTAGGTCCACCGCGTGGGCTTGAATTTGCCAAGACTTGTTGCCCCAGTCCTGGGTCCAGCGACGTCGACAGCATCAACCATCGTGGGACAGCTCGCACCTCCATCCTGGTCGCCGACAACGCCTCCTGGTCCGTGAGACTGCAGAGCCCAGCGTCGCCCACTCACCTGGTCGATGTGACTACCATCCGGTGCCCTCCTGGTGCCATCTGATCACTGGCTAGTGGTCAAGAACTTGGTCCCCCCTGCTTTCAGGTGTCATCCATCTTCGATCCAGGCTTGGATCACTTCGAACAATCTTCACTGGTCGACTGCCAGCAACTCTTTCTTCAGGCTCCTGGTTCGTCAACGAGGATTCCCGACGTCTTTTCAGACCTATGCAGCCGCAGCCCCTGGGCTAGGTAACTTCGGCATTTCGGTGCCCCAGCATAGCCTCACTATCCAAGGGTCCAGATCCACTGTCGTTTTCGACCTACCTTATCGGGTTCGCCCGAGAACACTATTTGCCTTTACTAGCTCCCATAGACTTTGTCCCGCGTGAGACTGCACACTCTGCACCCGAGTCCCCTAGGCCTCCTACTAGTAATCTGAAGGTTCAGTAACGTAGTCCTAGCGATTCCAAAGCCTATTAGTCAAGTACTTACCTGCTAGTAATTTCGCATTCCAGTTTCATAGTATATGGTTTTTCGTGCCCCTCGGGCATTTGTGTAAATTGTGCAACTTAAAGTATTTTCGTAAGAGTTTTTTTGTGTGCTTAGTACCCTGTCCTCATAAAGAGTACAGGGCTGTTGTGATCTAAATAAATACACTGTTTATTTTCATAACACTTGTGTGGTGTCCTTTCACTTGGTGTTCAAGGGGTATATGTGATGGTATAACAGCTGGCTTAACACGCCCTCTAGAGTTTAGCCCGAAGACTGCTCGTATCCATGCTACTAGGATAGCTGGTCTTAAGGTCTTAATCATCAATAAGGGTTGTTTGGACTGATACAAAGTGCTCACTAGAATAGTGAACATTAGGTATCAGGCCAACTTCTCACATTGGTGAGCAGCGGTTGGGATTTGAGCTTGCTGTTGGCTCGAGGCATGTGGGCTGCTGAATTCATATCTGTGCATAGATCGCCGCCTAGTGTTGGGTCCGGATGATTGCACATTGTTGTCCTGGAAGAGTCTTCGAAGTATCACGAGATAGGTGGCTCCTCCCCTGGACTACAGTGCGCATGGGCATCGCCTCCATCCCCAGATTGTTTTTTTCCGCCATTGGGTTCGGATGTGTTTCGGTTCCCTCTGTCGGAATCGATAGTTGTTTAACTTTTATTACTTGAGACCAAAAGGTCTTTAGGATTGGCGTCGGTATCGTTCATCGTTCGGGTCAGTTTATTCTCAGCTCCGAACACTTGCTGCCCTTCCGCGTGCTCTCGGCGCGGACGGGCCTACACGACGCTCCAGACTACTTAACATGGAACGAACTCCGTTCAAGAGGTGCCCGGTGTGCACCTCAAAGTATTCACACCTCGACGTGCACCCAGTGTGCAACAAGTGTTTGTCACCGGACCACGATGAGGCCAGGTGTATGGCCTGCTCCAAATTCCGGTGTAAGAAGACTCTTAAGCTTCGTCGGGCCGCTAGACTCCAGGCCCAGTTATCAGCGCCCCCGCCAGACAACATCTTCGAGGAAGACGTTGAGGACGACACCGTCTTACAAGTTTCGGACTCCAGCCCAGCGTCGGAAGAGGACAACTACGATGCAGGGGACGAGGAGTTTGAAGGAGTCGTCGGAGAGGTAGGGGACGACGACGGGGCCATTGCCACTGTAGAGGATAGCTCAGAGGACGAGCATCCTCAGACTAGCTCAGGGGTCAATCCCCATTATACGGCCCAGGTCGAGGGATCGCCTTCGGGCCTTACCCAAGATCTCGATACTCGTCCCACGACCCCGTCTCCGGGCCCGGCCACGGACATTGGTGATGCGCCACTCCCGGTGAAGAAACCGAAAGTGAAACCATCAGGGCCCACACCAACGGTATCGAAACCGAAAGTAAAAAAAGTCGCACTGGTGGGACAGAAGGCTCCAGAGGCCTCAGCGACTAAGGGGTCCAAAATGGCCGCCGTCATCAAGAGCCAAGCCAAGATGGCCGACCCGAAGACCCCGGTGTCGAAGCCGAAGGCGAAGACGACCGACGCGGCTGTGTCGGCGCCGAAAGTGGTCGAGGTCGATGACCCGAAAAAGGCCTCGAAGAAGCGTCAAGACGACCCCAGGGCTCTGGCTGCGCCGATTCCGGTCGTCAAGGTCAAGGGTGGCGATGCGTCGGCTCCGAAGACCGTGCCTTTGATCGCCGACCCTATTCCGGACTCAGGTGATTCGCTCGGGCCGGGCCAGCCCTCCCCGTCCTTAACCAAAAAGGTCACGGAATCCCTTCAACGGATTCGGAAGGACGCATCAGCTCCCGCACCGAAGGATGTGGTGCCGAAGCCTTCACAGAAACCGGCAAAGGCGCAGGCGCCGATCCACTTCACGCTGCCGCCGAAGACGACGCGAAGGCTTTCGCTCCAAAACATGGGGCCGGGGTGCCTTTGAAGCGGGCGTCGACGCCTAAGCCGTCGTTAGTGGTGCCGAAGCCTCGTCTCCAGCCACTCGCGGATGAGGAGCGTCGGGAGGTGGTCATCGACGCCAACACAGGAAAACTCTCTCTCCTGAAAAGGAAAATCACATCGGAGCCGGTGTTGGAACATTTTCGGATCCCACTCAAAAAGAAGTTGGACTCTGCGGGTACTTCTGCCCCTATAGAGCCTGCATCTCCACAAAATCTAGAAGTCTCACCAACTCATTCAAATGCTGGGGAAGGTGACGGAGATGAAGAGGACGAGTACAATTATCCAGCGTACTCTGATCCAGAGGAGGTCAATGTACCTTGGTCTGCTGGAGGCGACACTGAGGACCCTCAGTCGAGTCACGAACCGCAGCTTTTTGCAGCAAAAACTTCTCCAACGGAGGACTCTGCAGCCTTCAACCCTCTAATTGAGAGAGCTGCGGCTAATCATGATGTCGACCTCCATTCGGACCCAGTGGATGTCGATTTTCTGTTTGACACTTTCTCAGTGGCTGAAAAGTCGGTCAAGACTCTGCCTATGCTCAAGGGAGTGCTGAAGCACGCGCCAGAGGTTTTCAGGGAACCCACTCGGGCGCGAGTCATCAATCCTCGTATTGACAAGAAATATAAGGCAGCGCCCACTGATCCAACGTACATCAAGGGACACTTGCCACTAGATTCTTTGGTTGTATCCAACGCACGCAAGCGGGCAAACTCGCAGACCACGGGTGATGCTCCTCCCCCGGACAAAGAATCCAAAATCTTTGAAGCCTCAGGAAAACGTATTGCTGCGCAGGCAGCTAATATTTGGCGCATTTCAAACACGCAGGCCCTACTCGCACGCTACGATAGGGCGCATTATGACACCCTAGAAACACTTCTTCAACACTTACCTGATCAGTACAAAGAGGCAGCTGAAATGTTAATTCAGGAGGGGAAGCTAGTCACCAACGCTTCCATTAAGTGTGCACTGGACGTGGCCGATACCGCCTCCAGGGCTGTAAACACTAGTGTGTTACTGCGTAGGCATGCATGGCTTAGAATATCAGGCTTCAAACCAGACATACAGACGACCATTTTAAATCAAACAGTTAATCCAGACCACCTGTTTGGCCCTGAAATGGATGCAACCCTTGAGAAAATGAAAAAAGACACGGACACTGCTAAGTCTATGGGGGCCCTCCAGTCCCAGCAGTTTCGGGGTGGTTCCTTTCGCCGCTCCAATAACAGAGGCACCTCAAGGGGTCAGGCATCGCAATCCACGCAGTACTATAAAAGCAATACCCAGACCTCATACACCAACAAGGGTAGAGGTGGTTACAGGGGCAACAACGTCAAAGGCAGGGGACGTGGAAACAACAGCTCCAGGTCCTCCACCACCACCAAACAGTGACGCCTTGTCACTGCCCCCCGACCACACAACACCGGTCGGGGGCAGACTCCAGCAGTTCCTGCCCGCGTGGAAATCCATCATCACGGTCAGGTGGGTCAAATCTCTTATCCAGTACGGTTACTGTCTGGAACTTACTTCCACTCCACCAAACATACCTCCAAAGAACCGTCCTATGTCCGGCGAGCACTTGCACTTGTTGCAGCAGGAGGTCACAGTCATGCTGCAAAAAGGGGCAATAGAGCTCGTGCCATTGCAAGAAAGAGGAACAGGAGTTTACTCTCTGTACTTTCTAATCCCCAAAAAAGACGGATCCCTCAGGCCCCTCAACTGGTACATTCTGTCAGAGCACTTCCATATGCTCACGTTGCAGCAGGTTCTCCCTCTGCTTCGGCAGGGGGACTTCCTGGCTACTCTGGATCTCAAGGATGCATACTTTCACATTCCCCTGCATCCTTCACACAGGAAGTACCTCAGATTCACAATTCAAGACCAGCACTACCAGTTCAGGGTTCTGCCTTTCGGGGTCACCACAGCGCCCAGGGTCTTTACAAAGTGCCTGGCGACTGTGGCGGCACATCTAAGACGTCAAAACATCCACGTCTACCCCTATCTCGACGACTGGCTCATTCAAGCACAGTCGGAACAACAGTGCGCCGACCACGTGTCCCGCACCATTCATCTCCTGCACGATCTGGGATTCTCACTGAATTACCCAAAATCCCATCTCCAGCCCGCCCACATACGGCAGTATCTGGGCGCGACAATAAACACTCTGGCAGCCACTGCGCAGCCAAATTCAGTGAGGGTCGCCAGTATTCAGACACTGATCCAACGATTCAGACCTCAGCACTCGCTTCCAGCGAGAGTGTTCATGCAGTTGATAGGCATGATGGCCTCCTGCATCTCCATTGTCCCGCACGCGAGGTTACATATGCGTCCGCTTCAGGAGTGCCTAGCACGTCAGTGGACTCAGGCTCACGGGCAACTATCAGACCTAGTGTTGGTGAGCGGTCGGGCGTACAACTCTCTGCATTGGTGGAATCCACAAAACCTTTGCAAGGGCCGACCGTTCCAAGAGCCTGTGCCACAGATTATCCTGACGACGGACGCTTCTCTCCAGGGATGGGGAGCGCATGTACTCCACTACACAGTGCAGGGACTATGGACACTACAGCAAAGGAAGATGCACATCAACGTCTTGGAACTGATGGCGATCTTCATGGCCTTAAAGGCATTCAAAGTACATCTGTGCAACAAGGTCGTGTTGATCCGGACGGACAACATGACGGCCATGTACTACATTCAGAAACAGGGGGGCACACACTCTCCGCAGCTGTCTCATCTGGCTCAGAGCATGTGGAAGTGGGCCATTCAGAGGAACATTTTCCTGATGGCAGAACATCTCCCAGGCAAGGACAATCAGATGGCGGACCTGCTCAGCAGGCACAGCCACCAAATGCACGAGTGGGAGTTACATCCATCAGTACTCCAACCGTACTTCCAAAGGTGGGGTCATCCAGAGATAGACCTGTTCGCCACAAGGGAGAACGCAAAATGCAAAAGCTTCGCCGCCAGGTTCCCACACCCGCAATCGCAGGGCAATGCGATATGGATGAACTGGTCAGGCAGATTTGCGTACGCTTTTCCCCCAGCACCTCTGATACCGCTGGTGGCACGCAAACTCAGGCAGCACTCGATGACTCTCATCCTGGTTGCTCCAACGTGGGCTCGCCAACCATGGTACACCACGTTTCTGGAACTTTCCGTGGTACCGCATCAGAGGCTTCATCTCACACCCAGCCTTCTGACGCAGAGTCATGGCGACATTCAGCACCCAGATCCGCAACAGCTCAACCTGGCGATCTGGCTCCTGAAGTCCTAGAGTTTGGCTACCTCAATCTTCCTCATTACACAAGAAATACCTAGGGGTCAGTGAAACACTGTAGCTCAACTGCAAAGATAGATCTTAAAACCACACGGGCAACAGGGTGGAAAGACAGACCATGCAACCAAAGTGAAATGAAAGTGAGGGTTCAAAAATATGGGCTGAAAATTCCCATCAGAAGCCACTCTGTACCGCCCTTTGTTACATCATTTGGGTACTCCTTGCCCAGGAGGTAAGTGAGAACAGTCCGTTAGATGTGGTAGTGACTGTTCTGAGATGTAAGATAAGAGTGTATCAATAAAGGGTGGTTTAAAGGTTTTGAAATTAGGTGTGACTACTGAAAAAAGCAGTGTGAAAAGGTTGAGTGATAAAGATAAAATTGGATAAAGCTAGGTGGATGTAAAGTTTTATTGTGTTCCCCTAGTTGTCCAAGATTAAAAACAAAGTGAAACAGATTTGAAATAATATCTGTGAGTAGTAGCGGTCAACATGTTTCAGCAAAACTGGAATACTTCCAATGCATTCGTCAGGACCAGATGTATGTTCAACTACTGCTTTGTAAAAGTGAAGAAATGGTAAAATCAAGATATCACCTGTGTTTCCAGGTCATACGTTCAACCACACACTGTTGTCGTAGTGTGAGCCCAGCAATGGCAGGAGCATAAAAGTAAAACAAACAAACAAATATGTTGTAAATGACACACTATGTCACATACTACAGAGAATGTCTTTATACATAAATCACATTCTTTTGTGGGCAGTATGCATTTTGCACTTTGTTTACACCACTCACCCATTAGTTGTGGTTGTTGTGCCTCACCCCACCTGGCAGCAGCTCAGGTTTATGGAGCACCGCTCTAAACCAAAATTAAAAACAGAAGTGACAGTCCTAATATTTCATTCATTGTGAGCAACAATATCTATACTTGCAAGTATATAAATGCAATTAAGCGTTTATCATAGCTTAGTTCATTATCAAATATACCAAAATGTTACATGCCATTTAATAGAAGCAACTCTTTATATAGTGATATGTTTTTCTTATAACTATAAGGTGCAGTTACTTCAAGATGGTTTTGATGGGAACAGCCAAGCGAGTGTTCTTTCACTTTAAAATTGGCAAATTCATTAGATGACCCCATCGAATGTGAAACGCTGCTTATCGGCATATAGACAACAATGGGGAGAGCCGATTAGATAACAAAGGGGAGAGCCGATTAGATACTAATGCGTAACCATCCGATTGCATGGCAGTTAGACGGCAATGTCAGTTTTTGTTTTAGGCATATTTAAACTTCACAGGCACGCCGAAATCCCACACTAAGTGTCACAGGCCATAAGGTTTGTAGGTAATAGGGCCCCACTATAGTAAGCCAGGCGGTTCATCAAGACTGGCCCTCCAGTGCTCGGATGTCACGAGCACACTAATGTACAGCGCTACGATCTCATTCACGGCAAGGCTCAGACTAGAAAGTGAGCGTAACCACGCCTAATGAAAGCGGGGAGAACTTTGCCACGTTAGAGAACCTCCGCATGCATAATGGCACTAGCGCTGGATCGCGCTGACTCACCTCTCCGTCGGTGTCTCCCGGCAGTCTTCTGGGCTGTCTGGGGGGGCACCGAACAAGCTGTAGCCGCCATTTTTGAGAAGTGAAAGCTAATCCATTGCGTCACGTGACCCGCAAAACCCATTGCGATCACATGACACACGCTAATTCTGGGTAATGTAGTTTAAAACCAGAAACGGACATTATTGTCGTTTTACGTGTATGAAATCTAAAGAGAGGATCGTTATCCAAGTAATATAGTCTGCATGGTATCCCAAGCAGTTTTGCAATGACCAGAAATGCACATGTGGTCATTTATAATAAATTGCAATTGCTTACGAATATCATTTCTCATTTATAAAAAAAAAAAAAAAAAAAATTCATTTATGAAAACAACACCTCAGTGTTTCTAGACTTAATGGGCACATCCAATTGCATATAAATGTAGACCAACAGATTGGGACATCCGGCATTAGGGCATATAAATGCAATCAGATATATAGCAGCCCCTGCATTCATATGCACAGAGGTGCAGTCCCTTCAGGACACCAAGGACGTTTTGAGACTCCTGCCAGAAATACAATACGACCACAACACCGACATTTTGGTGTCATTTGATGTCGAGTCATTATACACCTCGATTCCACAAACAGAGACACTTGAGGTTGTGACTCGTTTATTGGAACAGAGCGACCATCAGTCTATTACACCAGTGTCTTTCATCATGACCTTGGCTGATATAGCGATGAAAGAGAACTTCTTCCAGTTCGAAGACACCACCTATCTTCAAACCTCAGGGACCAGCATGGGAAGTGTCTTCGCTCCAAGCCTGGCCAATCTATACGTCCATAATTTTGAACAGCAAGAGGTACTAACATCTTCCAACCCATATCTATCATCGCTTCACATCTGGAAGCGATATATAGATGACATACTGGTCATCTGGCGTGGCTCTGAAGCAGACCTATTGACCTTCCATTGCTGGTTGAACACACAGAACCCATTTCTGAAATTCACCATTGAATATGATAAAACAGAGTTGGCGTTCCTGGATATAAAAATCTTGGCCACTACTAATGGCTTAGAGTCAGAATTATATCGCAAACCGATGGCCAAAAATGCTTTGTTAAACTATGAGAGTTGCCATCCTCGGGCCCTTAGAAATAATTTACCATTTGGCCAATTTCTTAGGATACAGAGAAACTGCTCTCAGAAAGAAACATTCACTGCCCATTCAAAAAATCTGGAGGAACACCTACTTGAGAAAAAATACCCCAAAAAGATAATTCGTCAGTCCAAGAAGAGGGCCTCAAACAACAACAGGGAGGCCCTCCTTGAGCAACATCCGCCAAAGGAGAAGACCGATTGCATTACCTTTGTTAATACTTTCAACACAAGGTCAAATCAAGTCCAGAGGATTATTCGCAAGCACTGGTCCATATTAAATACAGGAGGTGACAAAATCCTTCCCCCCTTGTTTGCATTTAAAAGGGGACAGAGTCTCAAAGACCAGTTAGTACATACTCGTCCCAAAACCAAAGGACCCAGACAAGTGGGGACCCTTTGGGACTTACCAGCAGTACAGGGACACCATCCCTGTGGGGTCTGCTCAGTCTGCCCTTTGACGAGCAACTCATCCTCAGTTGACATTGGAACAAACAGGCCTTGGGTACAACGTCGTTTTACTAATTGTAATAGCGAAAACCTAATTTACCTCATCACATGCCCCTGCAAAAAACAATATGTAGGCATGACGACGAGAAGGATCAAAACAAGAATTCAAGAACACCAAAGCACAATACGATGTCGTAAACATGCGACTCGTTTAACTGCACACTTTTTAGAGGTGGGACATGGCCCCAATGATTTCGAATGGACAGTGTTGGAACAACCTTTGATTCCCCAATCATGCACAGATGTAGGGAGCTTCCTGTTCAGATTAGAACAAAAGTGGGTCTATAAGATCAATAGTGACAAAGATGGATTGAATGAGCCAATCCCATGGATGTCCCTCTAATGCATGTTAATTTTGGCAATATGAATCTGACTGCACCTCTGTGCATATGAATGCAGGGGCTGCTATATATCTGATTGCATTTATATGCCCTAATGCCGGATGTCCCAATCTGTTGGTCTACATTTATATGCAATTGGATGTGCCCATTAAGTCTAGAAACACTGAGGTGTTGTTTTCATAAATGAATTTATTTTTTTTATTTTTTTTTTATAAATGAGAAATGATATTCGTAAGCAATTGCAATTTATTATAAATGACCACATGTTCATTTCTGGTCATTGCAAAACTGCTTGGGATACCATGCAGACCATATTACTTGGATAACGATCCTCTCTTTAGATTTCATACACGTAAAACGACAATAATGGCCGTTTCTGGTTTTAAACTACATTACCCAGAATTAGCGTGTGTCATGTGATCGCAATGGGTTTTGCGGGTCACGTGACGCAATAGATTAGCTTTCACTTCTCAAAAATGGCGGCTACAGCTTGTTCGGTGCCCCCCCAGACAGCCCAGAAGACTGCCGGGAGACACCGATGGAGAGGTGAGTCAGCGCGATCCAGCGCTAGTGCCATTATGCATGCGGAGGTTCTCTAACGTGGCAAAGTTCTCCCCGCTTTCATTAGGCGTGGTTACGCTCACTTTCTAGTCTGAGCCTTGCCGTGAATGAGATTGTAGCGCTGTACATTAGTGTGCTCGTGACATCCGAGCACTGGAGGGCCAGTCTTGATGAACCGCCTGGCTTACTATAGTGGGGCCCTATTACCTACAAACCTTATGGCCTGTGACACTCAGATTTAGTGTGGGATTTCGGCGTGCCTGTGAAGTTTAAATATGCCTAAAACAAAAACTGACATTGCCGTCTAACTGCCATGCAATCGGATGGTTACGCATTAGTATCTAATCGGCTCTCCCCTTTGTTATCTAATCGGCTCTCCCCATTGTTGTCTATATGCCGATAAGCAGCGTTTCACATTCGATGGGGTCATCTAATGAATTTGCCAATTTTAAAGTGAAAGAACACTCGCTTGGCTGTTCCCATCAAAACCATCTTGAAGTAACTGCACCTTATAGTTATAAGAAAAACATATCACTATATAAAGAGTTGCTTCTATTAAATGGCATGTAACATTTTGGTATATTTGATAATGAACTAAGCAATGATAAACGCTTAATTGCATTTATATACTTGCAAGTATAGATATTGTTGCTCACAATGAATGAAATATTAGGACTGTCACTTCTGTTTTTAATTTTGGTTTAGAGCGGTGCTCCATAAACCTGAGCTGCTGCCAGGTGGGGTGAGGCACAACAACCACAACTAATGGGTGAGTGGTGTAAACAAAGTGCAAAATGCATACTGCCCACAAAAGAATGTGATTTATGTATAAAGACATTCTCTGTAGTATGTGACATAGTGTGTCATTTACAACATATTTGTTTGTTTGTTTTACTTTTATGCTCCTGCCATTGCTGGGCTCACACTACGACAACAGTGTGTGGTTGAACGTATGACCTGGAAACACAGGTGATATCTTGATTTTACCATTTCTTCACTTTTACAAAGCAGTAGTTGAACATACATCTGGTCCTGACGAATGCATTGGAAGTATTCCAGTTTTGCTGAAACATGTTGACCGCTACTACTCACAGATATTATTTCAAATCTGTTTTCACTTTGTTTTTAATCTTGGACAACTAGGGGAACACAATAAAACTTTACATCCACCTAGCTTCATCCAATTTTATCTTTATCACTCAACCTTTTCACACTGCTTTTTTCAGTAGTCACACCTAATTTCAAAACCTTTAAACCACCCTTTATTGATACACTCTTATCTTACATCTCAGAACAGTCACTACCACATCTAACGGACTGTTCTCACTTACCTCCTGGGCAAGGAGTACCCAAATGATGTAACAAAGGGCGGTACAGAGTGGCTTCTGATGGGAATTTTCAGCCCATATTTTTGAACCCTCACTTTCATTTCACTTTGGTTGCATGGTCTGTCTTTCCACCCTGTTGCCCGTGTGGTTTTAAGATCTATCTTTGCAGTTGAGCTACAGTGTTTCACTGACCCCTAGGTATTTCTTGTGTAATGAGTATGTATATTGGGGTATGTACCTAGTTTGGGTCATAAAACTTGCCCTGGGACCCTCTGATTAATCGGTTTGTTTTACCTCAATCTTCCCCCCGATTGTATGGACATCATTCGGGAGGCAAGAAAGCCCACTACTAGAGCATGTTATGCGGCGAAATGGAAGCGGTTTATCATTTATTGTGCAAACCACGACATTAACCCGCTAGATGCTTCCATTCAGAACATCATATGTTACCTGTTCCATCTGTACCAATGCAATTTGGCGTATTCTTCCATCCGCATTCACCTGTCTGCGATGGCCGCATACCTTCAGAATAGGCAACACCTATCACTTTTTAAGGTTCCTGCTATCAAGGCTTTTCTGGAAGGACTCAAAAGGGTCATTCCACCACGGACACCACCAGCTCCAGAATGGAACCTCAATGTGGTTCTTACAAGGCTGATGGGTCCTCCTTTCGAGCCACTACACTCTTGCGAGCTTCAGTTTCTTACTTGGAAAGTGGCTTTCTTAGTAGCAATTACATCGCTACGGAGGGTTAGTGAGTTGCAGGCTCTCACCATCCAAGAGCCCTTTTTCCAAGTCCATGCCAACAGGGTGGTGCTCCGCACTAACCCTAAATTTCTTCCCAAGGTGGTATCTCAATTCCACATAAACCAGACAATCGAGTTGCCAGTGTTTTTTCAAAATCCTGAGTCGCTAGCGGAGCGGATGCTCCACACCCTTGACGTTAAAAGAGCGTTGATGTACTACATTGACAGGACTAAGGATTTTCGAAAGACCAAGCAACTTTTCATTGCATTTGCCTCACACCACAAGGGTAACGCTATTTCCAAAGCTGGTATCGCTAGGTGGATCGTAAAATGCATTCAGATCTGTTACGCTAAAGCTAAACGCACTCTCACGATTCCACCAAGAGCCCACTCCACCAGAAAGTTGGGGGCCTCTATGGCTTTCCTTGGGAACATTCCCTTAGAGGATATTTGTAGGGCAGCCACATGGTCTACCACACATACTTTTACTAAACATTATTGTGTAGACGTGCACTCTAAACAGCAGGCAGCTGTTGGTCAGGCTGTTCTCAAGACACTTTTTCAAACTGCTGCAGCTGGCACGGGCGGCCGCCTCTAATGGAGGGACTGCTATGTATTCTATGCACAGATATGAATTCAGCAGCCCACATGCCTCGAACTGCAAATGCTACTTACCAGTATGCATCTGTTCTTGGCATGTAGGGCTGCTGACATTCATATCGCCCGCCCTCCTCCCCGGCGCCTGTAGCAGCTGCAGTATTCATATTTATTTATGTTCATAGCATAGGCATCACTCACATAGTTCACTCCATCTCGGCCAATGGCTAAAAACAATCTGGGGATGGAGGCGATGCCCATGCGCACTGTAGTCCAGGGGAGGAGCCACCTATCTCGTGATACTTCGAAGACTCTTCCAGGACAACAATGTGCAATCATCCGGACCCAACACTAGGCGGCGATCTATGCACAGATATGAATGTCAGCAGCCCTACATGCCAAGAACAGATGCATACTGGTAAGTAGCATTTGCATTTTACCACACGTATCCTAAGAATATCTTTGTGAAAGATCACATAAGGTAAGGTACATATAACTTAGCTTAGAATACTCTGAGTTCTACTGAACCAGCTGTTGTAGTTTAACAAGGCTTAGCACACCTTGACTACAACTCTTAGCAAGGGATCAGTAGGCAAACAAATAGTGTAGGTAGGTGCATCACTTACACCACACTAGAAGCATGTCTAACCTCGGAGAGTCTTCAGAGACCCCTCTCGTGGTTGTGGACCCTCCACAGGTCCCTTCCAGATATGCTGCTCTTAGTTTCCAGGAGATGAGACAAGAGTGTACCTCCAGGAAACTAAAACAGGGTTCAAACCCTACCATTCCTTTTCTGATTGGTCTCTTAGAGACTTATGATGGTAGGAGGGCTGCTAACACAGATCCTTCTCATCCAGAAGGGAATATGCCCACCTTACAGGGTCCCTTTGATAACCATGACCATCCCCTCCAGGAGGCAGATGATGCTGAGGATGAGGATGAGGATGAGTTGTCAGGGGAAGAGGCAGACAAGGTACAGGTAGAAGTCAGGAGACTCACCAGGTCCAACTTAAGTAGGCATGAGAATGGACTTGGGGGACCCCCAGGGCCACTCTCAGGCAGACTTAACATTGGGAGTGGACGAGTTAGGTCTCTATCCAGAGGCTCTAACAGATCCATTCAAACCAATGGCTCTCAGACCTCTTCTCATAGAGGGATGTCATCCCCTAAGAGAAGGGAGCATGAAGCTAAGATGAGGGAAGCCAATCTGAGGATTGAAAGGGAAGAACTTGCCCTGGCCAAAGAGAGGCTTGCCTTTGCTAGAGAGCAAAAGTTAAGTGGGTTAGATCTCACTGGTGGCAGCATTCTCCCAAGAGAAAAAGACAGGAGTTTAGACACTAGACACCTGAGTAAGATAGTGCCCCCCTTTAAACAGGGGATGACATCCACAAATGGATGACTGCTTTGGAGAGGGCTTGCACTGTACAGTGTGTCCCCCAGAGTCAGTGGGCAGCTATCTTGTGGCTCTCCTTTGAAGGCAAAGGTAGAGATAAGCTCCTCACTACTAGAGCTGAGGATGCTAACAATTACCAAGTCCTAGTCTAGTCTAGTCTGGAAATTTGTATTGCGCAGAACATATCACGTCCCGTGAGGGAGTCTCATGGCGCATGCGGACAGTCCCAGAGAAAAAGAGGAGAGATCCTATAAAGGCAAGACCTAGCTGAAAAGCCATGTTTTCAGCAATTTTCGGAACCTCATGTGCTCGATCGTTGCACGGATGTTCAGAGGAAGTTTGTTCCATAGGAGGGGTGCCATATGGGAAAAAGCACGTCCCCCATTTCTGACTGTTTGTACTCTAGATGGAGTGAGTAGGAACTTGGAGTTGGATCTCAGTTCTCGTCCGGGCTGGTACCAGGTCAATTTTTGGTTCCAGTATTTGGATCCAGTGCCATGCATATGTTTATGAACTAGACACATGATTTTAAAAATGACTCTTTTTTTTTTATTGTGAGCCAGTGTAGATTCTTTAGGCTTGGAGAGGAAGGAGATCGTTTTGGGAGTCCAAGAATCAGACGAGCAGCAGTGTTTTGAACAACTTGTAGCCTCTTTATATGGCACTCATTTATGGCAAGCAGGATGGAATTGCAGTAGTCTAACCTATTTATTATGAGGCCCTGCACTAGAACTTTGCGAGCTTCTTTTGGTATCCATTTGAAAGCTCTGCGGAGGCTTCGCATGATTCCAAAACAGGTCCCAACAGTGTCGTTCACATGGTCCTTCATGGATAATTTATTATCCATGTGGATTCCGAGGTTGCGGACGGATTCTTTTGGGACCGGACATTCCCCCAATTCCGGGGGCCACTAGTCCTGAGTCCAATGTGCACTCGCTTGACCAAAGGTCATTATTTCAGATTTTGCACCATTTAGTTGTAAGTGGTTCAGACTCATCCAGTTTTTAACCTTGATCAGACACTCTTTAAAACGTTTTTTTGTATCATTGATATCATGGTCAAGGGTCACAAGTATTTGCGTGTCATCCGCATATAATAACACGTCAAATCCATGTGTCCTAATGAGTTTGGCCAGAGGGGCCATATAAACATTAAAAAGCGAGGGACTGAGGATTGAGCCTTGAGGCACACCCCTGGTAACTGGCCGTGTACTGGCCAAAGGTTCATCAGTTTGTAGTGTGGTAGTTCGATTGGACAAATAACTGATGAACCACCTTAAAACCTGCCCCTTGACACCATACTCCCACAGTCGTCTGACTAAGATGTGATGGGAGATGGTGTCAAAGGCAGCCGATAAGTCTAAAAGTACCAGAATGCATGACTGTCCTGAAGAATACACTGGTTGATGGGTTTGGTTTAACCACTGAACAGTACAGGTTGATGTTCAGAGATACCCAGAAAACTCTCAGTCTCGGACTGACTTTGTTGATTGTGCCACTAAGGCTTTTGAAGGCTGGCTACTGGGAAGTAAGGTTACTGATTTTAAAGGATTGTACAATCTAATTATGAGGGAGCAAATCTTAAGTAATTGTCAGAACCAGTTATTACACCAACACCTGGTAGACTCTGATCTGACCTCTCCACAAGAATTGGGTAAGAGGGCAGACAAATGGGTCAGAACCAGGGTCAGGCCTAAGAACCAGGGTGGTGACCAAAAGAAGGAATCAACCAAGCCTCAAGAGAAGGGTGGGAATAAATCTTCTGATCAAACCACAGGGCCCCAAAATTCCTCTGAAAAGGGTGGGTCCCAAACTTCTGCCAAAACCCAAAAGAAACCTTATTGTCATACCTGCAAAGAGGTAGGCCATTACAAAAGTGACAGCAGTTGTCCCAAGGCCAACAACAATAAGGAGAACATACCCCCAAGTAATACTCCCAGACCTCCTGTTACCACTAGTGGTAATCCCCCAGGTGGTGGGAGTGCCCCCAAGAATGTGGTGGGCATTACTTTGGGAAACCAGGTGGACTATGGCCTAGCCAGGTCCCCTAACAACACTCTTGTCTGTGAGACTGGCATGGGGTTTGCCAACTTCACTACTGGTTCCCACATTTTGGGAAAGTATAGACAAGAGCCCTTTATCAATGGTCAGAAGGTTGAGGCATACAGAGACACGGGCCAGCATCACCATGGTGATTGACCACCTGGTCCCCTCTGCTCAACTGACCCCTGGTTTTCTTTATCAGGTGACAGATGTTCATGGAGTGAAAAGAAGGCATCCCATGGCAGTAGTCGAGCTCAGTTGGGGTAATGTCACAGGGCCCATGAGAGTGGCAGTGACAGACACCCTACCTGTAGATTGTTTACTGGGGAATGACCTGGAACTCTCAGCATGGGCTGAGGTGGAGCTAGAAACTCACTCCAGGATGATAGGCCTACCCAGAAAGGTTAGTGGGGCAGTAATAGCTACAGCCCCAGTCCAAGCACCAGTCCTCCCTGAAACGGTTGGAAGAGCAGTGGTAGCCACTGCCCAGGTTCAGACAGACTTTCCTGAACAGGATAGGAGGGCTGTGACAGTCACAGCCCAAACACAGACTGAGTGCCCTCCTGAAAAGGTTGGCAAGGTTGAAATGGTCTCAGCCTCTACTCAGACAGATAGTGGGGCTGTGAAGCCTGAAACAATGGATCACTCCACCCAAACTGAGAGCATTGAGGAGGAAGAAAGGTTTTCCCCCTCCCAGACACTAGGCGAGAGCCAGCCTCCTCAGGGAACTGACTCTACCCCTGGTGAAGGAACTGCCCCAGAGGTAGTCAGGCCTAGCCTGACAGAGCCCCTGATGACAGTGGACCCTTCCCAGGTGGGACCCAGTCTGGAGCAGGTAGCCTGCACCTCTCTACCCTGCCTCAGTCAGCCCAGGGCTGTAGAGGTCAGGAAGGCCAGTGGTGGACCCCAAAGGGCCCCCTGTCCAAAAATCCCCAATCAACAGATTAGGATCACTGAAGCTAGTAGACCTAGCCAAGTGAAAATGAAACAGACTCCTGAGGGATCCCCCTTAAAAGTAGTTAGGGACCTTCCACAGCTGGACACTGGTGGGCACAGCCAAACATGGGGCCTAAAAACCCCAAACCTGACCTGTCCCTCCAGTAAGCCAAACAAAGGGACTCAGCCTCCAGCTTTAGGTAGCCAGAGGTTGACCCTGAGAGCTCGTAGCAACTCAGTACTGGAAAGAAAGGCACATATGGTGGATAGTGATTGGAGGAAGTTGAGCCCAACAGTAGTGGAGTCTCACTTCAGTACTCCATTCCCACACCAGCCTTTTACTTCGCCAAAGCACACCACAGGTAGTGATTCCCTATGGTGGAGACCCTCAGATACCCTTAGGGTGAGGGATTGCTTAGTGGACCATGATACAGGGGGTAACCATGCCAGTGCATGTACCACCTCATATGGCCACTCAGGCAATATAGGCTTACCTGGTCAAGGATAGCCTTATCTCCTTTCGTTTGGGGGGGGATTGTGTAGGAAGGTGGATACCTGACTATGGTTGCACCCTACTTTTTGCCTGGTGTTTTGCTGGTTTCCCGACTTAGTTGACCTGGGGCCCTGCCAATCAGGACCCCAGGCCTACTGCTCTCTCTCTAAAATGGATTCCATGTACCTTAGGTACATTTCCAATTGGTACTGGACCACCTTATCAGACCCTGTAACTCAGGGCATAGGTGTAACCAGGGCCTACCAGGGGCTGCAGCATGTATTATGCCACCCCTGGCTGGCCATCTAAATCTGACACAACTGGCTGCACGACAGCTGGGGCAAGGTGGTGTAATCACCCTTTGCTTGAGATATAGTATACCTATATCTAACCCTAAAATGGACACACAGATTCTTATAAGTCACTCCTATGGCTGGCCTTAACAATCCTGAAGGCAGAGTGCTTGGAATCGTGTGAGATGGTGCTCAGGCATGAGCTGAGCCCGTTTGCAGCTTGCGGAACCAAGTCCTAATAGCTGTTCCATGATAACGCATACCATATACTCTTAAGTGCATTATAATCCTCGCGGTTAAATGCTATCTTTGGTATCGCTTTATCAAAACATGTCGAGTAAGGTGTCATACGAATTGGAATACTAACCCCTCGCCAATTCTGGCGACTGGGTTAGCATTCCACCCTTCTAGAGGGACACGACCTGTATGTAACTGTGAACCCTGGTTAAAGTTAACTCAAGCCTCAGCATCACAAAATGGATGCTGCCACCACAGACACGAGTCTGACCCCCTGCAGCTGGGAGTCCTTCCAGCGAGGGGAGCTTGGACAAAGGGTTTCCTGTCAGGGGCGGTGCTAGCACCATCCCAGACAGGGTTTTGTGTATCCTGGGTAGGCAGGGCTTTACAGGAAGGTGACTGCAAGTGGCACCCCGGTGCTCACTATGCATCTGCCGGCTAGAACCAGTTCCAGGGGCCCACCAGCCCCTGAGCTGGGGAAAGTCCGGCAAGGGAGAGGGGTGTAACCACCCCCCTTCCTGGTCCCACCCCTAGGGCAGGACCTAGTCGCGTACCCCCCCTTTCTTTAGGATAAAGGCAGGAGCGGGGACCCTTCCAAATTAGATCATCTTTGATTCAAGAAACTACTTTCTACGAAAGGAACTCTCGACTCTTCTCAAGATTTCTCCCTTGTGGCTAAGGAGTAGTCACCCTGCATCCGCAGGCACCATCTAAGAACTCTGCGGTTTGCTGCACGTCCTTCCTCCGGAATCCGACGGACCAGCTCGACGCGACCCGGCTTCCCTGGCACCTCTGACCTCTACCTACCTCTACAGCTAAGCTGAGAACCGTAGGTGCGACGAGACCTCGAGGGACCGGCCATCATCAGAACTGCACGACTTCTATCCAGCACGACCGCCGAGGGATCCTCTGGTGAGTGCTTTGGGGTCCGAGAAGCCCCGACCCTGAGCAGCTCCAGCACCGAAGTCCAGCCCCCCAGCATCTGCACGATCTGCGTTGGGCCCTTCTGCTTTTTGCTGCTCACCGCGTTGTCTGGCTACTAGCCCGCTGGCTTGTGGCCTTCCCGACGACGATCAACGACGACAACACTGCTGGTCTGGTTGCTCCAGACTGGCCCTTGCTCCCTTCCAAAAGAGGAGCACCCCGGACCCTCCTGGTCCACTCCAGACGCCATTTTAGGTCGACCGCGTGGGCTTGAATTTGCCAAGACTTGTTGCCCCAATCCTGGGTCCAGCGACGTCGACAGCATCAACCATCGTGGGACAGCTCGCACCTCCATCCTTGTCGCCGACAACGCCTCCTGGTCCGTGAGACTGCAGAGCCCAGTGTCGCCCACTCACCTGGTCGAGGTGACTACCATCCGGTGCCCTCCTGGTGCCATCTGATCACTGGCTAGTGGTCAAGAACTTGGTCCCCTCTGCTTTCAGGTGTCATCCATCTTCGATCCAGGCTTGGATCACTTCGAACAATCTTCACTGGTCGCCTGCCAGCAACTCTTTCTTCAGGCTCCTGGTTCGTCAACGAGGATTCCCGACGTCTTTTCAGACCTATGCAGCCGCAGCCCCTGGGCTAGGTAACTTCGGCATTTTGGTGCCCCAGCATAGCCTCACTATCCAAGGGTCCAGATCCACTGTCGTTTTCGACCTACCTTATCGGGTTCGCCCGAGAACACTAACTTTGCCTTTACTAGCTCCCATAGACTTTGTCCCGCATCCCGCGTGATAGTGCACACTCTGCACCCGAGTCCCCTAGGCCTCCTACTAGTAATCTGAAGGTTCAGTAACGTAGTCCTAGCGATTCCAAAGCCTATTAGTCAAGTACTTAACTGCTAGTAATTTCGCATTCCACTTTCATAGTATATGGTTTTTCGTGCCCCTCGGGCATTTGTGTAAATTGTGCAACTTAAAGTATTTTCGTAAGAGTTTTGTTGTGTGCTTAGTACCCTGTCCTCATAAAGAGTACAGGGCTGTTGTGATCTAAATAAATACACTGTTTATTTTCATAACACTTGTGTGGTGTCCTTTCACTTGGTGTTCAAGGGGTATATGTGATGGTATAACAGCTTGCTTAACACGCCCTCTAGAGTTTAGCCCGAAGACTGCTCGTATCCATGCTACTAGGATAGCTGGTCTATAAGGTTGACTTACAACCAATCATCAATAAGGGTTGTTTGGACTGATACAACGTGCTCACTAGAATAGTGAACATTATATATCAGGCCAACTTCTCACACTAAGTATGATGTTGATTTACTTCTACATCTCCAGCCTGCCAGGGAGATCTAGCTCTTCGGTGAGTTTTAAATCTAGTCATCTCTGATCAACAATTTGAGCCCATTGTTTAATGCAACAGAGATTTGCTGTGCTGTAAGACATGAAGGCACTAATGCTGGGCTTTACATTTAGAGCATTATTTTTGTGCTACATGAAATCATGATATCAGAGTCTCGTTTCAAGGAGCCATCTTGGCCCGTCACTTCCGCGCATCATTCCTTAAGGAGTTTCATGAAATCTGAAAATTATTGTCCCTGTTTTCCAGTCAGAATGGTTGATAATGCACAAGTAAGGATGTGATGTTGATGCACCAGGACACAAACACCGAAAGACATTTGAGCTGAAAGTGGGCCAGTGTCCTCTAGAGAAGCTTTTCTGATGGATACCTCTACCTGCAGATTCCTCACCTGAAAAACAAACCCCAGGCAAAAGACTGGATCCAGAAAACTTCAAAGCTGTTAAGTCGCAGGTAGAGGGCGCTGAAGACGGTCGATGCAAAAAGTGACATCCCATGGCAAACTGACATTAGTTCTTTTTTCATCGCCTTCGATGCGGATCCAAAGCTTCTCTCTTTGAGGTTTTTTTCCTCACAAAATCAAATAACTTGCTGAACCAGGTCTCCTCCCCTGTAATCGGGATTCAAATCCTATAGGAATTGTGAGGTACAGATGTCCATCATGGACTCTCACAATGTCTGTCTTTGGTGTGCTCCGTCACAAAGGCTCAGAGACATTGAGTTGATGGTTTCAACTTTCCAGCAATGTGTGAGAGTCACAGTCCTGAGAGTCCTAAGATTCCTAGGCCTGCTGCCTTCCAGCATTCTCCTAGTTTCATACCCACATTGCTGCATGAGGGCTCTGCAGTGGTGCCTCCACGGGCAGTGGCTTTAGTGCTGGGTAGACCTGTCAGACTCCATCATGATCTCTACTAGCATAGTGGTGAAAGTGGCTTGATGGGGGGACGAGGCGAACCTGAGGTGCGAGATGGCTTTCACTCCTCTTGCCTACCTTTGACTATGGTAGTGACTGAGGCTTCCAACCTAGGGTGGGGAGTTCATCTGGAGATTAGAGACCTCTGGTCTCCAGAAGAGTTTGTTCTACACATCAACCTGCTGGAACTGCGGGCAATTTGACTGCTGCCCAAGGCCTTCCTCCCCTCCATCGTAGGTCAGTCCATCCAGCTCTTGATGGACATAACAACGGTGATGTGGTACGTCAACAAGCAAGGGGGAGTGGGGTTTCAATTCCTGCCTGGAAGCATTAGGACTGTGGTCTTGGACACACCGCTAAGGAATCTGGCTCCCCGCCAATCACCTAGCGGGGTTTGTGAATGTCTCAGCCAACAGCCTGAGCTGGTGTCACCTTGTCAATCATAAGTGGCGTCGTCTGCCGGAGATAGTCCAGGTCATCTTCGCCCAGTGGGGCAGTCCTCAGTTGGACTTATTCACCTCCTCTGAAAAATCTCATTGCCAGCAGTTCTGCACACTCCAGCATCTGTTGAGCAGAGCTTTGGGGGATGCGTTTCAGTTGAGGTGAAACTTTCAGCTGCGTTATGCTTTTTCCTCCCATAACCTTGTTTCTTTCGAGTTCTCAGGAAGATTCGCCACAATCGGGCCCAAGTCATTTTCACTGCCCCGGATTGGCTGTTAAGGGTATGGTAAGTGGCCCTTCTACACTTCTCCACTTGTCCTCCTCTTTGCCTGCAGTTCAGACTGGACCTGCTCTCCCAGGCATGGTTCTGTACCCTAATCTCCGAGACGTACATGCTCGGACATTAAGCGGGGACAACTGAAATCCTTCCAGCTGCCACTAGAGATGGTTGATGTAATCTTATCTGCACATCAGACCTCCTCTAAGTCTACTTACTGCGGCAGATGGGGCAACGTTCTTACATGGTGTGCGAACAAACGTGTGGATCTCTATTGAAGGCAAAACTGTCTGAAGTGCTGTAATTTGTGCTTTTCCTTGCTCTGAGGGGTTGTGCTGTTCGCATGTCAAGGGATATTTAGCTGCCTTGTCTGCTTTTCTCTGTTTGCCGGATCAGCCGTCCATGTTTAAACCCCCTGGTGGGATGCGCTTCCTCAAGGTTTTACCCAGCCTCTTTCCTCCAACTCCCTTTGTAGTTTCCTAATAGTATTTGAAACTGGTTCTTATCTTTTTTATGGGGACTCCTTTCATGCATCTTCATAGGTGTACCCTATGTATGTTAACACTCAAGTTGTGTTTTTGATTTCTATCACTTCTGCTAGAACAGTAATTGAACTGCAGTCCCTTAGTTTTCGCCCTCTCTTCACTACCTTCTTTCCAGACAAGTTGGTGTTGAGAGCCAATCCTGCTTTCCTTCCTAAGGCGGTGACCCCCTTCCATCTCAGTTAATCTATCACCCTTCCACCCTTCTACCCTCCACGCTATCCTATGAAAGAGGAGGAACAATTGGATCAGCTAGATCCTAGGCAAGCAGTTAATTACTACCTAGACCTCACCATGGATTTCCAATTGAACGACCAACTCTGTCAATGCCAAAAAAGGTAAGGCGGTTCAAAAGAGTATTCTATTGTGGCAGATCATCCCCTGCATCAGGACCTCCTATGCATTAGTCCAGAACGAGCCTCCTGAAGGGATCAGAGGAGCCCATTCCACCAGAGCTAAATCAACCACTTCTACACTTGCTAGAGGTGTCCCTGTTGCAGACATCTGTAATATGGCAACACAGGCTTCCTTGCACACCTGTGCAAAACATTGCTGCCTGGAGTCGGAGGTTCAGTGGAATGGAGACATTGCCAGATCAGTTTTGCAGGATTTTCTTGTCTAACCATCCATCAACCCTCCTCCTGGGCAGGGTATTGATGTGAAATTAGTTCTACATGTGAGTAACCTGCTGTTAGAAGTATCCATCAGAAGGAAAAGTTAAATACCTGCGGTAGCAATCTCTCTGGTGAAGACTACCTGCAGATTCCTCACCAACCTAACAAAGATGGTAGGAGCCTTGACAACATAGGCAAACGCTTTACCACCATGGCGGGCGCTACCGTTCGAGCTTCGAATTGTTTAGCTATCTTAGGCAGATACGATCGACAATTATGGTCGGACATTTCACCTTATGAGAGTATCTGCCTGATGACAAGAAAATAGAAGCAAAGAAAATTATCATGGAAGGTGAAAGAGCTGCTTCTGAAGTCATCTATCTCTATGGATATAGCTTCTCTGGGATTTCGTCAAGTTGCCGGAGCAGATACCCTTAGATGTCAGAACTGGCTGAAATTCACTAATTTTCGCCCTGAAATCCAAACAAAAATTCTGGACATGCCCTTTGACGGCGATCTATTATTTGGTAAAGCGGTACAAAAGGGGGTGGTGATGGACGGAGCATCTGAACCAATCAAACACTCACACCCAGTCAACAGATCTGGGTTTAATCCATCACCATTCTTTAGCCCACTCTGCCATCCCAGTTCAGACATGGCCATATGCAAATCAGTCTGACCCTGTGCCTCATGGGAACAGTCCAGCCCGAACTGCCAAGCCATGTCTTCCCTGGTCCGGAATCAAGCTTCCTAGGACCGGTTTCTGGCATTACAGCGGTCTTCAGCCAGGCTTGCTTGAATCCAGTGGCAAAGTGAGCAATGGACTCATGTCTGAGCATACCCTGCCAACTTATGGCGAACAAAGCGGTACAAAATGGGGTGGTGATGGACGGAGCATCTGAACCAATCACACACTCACACCCAGTGAACAGATCTGGGTTTAATCCATCACCGTTCTTTAGCCCACTCTGCCACCCGAGTTCAGATATGGCCATATGCAAATCAGTCTGACCTTGTGCTTCATGGGAACAGTCCAGCCCGAACTGCCAAGCCAGGCCTTCCCTGGACCGGAAACACGCTTCCTAGGACCAGTTTCTGGCCTTGCAGCCGTCTTCAGCCAGGCTTGTTTGAATCCAGTGGCAAAGTGAGCAAGGGACTCACTTGTGAGCATACCCTGCCAACTCATGGCGAACAAAGCGGTACAAAAGGCGGTGGTGATGGACAGAGCATCTGAACCAATCAAACACTCGCACCCAGTCAACAGATATGGGTTTAATCCATCACCGTTATTTATCACCACTCTGCCACCCCAGTTCAGACATGGTCATATGCAAATCAGTCTGACCCTGTGCCTCATGGGAACAGTCCTGCCCGAACTGCCAAGACATGCCTTCCCCTGGACCGGTAACAAGCTTCCTAGGACCGGTTTCTGGCATTACAGCAGTCTTCAGCCAGGCTTGCTTGAATCCAGTGGCACAGTGAGCAAGTGACTCACGTCTGAGCATACCCTGCCAACTTATGGCCAACAAAGCGGTACAAAAGGGGGTGGTGATGGACGGAGCATCTGAACCAATCAAACATTATTTGGTAAACACATTGATGACGCATTGCAAGAAATAAAAAAAGACACCAATACTGCTAGATCATTGGGTACCTTGCAGTATAGAAAAACACCTTTTCGAGGAGCAAGAGGCAGAGGTTCTTACATCTTTCGCGTAGGTTACCAGAAGTACCAGCAACAAGGTGGTCAGGGTCGTTACGTATATCATTATCAACAGCAACAGCAATCCTATAGAAGTCCTCCAGCGGCCGCTTACGGGCAATAGGGCAGGAAACGCCAACCTCAGGGCAGAGATTCTGCCAGAAAACAGTGACAGTCTCATTGCACCTGCACCAGATATGCCACAAGGTTTCACAATTCCAAGAATTTCCCAACATCTCAAAAATTGGAAGAAAATAACCACAGACAAGTGGGTATTGGATATAATACAATTCAGTCACACCCTGGAGTTCACCAAATTTCCCCCTCCTCATCCACCTTTGAAGAAAAACCCAATGCATCTTCCTCTACTCAGAAGAAAGGTGAAGGCTATGCTGTCAAAAGGGGCAATAGAAAAGGTTCCTCGCTCTCAAACAGGAAAGAGATTTTATTCTCACTTTTTTCTAATAAAGAAAAAATCTGGGGATTGGAGACCAATCTTGGATTTGAGAATGCTTAACAAATACTTTCAGAAAAAATCTTTCCGCATGGTAACACTCCAGAAAATCCTTCAGATTCTAGCTCATGCGGATTTCATGACCTTAGATCTTCAAGATGCGTATTTCCACATCCCAATTCATCCCAAACATCACTGTGGTAGGTGCACATTTCCAATTCAAAGTCCTTCCATTTGGCCTGCGCTCGGCTCCAAGAGTCTTCACCAAATTTCTAGCTCCGGTAGCAGCTCATCTCAGGCTGCAAGGCGTCCAACTATTCCCATATCTGGACGACTGGCTGATAAAAGCTCCATCCTTTCGTCAGGCTTCTCTCGCAACAGCAAAATGCCTGCAAGTTTTTTACTCTCTGGGCCTCTCCCTAAACGTCCATAAGTCAAGCCTCTAACCTTCCCAAGTAATTCAATTTCTGGGAGCAAAACTAGACCCTGTTCAAGATAAAGCATTCTTGTCCGCAGACAGAATATCTCGCCTCATCTCTCTGGCATCAGATCTTCTAAAAAGAAAGTTTGCTTCAGTGAGACTGGTCAAATCTTTTCTGGGCATTTTATCATCGGCAATTCTGCTAGTGCCTCACGCGCGGCTAAGAATGAGACTATTTCAAGAGGAGCTGGACAATCAGAGGCTCCAAATCTCAGATCGGTTCGACGACCTAGTTCAAGTAACTCCAGTTATGAAAGAAACTCTTTCTTGGTGGAGGTTTTCAAAAAATTTCTCCGTAGGGCTCCGTTTGCAACCCCCAATTCCGGATTATATTTTCACTACGGATGCTTCCCTGGAAGGTTGGGGTGCACATCTTCAAGACCTCAGCATAAGAGGAAGGTGGTCTACAGCAATGGCAAAGATGCACATCAATTTTTTGGAGCTTCGAGCAATTTTCCTGACCCTGCAGTCTTTTCTACCTCGACTGCAAGGGTCTACAGTTCTCATCAGAACCGACAACACCACTTGCATGCATTATTTAAACAAGCATGGGGGTACCTGATCTCACATTCTGTCTCAAGAAGCTCAAAACATCTGGAAGTGACTTCTCTTGCACAATATTGCAATCAAGGTGGAACATCTTCCAGGAGTCCAGAACACCTTGGCAGACACTCTCAGCAGGACAAAAACATTTTGCCACGAATATGAACTGAATCAAATGATTCTGGAAAAGGTCTTTCAGAAGTGGGGCAAGCCAAATCTGGATGTCTTTGCCACCAAAAGCAATCAGAAATGCCCTTTCTTCGCGAGTGGGAAACCGGAAAAGGGCTCCTGGGAAAACGCTTTCAGGATGAGATGGACGGAAATTTTTGCTTACGCGTTCCCTCGTTTTCCTCTGATCCCGAGACTTCTACACAAGATAAAATGGGGAACCATTCTGCATGATTCTGATTGCACCGAAATGGCCACATCAGCACTGGTTCCCAGAACTTCTCCTTCTCTCCAAATGCAAGCCATTCTGCCTTTCAATAATACTGAATCTGTTGTCAATGAGCGAAGGCCAGATTCTTCATCCTTGCACATCTCAACTACAACACCATGCTTGGTTTCTGGATTCACAGACTTCAAGGATGTAGACTTACCTCAAGAATGCACAGACATTCTAAATAAAGCAAGAGCCCCTTCCACATTACAGGCCTATCCTTAAAATGGAAGAGATTCTGTTACTGGTGCAGCAACAACAACTTACATCCACTGAAATGTTCTCCCGATAAGGTTCTACCTTATTATTGTCATTATAAGTCTGGTCTCATGTTCGCTTCTGTTAAATTGCATCTTGCCGCAATTTTTACGTACAGACGATCCTCAGGGGCGGCATCACTTTGTTCCAATCGTCTCATTAAGCAGTTCCTGAAAGGCCTTTTCAGAACTTTCCCACCTGTTAGAGCTCCTCCTCCGGAATGGAGACTGAATCTGGTTCTACAACAACTGATGAAATATCCATTTGAACCCATTCATAAAGCTGATTTAAAATATCTCTCATGGAAGACAGCTCTCCTATTAGCACTCACCTCTTCCCGACGAGTGAGTGAAATACAGGCGTTCACTATAAGACAAGTTTACTAATGATTATGTCCTTTTGAGAACTAATCCCACTTTCATACCTAAGGTTCCTACTTCATTTCATCTCAACAAACCTGTGATATTGCGGACATTCTTTCCTAATCCGTCTTCCGTAGCGGAAAAAACATTACATACTTTGGATGTCAAACGATGCTTGAAATTCTGGATATCTCGGACTGTGTCCATCAGAAAATCTGACCAGTTATTTCTCTTGTATGGTGGTCACAAGCCAGGATCAGCTGTATCAAAGGCTACTATCTGAAGGTGGATTGCATCCGCTATTCAATTCTGCCATTGCAAGGCATGCCATCCATTGTCAAATAAGCCTAAAGCTCATTCTACCAGGGTGGTGTCCTCATCTACGGCATTGTTCGCTGGTGTGTCTTTGGATAAGATTTGCCGTGCTGCAACATGGAAAAGTGTGCACACTTTCACTCGGCATTATTGCCTGGATCTGGCTGACTCGACCTCAGGCCCCTCAACCTATATATACACTCAGATCATTTTCATATGATCACTCTCCATCAAGGCGACTTTCTTGCCACACAAGATGTCGAGGATGCGTACTTCCACATTCCCATACATTCCTCTTATAAGAAGTATCTAAGATTTGTAGTGGACGGACAACACTATCAGTTCGAAGTCCTTACATTCGGAGTCACCACAGCACCCAGAGTGTTCACAAAGTGCCTTGCAGTAGTAGCAGCACATCTCAGAAGACAACAGATCCATGTCTTCCCATATCTAGACGACTGGCTAATCAAAGCCAAGTCATTCAACCAGTGTGTTCAACACACTCACCAAACCATTCAGACATTACACAACTTGTGGTTCACAATCAACTACACCAAGTCGCATCTCCAGCCCTCTCATATACAACAATATTTGGGGGCTACCATAAACACCTCCACAGCTCTGGCATATCCCCGTTCAGCCTGGATAGCCAGCATACAAGTCCTTGTCACATAATTTCAAGCCCAACACTCTCTCCCAGCCAGAATGTTCATGCAGCTAATAGGCATGATGGCATATTGCATTTTTATTGTACCATATGCAAGACTTCAAATGCGTCCATTACAGGAATGTCTAGCACATCAGTGGAATCGGGCTCAAGGACAACTTACAGATCTGGTGTTGGTAGACAGCTGCACACATTGCTCTCTGCAGTGGTGGAACACAAAAAACTTGTCCAAAGGGCGGCCGTTCCTCGAACCTGTTCCACAAATAATACAACAGATGCATCACTCACGGGATGGGGAGCCCAGATCCTCGGACCTACAACTCAGGGCTAACGGAACACTCAACAAAGAGTACTCCATATCAATCTCCTGGAACTACTAGCAATATTCCTTTCACTGAAAAAATAAAGCTGTCTTGATCCGGACGTACAACATGACAGCCATGTACTACATACAAAAACAAGGAGGCACGCATTCTCTGCAACTGTCCCAGATTGCACAGAACATTTGGAGATGGGCCATCCCACAAAATATATATCTACTTGCTGAATACCTTCCAGAAGTTCACAATCGGATTGCAGATCTGTTAAGTCGACAGACACAACAGATTCACGAATGGGAACTACATCCCCAAGTCTTTTTACCATTTTGCCACATGCGCGGCCAACCAGACATAGGTATGTTCGCCACACACGACAACGCAAAATGCCCAACCTTCGCCGCCAGGTTTCCACACCCGTTGTCCAAGCGCAATGCAATATGGATGAACTGGTCAGGCAGACTTGCGTACGCTTTTCTACCACTCCCACTGATTCCACTAGTGGTACGCAAACTCCGACAACAGTCTCTCAAACTAATCTTAGTAGCTCCCACATGGGCACGCCAGCCATGGTTCACAACACTGCTGGAACTCTCACTAGTTCCACACCAAAAACTGCACCTCTACCCATCCCTGCTAACGCAGAACCATGGAGAGATCAGACATCCGTATCCAGGTCAGCTGAATCTGGCGACTCGGCTCCTGAAGTCCTAGAGTTCGGATATCTTAACCTACCACCGGACTGTATGGACATCATTAAAGAAGCCAGGCGACCTACTACTAGAGCTTGCTATGCTGCAAAATGGGAAAGATTTGCCATTTACTACACCAATAACCATATTGATCCACTGGATGCCTCCATCCAGAATATCATTTGCTACCTACTTCACTTGCAAAGATGTAATCTAGCATACTCATCCATACGTTTACATCTAGCAGCACTTGCTGCTTACTTACAAAACAGACAACACTTGTCAATATTTAGAGTCCCTGCAATTAAAGTCTTTATGGAGGGCCTAAAAAGAATCATTCCTCCTAGGTTACCACTCTCTCCAGGGTGGAACCTAAATATTATTCTTACCAGGCTCATGGGACCCCCATTTGAACCTTTACACAAATGTGAACTACAGTTCCTCACATGGAAAGTAGCTTTCCTTGTTGCCATTACCTCTCTTAGAAGAGTAAGTGATATCCAGTGGAGAAGTGTGGCTCAATGGTTAGAGCGGCAGACCCTGATGCAGAGGTCTGGTCCGGGACCAGTGTTCAATTCCCTGCCTCGGCGGGTCTTGGGCTCAAAATTCCACGGACCTGATAATTCTCGCCTCAGTGCCTATTCCAATCATGGAGCCCCACTCTGCAACTCTGGGCAATAGCTTGCTTAATCTCCACAACGGCCCCCACAACGCTAAGGATGCCTGGCCTCCACCTTGGGGGTGCCCAGTAGTGGACGCCTCACAGGGAAAGCCAGGATGGGTTCCACAGCGGTATTCGTACAAGCGCCTTGAGACCCTTGCGGGTGAGTAGTACGCTATACAAGTATCAATTTACATTTACAACCATACAGGAGCCATTCTTACAATTACATCATAACAAGGTGGTTCTCAGAACAAACCCAAAATTCCTTCCTAAAATCATCTTAACCAATCAGTGGAGTTAACAGTGTTTTTCCAAACCCAGACTCGGTAGCTGAAAGAGCTCTACACACCCTAGATGTCAAAAGAGCACTGCTTTATTACATTGACAGAACAAAACCCTTTCGCAAAACAAAACAATTGTTCGTAGCCTTCTCCCCACCGCATAAGGGTAATTCCATCTCCAAAGCTGGAATTGCAAGGTGGATAGTTAAATGTATACAAATATGCTACCAAAAAGCTAAACGCATCTTGACAATTCCTCCTAGAGCGCACTCTACATGCAAATTAGGGACCTCTATGGCATTCTTAGGGAACATTCCTGTAGAAGATATCTGTAAGGCAGCAACATGGTCTACAACTCACACCTTCACTAAACACTATTGTGTTGACGTGCAAGCCAAGCAGCAAGCTTCTGTGAGCCAAGCTATTCTTAAAACTCTTTCAGACTACTGCAACCGATATAGGTGACCACTGCTAGGGGAGATACTGCTGTACAGTCTATGCTAAGTGTGAGATCTGCAGCTCATATGCCTCAAACGGAAAATGCTACTTACCAGTATGCATCTGTTTTTGGCATGTAGAGCTTCAGATTCTCACACGCCCACCCACCTCCCCGGGACCTGCATCTGTTCTAGTTCTATCTTATTTAGATATACACACATGGACAGCTTTTCTGTTTCTACTAACGCCATCATTTCCCATCATGGCGATAAACAATCTAAGTCGATGCCCATGCGCACTATCGTCCAAGGGAGGAGTCACCTATCTCGTGACTACAGAGACTTCTTCCAAGACAACAACAAGGTGCAAGCATCCGAGCCCAACACCAGATAGCGATCTAATGCTAAATGTGAGAATCTGCAGCCAAGAACAGATGCTTACTGGTAAGTAGCATTTTCCTTTTCTTCAGTCCGGTTGACAGTGCTTTATCAATTTACTACTAGTTATGAAGCTCGAAGAGCAAGGACTAACAATACCTGAATCACCATGAAAGTAAGTGTAATTTTCTTTTCAGTTTGGTTTAAGACTAGTTTTCATGTTTTAATTTAACACATTGCATAACCTGTGTCCAAATTCAATAAATAGTTAGAACAAAATATATGTTTTTCTTTCTTTTTGGTAGCTGGACCCTGTGGCTTACAGACTTGAACCAATGATTGTTCCAGACTTAGACTTCAAACCGGTTCTCATTCCACATCACAAGGGCAGAAAGCGGCTTCACTTAGGTAACAGCACCTTACTCTTTTCGTCCTTTTCGTCTAGCCTTCTTTCATGAACGTATACTTGTTGTGAAGTACAGACTGGAAAGTTTGGAGTGTTTGTTATTACATGGCTTCTTTTCAGTTAAATATGGCTTGTTTTTGCACGTTGGATATAATCGGTTGTTAACTTTGTTATTCCATTCTATTCTAACACATTGGACACCTACTTTTAAAGAACTGGTTTTATTTAATGTTTTTGTCTAGAAGCCAATTTGCCTTATGCTTTGTGTTGTCACTATTTTAATGAATCTTGTACAGTTAATTCTGAGAGACTAATAGCCGTGGATTACCCACCTTTTCAATACTCCTCAGTCAGACTTGATCTGCGTGCTGGAAGGTCTGCCTTGTGGTTCAGCACTGATTCCATTCTGCTCCTTAAATGATGTGGCTGGTCTACATAGGAGCCACTCCTGTGTGCAGGTGTTGATTCCTTTCCTTCCATTCCACCAGATGCAGATCTGGAGCTTCCTCTCTTCTCTCCGAGACACTTTTAACTATGATATTTGATCACATTTTCTCCATGTGCAAGGGATGTCACCTCCTGAAACAATAGGCTTTAATCCCTGTAGAGACTGTTGCAAACATGTGTCTGTGACGGATCCCCATAAGGTGTGCCTGAGATGTCTGGGATCAAGCCATGACTCCCAAGACCTGCATAGACTGCGCACAGATGAACCCAAAGGCTAACAGAAGCCATTGAAGTGGAGTCCCACTCCTTCTCACCATTTCCACTCGCCTGATGAAGCCTATGAGTGGCGCCAATGGTCTCGTTCTTGTCCCCAAAGTCTGCCGTCTGTGGAGTCGATTCCACAGCTGATTCCGTCACAACCCAGCGGTGGCTTTACCTCAAGGCAGACCACTTTTTCTCCACTCCTTCTATGAAACGGAGTTGAACAATGATGCTGACCAGGGTGTTAAATTTGGTCAGCCCTATACAGACAGTATTTAGTTTGACGACTTCAAAGACTCCAGTGGGCTGGCTAACCCCCAGAAACAGCCCTTTTGTCTTCACCAGGACCAGCCACAGGATAGTTGTGCATAGGGCAACAGAAGTGCTTGACCTCCACCTCCTTGCAGTGGAGGTGCAAACAAATGTACTGACCAAGTTCTTGCAGCCTGGCCGGACTGCATCTGAGTCTCTCCTACGATACATTCGGAAGAAGGTTATTATTATTATTGTCTCTTGACTGCTAGGCTGCTATACCCATACACATGGGACTTGGTGGCACAAGTCCACCTAGTGTTTCGGAAGACCTTACCCCTGACCTCTCACAGGCAATTCATGGTTGTGATGCGGCCAAGTTCAAGATTCTTTGTGGCTTGGACACCACTGACTCTATAGGATGGGCCATAGGCACAAGCGTTGCCATTTACCGCCATGCGTGGCTTCGATACGATGGGGTCTCTGGTGACATCAAGTCCTCGTTGATGGGCATGCCTTTCAGTGGAACTCACTTGTTTCGGAACAAGGCAGACTCTGCCCTTGGGCAATTCATGGAGAGTAGGGCTGCTGCTTGCTCTCTTGGCCTCTCTACCCAGCTTTGCCAGCAGAACCATTGATTCCACCTGTCTTTAGTATGGCTTTGTAAGTGGCATTCCCTCCTGTCAGCCTATCCCACCTTAACAAGGACTACTTCTTCGCTGGACCCTTGGTTCCACTAAAAAAGGAGTCCAGATGGCTAGGGCAATGTGGAAGGAATATATGTTCTTCTAACAACTTGGCATTGAGATCTTTAAATATTACATGTGTTTTGGCATGGTTTTCTCATGATTTTTGGGAATCTGTGGCGCAGAGGTTGCCTTCTCTGTCGGAGGAAGCCAGGAGAGAGCTCTTGCAGGTGGTGCAAGATGGCAGAGATTCTGCAAAGTTCACCATAAAATGTGGTATGAACACCACCAATTCTGTAGGTAGAGCTATGGCTCAGTCAACTTCACTGCGCAGTCAGTCCGGGTTTTCAAAGCCTGTGCAGGAAAGCCTCAAAGATATGCTATTTGATGGTGTTCATTTATTTGCTGAACAGGCTGATTCGCCTTTAGGAGGATTCAGAACTGGTCAATCTGATAAGACCCCCTGAGATGTTTTGGAAGCTTTGGCTGGATTATTTTTTTAGACCTGTGTAGAATTGTTTCTGGACAACTTATATACAATACATGCTTCATCTGCTTACAGGCAGTCTAGTGTTCTGCTTAATGTAGAGGTTTAAGGTTGTTTTTAAAACCTTGCACTTCTTTCTATGTGTTTTCTGTCTTTTAATCCCAGTCACTTGGGATTGCAGAAGTTGTATTTCATGATAAGTGGCTCCTTGATTATTCTGCTGGGTGCAGAAGTGGTGGATTCAGCACTGTCAATGACCTTTTTTTAAGCTGTTTATATTGTGTCGCACCTTGTATTTAGGGTCTAATATGTAGGTCCTACAGGCTACTTTACTCTGTAAAAAGGCTCAGGCTCAAGAGTTGATACCTTAAAGGTATGTAACATATTCTATGTGGAGTATCTGTTATATGCTTTGGTAAGATATATATATATATATATATATATATATATATATATATATATGTATGTATATATATATATATGTATATATATATATATATTTATATATATATATTTATATTTTCACCATACCAAACTTGCAATCAAAGAAGGCGCTGACTCTGTGTATCTCAATCCAAACGCTTTATTTCTTAATCAGTTTCTGCTCAGACGCGTTTCGGCGGCTTGCTCCCGCCTTGCTCACTAATCTTATATCTCCAACAACAGGCGCCACACCTGGGAGCTCCGCCCGTGGACCGGTGGCGCGATGACCGCCAGTGGTGCAAAACCGGCATTTAACTTCTTCGACTCTACCAATAACATGCGCTCTCAGTTTCTCTTACAATAAGTTTATTACTGCCCTTTACTGCCGACTGAGACTGTCTGCTCGCACGTTCAGAACTCCGGCCAGATGATTTGCCATCAGACAAATCTGGTGGTCCTGAACCCAGGACCAGAGTTGCAGAGCCTCTCTGCAGAGACACTGCAACCCCACTCCTCCCTGCTTGTTGATGTACCACATCACGGTAGTGTTGTCCGTCAGGACCTGGACTGACCGACCACGAAGGGAAGGGAAGAAGGCCTTGAGCGCCAGACGTATCGCCCGCAATTCTAGAAGGTTGATGTGAAGCAACCTTTCCTGCTGCTGCTGCTGCTGCGGCTGCTGCTGCTGCTGCTGCTGACCTTGTCGGTAACTCCGAAAGGAAGAGCGACCAAAGCCCCTGAACCTCCTGCTGGTCGAAGAGCCCCTGATCTTGAGACCTAAAGACTTAGCAGTCGCTCTGCTGTCCTTAAATCTCTCCAGGGCGGCATCAGCTTTCTTCCCAAAGAGACCAGAACCATCAAAAGGTAGATCCAGCAAGGTCGCCTGAACATCAGCCGAAAAGTCCGAGGATTTCAGCCAAGCTGCCCTTCTAGTGGCGACAGCAGTGCCCATGATACGTGCCACAGAGTCCGCAGTGTCCAGACCACTTTGTATAACCTGGCGAGCCGCCGCCTGAGCATCAGAGATCACTTCCTCAAAATCCTTCCTTCTGGCATCAGGAACCTTAGGAACCAGGACACGCAAAGAATCCATAAGGGCATGCACATACCTCCCCATCAGACAAGTGGCATTAGTCGACTTCAACACCATGCTTGCCGATAAAAAGGACTTTTTAGCAACCTGATCTTGTTTCTTTGCTTCCTTTTCACAAGGAACTTGGGGAAAGGCACTAACATTCTTCTTAGAACAGGCTGCTTGAATAACCAGGCTCTCAGGAGAAGGATGAGAAGACAGAAAAGAAGGGTCTTCAGGTGCAACCCTGTACCTTCTCGCCACACTCTTAGAAACCGCAGGAGCTGACAATGTTTTCTTCCACACCTCCATAATGGGCTCCGTCAAGGCATCATTAAATGGAAGCAAAGGTTCAACCACGGAATTCGGAGAATGCAAAACCTCAGTGAGGATATTGGATTTAAACTCCACCGTTGGCAAAATTAATTGAAGAAGTTCAACAGCCTTCCTCATAACCAAATGGTAAGGCTGGACATCCTTAGAAGGTGCACCAAAGCCTGAGGGCAACTCCCACTCCAGTGAGAAATCCAGGCTTCCTGCATCAGCCAACTCCTCAAAACAGCTCTCCTCCAATTCACCTTCCTCCATATCAGAATGTGAATCCAAGTACCTTTGCTCTTCCAAAAGGCGTTGAGCCTCCCTTCTGGACCTCTCCTTCACACGCTTCGCAGCCGGATCCACCTGCGGCTCCGACGGATTCGGAATCGACGCCGGTATCGAATCCGATGGCACAGTGGAATGCCCTCGAGGACGATCTGGAGCAGGCGAAGCCGGTATCGGCGTCGACGACTTCGGCTGAGCCGGAACCTGCCAATGCGGCGTCGGAGCGGGCATATAAGGCATAAACGGAGCTGGAGGATAAGAGTGAGGAACTCCCAAACTGAAAGCCAAAGGACCCATGGGACCCGAAGATGCACCAGAGGGGTACCACGCCCTTGAGAAGACGCCATACATAGCGTTCAGGTACGCCGAAGGGTCCTGGCCTGGGGTAGGAAAGGGCGGCTGAAAACCCTCAGGCCGGTCCTGAGGAGGGATCGGATTTGGCTCCTCAACAGGTGCGGAACTCACATCCTCCTGGGCCTCTTCCTCTTCTCGGGCCGGGGACGGCGCTGGAGACGGATTCAGAGCCGGAGACGGATTCTGGGCCGGCGTCGGAGACCGCCCATGCGACTCCGGAGGAAAGACCTCACCTTCAGGCTCAGAGACATCCAGAGTAACCACCTTAGAACGTACCTTCTTCGGTGACCTCGAGCCCGACTCCTTACCGGAACGACGTCGGGACTCATGTCTCCTCTTCTTATGTTTCTTCTTCGACTTCGAAGCATGATCCGAAGCCGACCTCGAAGACGAACCCTCTCGAGATCCAGACCTCGACTTCGTCCTCGACCTCGCCCTTCGAGAAGGAGACCTCGACGATTTCTCCTTCCCAGCCTTTAATTTCGCAACCAGGAGCTTGGCCTCTGTTTCACTCAGGGCCTTCGGGTTCATCCTCCGACATGAAGAACAACCATCCACATCATGGTCGGAACTCAAACACCATATGCAGTCATCATGTGGGTCGGTAATAGACATAATTTTACCGCACTCCCTGCAGGGCTTGAAGCCGGTCTTCCTAGATGACATTGTCGAAGAGACAGGATACAAAGAAGCAGAAAATGGCAACAAAAAGGCAACAAAGTACCAGTTGGCTACAGAGATTCCCGATAACCGTTAGCGTCGACGACGCAGAAAAAAGGGAACTGATGTCATCACGCCGGCGCGGGCCTATTGTAGGCGTCGGTGACGTCTGCGGAGTCGCGTGCGATGCCGTGTCTCTGACGTCCAAGTCCACGTCGGCGCGAGGCTACGAAAAGAATTTCCGAATGTTGCTGACGCAAGGGGATATTCACAAGGTGAGGAATCCACACGCCAGATGTATCTATCAGAAGCGTTTCTTTCCGCATCCATCAACAGCGGCAGAAAGAGTATTACACCCTCTGGACGTTCAGAGATGTATGAAATTTTACTTGAAGGAAACTAAGGCGTTTCGCAGGTCTTCCCAGTTATTTGTAGCCTTCAGCGCACCCAGGACAAGTTTAACGCTGTCAAAGAGGGGAATTGCCAGATGGATTTCCAGTGCAATTGTCTACTGTCATCAAGCTGCTGGAAAGCCTTTGAATGCACAAGTCTGTGCCCATTCTACGAGGGCAGTGGCCACATCCACTGCATTATTTGGAGGAGTGCCAATCTAGGATATCTGCAGAGCAGCAACCTGGGCATCTCCGCACACCTTCACCAGGCACTACTGCTTGAAGGCAGTCGCAGAATCGGATGCGGCGGTGGGAGAGGCGGTACGGCGGAATATCGTCCAGTAACGGTGAGCCTTTCTTGCATCCCTCCATCCATAAGTTCTCTTGTTTACAAAGTCACATTTTATATAAGTATGTATATTTGTATATGAGATTATGCTTAATTTTCTAATGGTATTGCATGATTATGTAATGTATCAGGAAAATGTACTTTGTTTTTTCACTGCTCGCTAATCTGATTCAGGCATGTGAATCTATGAAAGTTCCATTACTGGAGTAAGATAACAAGTTACTTACCTGTAACTTTAGTTCTCCAGTATTGGAATCGTTCATAGATTCACATGCACCCACCCTCCTCCCCTGAGAGGCTCACCTCGGATTTAGCACAAGAAGTGTATTATATGCACAAGTGCGCGAAAAATCTGAGGGGCAGATGGTTCTCTCAGGAGTGTTCTAGAGGGTTGAGGAGCTCTGATTGGTTCAGGGAAAAGTTTGGGCCTTTTTTACATAACAAAGGCAATGGGTTGCAAAAGGGAAATGGGCCTATGCCTCTTTTCAGTTTGCTACACTACTAAGCACTGCTTTTTTATATACCGTAGACTCCCGTCTCGACGACGGGGAATGATTCAGGCATGTGTGTGTGTGTGTGTGTGTGTATATATATATATATATATATATATATATATATATATATATATATATATATATATATATATATATTCCAAACAATAAAGTGTGATGCTGCCCTCCCAAGGTACTTCAGAATAACAGATCTTATTGGCATCACCAAACTTAACAGCTTGTCACCTACGCATTTCGATTATTGCGGTCTTGATTACGGTGGCTGGGTCTCACATGCAATTATGCTCTGTGTTTTCCGGCCTTATATTGTCCACAGGCATTATGGTATTTGTAGTTCACTATTAACCTTAAACTTGTTGCTGAATTTGCAGTCATTAATGTAACTGGATTCTTATGTAATATTTGTCTACCCAAGATGGATTTTTCTCTGTGTAATTTGCAGGGCAGTCCTTGCGTGGATGGGACTTTATATGGCATTAAGATATTGCTCAGTGGCATGGCTAGCTGCTCTGTATTCCACAGGTTCAAACACATTGTTCGGGCTTGAATGTAAGGCCAAATGAGTTTATTTTTATACAGTCATTTGGAGACATTGTCTTGTCATGGATATGTTAGCCCCATGCTTTTTATGTTATTATGACTTTTGTCACTGTGGTTCTGTTCACAGTTACTGTGAGGTGAGAATGCATGGCTCGGATCCCGTTGGGGTGCGAATAGTTTTATGTTCCTTGTTGGTTGACTTTTGACATACATTTGCCATGCTAACATGGGTATTTGGTTCCCATGGGTTAAATGTCTTGCGACCCTACTTCACTGTGGTTTCTTCCACAGGACTGTATGGGGTAAAGTATATTATTGCTCACCTAAATTAATATAAATAGCTGGTCTTTTCTGTTGTTCTGGACTGGGTTTGTTATATTTAGAGACTTTTTATAGTCTCAGTTCACAGGCCCTCCTCCGGGGATGGTATGGCTTTCGCATTTGATTACAATGTAAGAAATCTGCGGCTAGATGGCTATATCAGATGAACAAGCTACTTACCTTCTGTAACGCATTATTGGGTAGAGACAGGATCTAGCCGCAGATTCTTTAACGACCTTCCTGTCCTCCCCACACTCTGAACTGAGTAGTCTTTTTTTCTCAGAGAACTTATTATGGTCATTCACATCCTAAATAAAAAATAATTTTTATTGCAAATTCAGTGATTATTTGACACTAGTGTCTTTTATTTTCGCACACTGTTTAAAAAGGCAGTTTCCATATGTGGCTCCACATTTTCAGCACAGAAAATAGTCATGAAAGAAACTGATGTTGGCGAGGGGGTTATATGGACTCCGTCGACATCACATCAGGTGGACAATGTCAATACGAAGACGTACAACGCCCTCTAATGACACGCAAACGTGCTATGGGGGCAAAAAAAAATCCGGATCCAGTCTTGCGGCTCTGAGAAGATTCTAAAGTAAGGAATCTGCGGCTAGATCTGGTCTCTAAAAGATAATGCGTTATCGAAGATAAGTAATTTGTTCATCAAAACAGTTTATCGTTGCCATCACATTGGCATGGCTTCTGAGTGAGCTTCTGAGTGAGATTCAGGCTCTGTGCATTTATCCACCTTACACCACCTTTTTCCCCGACAAGTTTTTTTCTGTGGACTAGGGCATACTTTCTCCCAAAAGTTGTGACACAGTTTCATGTCGCCCAAACAATCACCCAGCCGGCGTTCTGTGTTCCACCTCACCCCTCTAAGGAGGAGAGGCTCCATTGCTTGGACCCCAATAGAGTGCTCAGCTTCTACATTGATCACACTAAAGACCACTGGGTGGACAAGCAGCTCTTTGTTGGGTTCGCTGAAGCAAAAAGTGGCAAGGCTGTGCAGAAGTGTACCATGTCGTGCTGGATCGTGCTCTGCGTTAAGATCTGTTAGGCACTGGCGAAGAAGCAGCCTCCAGAAGTGCTACCAGCCTATTCCACCAGGGCCAAAGCTGCTACCACACTGAAGCCCTGCCCTAGACATATGCCAGGCAGATATGTGGGTGTCCCTGAATATGTTCCCAAACCACTATGTCTGGACAGCCAAGTCGGCAGAGAAGGGTACTTTGCCCTCTCGGTCTTGCAGGACTTCATGGTTTGAGTCCAACCACACCCTACTCCTGCTGGGTACTACTATGGTCTCTTCAAAAGTTAAGGAATCTGCTATTAGAACTCTTTATCAGAAGACCAAGTTACTTACCTTTGGTAACGTTGTTTCTGGCAGAGACTCTATTTAGCTACAGATTACTCACCGACCCTCCCATATTCCCCAATTATGTGTTTGGACTCTCCTACACTTGGGATCTAATTAAAGGTAATCTGTTCACTGTCTACGGGTTTGCTTTTGGGATTCTGTGTCTGGGGCCATGGATAGTTTTGAAAGCAACTGACATCAGTATGCAGGAATGGAGCCTACATAGGCCCTGCATGTCATTTCCGGAGCTGAACGACATCGGTGCGGAGCTGGAGATATGTAAAGGTTTCCGGATCCAGTCTGATGCTTGGGGAATATTTAAAAGGCTATGTATCTGCAGCTAGATGGAGTCTCTACCAGAAAGAGCGTTACCACAGGTAAGTAACTTGTATTACTACCACCATTTGTAGTCTAACCTTGAATCCTCCTCTTTGCAATTAGCTTATTGATGGAACATGCTTAGGTAAGGAGCCAGTTTGCATAATTTCTCTACTTAGGATGGATCCACAGGAGAGTCTGATTTGACCTTCTTGATCCAAGGTTTCATTCAGTTGTAACGGTTAAAAGACCTCCCAAATAGGGCCGTTCTAGTCTGCCCTTATCACAGAATTGTTTTGGGCAGACATCTATTTGCTCTTATTTAATACGATCATACTTTGGTGGCTAAAGACAATGCTATGATGTTACAAAGTTCTTGTAATTGTGGATTAAAGGTAGATGGACAATTGAGTTCCAGGAACGCAGATACTGTGTGAAACCATTCCCACAACAAATGACCCTTACCCCCCTACTCACAACAAGTGGCTGTTACCTCTGTGGCACTACCTATCTCTCCCCACCTCCACCTTGCTTATTTTGGCCATACTTGTCAGCAGGCAACAAGCTTCTCTGCATATATCCAACTCACTCAATAGAGAGAAGATATCTCACACCCCTTCTTCCAAAGCACTCCTAAATAAGTTGAGAAATCGTTATATAGCGTCTTACGATCTCCTGTAACCTCTATCAGCCTGCCAACAGTGCAATTCTGCCTCTTGTTGATCTGGCTTTATTCTTCCTCCAGACTACGTTGAAACCTCCTGTCCTCTTTGGGGGATCCTCATATCTGTGCTGAAGTCATACAGGTCTCCTCAAATGTTGTTGGTTGTAAACACAGCAGTTTTTATGCGGATTGGACACAAATAGATGGGCTGACTGGCTCAATAATGAGGAATTGTATTGGACTAGTGCAGCCCGGACAGGCTCAGATATAATTTTGTGACTTTGAGTTTCTTTAGCTTAATAACATTAAACGTTAGTCAAACTTTTGTTTCTTAAATGTTGGTAACAGTTGATAGCAATTATTGGGGCGGAGATAATAGATTTTGTGTAAGATCTCAACTTGCCTGTTAAAGGGAGTGCAGCGTGGCGCTATGCTTGCAAGAAATGTACACAGCAGGACCAGCGTAGAATGTGACATACACACTACCGTACTATGTATCTCTCTTCAGCCACTGCCGTCACTCTTTAGCCACAAGTAAACATTATTTCTGTATTTATTAAGCAAGGTCTATCCTTTGTAACACACATATTTAAGGCTAATAGAGACAGACGATATCTCATTTTGTGAGGCATGTTATGTGGCAATATTAGTAAGAGACTACTTACTTTAACCACATTGTACACGACTAACAAGCAAGCAAGAAAGCTGTTTAATTACAGCAGGGGACTGTCCCGAAAGATATGGCGGAGGCAGCAATATCAGAAATAAATCAGGAAAAAAAACATGGCTAATGCGCTTTGTGTAGGCCTGTGGTATTATTAAATGTGGATGTCAAACTCAACTCGAAGACTCTAGCAAGTATAATGGAGAGAGTCCTACCGGACTTGATCCATGCAGGTCAGTTAGGTTTTATAGCTTCCAGACATACACACAACATCCGCAGTATGGTAGACTAAGTTCAGAAGGTACAAAAAGATTATATTGCAACGATTCTGGCTTCTCTAGACTCTGAAAAATCCTTTAACTGAGTGTACTGATCCTATTTATGGAAGGTTATGGAAAAGATGGGGTTCAGCGCTCAATTTGTTTGAACTATGATGCTTGTGCCATATAGTTCCTAAACAGCTAGGATCACCCAGAATCGGAGTTACTGTACTTGGAAATGGCTGCCATACAGTGCTACCCCATGCCCCTGCCCCTCTTTGCTTTAAGCATTAAACCATTAGCAGATTGAATTCAGCACAAGAAGATCAATATCACTTTTGGAGGGGATGTGTAAAAAAAATCTCACTTTATGCAGGGATGTCCTTTTGGTGTTCGGGGAACCTTGAGACCTATCTAGGAGCTGTGGTTCAGCAAGTGATACCTTACATGCAAAGCATTGGACTAAAAATACATCTAGAAAAGATGGAAGTTTTAAACTTAACTCTCTCTGCCTAAGAAATTAACCTTTTGAAGGCATGGCTTCCATTTCGATTGTCCCTAAGTAAATAATGTATTTAGGTATACATATTACAATCCGGGTGGTCCAGCTATACAAGCCTAATTATTTATGCCTAACTTTGGAGATGAAAAAGGACTTTTGGAGATGGCAGAGTCTGATGTTGTCCTGGGTAGAGAGGATAGGAGCCGTAAAGATGAATATTCTGATCAGAGTATTATATTTGTTTCAGGCTGTTCTCATAAAAGTTGAGTTATATTTTTTGACCAAACCATTGAATTTGTTTGGAGAGGAGCGAGGCCCTGGGTAACATTAAGGCTACTGCAACAATCCAGGAAAGCGGAGTCATGGCTCTCCCCAATTTCAAAATGTATTACTGGGCATTCCAGTTGAGAATAGTAACAATGCTAAAGAGCAGAAACGGAGAAAGTCTGGGCCTATCTGGAAGTATAAGCCGATGTAGGTCTTTTATTACACCCTGGTGAAGATACATAGAATGTATCCTAGGGCCTCAGGTCTCTGCTGGGAGACACATGGTATGGTTAGTAACTATACTACACATGGTGGGATTACCGAAAAATCTTTCCTTTCTGGGAAGCGGGGGCAGACAAACATTTTAGGCTTCTCGAATCCCTTTGACACAAAGACTTTGTTGTTAAGCATGAGACCAGATGGCTAGGCCTGCATGATTAAAGTAGAGTAGTATGCTTTACTGCAATGTTTGTGGAGACAAAACTGCTACAACTTTGAAAAAAAGTAAACCACCCTACATATGAAAAATAGTATCAGACTTTGGGAGACTCTCCCTATCGAAAAGCTCATTAGCAACATGGAAAATACTTGCCTCAGTTTGAAGTACAGTGCGACACACTGCTCAGCCTTTTCTTAGCGGTTATCCCCCCTCGTTTACTGCAGCCACAGTGGAAGAGAATGGGTCTATTCTGTTATCCTGAACATAGGAGAAAAGGGAGGAATGCACTTGTGGATCGGAATGTGAAACAAAGGGAGTTGAGCAAGGTGGTAAAGGCTTAGTGAACGCATGTTACCTTGTTGTTTAGAGGGGGAAGTGGCTGGAAGTTAAAGGTATGCAAGAGGAAATAAAGTCTGTAGTCATTTGTTTTGTATTTGTAGCATATACTATGCAAATGTATTCTCCAACAATTGACTTTGATAACATATGCTTTGTACAATACAGAAAATACTTATTGAATATTCTTGAGGGAAAAAAGAATCCTTTCATGGCTGTTAGGTTTTACTCAAACAGAACCCACTTTTGAACTACCTTGTCATGTGTTTATCAACTACTGCCCTATTTGAAGTGACTTTTGTCTCCAGGTGGATTATATCATTTATGATATTGTGCTTCCAGTTGTTGAATAAGACTTTGCCTGGGAAACCTTGGGGTTCTCAGTTATGGCAAACAAACATGAATTGGACTCAAACCTCCTCTAGATGGGAGAAATGTTCATATAGGCTGGCAACCGATGTGTTAACTTCCTTCTATAAAGGTGAAGTGATTGTCTATATAGTGGTTCTGATTTTTAGAATCTTTACTCCAGAAGAGATTGAAAACAATTTTATTTCAAAGTTCTTTAACAATAGTAATGTTTCTTTTTCATTAATGTTCTCTTGCAGGGTGCATTCCTGTCACAATGAGTAGATAAACCTTGTAGTTTCTCAGTGTATCTCCTTATTAATATTCTCCTGATGGAAGATTGCCATTTAACAGTTATTGCGTTCAGCAGCCTTAGCCAATTTAGAGGCAGCAACAGCTTGCAAAAGACATGGAGTAGATTAGATCCGGAGATTTGTGTTGAGCTGGGCAGGGCACAGTTTGTCAAACTGCAGTCATAAGATATCTTACTGAGGTATTACTATAGCCTTATAGCTACAACGGCTATTATAGGCCCGCTCCCTCATTAAAGGCACGAGCCGAAGGCGAGGCACTTTACCAAGGGACCGGGACTTTAATAGCCGGTATAGCCCCGCTACGAAGGGCTATAAGGCTATTAGAACATTCTGCCACTAGAGGCAGAACGGTCTAACAAATAAAACAAAGCCTCCAGAAGCTCGAGGGGATTTAAATCCCCTGGAGCTCAGAGCGGCCTTTGTAAAACATTGGAATGTTGCTCTCTGGGTCTCTGGACCTTTACCGGCCACTAGAAGCATGGAGTACTACATTCTCTACAATGGAGCTCCCAGCATTCCAATGTTCTAATAAAAAACATGGTTGCTATCAATGTTAAATATGCATCCAGATTTTGATTCTAGGGTCAATGAAAGCACTATGGGAGCTGAAATGCTTCACCAGTTAAGCAGAAATTGCACTTACCACAAGCTAAAAACCTTTGTAAGATTGGCAAAGAAGACACTGCTGGCAAAATAAGAGTAATTTAGTGTGGTTTTCTGGTAGTTTAACTTTAGTTGATATGTAGCCATCTAAACCTTTTTGACTTTGAGACAGTTCAGCTGGCGCAGGATGGTCTACTTTGAGTGGGCATGAATGTGCATGGGCCCCCACCTAGTAGCTAATCAGTTAGTAGCAGATTTAATACACCAGTTGATTGCATCCGTTTGTAAATTCAAAGTTCAACATGCTGTTTGTACATTTAGGACTCCCTGGACCTACATGCACACTGATAGATTTGATGGTCAGTAATAGAGCTATAATATATGAGAGCCTGCAATCCCTGTATAATAGTCCATCTGTAATTTCCTTCTTACAGTTTATTAGTGACGTCTCTAGTTCCTTTTATTAATTAAATATTGTAGCTTTTTGTCTCTAATAAGTAATTACAGCTAAGTTGTGATGTCATAAAGCCTGCTGCCAGGTCACAGGAACATAAATTCAGCTGCGCTTTACACAACTAGAGCTGGCCTTTGATAATTCTTCAGTGTTTTATTTTAAATGAACAGTCATCAACAGAAAGAAGGTATGCATGGCAAAATGTTTTTTTCTGCATTTTAGGCGGTTACCGATAAAAAAATGTATATCTATGCATGTTTCAACACATTCTGAGTTTCAGTATTTTTTTTTATCAGACTTGTAATAAAATGATTCTAACATTTTTTTATAGCAAAATACTAACTGCTTTTTGCTGTGTTTAATTTCCCTCTACCAATTCTGCTTTTATTCTTCATGTCTGCAACCATACATTCTCCAGTATTGGATCTTTCATAGATTCACATGCTTGAATCATCCCCCGTCATCGAAGTGGGAGTCCTACGGTACCATAATAAAACAGTATGTATCACTATCATAGACTATAATGGCAAGTAAAAAGTTTAGCAGCCTATCTTTGTCCTGTTAAAAAAAAAGCCAAACTTGAACTATAACCAATCAGGCAACAGCATGCTCTAGAACACTCCCAAAAGAGGCTGAGTCCCTCAGATTTTCTATTGCACGTCTTGTGAAGGGAGTCTCCCTGAGCTCTGCTCAATTTCTTCAGCTATTACTTCTTTTTGGATCATCGAAGATTATATTTCATGTTTCATTTCTCTGACCCTAGCACTAATATGTCAGAGTAGAAGAAAACAAGATAATGTGCTGCAAAATATGTCTAACCTTTTTCTCAAAAACTCTTGCGTTCAGAGAGATGAGGCTATTATTGAGAATACAGAAACTTAAATATGTCACTTCTGATGAGGACAATGAGGATTCCTTCACCTCACAGGAGAGATCAAAGGGAGAGGTCTCACCACGGGTCTCCAGAAGGCTTGCAGAAAAGCTATAAAAGACTTATGGATCTTGATTAAACACTTCTCACAGAGAGCAAGTACATTGGAAAAAACGTCCTCAAAGGCCGACCTTACAACTCTCTCTTCAGCCCTGACGCTACATTTGGGAAATCCTCTAAACATTACAATAAGGCTTCTACAGCAGAACTGCCATCAAAATCATTGTTAACAACAATGACGATGACCACAACCATGTTGACTATTAAGGCCTCACCTAAGATTGCCTCGTCTACGATGGCCTCATCTACGATAGCATCTGCTATGATGCCTCATCTATTACCGCCTCATCTATGACTGTCGTCTACGACGGCCTCATCTATGACTGTTGTCTACGATGGCCTCATCTATGACTGTCGTCTACGACGGCCTCATCTATGATTGTCGTCTACTATAGCTTCTTTTACAACGGTAGTCAATGACATCCTAATCTATGATGGCCATCTACGACAGCCTCATATACGATGGTCGTCTACGACAGCCTCATCTACGGTGGTCATATACGACGGTTGTCTACGACCGCCTCCATCTACTAATGGCCTCATCTATGATTGCTTCACCTACCACGGCCTCATCTATGAAGGTCCTCGACAACAGCCTTATCTACGATGGTTCTCTGCGACAGCCTCATCTATGACAGTCGTCTACTAATGGCCTCATCTGCGAATGGCCTCATCTGCGAATGGCCTCATCTACGATGGCATTGTCTGTCTGTCGTCTATGACTGCCTCATTTACAACGTTTGTCTGCGACTGCCTCATCTATGACAGCCGTCTATGACGACAGCCTCATCTACAATAACCTTGTCTGGGATAACTGCCTCAATTATGACTGCATCGTCAAGACAGCCTCGTCTATGAGCATGTCAATAACAGTCAGCAATTATATGGAGAGGCAAAATATGGAGCAATTTCACCACTTCGCTCCGCCTCCATTTTCAGAGCATGAGTCAGTTCCATGTAGCTCTAATATCAGACCTACAGGGCATGTTGTAGGATTACTACAAACTCTTTCCTGAGCCTGCAAGATCACATCATGCCCAATACATCAGCTTCCTCTGATGCTCCTGTCACTGAAAGAATGATCCCAGTGTCAAATATTGCCATGCTTCACAGGAAAAACCTGTTCACATCTGTGATGATAGATAAAAGGCCCACAGCCAGTGGATTCTCCACCAGATGATGTTTTATGGTTTCCTTACCCTTAGTGCACGAGAGGCCAAACGCTTCCAACTTCCAGTAGCAAATAAGCAAGCGGTTTGTTCTCTTTATGATTTTAAATAGAAAAGCTGCATAACCTATTCCAGTTGTTGATAGGAGTTACAATCATGGAAAACCCTGTCAATCATAACCCTGCGTAACCAGCAATGAGGCAATCTCCACTATGCCTGGTGCCAGTTCACTGGCAATACGTGGCAGGGATAACCACCAGATGTGGTCATACATTGCCACATACATTGAATTTCTGCCGGAAGACAGAAAGGCCAGAAACAAAAAAGATTCTGCGGGGGCGAAATGTCCTCATCAGAAAACGTAGATTGCGCTGTAGATATAGCTTCAATAGGTTTTCTACATCTGGCAGGGTCAATGATACTTAGACGCCAAGGTTGGTTCAAGGTCACAGCATTCAGAACCTGAGGTGCAAATAGATTTAATATTTTTACTTTTCCATTGCGATGCTCTGGTTGACAATCACGTTGATGATGCCTTGCAAGTAGTAAATGCTGACTCTGACACAAAAGTTCTTTTGGCACATTGCAATTTCAAAAGAACCCCCCTTTAGAGGGACCCATGAAATAGACTCTTCTCTGTATCAAGGAGGATACCAGACGTATCAGACTTAGTAATCCTATTAGTAGCCCTTAGGCTAGCTTGCCTACAATGACAACGGCCTGGTGCTGCTTTCCCCATTGTGTGGGAGAAACACTTCCAAAATGTGGTCATCTATAGCGTAAAATAGCATCTGACCAATTAGTTCTGGTACTCATGACATATCGTCAGATATTGGAGATCACCCAGATTCCACCCACCACTCTACCAAAATGGGGCGCCCACCTCATCGCCATCTTCTTCGAAATTGAGTACTAGCTACTCTAACCAAAGTTTCCATAAAGAAAGGCCCACATTCTTGGCACGGAATGGGTTTCCAGTCTTGTTTTTTCCTCATATACGAAGACAGAGGAGTGGCGATCCATCATAGACAATTGGACATTAAACAAGTGTTTCTGGAAACAATACTTTTAAGTGGTCACCCTCTCCATCACCACATGACCCCTCTGAATGTACAGGATTCATACTTCCACATTCCCCACCAAACCCCCCCTCCCTACACACACACACACGCTAAAAAGTTCTCCCATTTGGCTTCAGATCAGCTTCCTGCATTTTTACCTACTGCCTGTTGATAGAAATGGGATTTTGAGCAGGCTAGGACATGTGCCAAAGCCGGGCAGAAACCACCACTCTAGTCATGATAAGGGAGTTACACTCCTAAAATAACCCCTGCTCACCCCCTTGGTAGCTTGGCACGAGCAGTCGGGTTTATCTTAAAGGCAGTGTGTAAAGCATTTGCACATAACCAACAGTAATACAGTGTAAGCACTACAAAAGGACACCCCACCCGATTAGAAAAATATCCAATATTTTTATATACTTAAGATAAGACCAAAAATGATAAAAATCCACAATACAGTACTTAAAAATCCACAGTTATCAAAATACGCTTTGAAAACAGTTCCTTGATGTCGATAGCTCCGTCCGGGGCTATCACGGCGTAGCGAGCAAACAAATCCAAACAGTTCTGGCTGACCGCGGCGTCGCGGGCCAGCTACGGTGTCGGGAAGACCCACAAACAGTAGCTTTTAGAAATGCAGAGTGTCAGCGACCTCTCGTTGAGCTTCCGAAAACACAGCGTCCGCAGGCGACGGTTCCAGAGGTTGGGGCAGTAGTCGTCGGCGCCCTCTAAGTCCCACACGTTGCAGGTCGATCTCCTCTCTGTTGGAGTCAGGAGCACTGGCGACGGCAGGCGTCGCGTGCTGCGGTGCGAAGTGCAGCAGTGCGGCGTGCGGTGTCCTCGGGTCACGTTGCGAACGGCGGCTCGGTGGTGGCGTCACATGGCGTCGTCGGTGAGACCAAGGTCGCGGTGCGAGATGACGGTGGTGCTTGTCACGGTGCTCGCAGGTCACGGTGCAAGCAGCGTCGTCGTTGCTGAAGCGCTGTCGTCGGCTGACGAACTGGAGTCAATGGTGCCAGCGTTGGTTCCTGAGACTTCTTTAACAGGGGGCAAGCTCTACCTCAAGCCCTTGGAGGAACTCAAAAAGCAGATTGCAGAAGGTTCAGTCCAGTCCTTTCACTGCCCAAGACAGAAGCAGCCACTGCAGGCCAACACAGCAATGTGCACAACAAAGTGGTAGTCCCTCCTCACAGCTTCTCCAGCTCTTCTTCTTGGCAGTCTTCTTTATCCAAAAGAGTTCTAAAATTCAGGGGCTAGGGCCCCAATATTTATATCCCAAAATCCTTTGATCTCCTAGGCAGGGAGTGTCTGTGCCCTGCCAGAAACAGTTCTGCCTTCTCTGGTGTCAATTCCTGGCAGGAGGTGGAGACACGTTGTCAGAGGCAGACCAGGCCCTTTGAGGTGCAAGGAAATCTCCTCCCCTTCTCCCATTGCAGCCCAGGTCTATTCAGCCCTTTCCTGACCCCACCTAGACTATCTGGAGCCACTCCTGCTGCCCAGCCTTCTGTCATCCAAAACCCAGACAGTCAATCTACATTCCATAAGAGGCACACAAGATTAATGAGTAAGAAAATGCCTACTTTCTAAAAGTGGTATTTTCAAACACAGAATGTAAAAATCACCTTCACTAAAAGATGCATCTTTAGATTCTGAATTCAGGCATACTAAATTTTATTTTCCTACCTAGTTCCCAGGATCAATTATGTTTATAAGATGTTATAAAGAAACTTCCCTTTCTGTCCTCAGGGGGAACAGGTAGCCTTACAATAGAGAAAAACGAAATGGGCTGCAATTCACTATCAGGACATGCCACACACACCAGGGCATGTCCTACCTTTCACATATACTGCACCCTGCCCACAGGGGTAGATTGGGCCTTCCTAAGGTGTGCCTGACACGTACGAAAAGGGAAGGTTAGGGACTGGCAAGTGTGTGCACTGACCAAGTCAACATGGCAGTCACAAATTGCGCGCAGACTCTGCAATGGCAGGTCTGAGTTTACCTTTTTAGGGCTACTCACTTGGGTGGCACAATCAGTCCTGCAGGCCCACTAGTAGCCTTTGATTTACAGGCCCTGGCACACTCAGTGCACTTTACTAGGGGCTAACAAGTAAAACAAATATCCAACCATGGAAACACCAATCCATAACACAATTTACACAGAGAGCATATGCACTTTAGCACTGATTGGCAGTGGTAAAGTGCTCAGAGTCCTAAAACCAACACAAACAAGTCAGGAAAAAATAGGACAAAGCAGCAAAAAGTTTGGGGGTAACCCTGCAAAAAGGGCCATTTCCAACACAACCCCCTTCCAGCCTAAAGCCAGAGTAGACTAATCTATACCTCGATGGACTTCCCTGCTTGGGGCGATAGAACACTGGACCTGGTCCGCAACAGCAGGGTTTTCTTTCCATTCTACGCCTTCCCGAACCTAGTTGGGTCCCTCTATCCATACTCTCAGGGCCCACAAAGCTGACCCATGGGGAACCCTTCTCCTCACTTGTGGACCCTATCTGTGTAGCATCTAAACTTACTTTTCTCACAGATGTGTCCCAACAGGCAGACAGTACCCACATGGCCAACACAAGGGTGTGTCAAAGTCCACCCCCGACGGGTGACTCCTTCCCCCTCCCAGGGGCAACTCTGTCCCTCTGGACAGCCAGCCACAGGGCCCACTGACAACTGTTAGTGATGAGAGCCAGGCCTTATGCCTTTCAGGCCACTCCAACTGTTGTGGCGTCAGAGTATGGGGGGCGGTAGCCCCTGGTGCCTGGCACCCTTTCTCTACTCTTCCCCCCTGTCAAGTCAGGTATAGCACTGATTAGTAGTGGTAAAGTGCCCAGAGTCCTAAACCCAACACAAACCAGTCATGAAAAAATAGGAGGAAGAAGCAAAACGTTTGGGGATAACCCTGCAAAAAGGGTCATTTCCAACACCTATCCCTGTGCAACTCTTTTCGGTAAGGACAGTTATCGGGTATTTTCCTACTACGACAACTGATTGATAAAAGCACCAATGGCATTTCAAGCGTCCAATGCAACAGAGGTGTGTCTAAAGGTGTTTTACAAACTAGGTCTCCTTGTGAATGATCAAAAATCATCAACTCTTCCATCCTAGAAGATACTATTCCTGGGCCACAACGCTAGATACTGTCCAAGACCAAGACTTTCTATCTCAAGACAACAACAAAATGGCTTTCGAACTAAAAATAAAAAGAAATGAGTGTGTCTGTTCCATTAGCTTCTGGGCAACATGTCCTCTGCAATCAATATGATCCCTCTAGCACTCCTGAAATGAGACCCTTACTGGAATAGCTACAAAAATAATAGATTAACAGAAAAGAATCGGTCAAGGCCCTGGTGATCTTCACACTGGTATGATGGAAGCTCTTGCATGGTGGTGCCAGACCGCCCACCTGTCAGAGGACCTCACGCTCTTACCTCAATTTCCACACTTCATAATGACTGCGGATGCTTCCCTGGAGAGCAGTAGCGGTCATCTACAGAACCTGCAAATTCAAGGAAAGTCGCCTCCACTCCAAAAGAGCATATGCATCAATCGCCTGGAGCGCAAAGCCATCTAACTCATTCTTCAAGCGTTCCTGCCAATGATTGCAGAGTGTTCGGTGTTCGTTCCCACGGACAACATAACCAGCATGCAATGAAACAGCCTCCCATATAGATTTAATCAGTTGGTGCTAAATATGATCTTTTCGTTCTGGGACAAACCAGCTCTAGATCTCTTTACAACAAATGAAACCCACAAATGCCAATTCTATGTAAGTTGGCATTCACCTCCAGGATTGCGGGGAATGCCTTTTGACAGATAGTCCGGGATCTATGGTTACCTTTTCCCCCGATGCCTTTAATACCAAAGTATCTCAGCATGAGGAAAGTGGAGTGGTGTCGTCTCATCCTGATAGCCCCATGGTGGCCTACACAGCATTGGTTCACAGAGATTCTCCTACTATCGGAATATAACCACATTCGCCAACATCCTGTAAACTTTTTGATGATGAACTAAGGCCAGGTCCTTCATACTCACCTGACTTCGTTTTGTTTATGCCCACGGCTCCTAAATTCCATGAATTCAAAATCTTAATGTTCCTCAGGACTTCTGGTGTATTCTCTCCAAGTCAAGGTGGAAGCCACGACATGTAAACCGTAATGGAAACGTTTCTGCTTATGGCGCCAGAAATATAACCTACATGCTCTGCTAGCATAATCTGGCAGGTAACTATCCTATCTCCTCTTGCTAACTCGGTTACGGTTGGCGTCTGTTAAAGTACGGCTTGCAGCAATATCCAGGTATAGATGCTTATCACATTTTCTCTTTCTGCTCTTGCAGAATCATCAAACAATTCATTAAAGAATTATTCAGACTGTTTTTCCTCCAGTAAGGACTTCTTCTCCGGACTGCACCTGAACATAGTTCTATCTCAACTCATGAAGAGTTCATTTGAACCTATTCACAGAGCACACCTCATATTTCCCACATGGAAGGTCGCCTTGTTACTAGTACTCACTATGACCAGGAGCGTTGAGGAGATACAGGCATTTTCTATTCTAGAATCTTTTTGCACCTTGGCAATTTAGTACTTCTCAGAACCAATCCAAAGATTTATTCCCAAGGTTCCTTCTGATTTTGCCTCAATTAACCTATAATATTTCTGACTTTCTTCCCAAATCCAACATCACCAGCAGAGAGGCCTATTCATACGATAGGTATCAGATTATATCTAAAATTCTACTTGTATCGCACTAAACAACTCATGAGAATTGACCAACTGTTGGACTCAGATGGACACACTCGTAAGGTTGTTCCAGTCATGATGGCAAGAATCGCTTGAAGAATTTCAGCTGCAATCCAGTTCTGCTCCTCAAAGGCTGTCAAGCCCTTCACAGGGCAAACCAGGGTGCACTCAACTAGTGCAGTTTCCACCTCAGCTACTTTGCAGAACTGCATCTGGAGAAGATATGTTGTGCTGTGAATTTGAAGAGTTTGCATATAATTCATGCAGCCTTATTACCTGGAATCGACACAGCGCAGTGATGCAGTGGTTGGACAGGTTTTACTGCATCACTTATTTCAATAAGTGAAGCGTCTTTTGGTTCCATGTGTTTGCTTCTGTATTTACGAAAATTTGAATGCATGATATATATTTATTAAATTGTATATGATTGTTCTGTATATAGTTTCTGCCCACCATCTATTTTTGCTAATACTATAAGATATACAAATACAGTAACTGCTTGCTATTCTGATTAAAGCATGTTAATCTATGAAAGATCCAATACTGGAGAAGAAAATATATTATTTACTTGTAACTGGAGTTTTCCAGTACTAGTATCTTTCATAGATTCACATGCAACCCACCCTCCTCCCCCAAGAGGCTCCCCTAATAGTTTAGGATTATTTTTTCCTTATTGTTTTTGAAAATCTGAGGGACTCGGCCTCTGTTGGGAGGGTGCTGTCACCTGATTGGTTATAGTTCAAGTTTGGTCCTTTTTTAAACATGACAGAATATTAAAGTGACTTTTTCATTGTCATTATAGCCTATGATAGTGATACATACTATGATATACAAAAAAGAACAGAGGGGGTCTAAAGCAACACGACATGTGGCTAGCTATCTTTAACTACAATAGAACTTGTGAGTTGGTGCCCTGGTCACCCTAGATAGCCTATGTAGCAAAGTACAGTATGATGGGTCTGTGTGCATGGAATCACGTACATACAGTGCCAATTTACTCGATCCCAATAGCTCGTAAGTGGATTACCATCAAAATGAACTTATTGATCAGTACTCTCATATGGTTCACCAGTATCACGTGTTTGGTCCCTTGATCATCGAGACCATTTAACCACGAACTAGATAGTGGAGCAAGATCAAGTCCACAGGCACTCATGGACGACCATATGACAGCCGATCATCGATGGTTATGAAAGTGGTGAAGAAGCAGTGCAAAAAAAGGGGAAGTGGTGAGTTAAAATAGAGTGGAATGTCCTAGAAAATTATTTATTAGACAAAGGACATGCCCCCTAATTAAAACCAGAACAGTGCAGGCGACAGTGGAAACAAATATCTGTCGTAAAAAAAGGCCAACATGTTTCTGCCTAACGGGGCAAAAGTCCCCCGGCTTTCATCAGGGCCTCTGCTTTCAATGTATTGCTACTGCTTGACAAGTGGTGTAAATTATAACCAAATATATAACACAAATATCAAAGGTTGGAACAAATACAACCTGGGGAAAGCTAATCCTCCATGTCAATGGATGCATAAGCACATCTAAAAAGAGATGCAGAAAAACACAAGTAAACATTTACGAGATAAATATACTGTATGTGAATGTAACCATGCACCATTCCCATTCCAAATTTGTTTGCAATTCGAGAAGTGGGTCTGTACCCAAGGCCGATCTGTACCTATGTCAATTTGATTGGAATGTTTTGTTTGGGGACAGTTTTAAGCGCGATGCACACATGCTGTCAGGGACTGTACCAAACATTGTGTATTAGGATAGAGTAAGCAGGTGCGCTAAGGATATTAGCTGAGGTATAACGATTATCAGTGAGCCATGAGGCATGGTTTGCGACTTATCTGATTTGTGACTAATTTGCAAATGCGCACGATTGAGTTTTCAATATAGAGATTGCTGGATGCACTTTCTATTTACTTATATGCATTAAAAGTATGCTACCTACATATGATGTTGGGTTATGCGGAGTTGAGAGAGAGAGACCCCATTTCATGGATGAGCTCGGATTTGGTCAAGAGATTAGTTTTTAAAACCGCAATGGACTTTGAGAAATTAGGAGCATAATTATCACTGTCTTTCCTGGTTGTTGTCTGTTGACCTCTAGAGCGGGCCTTGAGAAACCTGAGCACGGTCCAGGTGAGGTGAGGTCCAGTCTCCGGTCAAGCTGGGTGAGAAAAATAATTTTACTTACCACAAATTTGAAATGGGAATGGTGCATGGTTACATTCACATACAGTATATTTATCTCGTAAATGTTTACTTGTGTTTTTCTGCATCTCTTTTTAGATGTGCTTATGCATCCATTGACATGGATGATTAGCTTTCCCCAGGTTGTATTTGTTCTAACATTTGATATTTGTGTTATATATTTGGTTATAATTTACACCACTTGTCAAGTAGTAGCAATACATTGAGAGCAGAGGCCCTGATGAAAGCCGGGGGACTTTTGCCCCGTTAGGCAGAAACATGTTGGCCTTTTTTTACTACAGATATTTGTTTCCACTTTTGCCTGCACTGTTCTTGTTTTAATTAGGGGGCATATCCTTTGTCTAATAAATAATTTTCTAGGACATTCCACTCTATTTTAACTCACCACTTCCCTTTTCTTGCACTGCGTCTTCACCACTTTCATAACCATCGATGATCGGCTGTCATATGATCGTCTGAGTGCCTGTGGACTTGATCGTGCTCCACTATCGAGTTCGTAGTTAAATGGTCTCGATGATCAAGGGACCAACCACGTGATACTGGTGAACCAGATGATAGGACTGATCACTAAGTTCATTTTGATGGTAATCCACTTACGAGCTATTGGGATGGATTAAATTGGCACTGTATGTTCGTGATTCCATGCACACAGACCCATCATCATACTGTAGTTTGCTACATAGGCTATCTAGGGTGACCAGGGCACCAACTCACAAGTTCTATTGGAGTTAAGGATAGTTAGCCACACGTCGTGTTGCTTTAGACCCCCTGTGTTCTTTTTTGTATATCATGTATTGAGCTGGGGACTCGAACCAGGAGAGGTCTCTAAATATTTGTATGTCCCTATGACCCTCTTCCCCCTGTTCGTTATGAGTGATACATACTACTCTACTAAGGTACTCCCACGTTGTCGACGGGGAATGATTCAAGCATGTGAATCTATGAAAGATACCAGTACTGGAGAACTGCAGTTACAGGTAAGTAAATTATTTTTATCCCTTTCTTTTGATATAACAAGACACAAAAGATAACATAAAGAATAAAATACCTACTGCCATATGATATTGCAAGTCACTTTTGAGTTCCATGAACCCTATTAAGGAACTCTGCCTTTATAAAGGAGCTCTGCCTTCATCCTCATTTCTCTGTATTATCACAAACTCATTGATGACTTGCAAAATCTTTTTAATGTATGGCACAGATAAAGTATCTCTTATACCACGTTCATTCGTTCGATTTGTTTTTTATTTACAATCTGATTTCCGCATATTTTTTTCTGCTGTACCTCTGCAGAGCTGAAAGAGAGTCTGACTCGAATGGGCACCGACCTGAAGCATGGCTTCATCAGCTCCTTGCGCAGTGCTTGGCAGACGCTAAATGACTTTGCCCGAGCACATAAATCCTCGTCACAGCTGCAGGCTGAGCTAGAGAAGGTGGCAAACCAGATTAAAGAGGAAGAGGAGAAGGAGGAACTCGAAGGTAGGTTGAATATGTGGTTCATTGATGTTTTATAGGAGTATCCTGTTATTCTTTCACATAACTTACTTATATTTAGCCTATTCAAAGAAAACGCCTGGCCTTTGTTCGGCTGATCAAATACCTCCTTGTAAAGTAACTTCTGGTATTTTATAGACTACTAAGTACCTCCACTGTTATGAAACTTCTATTATCTTTTTAATGTTATAAAGTTACAAATGCAAAGCTTTGCCATTTTTACAGTGCCTCTTTATTTAGAACATAAACGATCTAGCCCCACAGACAACCTCGACAAGGACATTAACAATTTCAACAACAGGACCAAGAATTGCACGGACTCCCTAGCACCCATCAAACCCAACAAGCATAGTAACTCAAACAAGCAGGCTAATTGGTAGGCAGAAGACCTCCGAGACACCAAACAACATTGTAAGCAGCTAGAAAGGAAATGGAAAGCCAGCCATGACGCCACGGACTAAACTACCTAGAAGGCTACACGCAGACGCTATCACCTGCAAATGAGAGAATCCAAGAAAAAAGCTTTAGGGGACCGAATCGTAGGAAGCTACAACAGCAGCAAGAAGATCTTCTCGATCATCAAGAATTTCACCACTCCCTCTGCCACTGTCAACAACATTGCTGCCTCCTAACAACTCTGCGACAATCTAAGCAACTTTTTCAACAGCAAAATAATAATCATCTACAGCGACGTCACACACTAACTTAAACTCTGAGACACCATTGCTAACCTACCCTCCACCAACCAATATGGCCACCTGACAGAATAGACAGCCCCCACCAGAACCAACACAGCAGCGATCATGCTGACCATCCACTCAAGGGGCCCAATGGACCCCGACCTTCACCATATCTAAACCTCTTGCACCTCACCAACCAGCACAACCCTGACCCACATCATCAACACCTCCATCATGTTTGCCTCTTTCCAGGTGGAAATGTAACTTCCAGAAATCAACTCCCTCCTCAAGAAGCGACAGCCAACCTAAGTCAGCTGAGCAACTTCCTACCCATCTCCCTGCTTCCCTGTCCAGCCAAAGTGATTGAGAAGACCATCAACAAGCAACTCACAACCCACCTCGAACTTCACCATCTTGTAGACTACTCCCAATCGGGATAAAAAAAAAAACACCACAGAAACTGTACTCATTGTGTCCTCCGTTGAGATTCAAAACATCCTGCACCGAGGAGAAACAGCGGCCCTCCTTCTGCCTGATCTCTTTGTGGCCTTCGACACAATCTCCCACAGCAACCTCATCAGAAGACTCCATAAAATTGGCATACAAGGATTCACTCTCAAATGGGTCTATTCCTTCCTCATGGGAAGAAACCATAGGGTCAGGCTACCGCCCTTTACATCAGCGACCAAGAAACTAATATACGGTGACACACAGGGATCATCCCTCAGCCCCACCCTTTTCAACATATACATGACACCGCTCAACAACATCATCCGATCTCACGACCTCACCGTCATGTCAAATGACGCCTAACTGCTGATGATACCTAACTCATCCTTTCCCTGACGGACAAGACAAACACCACCAGAACCAACTTTACCAACTGCATGACCATGGTAGCAGACTGGATGCGAACAAATGCCTAAAACTCAGCTCCAACAGGACAGAAGTACTCATCTTTGGCAACATGGGAAGTACTCATCTTTGGCAACATTGGAATCCATCTGGTGGCTGTCGGAGCTAGGACCAACACCCACAGACCACGTAAGAAATCTAAGGATCATCCAAGATGACACGCTCAACATGATGGCTCAAGTCAAGGCAGTGTGCCCCTCCTGTTTCCACATTTTATGCATGCCTCCGAATACCAGACGGACCGTCATGCAACACTCCTCACCTGCAGGCTGGACTATGACGCCGGATTCTCCAAACAACTCCTACACAGAATCCAGATCATCCAGAACGCAGTCGCAAGACCTCCAATGATGCACCCACATCACACCGCACATCAGGAAACATCACTGTCTCCCCATTCTTAAGCACAGTCAGTTCTAACTTCTCACTCACACATACAAAGACCTACACAACACAGGACCAGAATACCTGAACAGCTGTATAAACTTTCACCAACCAACCAGGCACCTACGCTCTGCCTCACTGTCACTTGCACCCGCTCCCCTCAGCCATAAAAACAAAAGTGGTGGTTGCTTATGTTCCTACATCGCTCCCAAAACATAGAACGACTTCCCTAAACAAATAAGCGCCTCCTCCTCACTTCTTGAGTTTCGCAAGAAGCTGAAGACCTGGCTCCTCTATATAAGCATCTTGGGACCACACACCTTGCCCAAGTACCTGGATACCCTCTTGGGTGGTTAGTGCACTGCACAATTCAACATAACATAAATAAGTATGAAATAAGAAACTCATTGACTTGGGACTTAATTCCTCTAACCTATCCTGTGTATTAAGTGAACGTTTTTCTTCTAACATTAGTTGAGATCGAATTCGTATGGCAAGATAAAAGAAACCAAAAAACTTCTCAAGGCGTCTAAAAGTCTTATTTCTCTTCTGATTAAGTATCTGGCGTCCTCATTGCTTTTTTGTGCAGCAATCTAGCCATAGTCCTTCTAAGCCATTTTTAAAACTATATTACTATTGTAACTCACACATCTGCTCAGAAGGATCCCACTGCTCGCCACCTACTGGTGGAATCAGTCAGTAAAGAAACACTGTCAGTGATCACCAATGAAGTGCCTATAGCCTAGTCTGGCTTCCTTGGCTACCCCTTAGTATTTTACAGTCCCTCCTTGAAAGTGAACTCCTTACTTTTTCCCAGGGCTGTGCCTCATAGTTGACATGCATGATGTCCCCTTATTTTGGATTCTGAAAATTAATGTATGCATTTAGCCCACTAACTTATGCAAAAAGTTGAAGCACACCTGACGGAACTGCCTTCCAAATGGGTCATTTGGATCCTATCCATATGGTCTTTCTGGCCTCAAATCTCTGTTTTGGTCTACTTGCTTTTCTGGTCTTTGCTTAATCTAGCTCAGAATCCTTGCATTACACCTTACTTTATTTGCAGTATAGATTCATTGCATATTGACGTCTTCTTGGCACACCATTTCCATACAAAGTAAGAGGATAGTGGCCAGTGTGTTTTTAACTAATAATATGTTTAAGGATACTAACTACTAGAGTCTTGGAGTATTTCTGGAGGCCTAGTACTCATAAATGTCATCTTGTTATAAAGAATTCTTTGCCAGGCTGCTTTTTTTGTTCTATATCTGAGAGTTTTGTTGTTTGAAGCACTGGCACAGTAGATTATTTTGAATATTGCAGTGGTGTTTGCGATCCTCAGGACTGTCAACTAGAATCCCTATGGTTTGTCTCTGTATCTTGGCCTATTGATTATGCTAGGTACAGTTATTATCCCTTTTTAGGTTGAGCATTGAAGACCTTTTGTAAATACTTTAGTATATACTTATATGTGCATGTACTTTGTTGGCTCTGGAGATCAACCCTAGACTTTTCTGCTTCCGCATAGGGTTTTTTTTTTCTGTTCAACTGCATCTCTTTAACTGTCTTAATAGAAAACGACCAGTAGAGGTCAGTAAAATACTAGAATTGCTTTCTGCTTGTACAACTGCCTCTATTTAACTGTCTTTATAGAAAACTACCAATAGATGTCAGTAGAGTACCAGAATTTTTTAATTCTTCTGGCAACTGCCTCTATTTAACTTTCTTGATAGAAAACGACCAGCAGAGGTCAGTAAAATACTAGTATCACTTTATGGGTTCTCTAGATTCAAAGCCATAGAAATGGTCTTCCACGAATCCCCGTAGACAATAATATGTTTTTCAAATCTTGTATTTTAAGTGATATGACCACCGAAGCCACTGATTTTATATTAAAAACAGAGCTTTGGACTATACAGTTTCCAGCTGAAAGGCAATATTTCTCTCCATATGTTCCCATACCTGGCGTGTCACGCAGTTTGGTGCTTACCTTCGCTCCACGTGAAAGAACAGTAGATGTTTCAGCACCGAGGCTAATGTGCTGCCTAGATAAATACATATAATGCCCCAAATGCGAGACCCATTGCATTGCAAATGCTTGTTGTTTTTGTCTTCCATTGTGGCTTAGCTGATTGTTTTCAATACGGAACTAATTCTTTTCTGTTTTCTAAGAGGTAAGAGGTATAGAATGGAACTCCAAAACCAATAACATTTGCACCTTTTTTGTCTGTATAGGAAGAGAACTAAATCGGTCGGTGCCAACAACTTTATTCCTGTTGTTTTTACTCAGGACGTTGAATCGGGCCGCGTGGCCTTTTCGACACCAAGGCCAGTCGTCGATGGAACGAAATCCATTCAAGAGATGCCCCAACTGTAACTCTAAATACCCACACATTGATAAACACCCAGTCTGTAACAAGTGTTTATCTCCAGAACACAACGAAGCCGACTGCTTAGCTTGTGCTCAATTTCGATCAAAAAAGACACTTTGGGTTCGACGAGCAGCGAGGCAGACGATGCAGAAGACAGCGCCTGAGGCAGAGAACATCTTTGAAGATGACGAAGAGGTCGTCGAGCCTGAAGACTCGTATCAGCAGTCGGAGCAGGGGTCGGAACATGACTCCAACTACTACGTCGACGACAATGAAGACATCGTCGAGGTAGGGGACGACGATCCAGGCATCGGAGCCGTCGAGGACGACTCCGGCGAGGACACTGGGCCAACCGTGAGTATGGAGCCCAATATATTTACAGGTTCAAATCCAGAGGCTCGGGTCGAGGCATCGCCGGAAGGCCTTAGCCAAGATCAGAACATCGATTCTATAGCCCCGCGGTTAAGCCCGGCTAAGTATATAATACAAGAGCCATCGGTGCGACATTACCAAACTTTGGGAAAATCAAAACCGAAAGTGATAGAATCTAAACAGAAACCGTAACCAATAGAAATCCCATTCTTCGGACCGAAAACGGTGGATCCGTCGAAGCCGACCAAACAAAAACAGGTCGTCGACCCGTCGAGGTCGCATGCAAGGGTTGTCGAGCCGAGAGCCACTACACCCATGTCCGCGTTTAAGCTGAAGGCCGTCGAGCCGACGACGTCGACCCCAAGCAACACAAACAAAGGACTCGAACGGACAACGGTTGTCGATCCGAAACTACAGGTTGACCAACCGAGGCAAGTGCACACGAAGACACTCAAGCCAAGATTGTGGATCGAGCCGAAGGGCTCCATCGAACCAATGCAACAAAACATTGCTCCGAAGCAACAAGCTCCAAAGTCGACACCAGGCCAAAGGATGGTCATCGAACAACCAAAAACAGTCGGATCAATAACCACGGTGCCGAAAAAGTTCATACAGTCTACTAAAACTGTCGAACAACCAAAGTCTCTTGCACCGATAAAATTCGGACTTCCTCCACACATCAAGCCGAGGACGGTCGAACAAAATACCGTATTCGAACCGACCCAGCCAAAAAAGTCAAAATCGGGGGAAAGAGCTAAAGCACCTGAGGAACAGGACCCATCAGCTGAAGAACAGTCCAAACTGTATGTTGACCCCGATACTGGGACGGTTACCCTATTAAAAAGAAAAATCAGACCAGACACTTACGCTGAGTCCTACAAAATACCTCTAAAAAGGAAAAGAGACACTTCAACATCTCCAGTTCTCTTTGAGCCTATCACACCATATGTGCAGCAAACCTATACGTACACTCCCACACGCACAGATGACTATGGGGAGTATGAGGACAATGACCAGTACAATTATCCAGCGGACAATGACCAGGACATACAAACTCAGCCATGGTCTGACCCTGTAGATCCTGGAGACTCTCAAACAATTCCAGACAATACTGTATACCCTGTTAAAACATCGCCTACAGAGGACACAGCTGCCTTCAACGCACTGATAGAAAGGGCAGCATACAATCACCATGTGGAGATGCATGCAGATCCCATTGATGAAGACTTCTTCTTTGACACTTTCAGCACCTCTGAAAAAAACGTCAAAACATTGCCAATGCTAAAAGGGGTGCTTAAACATGCATGGGACATATTTAAAGAAGCAACCAGGGCACGGGTCATTAACCCTAGGATAGAGAGAAAATACAGGCCAGCACCGGTTGACCCTACATACATTAAAGGACAACTGCCTTTAGACTCTTTGGTCGTCTCCAATGCACGTAAACGTGCTAATTCACAAACCTCTGGCGAAGCTCCACCTCCAGACAAAGAGTCCAAAATTTTGGAGGCTTCAGGCAAAAGGGTAGCTGCTCAAGCAGCTAACATATGGAGAATTGCAAACACGCAAGCCCTGTTAGCCAGGTATGACAGGGCGCACTATGACACACTGGAGCAAATCTTCCAACATCTACCAGACCTTTATAAGGAACAGGCAGGATTCTTAATACCAGAGGGAAAGCTCATATCTAACGCCTCCATCAAATGTGCCTTAGATGCAGCAGACACAGCAGCCAGGGCTATCAATACCAGTGTCATGCTCAGAAGACATGCGTGGCTACGCATCTCTGGGATTAAAAATGAAGTTAAAACCACTTTACTCAATCAACCTATAAACCCTGACTTTTTATTTGGTCCTGATGTGGACACAATATTAGACAAAATGAAGAAGGACTCCGAGACAGCCAAGTCTATGGGTGCCTTGCAGTCACAGCAATATAGAGGCGGTTCCTTTCGTCGCTCCGGCAACAGAGGAGCTGCTAGAGGAGCCTCAACACAGCAAACCTCTTACAATAAGGGCAACACGCAAAACACCTACAACAAGAACAGTAGAGGTGGATACAGTGGCAACAACACCAAGGGTAGAGGACGAGGAAATAACAACACCAGATCCTCTACCAACACCAAACAGTGACTTCTTGTCACTGCCCCCAGACCATGTAACACTGGTCGGGGGAAGATTACAGCAGTTCCTGCCAGTCTGAGATAACATAACTACAGACAGGTGGGTGAGGCAAATTATACAGCATGGCTATTGCCTAGAGTTAATCTCCACACCGCCCAACATACCCCCAAGACAACGTCCTATGCCCGCAAAACACCTACACTTATTGCAGCAAGAAGTCATCAGCATGCTACAAAAGGGGGCCATAGAATTAGTACCCTTAAAACACCAGGGTACAGGGGTGTACTCTCTGTACTTCCTAATCCCCAAAAAGGACGGGTCTCTCAGACCGATTTTGGACCTCAGGCCCCTAAACCAATACATCTTATCAGAGCATTTCCACATGATCACTCTGCAGCAAGTGTTGCCACTGTTGCGTCAAGGAGACTTCCTCGCAACACTAGACCTCAAAGACGCATATTTCCATATACCAATACACGCGGCACACAGGTAATTTCTCAGGTTTACAATTCTAAATCAGCACTACCAATTCAAAATCCTCCCTTTTGGGGTAACAACAGCCCCAAGGGTGTTCACCAAGTGCCTAGCGACAGTAGCTGCACACCTCGGAAGACAGCATATACATGTCTATCCATATCTGGACGACTGGCTAATACAAGCGCAGTCAGCCCAGCAATGTGCCAGCCTCATGTTACGCACTATTCACCTCCTCCACAGTCTAGGTTTCTCGCTGAACTACAACTAGTCCCATCTTCAGCCTGCCCACGTACAGCAGTATCTGGGAGCAGCAATAGACACTCTGGCAGCAAAAGCACAACCAAATTCTGCCAGAATAATCAGCATTCAAACGCTCATCCAACAGTTCAGGCCACAACACTCACTCCCAGCCCGAGTGTTTATGCAACTGATAGGCATGATGGCCTCGTGCATCTTTATAGTCCCTCACGTAAGACTTCACATGCGTCCGCTGCAGGAGTGCCTAGCACGGCAGTGGAACCAGGCTCAGGGACAATTAAACGACCTAGTGTTGGTGACCAGTCGTGCATACAACTCTCTGCATTGGTGGAAACCACAAAACCTTTGCAAGGGACGACTGTTCCAGGAGCCTGTACCACAAATTGTGCTGACAACGGACGCATCCCTGATAGGGTGGGGAGCCCATGTCCTCCACCACACAGTACAGGGCTTATGGACCACGCAGCAAAAGAAACTGCACATCAACCTGCTAGAGCTGATGGCAGCTTTTATGGCAATGAAAGCTTTCAAAGTACATCTGTGCAACAAAACCGTGTTGATCCCGACGGACAACATGACTGCAATGTACTACCTACAGAAACAGGGAGGAACATACTCTCCGCAGCTGTCGCATCTGGCTCAAAGAGTGTGGAAGTGGGCCATCCAGAGAAACATTTTTCTCATGGTGGAACACCTCCCAGGCAAGGACGATCAGATAACGGATCTGCTCAGCAGACACAGCCAGCAAGTGCACGAGTGGGAGATTCATCCCACAGTGCTTCAACCATACTTCCAACAGTGGGGACAACCAGAGATAGACCTGTTCGCCACAAAAGAAAACGCAAAATGCCAGTCCTTCGCCGCAAGGTTCCCACACCCGCAGTCTCAGGGCAATTCGCTATGGATGAACTGGTCAGGCAAATTTGCCTATGCTTTTCCACCAGCACCGTTGATACCGCTGGTGGCACGCAAATTGCGCCAGCACTCCATGACGCTAATCCTAGTTGCTCCAACATGGGCGAGGCAACCGTGGTACACCACGTTCCTAGAACTTTCAGTGGTGCCTCATCAAAGACTACGACTAACACCCAGTCTCTTAACGCAGAGCAATGGAGACATTATGCACCCAGATCCGCAGCAGCTGAACCTTGCAATCTGGCTCCTGAAGTCCTAGAGTTCGGCTACCTCAACTTACCTCCTGACTGCATGAACCTTATCAGGGAGGCAAGAAAGCCTACCACAAGAGCATGCTATGCGTCAAAGTGGAAACGTTTTGTCATTTATTGTAACAACAACGACATAAACCCACTAGACGCGTCCATTCAAAATATCATAATCTATCTTTTGCTCTTACACCGCTGCAATCTAGCCTATACGTCCATACGGATACACTTAGCTGCCATAGCGGCTTACCTTCAAAACAGGCAGCACCTTTCACTATTAAGAGTGCCTGCAATTAAGGCATTCATGGAGGGCCTCAAACGAGTGATCCCCCAGGACACCCACCTTCACCTGTCTGGAACCTAAACGTTGTTTTACCCAGACTAATGGGACCACCTTTTGAGCTTTACACTCGTGTGAAATACAATTTTTAACATGGAAGGTGGCTTTTCTCGTAGCTATTACTTCGCTTAGAAGAGTTAGCGAGCTGCAAGCCCTAACTATACAAGAGCCATTCATTCAAATTCACGCAAATAGGGTCGTGCTTAGGTACAAACCCTAAATTCATGCCCAAAGTGGTATCCCACTTCCACATCAATCAGACAATAGAACTGCCAGTGTTCTTCCCAAATCCACAGTCAGTACCTGAAAGGGCCATACACACACTAGATGTTAAAAGAGCTCTCCTATATTACATAGACAGGACAAAAGATTTCAGGAAAACAAAACAGTTGTTTGTTGCCTTTTCACCACAGCACAAGGGCAACCCTATTTCAAAAAATGGTTTAGCTAGATGGATAGTTAAGTGCATCCAAATATGTTACATTAAAGCTAAACCCACTTTAACAGTTCCCCCAAGAGCGCATTCCACACGCAAAATGGGGGCATCCATGGCTTTCCTAGGAAACATTCCTCTAGAGGAGATATGTAGAGCAGCCACATGGACTACCATACATACATTTACCAAACACTACTGCGTAGATGTACACTCCAAGCAGCTGTAGGACAGGCTGTTCTCAAAACTCTTTTTCAGACTGCTGCAGCTGGCACGGGCAACCACCGCTAGGGGAGAGACTGCTATACATTCTATGCACAGATATGAATTCAGCACTCCACATGACTCGAACGGAATATGCTACTTACCAGTATGCATCTGTTCTTGGCATGTAGGGCTGCTGACATTCATATCGCCCACCCTCCTCCCCGGTGCCTGTAGCAGCTGTAGCATTCAATATTACTTTGTTAGCTTGGACATCACTTACTGTATCATACTCCATCTCTGCTACAATGGCGAAAAACAATCTGAAGATGGAGAGGATGCCCATGCGCACTGTAGTCCAGGGGAGGAGCCACCTATCTCGTGATACTTCGAAGACTCTTCCAGGACAACAATGTGCAATCATCCGGACCCAACACTAGGCGGCGATCTATGCACAGATATGAATGTCAGCAGCCCTACATGCCAAGAACAGATGCATACTGGTAAGTAGCATATGCCATTTAGTTACTTATCTATTTTTGTTGGAGGGTGCGCTTAGTCTCCAGCATTATACCTTTCATAGATTCACATGCTTGAAATATTTTCAGACGTCAGGCTGCAAAACTTCTGTAAACTATGGGAATTATGCGTACAAATTTGCCATCAAAGCCGTAGAATAAATGTGGTCTCTCCACCTAATTTTATGAAACCCACTTCAGTTAATCAGGTGAAGACACAGCTCCACTGCTCATACCTAGTGAATGGTTTGGATTCATTTCTTTATTTCTTCTCCTGAAGAATTGTCTCCAGACATTTTAGACTTTTTTCTGGACCTTTCATACCATCGCCACCTTCTGCAGAAGGTTAGTCATTTTCTCCCCTTCTGGTTTGGGTGGCTGACTCTAGAGAATGTCTCTGCTACAGATACGCCTTCAAAACATAAGAGCCATTTCGGACCGTGTGACATTTATGTGGCCAAGAAGATGTATATGGCTGACCCTCACACAAAGTGATTACCCTGTCTCCATAACAATAGTCATTGTGCTAAAAAATGCAGAAGGGTCACTGTGATAAACAAATGCAGAATATGCAAAATTGCCAGCACCAGTTCACTTCAAGACAGAGAGGGCTCATTCCTGTTTTGCTGAGGACAACCTCTCCTGATGGCGAGTCTGTCAAAGGGCTTCCCTGGCAGCCACTTCCAAGTAATTTAAATTCGATCCTACCACTGCAACAGATCATGTTAAGGCTTCATCCACTGATAATATGACGCCTTTTTCTTCTTCTTTAATGGATAAACTACTGATGTATATGACAAGACCTGTGGCAAGTCCAAGATCTTAAGGACTTAAAAGGTTCATTTATGGACTCTGTGAAGAAGACGTACAACTTCTTCGAGATCTACAGCAGCTGATTCGTCATTGAGCAAAAACAAGCACCTTCAGTTGATGACAACTTCATTGTTGTTAAACAAATCTTAACCAGCACCTCCATCAGCGATGACCAGTGCTTTAAATGGGCAGTTGCTGTCCTCTACTGAGTACCTGCACTTCTTTAATTTGAAAAGGAGTGTACCTGCACTTCTCAGCACTGGTGTAATACATTTATTGGTAGAGTACCTACACTTCCCAGGGGCAAACGAGTACTCTAAAGAGTGAGTACCTGCACTTCTATCACTCCATTTAGAGCAGAACATCAATGACGTTTGACATTGACAATCCCATTAAGGCCTGCTAGTTATGAAAACAATGACTATCCCTCCCTTTACAGTGCCAGCATCAAAATGACTCTGCTGGCAGTAACTTTATTGATAGATATGCTGACAAATCTTACAACATTTTTGCTTGCAATTCACTTGTGGCAACCGTTCTGTTGTGGCTGGTCAGCTTACTGATACACATTACACCTGTTTTCTGACTCAGTTGTTTTGGGAAGAAGAATTTAGCGATGACATGGATGAAACAGAGGGAGAAAAATACTTTCTATGGGTTTATTGTGATCATAACACTGGGAGTCAACATGAGGTTCTGTAGCACAAGATTATCTGTTTTTGGATATTTAGTTTGTGTCTGATGAAGAAGATACTAATTGGTGATGTGAACAAAAAGATTACCAGTGACAACTCGGGGACAAGGCAACACTTGGAGCACCATCTATTGCCCAAACGTCTGCTGATTTCTTTGACTTGCTAAAGAATGTTTTAGAATATTTATGAGACTACGTTCACCGGCCCCATGTGGTCTCTGTTAGTGCCCTCATCCATCAGCTCCAGATGTGCCTCCTCAGCCACAGCCAGTGACTCTTTCTGAACTTTTTTGTCACAGAATGTGTATAGCTAGCACATGTACCAAACTGACTTCACATTACAATTTTATGAGAAGCTGTTCATTATTTTCAAGTTAAAGAGTAGTAAGGATATTATTGGATATATTGTTCGTGAAGATAGCTATTTAATTTCATGTTGAGTGAAATCTCTTCACATGTCCTTTCTTTATAGCTATTTTGTGTTCCATTTCAGAAGCATTGTTGTTTTCTCCCCACCATTCGAAGAAAATTGGCTATGTTGGGTCTTTATATATCTTTTTTTACTATTAATAATCTGGCAGTGGCTAGAACATAGAAAGTAAATTCCTCCATCTCAATACCCAGCAATATAGTGCTGTTACTATTTACCCTTAGTCTAGTACTTCATCTTGAAAAAGTGGGGAACCAGCATTCAGTCAGTTTTAGACAGTTAACAAACATATGTATATAATCAATAGGTTGGATGTTACATCTTGGGCAAGATATATTTAATTGATAACATGTAGTTAGTTCAGCTGCAGTTAAATAAAAGTTGTATATATTTCAATATGTTTGGGATTTTGCTCTAGTAGGTAATAATTGTGTTATAATTATTAAGCAAAATGTCTGAAGTTTGGTTTCTCTAATCAGTATAGAAAACCATTTCGACCATTTCTCTGCTCACTAGGCTAGGCTGTCCTGCACAGATTCTATGAAGCAAGTATATAATTTGGTTATATGTTGGGGAGTATCGCTGAGGATCCATTTGAAAGTGTTATGTTAGCTAAGTAGTCAAGTCTAATTTGTGGCTATTTGAAGGATTATTTCTGCTGTAGATTGAATTCATTTTGCAGGTTGTTTCAAGACCTGTCCCTCAGTAAGTCTTCTAATTTCATAATTCTTATTTGATGCCATCTCTGAAAATGTGGAAATATTATTTTATTTCATACAAATTCTTCATGAGAATATATATGACCTCTAGTCTAACCTCTTTGAAGAACTTTGGATCCCCAAACTTCTCTGTAAAATTATATTTATTGCAGTTAAATATCTTCTCTATTGTATAACCAGAAAATGTATTGTCCAACAATGCCCAGCAATATAATCTGCTGTCTCAGTGTCCAGCCTCCTCTACTAATGGGTAACTTTGAAGATTTAACAGGTCTACGGGGTAACTCATCACACTATATATGTCTTCTTATGGCCGAGTACACATTTTATAAGTTATTAGTGGGTATGTATAGCGGAAGTCCCAGAATAAGATACCAACGTTCAATTTAATTTGAGCCTGCAAATTAGTGATATAAGTAAATACTTCCACCTTTCTAGTTGTGCTTTTGTATACTATAGTAAATTGTGTGTAGCTTTCTTTCAGACATAGTGTAATTTTAGAGGTGACAATGATCCCAAGGTTTTATGCTTTTTAAGTGATACTTGGGTCTTCTCTTGCTCTCCCTGCAAGGACAATTTGAGTTTTTTATGTGAAGTCTTTATCCTGACACTTGCCCAAAACCCTACATCTTTGTGTTCTACCATACTTAATGTAGGTGTTAGTGAGTGCAGGGGTATGGCAACTTCATCCGCTTATACTTGTACTCCTATACTAATGCTCTTCATTAAAATTCATAAGTATAAGGCCAATGGAGCTGTGGCACACAATGCGATAAGTTCCTTATTTTGATTATGCCTCTCAAGAACTTTAACACCGCTCATCCAGGCTTTTGAAGTTTATGAGCAAGGTGCTGGGACTGCAAAAGTCTCCTGACGTGCTCCCACTTCCTCCAGCTAATAATTCAATAAAGGGCATTAGTGAAGTTCCGTCCGGTTTATTTACACCGTCTGCTCAACCATTGATGTGAATGAGAGAATAATCCTTAGCGAGGACGCACCTACGCCTATTTCCATTCGACTGTGGGGCCTTGAGAAAAGAGCAGCCACCGCAACTAGAGGAGGAAACAGTTCCCCTTATTTATATCAATGTTCTATTTTTCGGATTGTGTTGGGAGACACTGAATTGTATACATAAGCCTGAAGAAGGTGGTGAATCGCACCAGACCACCGAAACGTGTCGCTCTGTGTCGATTGAGCACCCAATCTCTGCCGGGTTCGATTATAACAAAAATACGATCAAGTGATGAACCTTGGTTATCAGCTGTAACATATACAGACTTGGTGTGCTTATTTGACTTAAGTTTTTGATATCTCTACTGTTTTGTCATATGCTCCCAGGTCATTTTTAAGATATGCTTTTAACCAGTGTGATTATTTGAAGAGTAATAATTGATGTACATGTTTTTTAACGTTTTTCAATGGATTTTTTTTTGTAATACTAATAGGATCCTAAATAATAAAGAATATTGCATTTTGTATATTATTGTTTTAGTTTCTACTTGGTGTTGGTGAATTTAATAGTGTATGTATGATAGCAATGTGTATGCATGATAATATTGTGTTCGTGTATGCCTAAAAAGAGTCCAAAGGGATCTTGTCTTTGACAGCAGTATCTAGTTTGTTTATTCACCAGATGTCAACTGGAGCACTTTTGAGGCAATGTGAATGGCTCTGTAGCACATATTTTAAACTCGAAGGACAATCTAAGGTTTTAAATATTAGTTTTGCTGGATAATACCTCTTTGACACTTGTCTATTCGAGCTTGCACTGACACTGCTCATTCAATAAGCACTCTACGGAGATGATAAAATACTTTTTAGAGAACATCCAATGGTCAGGGAAATGGTTACCACCATCCGTCTTTTTCTTCGTCAGTACAGACAAGCCTATTACCAACAATGACAGTCATACTCTCATTAAGATTAATAGCATCAGTAATCCAACAGATGACTCTTTCAATAGCGAACGAGATCGGCGTTGCTGAATTTTCTTTCTTTTTTAATAGATCTTTATTGATTTTTTTAAGAGTTGCTGAAATAGTGGCCATGTTGAATTGCACAGGGTTTCAGTGTTTTGTAGGACTCAATATGTTGCAGTACAAGTTAGAAGTAACAATGGAACAGGGGAGCCATTTTAGAACTAAAGAGCCCTAAAGTCTGAACTATGTTGTGTTAAATGTTATGTTAAGTAATTTTATATAGCTCGAACAAATACCAGGAGGCATGTAGGTACTGCTGGTTTGCAGAGCGTATGAGCTGAATTAATAGGTGAAAAGCCATATTTTCAGTGCCTTGCGAAAGGACAGGAAGTCTGGATGAGATTTAATATGCAGAGGCAGAGAGTTCCACAGTTGTGAGGCCCTTGTCACAAAGCTCCTACCGTCCCAGGAGGTTGCGCTTGTACGTTAGAATCGCAATGTATTTGACCATTCTTGAACGGAGGAGCCTCTTCAGAAGATACCATTTAAACCTGTCTTTAAGGTAGTTTGGGACCAATAATATGCAGAGCCATGAAGGTTATACACAGGGCTTTAAAGTTTACTCTTTTTTTTGTTAGGGAGCCAATGAAGCTTCTGTAGAGCTGGTTTGGCAGTCTGAAACTTGAGAATTCCTGACTAAAGCCTAGTGTCAGCATTCTGAAAGGACTGCAGTTTGTAGATAAACAGCACTTGCATGTTAAGATAAAGCCTGTTGTAGTAATCCATCTTTTACAGTACCAATGCTGTCACTAATGTTTTCTGCAGAGATGGAGGGATGTAAGGAAGAATCTTTTTCACTAACTTTGGTGTGTAGAAGGTAGTAGAGATAGTAGTGTTAACCTGGTCTACAAAGGCAAGTTTGTTGTCTGTGATAAACCCAAGGTTCCTAACCTTGTTATCTGGTGACTGTAGCGGTCCTATATTCTGGGGCCAACAGGAGGGTGTCCAGAAGGAGGTACCTTTGCCAGAAAGGAGGTCCTCCGTCTTGTTGGAATTTGATTTACTGCAATTTTTGCCCATATATTAGTCTATGGCAAGCATGCAGTTGTGACATCTATGAACAGTGCTATCAGAGAAGTTTTTGAAGGGAACACACAATCTGGGTATCATCGGCATATGTACCAGAGAGAAGCTAAATGTCAATGTCAATGTCAAAGGCTTTTGTATAGCGCAACAATTCACCAGAAGAGGTCTCAGGGCGCTTGGCAAAAAGAAGGCATCAACCTTGAGGGAAACAGAAATGGTTGTGAGGGGAATTAATTAGGAAAGAGCCAGGTTTTCAGACTCCTGCGGAAAGCTAAATGATCTAATCAGCGCAGCGAGGGGCATAACGTAGACATTAAACAATGTTGGGCTCAATGAGGACCCCAGCTGCAATCTGCAGGGTAGTGAAAAGGACTTGTATTCGATCTCTTTTAAGGACACTGTCTGTTCACACAAAAAAGACCTCAAAAAGGAACGAGCTAATCCTCTGTCCACCAATATGAGCCAGACAGTCAATCAGGAGACCATGATTGACCTTATCAAATGCCGTGGATAGATCTAAAAGTATGAGAGTGACACGCCCTCCATTATCCAGAATGCATCTAATGTTCTCGGAAGCCATTATAAGCGCAGTTTCGGTGCTATGACAGCTCTTGAAAGCAAACTTAGTATGGTCTAGGAGTCCATACTGTTGGATGAAATAGGCTAGTTGGTTATTCAAGGCATTTTCAATGATTTTCGCTGGAAAGGGATGCCTAGAGATAGGACATTAGCTGTTGGGATCCCTAGGATCCAGACTCTGCTTCTTTAAAAGTGGTAATATTGATGCTTTTTACCAGCTTTTAGGAAATTAACTCTGTTAATCCTACACTCAGCAGTATGTCTGTGGTGTCAAGAAATGCAGACCAGACTTAGTGCATCATTGAGAGTTCACAGTACACAATCTTGGCCACACAGAAAATTAACAAATGGGACGCCTGGCGGTGTATGCTGCCAATATTTGGACAAGCAGCATCATCTGGCTCCAGATGTACCAGACTATATTAGGTCTGGAGCAACTTGCGGTGCCACTGGAACGAAGCTACTAGTCTTGGGTTGCTTGTGTTCCTGTTCATGGAAGAAGTGGCCAGGCAGCTCGGGCCCGACTGTTCCTATTGGAGCTGGGCCAAGACTGATTTGCATATGGCTGGGTACAAACTGAGATGGTATGGGGGACAAAAGAACGATGGTTTGGAATACTACCCCAAGCGATTGCCAGTGGTTAGACTTATAGCTAGCATCCTTCAATCACCTTTTGTGTGTTTGCTGTGGTATGTGTAGACAGGAAATTGGCAGATTGAAAGCGTCAGAGTGACTTTCCCTGCTATCAAATCCACATGCTTCAGTAACAACCCTGCGCTGATGGTGCAAAATTGGCCAACAGTAGAGATGGTATCAAAATCCAATATGACAAAGTCTCTCTCCATTTCTGTACTGAAGGAAAGGGTGTCTTCAATGTAATGCTACATAGACTGGCTCTCAGGCTAAAGTAAGAACTAAAGAATGTGAGGGCAGAACCATCTACCAAAAATGTCAGATAAGCACAAAAGATTGAGAATATAGTTAAGTACCTCATGCAATCTTGTAGTATGAGTTAACAGACTGCGAGTGCAAAAATAGCTTTACATCGGTTGTGGGGATTAAACATGTTGCCACTTTCTTAAAATTGCTCTGAAGTCCGTTGTAAATGTATATGTGCTTGGGTTGATCAAATAAAATATAAATGAATTGATTATAGATTGAGTCTGAGCAGGACTTTAGTAGAGACCATATCGGATTTCCATTGCTCCTAGTGGAGGATAGTGCATTTACATATCTCTTTACCATGAATCAATATCTCTAGCATACGACCGCGATGTATGTGTAAACTAAAGACATTAGGACCATTCATTCCAGGGCCTTTTTTTGACTGTCATACACAGAGGGGGGTTGTGAGGTGCTGGAGGAGCATAGCTAAGCCCCACACTGGCATTGGCGAGAGGATGTAGCCTTCTTCAGACCTAAATCCTGGAATGTGTTTTTGATGCATTTGAGTACATGACAAATTTACTACTTAAACTGCATCATTTTGTATGACAGAATAGATGCTTTCTAAATGCCAGCTTCTTGGTCCAAGTTCCAAGAGACTGTTGAATCCTTAGAGACATTATTCAAGAGCATGCAAGAAATCATCGCGTTTGAGCATTTAACCTCTTACTAATGCAAAACTGCCATATGAAACTCCATCCAGACTTGCTGTATGCACTCCTGTTTTCTCACTGCCCAGCTTTTATTACTCAATCTGATGAACTTGGCCTTGTACATGAAGCCTTTGTGCTTCAATTTATGATTCTTAGGATTGTTTCTGTTTTAAGCATGCAAGTCTACTAAAGGTTCTGCAGTGCTGGAGAAGCAAGCTTTATTTACAGATATTTCCAGCAGAGCTGTCTTATTGAGATTCACTTGCGACCAACTCAACCTTTTTTATTTTAGAATGAAATGCTGCAATATCCTGTTTCTGCTCTTAAAGGAACAGGCAATTATGATGTAGTTGGACTTTTTATAGATTATTCTTCAACCACTAGTTCAAATGATGTCCAAATACTAACAGTATTGTAATGTCAAAGTTTACTAGGCATGTGAAATCTAGAAAGCCCCATGTTAAACTGTTGTTACAGGTCAAGAAATTCAGTTTTTTAGGTCTCGATGAGCCAGCGCATGCGCTGCTCCGAGACATTTAGTATCGGGGTTTTCAAAGTGCTGCCTGGTGGCCTAGCGCTTGCATTCACCCGAGCGTGCACGCTCGCAGCCACCATCTGCCTCCTTTTCATGTCTTCATACCTCGTGACCATAAGCTAACAACAAGCACACATGTCATACTACGTAAAACATCTTTTCAAAAGCACAACTCCAAAAGAGTGCTAAGTAAAGCGCTTTAGCTTTGTCAGGGGTTTGAAGCGCTATATAAATACTGCTACAACAAACAATATAATGGAGTTTACAACATCAATTAAAAGCCTGCATACAATACTTCTCAGATGTCCCCCTCCTCCACCACGCATTCCTTGCTATACCTTCCTCCACTCACTTCCCCGGAGAGTTGGCTTAAACATTTCCACTCAGCTCCTTCAAGCGCCTCTCCGTTTACACCACAAACAACCCCCTTTTGGGCCGGCACACACCCTGCTCCTTATCAGCCCGCACTGTGCCAGTCCCGATTCTTGGCGTCAGAGGGGCACCTGGGTGTAACGCTGAAGGTGTAAAAAGGTCCCCAGGGTTTGATGGCGGAGCCAAAACAGTCTCATGAGCAGCTGATTTTTGCACTTGTAACACCCAAACGGTGTTTACAAGGGAGTGTGAGAAAGTGCTTGGTTTTATTTATTAACTTTTTTTTATTTCAAACACCTTTATTGAAGGCAAAGAGTTGAACTGACACAGCGTTATGCCCACAACCCAACGGGGGCAAGTGCTTGGTTTTATAAATAAATAATATATGTAATAAACAAGCACTGGCCATGCCAACGGGCCTGGCTCATAAGCGAAATGCCTTTCCAGTCACTTGGACTTTAGGCGCTCAGTATTTTAGCATGCATGCACTGTATCATTCAACTTTGCACTTGTTTAAGATAAGTCTCAGTCAATTACATTAGGATGCAGGAAAGCTATGAATTTACCAAAGGTACTACATTTTTGTTGGCAGGTTAAGTATTGCCACAGTTATTTGAAGCAGAAAAAAGTGTGCATAGTCTAAATGAAATAATCACGTTTTTTTTTTATTGAATTTGGTGGGTGTGTCGAAACGTTGTTTGTGAGAGCTGAACATCTTTGACAGAGGTCTGGCTTGGTTTTAAAAAAGTGACATTTAAAGTCACTGTCTCTTTCCAAGTCTGTGACCCTATTCCGAACTTATGCTAAGATTTAAGGGGATGGTGCAGTGAGCTAAAAAACGGTGTTGGATCTAGCCCTGATCTCTTGACTGGGTGAGAGTATTCTGCTTAATTCAGAGACTCTGTCCATCATCACCCCTTGTTGTTAAATATTTTGTCCACCCTAAGCGTGGAAGGGTATACTCAGATGTGAGTCCCTTGCTCATTGCACCATCAGGATTCAAGCAAGCCAGGCCGACGACGGCTGAAATGCCAGACACCGGTCCCCGGAAGCTTGTTTCCTTCCCAGTGTAAGAATTGGCTTGGTAGTTTGGTTTGCCCTGTTCCCATCATGCACTGGGACAGGAACAGACTAATTAGCATATAGCCAGGTTCTGAGCTGGGATGGTGCAGTGAGCTAAAAAACGGTGTTGGATCTAGCCCTGATCGCTTGACTGGGTGAGAGTATTCTGCTTAATTCAGAGACTCTGTCCATCACCACCCCTTGTTGTTAAATAAGATTTAATGAGGGTAGACCTTGGGTGTTAATCGATGAAAGTGTGCACCCCACTGCTTTGACCTAATAAATGATGTTGGGCTGAAACGCCTCCTTGAAAGGGTCTATGAAGCGGACGAGGATGTGTATACCTGTCGGGCAGAGTGTGATGTGCATAAATACGTGCGCCTCCTTTGCAGTCCTTCCCCTGCCCCTCCCTAGGATGGCAGTTCTGTTCAAATGCTAATACCCCGTAGCTCTGGCCTAATGTGGCTGTCATGCATAATGACACTTGCCCCGTTGTGTGCGGATCACGTCAACTAAATCGTGGTCTTTCATGAAAGGGACTTTATAGCCGCTTGCATTTACTCCCGCCAACGGCGCGGACCAGGGCCTAGCAATCCAGGCTCTTTTCGCATGGGCGCTCGCACCACGGGGCCTGCTGGGAACACCCCGGTTTGGAGGCCGCGAGGTACTATTTAGACTGCCCGGCAGCCCACAGTTGTTGGCCCCTTTATTACACACCCAAAGACTGTTCGTCCCGTTCATTTAATGTTCAAGATGGAGTGTGGCAGGTCATCGCCATTGGTGAAATTTCAGTCATTGAGTTTTTTATGATAATGGTGAGATTTGTTTTCACTTCATTGTGAGAATTTAGTTGGAAGGAGCAATGAATACTCGTGTAACTGAATTAATTCCTCAACTATGATGCCCACTTGCGTCTAAATTAAGGTGAAGGTTTTTCAAATTTGTAGTTTACAGGCTTGCGCTTAAAAACTGAGCTTTCGGTTTTTACCATTTTGTTCGTATTGAGCAAGGAAAATGGTCATCTATTAATCAGTAGGGTGTTAAAGATAGTTATGGTGGGCTTTACACAATCCCAGTTATAGTGCATTGATGCTGTGTTGTGTGCATGAGGGCGCAGAACATTCTGTCAACTATGTTTTATTCACTCTGAGAATTTTGTGCTTTTTTATTCACATTTCTGTTAGCACAAACAACGTCTGAGTGCTTTACAGAAATCATTTAGGAATTGCTTAATTAAGTATGACGTCAAAGTAACTATAAAGATTTCTGCAGAAAAAAACATAAAAATATTGAAAACATGGTATGGTACAGGTGTAGAATACAGAATACTTCTGAACAAAGTGAGAAAAACCTAGTTGCAGAATGGTTGAGTGGAGAAAGCACCACTGTGGTTCTAATGGTAGCCAATAATCCTAAAGTCACTGGAGTTAAATAGCACGCCAAGCAGGGGCAATTCCAAGCCAAGAATGCATTGGCTTGTCTCCTGAAACGATCAGCAGTGTGACCACCAGGATCAGCATAGGCATGTATCTGTAAATGTTGAACTACACCAGTGACATCAAGAAAAGCATGCAAAGCGGACGTTTTCATAATACTTGGAAAGAGAGGGTGGCATTGTGCCAGGAGAGGAGTCAAACTGCAGCATGCGTTCTTCCGCAGTCAACAGGCTGAGATAACGTTTGACTGAGAGACTGGCAAAGCCCATCCTGCAACAGTTCTTCCTGACTGAAGGTTTGTGAAGTGCTCTGTACATTTTGGCGAAGAAATTAGTCTCGGAATCAAAGATATCCCTGGATTGCAAGGCATCTGAAGTGCAGATTGTATGTTAAGTTGTAGATTGATGATAAAGGTGACCCCATAGGTGGTCGAGTGGTTGGTCACAGAGTGTTAGTGATATGGGTTATACAAGGCCGTTTAGTAAGGAAATTATTTGGTTTAGAGAAAGGATGACTACAGTGAGAGGACCTTATTGTGACAATGTGAGAGTAGATTATAGGATGTAACTAAGGATAATTACGTACTTGTATAGCGCACGCTACCCGTAGGCATCTCGGCGCTTGTACGAATACCGCCGAGGAACCCTTCCTGGCCTTTCCCTGTGAGGAGCCCACTCCTGGGCACCCCAAGGTGAAGTCGGGCATCCTCAGCGTTGTTGGGGCCGTTGTAGAGATTAAGCAAGCTATTGCCCAGAGGTGCAGAGTGGGGCTCATGGTCAGAATAGGCACTGAGGCGAGAATTATGAGGTTGGAGGAAATTGAGCCCGAGACCCGCCGAGGCGGTAATTGAACCCCCGGACAGACTCCTGCATCAGGGTCTGCCGCTCTAACCATTGAGCCACACTTCTGTAGGATAGAGGCCATGACTAACATTCTAACAGGGATAGACTGGTCAATTCCAATAAGGTGAGAAATAGATGTGAGTCTGCTGCTCTCACTTTTGCGCTCACCTGACCTGGTGGGAATGGATATTTTACCTGCCTTTCAGGTGTGGTGTGTCGAGGTTGGTGGACGGGGAGTCGAGCTTTTGGGGATCTTGACTAGAGATGTGGGCTGTGCTGGAGTCTGGGCTTGCTTGCTTTTAGATTTCTTGGGCTTGGATCTGTTTGGCCTTCTTCCAGTGGGGGGGGAGAGGGGGCAGGGCCTTGGCAGGAGTACAGGGGGGGGTGTTTGTCGGCTTCTACTACTATTGTGTTTGAATATCTTAATACAGAGAGAGCTGGTGTGAGCACGTCCATGTCTGCATATGGTGGGGGAGGTACCAATGCCTTACTTGCTATTGGCATAGGGGTATTATCAGATTTACCCTCTTCAAAGATGGCCCACAGTTCTAACACTACCTCCCTTTTGTCCCTTTTCTGACCTGAAATGCTAGTTTGTATGTGTGTTTTAGTGTGCTCAATTGTGTTTGTGTTAAATGTTCCCTCCTTAGGCCAGGGAAATGTGTGTTCCTTCTTGTGTAAATGCCACTCTTGGCAACATTTATGAAGTCTTTTTATTTATTTGGGAAACCTAGTCTCCATGTGCTTTTGTCGGGGAATCCATGACAATGTTAGTACTTTGGATAATACAGTTCAATTGATGTCATCCTAATTTTGGTTTATGAAATCATAGGGACAATTTGTGAGTGATGCACTCTTACAAAATTGCATACTATGAGCTCAGCACTTACACTTTTTACATTAAAACAGTTCAAACAAGCCTTGCAATAAAACAAGATAAGACTGCATATGTAATATTGTAATACAGGGCGAATTTGCTATATGTTGGAATAAAACCTGCATGAACTCAAATTGTCACGTGATACAATTTTCAAAAACAATCAAGGCAATATCATGATGTACAATAACACATTCAACAACACATTTCAGTAACTGTCAACCGAAAAAATTACTTTATCAAAAAAAGAAACTTAGTTATTCATTGCAATTTATGCTCTAGCAAGAGAAGATAGCATGGAACATGCTCCTAAGTGAGCTGGATAGACTGCCACTATCCGATCCTTGCCGAGGGTGGTAATCATAGACACCATTTAGTAATGATCTGGATTCACTCGCCCCTCTTGGCCACACACGAGTTATTACCAGCTTCCACTGTCCAAGTTTTCCCTATACAAGTTATGCCCTGTAGCGCCCAGGGTCAAGCTAGCTGCACCTCGCACTCTCCCTCCAGGTACTACGGGTGTTAAGAAATCACTTAAGGTCTGGGAGTCAGGGCCGGCGCTAGGCATGGGCAGTGTGGGCAGCCGCCCAGGGCCTCGCGCTCGACAAAACACAGGGGGCCTCGCGCCCCTGTGAAAGGTCACACGTTCACAGCTCACTACAGGGCCCCCTGCCTCGCCTGATCGCGCCCCCGTGAAAGGCACACATTCACAGCTCACTACAGGGCCCCCTGCCTCGCCTGATCACGCCCCCGTGAAAGGCACACATTCACAGCTCACTACAGGGCCCCCTGCCTCACCTGATCGCGCCCCCGTGAAAGGCACACATTCACAGCTCACTACAGGGCCCCCTGCCTCGCCTGATCACGCCCCCGTGAAAGGCACACATTCACAGCTCACTACAGGGCCCCCTGCCTCGCCTGATCACGCCCCCGTGAAAGGCACACATTCACAGCTCACTACAGGGCCCCCTGCCTCGCCTGATCGCGCCCCGTGAAAGGTCACACGTTCACAGCTCACTACAGGGCCCCCTGCCTCACCTGATCACATTGCAGGTGGGGAAGGTGCAAACAGATTGGGGGCGGCATAACAGCTGGGCCAGCAATTATGTTGGCTCACAATGTCAGGGGCGGGGCAGCGCCTCGGATAAGTACCGGCCATTCTAGGCTCTGTTTCTGCATTTTGTTTCCAGGCAACGGAGGCCCCTTTGTTTCTTGTGAGCACCAGCCGGACACAGGTAAGAGGAGGTGGGTGAGGGGAGGAGGGAGCAGCCAGATCAACTGGCGTTAAGTCATTTGTTATCCTTGACAGCAGGCATGGCTGTAATTTCCTTTTGTACAACAGGAAGAAAGGTCTCATCTTGCAGTTTGTTTCCGCGCATGTGGAATAAATGCCTGACATATTTAACAAGTCAAGAAGGTGGCACCCTGTTTACCCAGTAGCCCCACCATAAAAACGTTTATGTTGTAGATATCAACGTTTGCTTTCTGAAACGTGTGTTTTGTTTTTGTATGTGTGCCAACAAATTCTGGCAAGCAAAAAGCTTTAATTTATAGAGAAATGTCTGGTTTAAGGAGTCCATACGGGTCGGGCAAAGCGCTTACGTTTCATAGGGCGAGACTTAAACCTCTTTCTACCCCATGAATTTGAAAAAAATGTTACTTTATTTGTGAGGGCTTCACTTCAGAATGTGGAGATGGTCTCTGAATAGTTGCCACTCCCCCCTCCCAAAGTTCATACACACTTTACTGCTCGCATCTGCTCGCTGTCCCACGTTTTCCGCAAAGCCATCAAGTTTCCCTAGTCCATGCGTTAAGTATCCCATCCACTCCAGATTTGTGCTCGGTATTACCGATTTAATGGCAAAGCCAACAGGTCTTGCATTTTGTGACTTATTTGTTATTGCCAATGGCTTTTAGCCCGGCTCTACAGCATCCAGGATGCTGTGCAGCATAGCTAAAGAATATTAATAATAAAATTCCTATGACGGCTCCGTCATTTAGAATGTAGGTGCACCATGCATTTGCACACCTACAAAATGACTCAGGAACATTTTTTTAATACTTTTATTTTGCAATCCGAGTTGGAACAGGGAGGGCATGGGTAATGGAAGGAGGAAAGCAAACATGCGAGAGAGAGGAACAGCGAGATGGGGAGAGAAGCACACGGCTGAAAAGCAACAAGGGAGGAGAAGAGCACAATTGTGAGTGCATCACAAAAGGATGAGGGAGAGAAGCAATTGGGATTGAAAGAGCAACATCGAGCATGACAGGGGAAGAGAAGCACACTAGGGAGACAGCTTGAAAACACATGCATTCTTTTGGAGGGCTTGAGAAAAAAAAAGAAAGAAATTCCCTAAAAGTAGAAGTGGAAGGGTAAAAGTAAATTGCATATGTTCCAGGGGAGTGATAGACATAAGATGGGCAAGGCAAGCCATTCAAACGGAAGCAGGTAAACAAGAGTGACAGTAAAGCTGGCCAATGGAAATTAATGGGTGGGCTGCAAGTCCTTCTATGCTCCTTGTAATCTCACAATAAGTCTTTCACAACCAGAGAGGAATCGCCCTAAAATGTGGATCAGGAATAGCTGCTTATTGCAAATCAGGCAGTTCTTACAATACACCACAAGATTGAGCAAAAAAAAGCCCCAACAGTGACAAGTGCCATAACTATTGATGTTGACCTCTTAATCGTAAAGCTAGCGTGGCTATGCTATATAACTAAAACAAGGAGTGGTAAGGACTGGTTTTGTGGAAGTAGGAGACCGTAAGATACTTTGTGTAGATTGGAGAAAGGTACCAAGCATGCCTCTGGAACACATTCACCTCTGCCAAGTGTTTGTCATAGCAAGCTCTGGTTTTTTTTTACCCTCACCCTGCCTTTCCTGGTCCATTGTTCATTGGAAGGGCTAAAACTCACAGGATAACTACGGAGTGCTAGGGAGTACAGAGTGACTAGGGAGTGCTAGGGAGTGCAGAGTGACTGCAGAGTGCTAGGGGGAGCTAGGGAGTGCTAGGGAGTGCAGAGTGACTAGGGAGTACTAGGGAGTGCAGAGTGACTAGGGAGTGCAGAGTGACTAGGGAGTGCTAGGGAGTGCAGAGTGACTAGGGAGTGCTAGGGAGGGCAGAGTGACTGCAGAGTGACTAGGGAGTGAAGAGTGGCTAGGGAGTGCTAGGGAGTGCAGAGGGACTAGGGAGTGCTAGGGAGTGCAGAGTGCAAGGGAGTGCAGAGTGCAAGGGAGGGCTAGGGAGTGCAGAGTGACTAGGGAGTGCAGAGTGACTAGGGAGTGCTATGGAGTGCTAGGGACTGCAGAGTGACTGCAGATATTAAGCTAATGGCAATGTAAATGACAATGCCATTTATTTATCTGTTTTCAAAACCAACACATAAATACAAATTTTGTCATTTACAATGCCAATAGCTCTAACTTTTTTTTTTTTTGTGAGGTCTTATATAGCGCTCCCACCATTGCATTGTAAATGCTTGTTTATATTTACCGCTTAAAGACGTATTTGAGACTTTGAGTTTGGGGGGCACGTAGAGACGGGCTGGGGAATAGGTTAAATATGCTTGGTATGTTACATCCCAATTCGGAAAAAAAAATAGGCAATTTTGGGTACGAAATGGTGTTACAAATTTGCTTTTGTTTATAAGATAATAAAAGCTCAACCAAGCAATTTATATCAGCTAATGCTGTTACTCAGTCCAGATGGACTACTCTTGTTTATTTTCAGAGGTTAAAATGGCTGATGTGGTCCTGCTGGCATTCAGATGAGTAGTGTGTAGTTACAAACAGATCACTGTAACAAGTGTTTTATGGCGGTGGGCTTTCTAACTTGTATCGGAACTTGTGACCGAAAGTTTACACACAGGTACACGAACCAGGCTAGTTACCCTACAGGGGTTGTACCTGTAGCCTGTATTATGTGTGATAGAGCAAAACACACAAGATTATATTTGCTCACCTGTTTTCAACCCCCTCTACTTTTTGTCAATGTTACTGATATCCACATTAGTTAGCTTCCGTGATGCCAAATAAGATCAATAGTACTGCGATGTCGCTTTGTGTGATGTCACTTCTTGTGACGCAATATGCAATTAGGGGGGCCTCGCATCTTCCCTTTCGCCCGGGGCCTCAGAAGGCCTAGGACCGGCCCTGCTGGGAGTTTGTTGTACAAAAAAGCTATGAGACTGAGCTGTCAACTCCGCCCAATCAGGATTAGCTATGTAATAAAAATCAACGTCCTGACAGTTATCAAGGGCTATACACAGTATTACATTATATTCACCTAAGCTAGCGGTCCGCTATCGAACAAAGGTGACTTTCACAGGAATGCCTTTGAGGCCGCCTTACGACTTTTACAGCTGGGTCATATAAAATAGATATTATGCCAGACCCCATGAGTGACAGAACGCTTAATTGATCTTTTTACGTTTCTCCCTAGTTTGCCATACGTCAAATGCTTTTAGACTTGTTAGATTCGGATGTAGTCTCCTAACCTCTGTAATGGCTGCTTCAGGACTGACCTCCACCACGGGGATTCAGCAGAACTTCCAATCAGTTGTTGCGGTGTCTGTCCACCTTTCTTGTTGCGCAATGTGAACCTATTCGGAGGGGTCACATTCCTTCGGCTGCAGTCGGGTACAAGGTCCCAATCCTCCTATTTGGCTCCCCAAAATGTTGCTCGAATTGGATTTCCTTAAAAACCAGATGACAGAAGGCATTTGACAAAACAGGAACAGTTTGTTTACAGTGGCGGTGGGTGACATTTGAAAGTGGTGAGGCGCAAAGTGATTTGCATACAACACCGTAGCGAAAAAGTGGGGTTTGCGGGGGTTCCACCCCATGAAAAGTTTGAAAAAAAGAAGAAAATCGTGCATTTTCAAGCAAATTTGAGAAAGCAGGAAGGTTAATAAAGCAATTGTGAAAGTGCAGTTATTACATTAATAGATGACATAACATAGGTAGCTGCTTATTCAGTATAACCACAGACCTTCATACATTCCTTCCTATTACGCTGCTTAATTCAGACTATAAGACTTTCATGAAAATCTCAGCTCTAAGAGTAGAAGAAGTTGCACAGCAGTTGGGAAACAGCCTTCATTTCCATTCTTAACACTAAAACATAGATTCAGTGGCGTTGCTGCATTCATGATATGTGAAATGTTCTCTAAAAACGCACATCATTCAAATGTGATGTTGCACATATGCAAAATGAAAACTAGTCCTGCACCTATGCATTAGGAAATCGTGCTATTCCTGACCTGTTATCGGTGGCGGCTCCTCCGTTATGGCAGAGGAGCGGTGCCACCGGTGCTAGCATCTGCAAACATGAAAAATAAAATAAATAATACAACTATTTTGTTATCATTTTATTTTTCTTCAGAAGGTGAGTCATAGGGGTGGAGCTATCATGACGAGAGCACTGAAGGAGGAGTGGTGGCACTGGTGGACACTGCTACAAGCGTGCATGGAATGACAGGGGAGTGAATAAAAAACAATGGCTGCCTGCGCTTCGACAAAATGTAGTCACTTGACTGGTCCAGCGTCTTCAGTGCAGCCCGCATGACCCTGCACTGGAGCCATTCCCATCTAGGATTGCATTAGTACCAGTGACCAAAAAGAAACTAATTTTAGGATTATAAGGCCACAGTTTATTAAAACACTTCATCCACAGGTGGGGCAGCGCATTTTTTGTAATGTACAACAAACGTTTACCATAATACTGGTCCTTCTTGTCAATCTTTCAGGGGGTGAGGGATTGACTGCTTCTGGTGCTTAGGCTCAACTTGCTAGGCCGCTGCACTGGGCCAGATCTGGTTCTCATTCAAATAAGAATTCATCTAGGTAGTGGAGCTTGACTACCTTTGGTGCAAAGTGATTTTGTTGAATATCTCAAAGTACGATACGAACAAGACACTTCGCATCCCATCCATGGGCAACAAACATGGTCCAATGACTTTCAGAGCACTTTGCATGAGCAAAGAAATTACATGATATAAATATATATATTTTTTTAACATATGGGGAGATTACGTGATTGGCCCAGAATCACAGGATGTTGAGCCAAGGCCAGGAATCTAAAGTGGTTCCCCAGTTCCAAAGTCAGCAGCTCTGGCTGTTAAGCCACACGATCTCCACTATGGGCACTGAAGGGACAAATGAGATAACAGGGGGGTAAGACTTTGCATCCAATGATCTCTGCAATCATTGTTCTCAGTGCTAATCACTCTCCATCTAATGATCCCTGGAAACATTTTTTCATTGCTCATTAAAGTGACACATCCGTGAAGATTTGAGCAAGAGGAGCTCCAATTCATAACAAACCCAAATGTGTCACTAGATTTCTCTATTCATGCATGTGCTCCGGTACAACCTTCTTCTTTCATAGAAACAAACATAGGATAGAACATTGTACTGCAATGTTTCAATGCTACAGAATCTATGTCCCTGTAGAACCCGAACCTGTAGTGCTCATCCTGATGCATAGGCATAGCAAATGTCTACAGAGCAGTTGTTACGCTCCGGCTTAGTCCTAAATTTTGCTTGTGGAAAACTCTCCCTGTGCATGCCTATGCATTTATGTATGTATGTTAAGGCCACTCAATCACCTGTTATATAAGTTTCCTTCAAACTGAAAACCTCCGATATTGTGGGACCAATCCCCGAAATGTGAACACATATGCAATGAAGAACATTAAAATGGCCCTTTATGATCCACAGAGGAAAGGCCTCAGGGAGGTTTGACCACTACCTAGAAGATAGCGTTCGCCTGGCCCATCGTAACAAGTTGCCAATTAAACAGGCCATCAAGGAAAGGTTGTGGTCTTACTGTGTATGTCCCCATTTTGTGACAGGCGTCAGTCCATTTAGATTACTAAGAGGAGGTGGACCATCCTCAGATATATAACTTTGTTGGCTTTTGAACAAAAGTCCAAACAAAAATGACATTATGAGATCTTAAAATTATGTCTCCATAACGAAGAGGGTAGAAGCAAAACAAACCAAATTCAAAATGAGATATGGCCAAGTATACAGAGCAAAGCTGCCAGAGTTGAGAGCAGGGGATGTACGCATAAGGCTTCCTGTGAGGGTGGAGAATGGGACATTCCAAATATTCTTACCAAGGAAAACTGTAAAAGCAAACAAAGGAAGCTTAATTACATAAGATGACAAGTGACAGAGAGTAACAAATGATTGTCAAACTGCGAGTGACAATGTTAAGGTTGCAAGAGAATGGAAGATGAGGATAGGGAAGATAGCCCTGACGAGTTGAGTAAAGCTGCGTCTGAAGCACACTGTACAACAATGGTGTTAAAAATGAAATAGAAATTCCAATGGTAATTTCCTCTCCCCCACTTCCCTTCCCGATACTTTTGGTTTGGCCCCTAGGACGTTGGGTGAATGGCTGAATTTGAGAGATGTTCCTGCCGTTTGGACTCACACTCCGGTGCTCTCTAGGAACAGCTTACTTTCTAAAGTTATGTCAGGGTTGTTACACCATCACCCCAAATAATTCTTTTTAGTATGTCATCAACCCGACAAAACCATCTTTTACATGTAGTTTTACATTCCAAAGGCGAGAAAGGGAACTACTTTGCAAAGATGCAGCTAGATAGTATTGGAACACCACGAATCTGGAAGAAAACAAAAACTTACGATACCCGCCAGCAGTAAAGGTTGCACATTCCCTCCCACATCTTTTCCTCACTGATCAATCTTCTCTCGTTCAATATTTATGAACCCCCTTTTTGTTCACGTTTCGAGCTACGGGCTATGGGTCAGCTTTTACTAAATCCTGGCAATCTCACATGTGGCATAGCAGCCGTTTCGCCGACAGAGACGATCTCCTCTCCAAGCATGATTCGCAGCACGCACCCACCTGTGTGATTCAGCTGCGACTGTGACGAGTCTGACGAGTCGGCCTGGCAGGACGTCTGCTGCTGGGCTCAGGCGGCTGCTGGCTCTAGTACGTAGTCACACAGTCACTCTCTGGCTCTGCACATGGCGGCAACGACAGTACAGTAGTTCTGTTCTAGAAACAGTACTTACACACAATGTCACGACGGCGTGCGTGTCCCGAATGAATGGCCAATCACTGCTGGCTTCATGCTGAAGTCACACAGTGATTGGCCAGATCTATCCACAGTGCTGCAGTGTCTGCCACTCTGCTCCCACGCACGCGGGGCATCCAATAATGGATGTTGCGTGGTGGACCAGCCAATCCTGGCGCTGCATGCTGCACCAGGATTGGCTAGGGGGGCACATTGTGTACTCGCCCTGGCGGCCCTTCTAAAACCCGGGGCCCGGCTGAAACAGCATCCTGGCCCCTTTTGACCTTCTCTAATATTATGCTTCACTGTGATGACACATCTGCGCATGCTTGGGCAAGTCACAGCCCAGTATTTCTCATGCGCACAGTGTGCTGCTGGCCTGCTGCAGAGACTGAGTCTGTCACTCACAGCAGCAGACCACCAGCAGCCTCGCCCCCACCCCCTGCGCATGCACCGTAATAAATTATTCCTCCTGTGTGTCCCGCGCTGCGCTGTGGTGCTAATTGAAGATTTTTATAACTTCCAACGCAACTTGCCACGGTGCGTCCAGGCTTAGTGGGGCTATGCCCCTACGCCCCAATGGACGCACCGCGGCTGTTTGTTTAATTAAACAGTTTGGCGGGGAGAACAGTTAAAGGCAGTAGATCTAAGTACTGTCTCCAATTACATCGAGTTTGAAGCTTCTTTAAATTCAATATTGCAACAGCCATAAAAGATTTCCGGCGTACCCTATATGGTGAGAAATGTTGGTTGATGACTTTGGGTTGTAAATAAGTGGTCAGTGGTTACTACAGGTGGGTCTTGACCTACTTGGACAGGGTGTGACCAGTGGTGAATTTGTCCAGATGTCCGACATGGGGAGCGCGTGTTCACTACGAGTGCTAGGCCCTGATTGGCTAAGTGTTCCTAACTCATGTGGCACCTGAATTTATGGTGTTTTTAGGAATGCACACCCCCACCGTCCATGTGTGCTTTATTGGGGTAATTTTCCCTGAGCATTGTAATGTCGCTATGCCTATCTGTGGATCAAGAGTTTCCTGCCCAATTGTTTGCCTGCCAGCTATACACCCACCCACCTATGACCCATCAATAAATAATACCGGGCCTAGGTCGCAGGGCCTGCCTGACCACGTACCTGTGTGTCGAGTTATATGTAGAGTTCATAACAGGTGATTCTATTAATAAAGGTGATAGTTCATCTTTGACAACAAACTCACAGATATCCATATTAACACATCAGCAGTGGTTAGAGCGGGAGCCAGGCAATCTGGTGACAACAATAGGGGCAGCACATGCAACAGACACGCCTATCATCACTCAATCGCATGAGACTGGAAATCCCACACAAGAAAAAGCACTATAGATGGTAGAAAAATGTGAGTCCATGTTGGATGGGGGAGGGTGGGGGGGGATTTTCTATGGATTTTGGAAGCACAAGACCGTGTCTTGTGCATAGGTTATCTTACAGCTCTCTCTGCTGTCATTGCATTCTCTCTGTGCTCATATCACCTGGACAGTAGACGACCAAGCATTGCTTGTTAACATAACCACACTGCAAACCTAATCACAACGAAATATGTTTTTTCATTCTTTTCCCTCCTAGAGCAAAAGATTGTAGAAAGTCCGGATTTTCCCAAGGAGGAGGAGCTTCCTGTAAAGATCGGTATGCTGAACGGAGGCAACCGCATCGACTATGTGCTTCAGGAGAAGCCCATAGAAAGTTTCAATGAGTATCTTTTTGCTCTACAGAGCCATGTATGCTATTGGTAAGTGCCACACTTCTCCTGGCATATCAGACTTATTTATATTTTGTATTAACTAATGAATGTTTCTCTTCGCAGAGTCCATATTTTAAAATAACTGTGTCGCCGTGCTTTGACGCTGGTAATGCTTGTCACGCCATCCATGTACTCATGGATCAATATATTTATCACTTTCTTCTAATTTAGCATTTCCAATGCACTTCCCTATTTCTCAGCCTATACTTCGCTCAATATATCTTCTAGCCCAACCTTCTGACTCATCTCAAACTTTTTTCTAGTACTCTTTCCAGTGCGCACTACCCTATCTCTCATCCTATACATCACGGGTACTCCTAGTACGGCCCGGGGCGGCCTGGCAAGCCTTCCTGGCGACCCGCGGACCATGAGACATCGTACTCGTGTTTTCAAAGAGTGTCTGCAAACACTCTGCTGCTCAGTGGGGGGCGGACGATTCATTCCAGCGAGGTCAGAGTGGAGAAGCAGGGGCGCTAAGAGGAGGTGAAATACAACAAAGCCCCATTCACATGCAAATGGTCTTTTTAAAGACCTGTGAAGTGCTCGGGTGGGGCTGTGTGTCTTTGCGCGCTGGGGAAGCTGTCTCAGCCCGGTGACGAACAGGCAGGGTGGGGTGACAGAGGGAGGTAGAGGGACAGAGACAGAGGGAGGGAGGAAAAGGAGACAGAGAAAGGGAGACAGACAGAGGGTGGAGGACGACAGAGGGTGGAGGGCGACAGAGGGTGGAGGGCCCCCTCCCCCACTGACCCCGCCCCCACCGGTGCGGCCCTCGGACACAAACCACACTGTAAATTTGGCCCCCGAGAGAAAGTTTGTGAGTGCCCATGCTATACATCTATCAATATATCTTCTACATGCACTCTCTCATTTATCCCAAACCCCATACCACTACTGTGATCCCCAAAATAACCCTTTCTAGACTCTCCCCTACACTACCCCTCTTTGCATCATCTGACACCTCTTTTACTATACCGATCCCCAAAACAAACCTTTCTAAACTCTTCCCTACCCCTCCCAAACCCTTCTCACTCTAAATAACTGACTAACATATCCACCACTAACATTACTTTGATGTTTCATCATACTAATTCAACACTATTCCTGATGGGTTCCAGAGTAGCGTGCTACTTGCGCTTCAAAACCCCATCAGGGGTAGCAAGCGCTATATAAATACAAACCTCTTTCCCTTCACTATCCCGCCACCTACCCTTCGCTACCCAAATGACTGAATAACATATCCACTACTCAAATTACTTCATATTTTACTATACTAATTTTCAACACAAATCATTTATGGGTTCCAGAGTGGCGTGCTACTCGCCAGAAAAGCCCTTCAGCATCCAGGGGTTACTAGTGCTATATGAATGCAAACCTTTCTTCCCTTTTATCCATCCGCTATTCTTCTCACTCCAAATAACGGACTAATATACACCACTGAAATTACTTTCATATTTCACTATACTAATTCACCACTAATCCTTTAGGGGCTTCCGGAGTAGCGTGCTTCAACACCCCATCAGGGCGCTATATAAATACAAACCTTTTTTCCTTCTCTATCCTTCTGCTATCATTCCAAATCCAAATAACTGACTAACCTATACACCACTTAAAATGTACTTGCATGTTTCACTATACTAATTCAACACTAATCCTCTATGGGTCCCGGAGTAGCGTGCTACTCGCCGAAAAAGCGCTTCGACGCCTCATCAGGGTTAGTAAGTGCTATATAAATGCAATTACAATACAATACAATATCACTTAGAGCTGCTCTTCCATCATTGGGTCTTTATTACTATCCTTAACTACTAAATATATCTGCCAGTATGCTAAATAACTTTCTTTTTTAATGAAAAAAAATCTGCTCCGCATTTCCCTTTTTTTTTTCTTTTCATAAGACGATATAATTATCAGAGCCTTCATTGGAACCTAAAAATGTCTGCATACTTTGACCCAACCTGGCAACCAAGGATTCAAGAAACCTGAGATGCAGCATAGAAGCAGTTGCTCCTACAGTGCATTTTTAACTCTCTGTAGAATCAGTTAAGACGTTTCTGCACCACATTTACAGTAGCCTTTATTTAACTTTTGTTTTCTGACTGGTAGGTTTCGCAATGTGTGAATGTTCCCCTCATTTTTCTCTTTGCCCTTATGAAGTCTATTTCTGATGGAATTCTCATTTGAGTAGGAGAGAATGGTGAATTTAATTTCACTACACCATTGATGTTTCACTTTCCATCCGTAGACAAAGTTTGTTCTCTGTAGTGCTGACACTAGCAATGGAAACTTGTCGCTAACCGTTGCTAGGATTGTGGATCAAAAACTTTTTGACCCCAACTTGGTATCCTATCAGTTAAATAGGAACAGCACAGCAATGTGAAACTTGATGGAATATATATTTTTTTAGGTTTCCCTGCCCCAGTAAACTGTTACTTTCTAAAAGAGGTTCTATTTCCTTCTTCCTTGACTTTCGGAAGTGGAACTCAAAACAAACATGTTTCCACGACGTCAAGACGTTCCTGATGTTTAGAGGGGAGTTCTCCGCTTAAACCCTTGACAATAAGGGAGGTTCGTGGCTTTGCGAGGGTGTAGTCAAGGGAACATGATGTCCAAAACTCTCCTTGACAAGGGCCATGCCGTCTAAGGCCTTGTGTAAAGACAAAATGCCAGACAATATTGAAATCAGACTTTGAACCATGCCAGTCCGCCATTTTTTGCTGCCTTATTTTTCCTTCCTGCTTGTGCTATGACAGATCTGGTCTTTTCTGGTCTCTTAAATCTGTATTTTAGGTACGAGATTTCAAGACTGAAAGACCCCCTGTTTGCTTCTCTATCTAGGGAAGTGTATGTGTGAGCAAGTATTTGCCATTCTCTTCTGCCTTCATTGTAATTCCCTGGTGGAAAGCAGCCATCTCTACAATAACTAATGAATCCCTGAATCGTGTTATGAAACTTACTTCATCAGAAGGTGGTCTCTGCAAGAAACCTCTTCGCGGTGCATTTTCTCCAGATATTAAGTGGTGAAAAATGCAGTCTAGTTAAGTAAAACAGGGAGCCGATTGCTCTCACCGCGTTAAACTAGAGCCTCACTTCTGAATGTGACATCACACGTACAGGATGTGATGATGCCATGCCTGGGCCAATGGCAACCACCGATCGGTCATTCCTGTGTCCAGACAGGAGTTTATAGCATGCCCAGAGTAAAAGGGGATGTGGCGCGATTGTAGGCAACTTGCTGCGGAGAGATTTTAGATGGATGTAGGTTGTCTAATTGGCTCCAAAGTGTACTGGTGGCTGGGGGCACATCTGATATGAATGCAAGAAAAAGTAATCAGGTTACCAAAAAAGTCTATCGCTAACGGGCAAGTTTCCGATTAATAAATTAACTAATTCTGACGACCTTTAGTCCTCATCCTAGGCACCTCCCCCTCCGCCTGGGATGACTCTTGGTGGCCAGAGGCCCTTGGAAAAGCACCCATCCCGACGGACCACGCACGGAACCTGGGCGTCATCCTGGATTCCTCACTATCGATGAACAGACAAGTCAACGCCGTTTCTTCATCTTGCTTCAACATTCTTCGCATGCTCAAAAAAACATTTCGCTGGATCCCCATCGAAACTAGAAAAACGGTCACCCACGCACTGGTCACGAGCCGCCTGGACTACGGAAACACCCTATACGCCGGTACCACCGCAAAACTCCAGAAAAAACTCCAACGCATCCAGAACGCTTCAGCCAGGCTCATATTAGACATCCCGCGTAAAGAACACATCTCTGGTCACCTGAAAAACCTCCACTGGCTCCCCGTCAATAAGAGGATTACTTTCCGCCTCCTAACCCACGCACACAAAGCACTTTACGAACTTGGACCCGAATGCCTCAACACACGACTGTCCTTCTACACCCCCTCCCGCCAGCTACGATCCTCCAACCAAGCCCTTGCCACTGTACCTCACATCAACAAAACCACCATGGGAGGTAGATCCTTCTCCTACCTGGCAGCTAAAACCTGGAACTCACTTCCCACTCACCTTCGCCTTACTCAGAACCACCTAGCATTCAGAAAGCAACTTAAAACGTGGATATTCGACAAGTAATTCCCCACCCTTCTTCAAGCGCCTTGAGACCCTCTGGGTATGTAGCGCCCTATATAAATCTCTTGACTTGACTTGACTTGACTTGAGCGGTGTAATGAAGGACATGAGCAGGATGTAGAAAAGGTCGATCCTTTATTCCAGTCAGCACACGAACACCACAGCTCCCGGCTCTAACCCTCGGCTCAGGCTTCCGTTACCAACTGAAAACCCTCGAACTCCCAATACAGAATCCTCAAGGGATTCCAACCTCCCCATTCTAAAAGGAACCTCACAAGAACACAATAACTAGTCATCTTATAAACACAGACTTAAGAGGGCGAAGTGCATGATGTAAGCTCTCTGTATGACCATAATATGTTGTAATGAATGATCATACCTTGCACTATGTAAAGACTACTGTGTGTCTTAAGGCGGTATACCCATTTTTGTTCTTTATTCAGTAATATTTATTGGACGTTCTGTTTGATGCGACCATCTTTCTCCCAAATCACCCATTTGCGGTCCTTCTCTATATGTTTTACCATGAAGTGCCTTGCAATTGCAGTATAACTTCCTTTGCATCTAATGGTACTTCGTCGTTCATTTATATGGATGCAGATGTTTTGCTTTGTCATGCCTATATAGTTCAAACCAGTGGTAGAAGTGGGGGGGGGGGAGGGGGGGATCGGTGGGCACGGCGTGCCCCTACTTCTAAAAAATTGTTCAGTCCGATCCCCTACTTCTTGCTTTCAAAAAAGAGTCCCGGGACGGCAAGAATAGTCCAACTTTAAAACTTTTTTCATTCGCTTCCAGGGGCTGCTTGCACTGCTCTGTGAACTCCAGAGGCTGCAGCAGCCCCTCCCTGAGCTCACACAGACCGAGGAGGCCCATTGTCATTCCGATTGAGGCTGATTACCTCTTTCGAATGACAATGCGCCGCCCTATGCCTTTAGCATGTCAAGTGGCCCTGAGAGTAGAGTTGATGATTAGAGATGAGCTTTCCCCAAGCGGGTACTGTGGGGAACTTGATACCAGTGGCTATCTTGTGACGAGTTGTGAGTGTGTGTGTGGTTAGTGGATGGAGGCGGCAAACTCAACCCCGGAATCTAGCCCCTGGCGCTGTTAATGTTCTACAGATAAGTGTGAATGCGTGGCTTGTTATCTTCACGATCTTTTTTTTAATTTAATGCATTTTTATGTAGCGCAGACTTTATCCGAAGGTGATTGCAGAACAACTTCCTCAGCACCGATCAGCCTCCCCAAGTGAGCTCCGTCGATATCTTGCTGACAGGATGCTGTGGCACAATTGTATCAGCAACTCCTGGCACATACTTTTAGTAGGGGGCTCACATGTGCGAATTTAATTACGTGTTACCATAGTGACTACATATCAGCCACTATGTCTGTTTTCCTTCTCTCACTTCATGGTGCTGCTGTACGCTAACATTTATTCTAGTCAGGATTTAATTTCACTAGTGAAATGGGTTTCAAAACTTAGAAACAGATGCACTGGTGAAGTGCCACCGCGTGGTGCGCGCAGCCTGCTGTTTCCTTTAGCAACCTGCGGAGGCGCATTAGAAGAGCCAGGAGTGCAGCGAGGAATCTGTACACCATTATAAGAGAAGGGTTGGAATTGTCTGTATGACTGCAGAACGCCATGCAAACCTTTTTACTGTCTTTTTGTGCTTGGCTGAAAGTCAACATATGCAGGCCCTGGTGAGTTTAAAGTATTTGGCATTGCCCTGGCTGAAATGTTAAATGGCTGTGTGTGTGTTTTCAAATGACGTGATTTGAAAGTCTTTCTTCTCATCGCTTTGCAGAGCAAAAGAGCGAGAACTGCGTTAAACACATGAAGTGCAAAATAATGTTTCTTTGTGAATAATTTGAAAGAGCTAGCAATGACACGTTTTGACCTGTCTAGAGTATTGTGCTGGTAGACCCATAAGACGTTTCATAAAAGTACCCAGCACCAAGCTTTTTTAACTTTTTCTCTTTTGTTTAATAACACTGTTCATTTTACGCTACACTATTGGTACCAGGCTTATCCTGTCCAGTCAACAATATACCATGCCTCCCTTCCTCTTTAGCTTATGCCTACTTATGTTTGCTCACTAATTGATAATTGGTGTCTTCATTTTACACCCCCACCACTTTCAAACTTTACCAGCCAGCACTGCTTGACACCTTTGTCAATGTTGTACACAGAGTGAAGTGAGCTGGGCAGGAGCAGTGACCGGACAGAAGAGGCGACCGGAAAGGAGAGGTACTAGGGCAGGAGAGGTGACGGGGCAGGAGAAGTGATGGTGCAGGAGAGGTGACTGGGCAGGAGAGGTGACTGGGCAGGAGAGGTGACTGGGCAGGAAAGGTGACTGGGCAGGAGAGGTGACGGGGCAGGAGAGGTGACGGGGCAGAGAAGGTGACGGGCCATGAGCTAGAGCAGTAACCGGGTGTGAGCGGTGAAAGGACAGGAGCGGTGAAAGGACAGGAGCAGTGAAGGGGGCAGGAGCAGTGAAGGGCGCAGGAGCAGTGAACGGGGCAGGAGAAGTGAAGGGGGCAGGAGCAGTGAAGGGGGCGGCAGGAGCAGTGAAGGGGGCGGCAGGAGCAGTGAAGGGGGCAGGAGCAGTGAAGGGGGCAGGAGCAGTGAAGGGGGCAGGAGCAGTGAAGGGGGCAGGAGCAGTGAAGGGGGCAGGAGCAGTGAAGGGGGCAGGAGCAGTGAAGGGGGCAGGAGCAGTGAAGGGGGCAGGAGCAGTGAAGGGGGCAGGAGCAGTGATGGGGCAGGAGAGGCGACAGGGCAGGAGAGGCAACAGGGCAGGAGAGGTGACCAGGCAAAAGAAGTGACGGGCAGGTGACATGACAGACAGGTGACGTGACAGGCAGGTGATGTGACCGGTAGGTGAGGTGATGGGGCAAGAAAGGTGATGGGGCAGGAGAGGTGATGGGGCAGGAGAGGTGATGGGGCAGGAGAGGTGATGGGGCAGGAGAGGTGATGGGGCAGGAGAGGTGACGGGGCAGGAGAGGTGACGGGGCAGGAGAGGTGACGGGGCAGGAGAGGTGACGGGGCAGGAGAGGTGACGGGCAGGAGAGGTGACGGGCAGGAGAGGTGATGGGGCAGGAGCTTTACATAAACCTGTATTCCCTATGAGTGTTTGCTTTTTCCTGAATTAAACCTCAAATAAACATATACATTCTTTTAATTAAATAACGTTATAAGCTGTAACGGGTCAGTAAAATGCTAAACGTACTAAAAATTGGTATGTTTTGCTATTTCTAGCCACACCCCTGACTCCGCCCACTGATTCAATCTTCGGTTATTCCCGCCCCCTGATTCTCCACCCACAGTTCCCCTACTTTTTTTTCCCCACTTCGACCACTGGTTCAAACTTCAAGGGCATGTCATCAAATAAATAACTTTCTCACTATTACTGTTGATGAATGCCCTTAGTACCTGTTGGCGCGCAGGGCCCTAGGAAATTGCTATTAGAATAGTACCCCCTAACGCTGGGTGGATCGGGGCAGTGTTGGCCTCAAAGTATGAGGCCCTAGAGATAAGTTATAAAACAGCAGTTCAAAATACAGTCAATAACGAAGGACTGACTTAGAAAGGGATATCGAGATTAGAATTTAGAAAACCATTACATTTTATTCCACCAATGTTTAAGTACATTACAGAGGTAATAAATTCAGATGCAGTAGTAATCTCATAGAATTACATAGAAATAATTTGCCACGAAGTGCTGTAGCTTGAAATAGTACAGAACAAAGGGCAAGTCTGAAATGTGCAGCAAAACCAGAAAGAAATATCATGAAAAGGTCTGAAAAAGTTGTGGCTCACCCCCAAATTCGAGGTTTTATATACAGTTTTATTGCATAGAAATTGCTAAGAACAGCAAAGTTAGCCTGGTATGATCATTGCTCCAACAATTTGCATTTTCACAATTTTAAACGTCATATAAGCGTGGTCACCTTGACACTAACTCACTACATGAATATTGATTTGCCCCTTCTGACCAAATGTTGTCCATAGATGTTCGAACAAACACGTTGCATAAACAACCGTGAACTATTGTGCATGAATGCAATACCGCATTCAAGCTGAAGGACCTTGAATTATGTTGCAAACATGTTTTCTTTTAATAGGCCCTGCGTGAACAATTGCATTCAGAAATAAACAATCCACATCTTGCGGCACCTATTGCCAAGTGAGAAATATAGACACAGAATGAACATTGATATGGGAATCATTTTCAACAAGATGGTGTTGTTGCCTAACTGAGGCCTAGATAGCCCAAGCCAGAAAAACACACTTTGACCCAATAATGTATTGCAATTGTATTCGCGCCATATCAGTATGCACGTGAATTGAGGCGCAGAATGACTAATATGAATGCACATTTTAGTATACACGTACAAAACCTTCTACAATTCCATGGTTATCCAGTGCAACATCTACTACTTTGGCTGTGTGAATAAAAAACTTGCTGAGCATCTCACACAAGTATGATCGCCAACCACTGGTCCGACAGCAGGGATGTCTTTTATCTGTTTGGAGCGTACCATCATATCCTTAATGTCGCAGCTTCGCTTGAATGAGAACAATGGTTGTTACCAGTGCTGCTCGGTAAACTCCATTGTGGAGATTATCTTCTTATCCTGGGTGGATGCTGGGGAAAAGATGGGGACACGTGATTCTGGTACATTCAGGTTTTCGGACGCTTTATGTTCGGAACAGTTACACCACATACACTTGCCAGATAATCATCACTCAGTCAGAAGCGCTTTTTGTTGCAAAGGTATATTTATCTATACAACAGACACCCGAACGGCACTGTGCGTGAATGTACATGCTCGCTGGAGCCCTCCTCGGTGGCAGATGTGTGGTTCACAAACACCAAGACTACAGCATCTTTCTGTCGTGCCGGGACTCGGGAATCAAAAGCAGCCCTGGCAAACATGCTCAAACCACTCTTTGTCTCCTCGCACAACCTCTCTTCCATTCTCTCGCTTCTTTTCTCTCCTCTTCTCCCTCACTGCTCGCTTTCTCTACACCCGCCCTCTCTTTCCTTTATCTTGACTGCTGCAATTAACTATCTAGGAGCTGGGGAGAGTGTCGGAGGCACCAGGAGCCGCCTGGTCATTCGAATCCGGCCTCTAGCCCAGCGAGAAAATGGTTGGTGGACTGAAAGTTGACCTGTGTTTGCTAAGGTGCTCCTGCGATAATGAGTGTTTATGTATATTTCCCACTAGAGGGCAGTCTTGGTTCGCTTTTCCGGAGTTAAACATCAGCATTATTTTTTTGTCCGCATATGTTCTTGTGCTCCTACTGAGACGACGGGTGTCGTCACTGCACTTGAGACAGGATGTACAGTGAGAGTTTCATATATTATTACCTTTGACCCCATGTCAGTGTAACTGGTCTTATTACTAATATGACTGAAGTGTCTTTTCAGCTACTCCTGTTCTTGTGATGATAAAATGGAAACCTTTGGAAAACGGTTAACTTGTATCCGTCATATATTTCCCCAGGGAATCTGAAGATACTGCTCTTCTAATCTTGACGGAGATTTACAAGACTATGAACGTGAGCCCCGATCAGACCTTGCACTGACCGCCGAGTGCGCCTCTACATGCCAGTAAGTGCTGCCCCTGATTGTTCTACAGTTCAGATTTTCTTTATGGGGGGGGCGAGGAATTCTGTAATACTGGACTAGTGTTTTAGAGTTCCCGGGCGTAAAAGCACATAATCCTCAGTTCTCGCCATCACGTGGCTCGTTTATTGCTTTTAGACTGTATTTGCAGAGCTGGTTGTCTATGGTGTGGCCAGCAAACTCGGGAACCCCAATGAGTGCAGGAGGGGTAGATCACAGCGAAACTGAGCTGCATAACTTTCAGACCCAAAGAGAAGAACATTTGCTGCAGAGAGTGTGGGAGCCTCCGGGCTGTGAGAGCCGGAGTGAGCGCGACACCTCTGGGTGCAGCTCGGTTTGGCGCAGAGCGCTTCAAACCTTTTTTTTTATGCATAGCCCCCTGTCAAATTTTTTTTAATTTTTTTTTTTTTTTTAGGAGTCCGGTCCCCAGTTGATGACATTTCTGTAAAATTGTAGTTAGGATGGTCGATGATCATTCTCACCACCAAATCCTATTTTAAGAAATCATTTTTTTCTAGTGGTAAAAAATATTAAATGCCAGTGGCCTACTGAGTACACAGTTTAAAAGAAAAGTCTTCAAAAAAAATAACACAGAAATGTTCAGTTCTGCTTATTTTCAGCCCTGCCAAGTACCACGAATCGGGGGTTAGACTAACACATTTTAGTGCTGTTGTCCCCATCACCGCACTGAAATGCATTAGTCACGCATTATAGTCAGAGTGCTAAAGCTGTCTTTTCAGACAGTGCCAGCGTTGCTGCTGCCAAGAGCCTGCCTCTAGTTTTACAAACTTAAAATACACACCACGCACTAGCACGTCCTTGTTGTTTAAACTGGCACTGACTGAACTGCTTAGGAGTCTCTTAGCAGCCCACATGGTTATTCTCAGCGCAAAGTGACACGTGTGAGCAAAATCAACAAATGTTGATGGTGCTGTGTCTGCCCTCCAATGAATCAGGGGGAAGTTCAACTGTCTGTGTATTTACTTCGCTTACATTCTATTTAGGTGAATCGGGTGCAGAACATATAAGCAATAAAGAGCCGGCAGTGAAACACAGGTGCGCCTGACGCCAAAACAAGTGCCAGCTCTCTGCACGCAAAGGAATTAGTGAGGCGTGATTGTAGCCCCAGGTGTGAAAAGCATTCCCTGTTGTTGTTTTTATCTCATCTAGAGTGGTCAACAAGACATAAAGAACAGAGGCCCATCCATATCCCCTCCTCACCCCCACAAGGCGAAAGAGACTACCTACCAGAGCAGCCGCAGCATGATATTTGAGGTGATTTAAAAGAGCTGTTGGGAGGCCTGTGGAATTTCCTCACTTTGGTAATGGCTGATGACAAATCCCGGCCTATTCTCTTAAGTGAGTTTGGAGATTCCTTTTCTTGAACAGAAAAGTTAGAGGATTTTCTAAAGTGAACTATACCATAATCGTGCTGGGTATAGTAAGTGGGAAAGGCTTCAATATGCTATTTTTCCCAAGCCCACAACATTTATATAAGTACATTAACTATACCGTTTCTTTAAAAATATATCAGCAATTCGAAAAGAACAAATGAAGCACATTATTTTGCAATTCTGAAAGTGATGGAAACAAACATTTCAATAGGATCAAAACAAATCAGTACACTTTTTGAAGCACAAATGAAACATTTGGTGGAACTCGATTTGCACACATTCCCGTTTGTGCATTATGGAGGTTTATCAGTAAAACTGTGCAGTTAGTGGCTATTACAATGGAAATGTGTTGTCTGTGACTGACAGAGCGTACCCACATCATGGTTTAGTAATACTTTTATGATTTTCTTGTCTTCTTTCTTTGGGTTTACACGAGAGTAAGTGTCACTCAATGTCACTCATTTGGCAGTAGAAGTCACTCAGAAGTACCTTGAAACCGTGGAAATGTCTCACATAAGCAATCTGTAAACTTGGTATCTATGTATTTTCAACACACAAAACAAAATTTTCGTAGCATATTCTGATAATATATTTCAGAATGAATGCAATGTACGTGCCTGTTTTTTTGCACAGAGCCGGTCAATCTGTGGATGGATTCTTGCTACTCCCATCCTCCGGTTGTGCTCTATTTCCAGACTTGAGCAATACTTTGACTTCAATACTGCAAGAGCGGCAAACCCAATCTCACATAAACATGATGAGCTCAAAGGCAGAAGAGATTTAAAGGCAATTTCTCTTAAAGCTGAGTGTTTCAGCTAACACTCAGCCAGTGAGACTTTGCTGAATTGTGTCTGCAGGGCACGGTCACTGTGAACCTCAGTTCTTCCTGAAGGCAAATTGGAAGAAGTGTCCCCATCTCCGCCATAAAAGGCAGAAAGAACCAATCATTGATATCATTTTCCTCTGGAAAATACTTTTGTCAGCTCTCCCTAAGAGAAGTCAGATGATTTTGTATTAGGTCACCAACACTTGAAGGTCAAATTCGTTTTCCTCAAGAGCCTTTGACAAACATTGGAATGGTCTCAAGTAGGCCAGCCTCAGTTAATCTAATCTATAACTCAGCTTCTTTTTTAAAGCAGATTTTTTTTATTCATGGTAAATGGAATACAGCTTCTTGCAAAGATAGATTTGGAGAATTTAATTAATCAAATGTCAGCAAGGTATGCTAAAAGTACAACCAGCAGGGGCTACACTGTTGCTCTGCTTTGCAAGGGCCCAAATCCAGAAGGAATTAGCATACTTCATTCGGAAGTTAAAACATTTGGTTTTTCACCTTATTACAGGATAATCCTCAGATGTCTTTTGTGAAATAACAAACCATCATGTTCTGCTCCCATTTCTCCACATAAAATTGTGAACAGACGAGCTCTTCTGGGGTGAGTCTTAATGGAATTATCAATTTTCACTGCAGAATTCAGCACATCCTCCAGTTCAGCGTCCATGTTTTGGACATGAAGAACTTCCTGTTGTATCATATAAAGTAACCACATATTATGTGTAGCCACTTTCAACACTTTGGGTTTAAAGCCTGCCCTCACACCACACATTGAAGGAGCACCATCTGTGCAGATTCCAACACAGTTTTAACATTTTTAAGCCCATGACACACACAAAGTTGTTAAAAATGTCAAAAAGGTCTAATGGTGGTTTCAACCCCCTTCTTTGGCTTGCAGAACAAGAAATCTTCTAAAATTAAAGGCCCATGGCAGTATTTGACAATTGCAAGTAAATTGGCTTCCTTTGATAAGTCAGTCGCTACATCCGATTCCAAAGCAAACAAACCCGATTTTATGTGTGCCAGAAGTTGCCTTTTATATCTTCTGAGCAAACACAAGGAGATGATGGACGGAGAAATGTACCTTTTCAGACATTCACCCCCAGTCACAGATCTGGGTTGAGAATCCATCATCGTTCTTTAGCTCACTGCGCAACCCCAGTTCAGACACAGCTATATGCAAATCAGTCTTGACCCTGTGCCTCATGGGAACATTCCAGCCCAAACTGCAAAGCCATGTCTTCCCTGGACCGGAAACAAGCATCCTGGGACAGGTTTCTGCTAACAGCCCTCATCAGCCAGGCTAGCTTGAATCCAGTGGCAAAGTGAGCAAGAGACCCACGTCTGGGAATACCCTGCCAACTTAGGGCGAACAAAGCAAACACAAGGAGATGATGGACGGAGTGCTGAAACTTTTCAGACACTCGCCCCCAGTCACAGATCAGTTTTGAATCCTTCATGGATATAGCTGTGACTGAACGGGTGGCGAAGTGAGTTAAAGAATGATGATGGATTCAACCCAGATGTCGGTGCGCATAATTGAATTTGTGACTACTCTGCGTCGATCATATATATTTATGAAGTCTAGATTGACTGACGTCCTATACTGCACAGTCCGGAGGTCTAAACACAGGAATGTTTTAAAGACAACAGCCCAGAGTAAGTCGTAGGGGTATGCCCCCCACCTCTCCCCAAAAGACGAAACACGTGTTGGCCAAGGCTAAAAGAAGAGGATCAAATAAAACACTACACCTGAAGACAACAAATGTATCTTTTGTGTTCTGTATACTCTGACTACATTTGTACCATACTGTTATTGATTTGAATAGTGTCTGCGTCATACTTGTAAATTGCACCCATGCACAATGCCAGAGGGGGCACCAGCACTATTTGAAGGCCTCTATCCTAGGGGCACCTTTGTGGTGATTTGTAGTCTCATCCTGTAAAGATGGCAAACGGCTGGCTGCCTACCCTTGTGGTCCTGCAATGGACAGCAGCTTGCTAAAGACTGAAAGAGAGAGCCCAGACGTGTGGCTTCCCATAGCTCGGGCTAAACATTAGAACCACCATGAGAATCTTAAAAACTTGGGCACAGGCTGCTAAACATAGCCCGTTTTTAGGTCTCGCACCTGCGATACAGGGTGAAGCCCTGTCGCAGGAAGACCTATTGTCGTCGGCTCTGCTTCCCAGGAGACAGGAGATGAGCATGTGCAGCCTCAGGAATCAGATCAGGTCGCGCGCAGACAGCATGCCTGAAACATACGCGCACACACCCATCTCCTGTCTCCCCTGCAAGCCTCCTGCTCACTTTCACTTTCCTTCCCCCTTCCGCCGTTTGCTCCACTGCCCATCACCGCGCACAGAAGTGCTCCTTTCATACAGTACAACTGCGTTTTCCCCGCGCCACTAAGAGTGGCTGCCCGCCCGACCAAGCCCCCCCGTCAATCTCCAGCTCCTCAATATTTCTAGCAGCACGATGCAGGGCTTCCTCCTTAGGCATAGGAGCCTCGCACTGCTATCTCGTTCCTCTTTGGTGCCGGGGCTCCCTCTCCATCACGGGAGCCCTGGAAGTTGACAGGCGCTGCATCCACCATTCGCGAGCCACAGCGCACGCAAAATGTAACATTTACCGCGCATGCGTGGACAGCCCTCGCCCCTCCCAGGTCTCCTCCCCGCCCGAATGTGCAGTTCTCAGCTCAGCGATGCTAGGGGTGGTGATGCGACCCTCTACACAGACTTGTTTATTAACATATCGTCCTGCCTGGCCCGGCTCTGCTGCCCTTTCACAGGACCACACTCGCCTTGTCAGGCAAGCTCTCACATTCCCTTTAGGGTATTTTCACCTATACTCTAATGCTTCAGGGGATGAGGCCTTTCATCCATTCTTTTGGGTGATCAAGTGCCAGATTCCGAGTTGGAGAACAGAACTAAGGAGCTCGGCGGCTACATGTATGGTAGTTTGAGATGGTAGTTAGAGGAAGCCATGATTACAGTGCGCAGGGCCCCCTACATCTCAGGACCCCAGCGCTACTGCACCCGCTATGCTCCTGCTTAACTGTGCACATAAACCGCGGCTGTCCCTTACCGTTCCCGGAGCAGGTGTGCTGTGTGTGTGTTCTACGATTCAGAAAAGGGGGTGGTGATGGACAGAGTATCTGAATTAATCAAGACACTCCTACCCAGTCCATAGATCAGGGCTTGATCCATCACCGTTTTTTAGCTCACTGCATCACCCCAGTTCAGAACCTGGCTATATGCAAATTAGTCTGTCCCTGGCCCAGTGTATCATGGGAACAAGGCAGACCAAACTACCAAGCCAATTCTTTACCGGAAAGGACGCAAGCTTCCGGGGACCGGTTTCTGGCATTTCAGCCGTCGTCGGCCCGGCTTGCTTGAATCCTGGTGGTGCAGTGAGCAAGGGACTCATGTCTGAGTATACCCTGCCACACCTGTAGTGGCCAAAAACGATTCAGAAAAGGGGGTGGTGATGGACAGAGTATCTGAATTAATCAAGACACTCCTACCCAGTCCATAGATCAGGGCTTGATCCATCACCGTTTTTTAGCTCACTGCATCACCCCAGTTCAGAACCTGGCTATATGCAAATTAGTCTGTCCCTGGCCCAGTGTATCATGGGAACAGGGCAGACCAAACTACCAAGCCAATTCTTTACAGGAAAGGACGCAAGCTTCCGGGGACCGGTTTCTGGCATTTCAGCCGTCGTCGGCCCGGCTTGCTTGAATCCTGGTGGTGCAGTGAGCAAGGGACTCATGTCTGAGTATACCCTGCCACACCTGTAGTGGCCAAAAACGATTCAGAAAAGGGTGTGTGTGTGTTCTAGGCATGGCACGGACACTAAACCGGTAGTGCAGGTGCGCGTGAGAGGGAAGCCGCCTGCACTAAAACAAACACTTGCAGCCCGGGGTCTGGCTGCGCCGCCAGAGCAGCGGATGCAGCGGACCCGACGGAGCCGGACGAAGTCAGTACTGACCCCCGCATATGTCTCAGCCCTGCTCCCCTAGGTAACATGTCAAGTCTTTCTGTTTCGTAAGAGCTAATCCCGGAATAAACTGCAGTGCGAAAACAGAGACCTCATTACCTCTCTCGCAGAAGGCCATCGTTTCCGGGTGGGAGGTGCCGCTGGGGGTAACGAGAGGTGGACTTTGGGATACCTGTACAGAGGCCGCACCAGAGGTGCGCATGGGGGCTTGTCTCCATTTTACGACGAGCTTGTGAGGGACTTTCAAGTCTGGTGCAGTCAGGTGCATATATGGCAACATCTGTGAGCGCTCAAACGGAAGGAATAAAGATACAATTGCAGGTTTTTTTTACTTCGATTTCCAATGTAAACGTATTACCAGCAAGAAAATGAATCTTAAAAAACGTTTGCTTAAATCGGCAACCTCCCGTATATAGTTGGCAAATTGACACATCTGCCATGTCGCACTTGCCCTTCCCTGCTCAGGGACTTGTAATGCACGCACCGGTGGTGAAGTGGAGCCCTTCAGCTCGGCCACATTCACCCCTAAGGCAATGAATATCTGGGAGATATAGGCGAGTCGAGGGACCCCTCTCTTCACATTCGGGTAGAGCGGGGACATTATTTTACGTTACGCCACTGCCTTATCAGCCTTCCACGTGAACCGCCCATTTTTGCATGTGGAAGAATTGTTTTTAATTCCCGTGGAAGATTAGCTGCATGTGTGCCTGCTAGAGGGTTTTTGAAGAGATGCGCGAATCCCAACAGGATAGGATTAAAGGGGGGGGGGGGGCTCAGTTCGCGGGCCACCCTTTTTATCTCACAAAATGACTTGGTCCACCAAGAACTGGCTGGTCAGTGTTCTGCTACTCTGCGGGGTGGTGACTGAGCTTGGCATGATGGGTGAAGTGACTCTGTTGGTGTGAGATTCTCGGGTCATATCTGCATGAAAGTGGTCCAGTATAGGCGAGGCCGCCCTCTTCTGAAAGCAACTGGGTGGGTATATTGGGTGGGCTCAGATCAGACGCTCAAGACCCTTTGGGCTGACAGGGCTGTGGACTGGCTGAACCTGGGAGTCAGGATGCCAAGTTCTGTCAGCCTATGGCGCTGCCCTGACCTCTCCTCTAAAGCCAGTTTATGGCACATCAGGCCTTCATTGTCTACCCCATGTCCCGCTGCTCCTGATCTTTCTGCCTAAACCTGAAATCTGCGTTACAGAAAACACCAAAGTAAGGTGTTAGGAAATCCTTTTCAGTAGATCATAACCTCCTCCCGATGAAATCCAATAATACCCAGTGCATTCTAGCCCTTCTATTCACCTCTTCGGAGAACAGAGCCATGATGCATGGTGCTGCGAAGCTCGTACTCTCATTTAATTCACTTTAATTTATCCCAAAGAAACCAACGAAGATGCCTGTTATTACTTCCCTGAATGCGCAAGGCTAAACCTATTAACCTATCATGTACTAGGCTAACCACTAAACTGGGATTTCCTGTGGTACTGTGCAACTCACTGTAAAGCACATTAATGTCTTGTAAGGGGTAGTTAACGCTATGTAAATGCACTTTCAATCATGGCCGGACTGGCCGTAGCGGGCACCAGGCATTTCCCTGGTGGGTCGGAAGGGTGGGGGCAGGTTTTGTTGCAAAGGCAAATAATGTGGCATAATGTGGCATATTTTTTGATAGTATTACTTAACTCTTTTGTCATTATTACACATGGTAATACTGTCTGGGTAATTATTTCACCTCATTAGTACTAGCTTAACAACCAAATACAACAAGCATTTGCAATGCAATAGGTCTCACATTTACACAAGTTTGAGCTATTCACATTGCCAATAACAATGCCTTTTATTTTTGTTTTCGTTTTTAAAACATAAATAAAAGGCTTTGTCGTTTACAATGTCAATAGCCAGCAGCTTGCATCTCCCAGCATGCACTGTACCAACAGTATGCTTCACAGCCTCAGTTCTTGGATTTCTGACTCATGCTGAGAGGAACCCAGAAAACATCTGTTTTTTAACTCGATTATATGGCGGAACTTCCCTTAGAACCACTTTTTCACCTTTAATCAACAGTATATATTTACGTTAAGCATTTCCCTTCTTTGTTCTACAATTTATTATGTGTATTTTCTCATTTAAATACATAAATAATGCCTTCATTTTGTCTGTGTGGTTTGTTTACCCTCCTCGCTTTTTGTCAAAGACTGAGTTTTTGTCAGAAAATTACAAAAGCATTAAAAGACGAGCAAGTAATCTGCCTAAGGGAAAAACTTGAAGACCTCACAGCAGAAGATTTGAGGAAGAAACGGCAGATTCAGGCCAAAGAGGGTGCTCACTCTTTTTTGAGATTCTCCACTCTCCTTAAAAGGAAGATTCTAGAAGAGGAGACATCAACACCATCGCCTGCACTCCTGGGAGCAATAGTTGACATTTTAGCACACCCGATACAGACATGCCCGGTGTCCAGAGACAGTTTGACTGCAGGGTCGAAGGCAAGAGTCAAAAAACCATCAGGCAAGTCCATAACAAGAACGATCGCCTCACAGAAATGATTATCCCCTCCCAACTGCTTAGGTCATTTGCAGGCGCAATATAAGATGGCTGCTTCGGTAGGACATTGGATTAGTTGGTAAAACCTGCGCGCCTTTGGCTTTTAAGGCGTTTTTACACCCTACTCTTAATGTTATTTCTACTTCTTTTTTGTTTTCCATATATAGCTCATGATGCCAGGCCACACCGGTCTTCTGGTTTTCTTTTAGTTCATTGAATTAGTGTAGCAGTTCATTTCAGTTTAGTATATCTTAATTCGATTTTCTGGAGAGAAAAAAACAAAAGAACACAAGCCAATTCATTGTTTGAGAATAAAATACATTTACAAGTGATGACTAAAACTTAGTAATTTCCTTTCGATTGAAGAAAAGTCACATATACATGTAATAAAAACTTCTCAAATAAAGTACATTTACAGTAAGGAAAATCAGTTTCACTTGTATGAAAACAACAAGTCCTAGGAGTCACACAATAGCCTCCTGTCAGCCATCCATAGACTTCTACTTCTTACTGACATTTCAAGGAAGCAGCATACACTGTAACAAACGTCTGGGTTGCCCAAAAGCTGTAAATACATTAGGGCATCTTTATATATCCAGAAAGTTAGAGGTTCTAAAATGTGTTCAAGAAAACATAAAAAAAAAGTTGTATAAAATCTATAAAAACACATTACGTGCAACAAAGATTGTTCCAGCATCCCATCGTAGGGACCGGCCAATAAACTGCCCCCCCCTTCCCCCCCCTTCCCCCCCCCCAGTGATCTTCCCCATCTCCTCACTGTGCCATCTCCCCAAAGCTAAAAACTAAAGAACATTTCCAACAGAGAACTTACTTAAAGCCCCCTCCGAATATTTGGGTGAGACAAATATTTGGTTGGCAGGAGTTCGTCAACCTCTTTTCAGATTTACTTAAAGTGACCGGTGCAGTAAACATTTCAGGAAAACCAATATTGGTAAAGGATTTCTAGATGTATTTCATCCAGGGGATAGAAAGACCCTTGTCTGAACTAAAACAGTGTAAAATAATCTTCCTGTTAAAGCTTGCCTCACATTTGACCACAGGCTAACCCAAAGCAAACGCGGGTCCAACTTAACTAGATCGGAAACGTTAGACACATTTAGTTCCCAATGCAATATAAAATGGGAGCTAGTAGGAGGGAGGTTCAAAATATGCCGGCAAATCTGTTTTTCTTCGGCCTGTATAGGAGTGTGGCATTTTATATCGGGGATCACTCTGTTTTTTTCTTTATTTTATTTCCCTTTGCTTATCTTTAATTTGATTCCATTTTATTTCCTAGTAGTGGTAAGGGAGTTACCGATGTCCCTGCACTAGCTATGGTGGTTCTCCAGTTAGTCTTTTGTTTGGCCTCAGTCTTACATTGGTGCCTATTCACTGATGGTTTCTGGCCTGTTCACCTGCTTACGTCATGTGCAGGGGTGATACAACATGTCCGTTGACATGGACGCACAGTGATTTCAAAGGTAAGTCTGGATGCGTTCAGCACCACCAGTGCTGCTTTCATTTTACTGAGTCAATGGCTAAGTTTTGACTTTACCTATTCCTATTCCTCAATAATCAATGAAGCCGCCCCCCTGCAACTGAAAAGAGTCTCCACCAAAAACTCGAACCCATGGTATGATGGTAGACTCAATGAAGACAGACGTGCTATGCGCATGGCAGAGCGCACTTGGAGATCTGACCCCTCAGCACTGCACCTTAAAACGCTTAAGAATAAGAGAAACGCCTACTTCAGAAAAATCAAACGCTCGAAATCAGTCTTCTTTAGCCAACAGCTGGACCAAGCAAAAAACCGACCAAGAAAGCTGTTCGAGTTAGTCAAAATCCAAACCAAAACTCAACCTCCACAACCTAACATCTCAACAAATGATATTCCAAGCTGCGAGGACTTTTCTACTTTCTTCAAGCAAAAGACCGACAATATAAGATGTGATCTCCTCAAGGATGTAAGTCTATACTCCTGCTCCATCTGCTCAACTAACACTCAACCTAAAAACAACGCCTCATGGACGTCCTTCGACACCTATTCTGAAGAATCAATTCACAAATTGCTCGGCACCTTGAAGCCCGCTAATCACCTCACAGACCCACTACCTGCCAATGTTGTTAAAGCCCTCACCCCCCTGCTCCTTCCACTCTGGACTAAAATCATCAACGGTTCCCTTCAACAAGGATTCATCCCAGACTCCCTCAAGATAGGGCAAGTCACGCCTATACTCAAGAAACCCACAGCTGACCCGGCCGACTTAAACAATTACCGCCCCATCACCAAGATCCCCACTCTGGCCAAATTGCTAGAAAAATGCGTTCAACTCCAATTGACAAAACACATTGATCAGTTTGACCTCCTCAACCCTCACCAATCAGGATTCAGAGCAAAACATAGCACGGAAACTGCTATGACACACATAATCGATGACGCCCTCCAAATCCTTGATCACAATGAGTCCTGCCTCCTCATCCTTCTTGATCTCTCCTCAGCATTCGATACGGTCAAACACGAATCTACTGGAGATCTTAAAGACCAGAATGGGCATATCCGGGACTGTTCTCAAATGGTTCACGTCCTTTCTACACAACCGGTCTCAGAAGTTCAAGATCAACAACGCACTGTCCTCACCTGTGCCCGTAACACTTGGCGTCCCTCAAGGTTCCTCCCTATCCCCCACATTGTTCAACCTCGTCATGGAGCCACTCACTACCCTGCTTCAAGCATCAAATGTACACCTCCATATGTACGCCGATGACACTCAACTCTACCTCAAGCTACAATCACCGGAAGACATCAAGCTTTTGAACGCCACACTAAGAAACACCCAAGCATGGTTGGCCGATAATCACCTCAAACTAAAAGCGCTGAAAACTGAGTTCCTTCTGATCTCACCTCCGGCGAAAAAGGCCATCACCCAAACCTGGCTCACTCATCTAACCGCACTCAATGTCCAACCCACCATTGTGGACTCTGCGAAATCCCTTGGCATCACACTTGACTCCAATCTCAACATGCAGCAGCATATTAGCAAAGCAACTAAAGGAGCCAACTTCCAAATCAACACTCTGAGAAAACTCAAACCCTTCCTACCACCCAAGGACTTCCAAACTGTTGTACAAGCCCTAGTCATTCCTCGCATAGACTATGGAATTGTGGCTCTCAGCGGGCTGCCCCTAACAACAACGGCACCACTAAGAGCCTCGCTGAACGCAGCCGCGAGACTCATCACTGGCTCAAGAAAACACTCGCATATATCCCCTGACTTAAAAGCCCTGAACTGGCTGCCTTTTGAAGCCAGAGTTCAGCTGAAAATTGCCTGTATGACACACTCTGCCGTGCACCACAAGTCACCCAACTACCTCACTAACAAGCTGGCTGTATCAGGAGGCTCAAGATCCAGCAGAAGCACAAAAAACCTCCTCCTGAAACCTCGTAGATTCCGGAAGGAAAAAACATACAAACGCTCCTTCTCAGGAATGGCACCTAGGATCTGGAATGCACTCCCGCCAGAAACTAGGCTTATCCCCTCCACTGCTCTCTTCAAGAAAGAGGTAAAAGCCATCCTTATGGCTAAGTTTACCTGAACACTATTGTTACTGGAACATTGACATTATACGGTCCCTATATTATCGGCTACCTGAGTGTTTATCTGTGTTATACTCTTTTTTGACTGCTACTGGATCAAAGCCATTGCACGGACTCTATATTATTGGTTTCCAGTTTGTTTACTAGGGTTTATACTATGTCCTGATTGCTCTACTAACACCCGCTAGGGTGCTTAAATCTTATTCGATCGCCTCTGGAGCAAAGACACTGCACAGCTCCAATTTTTTGTTTCCTGATTGATATTAGTGTGTATACTCTTATGCGATTGCTACCCTACCTTGCAACCCTCCCACTACCGAATATTATAATGTCTCCAAGAGTTTGTCTACCCCACCTCCTGTTTCTGTAAAGCGCTCTGATATCTGCAAGGATCTTGTTCGCGCTATATAAAACCATAAAAATAAATAAATAAACACTTTTATTTTCTCTTAACCCTTATACCAGCCAACTCCCAGTTACCTCTTCACTGTCTTCCATCTTACCAACTAACTTGGACACAATCTGATACCCCATCCTTGCAAATAACCAGACTATTTCTAAGTGCATTTTAGTTAATAAACACCAAGATTTGTGACGTTCTTACGGAGCAAAATCCTGGTTTATTCTTCTCTGCGAACACCTGTACTCATGATGCATCATTTTCAAATTTTGTGATAGTCATACCACCAGGTTATAAAAACATTCATATTTCTTTCACAATAAGATGCAACAGCCTTGCTGTATTTTTCAGGAGGCATGTCATGATTAAACGTTGGGCCATTACAACAAGGTGAACTCTTCCTGAACTAATCTTTGATGTTTATTTTAGTATATAGATCCTTCGACCCGGCTACACATTCTGACCATGATTTCACATATTTCCAATTTCTTGGATGGTTTCCTGTCTTCTCCTCCTCCTGGGAGACTCCAACATCTGAGGAGAAGCATTCAGTCTCCGCAATTAGCATCTTTTTTCGAACCCTGTAATTTATTGGGATTTCCCAGTTAGTGAATGGTCAACCCCATGCTTGAGGTTATACCCTTGATTTTCTTTTATCTCATTTTAGTGTACACCAAGTCCTCCCCATCCTTCTTTGATCAGACCATTTTATGCTTCCCTTAGTAATTGCTGTGCTGTCTGAGGCGGCTGCCAAATAATCTCCCATTTGCACCAGGAAAGCTAATCATATTTGAAGCAAATTGTCGATCACCGAGTTTTCAGATTCTCTGCTTTTCAGCATCCCCACATTATCATCTTCTGGCCTATGACCACTGTAGATGCTTTGGTCCCGTCTCAGTCCTACGCACCCTGGTACATAAATGAGCAAAAAATTCAGATGCACATATGCAAAAAAGATTAATGATCCTGGAGATTCTTACTCCTAATCAAAGCGAGCTCAATTCAAAGCTGCGCTTAGCACCTATAAATCACTTCTCCACAGAGCTTGTGACTCTAAATTTGCTCCCAAAAAAGAACTCCTCAAATTTGGTTGAAGAACTATATACCATTGCTAACCCCTTTGCCAGCTCGTACTGTTGTAATTTTCACATTACTCTCTCCCAAGAACTTTGCTATTCTCTTTTCACATTCTTGTCAGAAAAGGTTAAAAAAAATTGCAATTGTTAATCTTTTTTTAAAATTCAAAATACCAGACTCCGCCAATCCCTCAAGATTCCACAGCCCCCAACTGCTATCTCAATTCATTCATCTCACCCTATATAAAACCCTAAAATTGTTGTCATCTATAAAATATGGTTCCACCCTTGATTCTTGCCCAGTCCTTATCCCTTAGTCTATTCCTCAGACTGTTGGCCCAGTCCTTACCAATATCTGTAATCTCTTGTTGACCACTGGGACAGTTCCCACTTGTTGGAAAATACTCTAGTGGGCCTTTTTTGAAAAAGAAAAAATATTCTGCTGATCCATCTGTCCTCGAAAACTACCGCCCATCTCTCAACTTCCTTTCCCAATAAGGATAATTGAAAATTAGTTTAATAACCAACTTTCTTCTTATTTGGAAAATTGACATTTTCTGGATCCCTTTCGAATGAGCTTTCATTGCCTGCTTTGCACCGAATCACTGCTGTAGATCATTCTGGATGATCTGCATATGCTAGCAGATCTGTGAAGTGCAGTAGCCCAATTACTGCTTGATCTTTCAGCAACATTGGATACCATCTCACACTATTCTGATTGAACAACTCTAGCTTTCCTTCATTCCGTATAATGCTCTTAAATGGGTCTCGGAATATCTCTACAGTAGATCCCAAACAGAGGGTCTCCCACTTTATTCAGCTTCCTTTTTAAAGAATGCTTCAGGAGTACCACAAGGATCCTCATTAACTTCCTCTCTGTTTAATGGTTGGTGTAGCCATGACCAGCAGCTCCCTTAGCGTCTAGTTCATGGCTTATGCAGATGATACCCATATTCTGCTTCGCCTTGACCGAAATACAACCTCATCGGTTTCCAGTCTTCAAAATTGCCGCAAGGCTTGTCTCATGGATGACCAATACATCACTTAAAGTGAGCACCAAAATCTTTATTTTTGGTTAGGATTCCTTTTCTGGCATTGTCTCTTGGTTGCCACCTAAATTAGGTCAAACTTACCAGTAAAAGAAGTGAGAAACGTAGGCATTTGGATGAATGGTTCTTTATTTCTCAAGGCATAGATTTAAAAAAATTCAGCGGACTGCTTTTCCACTTGAGGCTGCTTCAAAATGTATCCTACCCTTTCTACCCCTCTATTCCGGCGAACAATCACCCGTGCTCTTATCCTAGAGCATTTGGACTATTGTAACTCACTAAATGATGGTCTCCCCAATTTCTTGACTTGTCACCTACTTGTTGTCCAACATGAACAGTGTGTCTTATTATCGTATTCCCAAATTTGCTCACATCTGTGATCACTTATCACGTCTCCATAGGCTTCTGGCTCCTTCTCGCATTTACATTAAATCTCTCTGCATTAACCATCAAGCTTTCCACAAAATGGGACGTCACTTCTTAAAAGAAAAAAATTCAGGCTTATCATCCCTTTCGGTCTCTGCAGTCTTCCGCATTCAAGCTCTTGAAAGTTCTACCTATTCAACGAGCTTGGCTAGGTAGTAGGGCATTTTCCTACCTAGCAGTAGAACTATGGAATTTACACTCATAGGCAAATCAAGTGTAGTCTACTGCTTTGTGTGCAGTGACATTTTATTATGTACACTGGGGAAAATCTGCCTTAGAGTGCTGTTTTGCTTCCCTTTGGCCTACAAATGGTCCAGTAACATATCAAAATATGGTGAAAATGTGCACTAAGATCAACAAACCTGTAAGTTCCAAGAAGGTATCGGTACATCTTTTGGGTCTTCCAGAATGGTCATATTTCTCTGGCTCAGCTAGGAATCAAAGCCCAGGCTTTTTTGCGTCCTTCTGGGTCATGTTAATTGCATTACTCTCCAGAAGCTGGAAGAAAGGCTTCCTCACACAAAGGGAGCAATTAACAATGCGTGACTCTGCTCCTGTGCAGGAAAGGGAGGGGTAGAAGAGTCTGCATCTATCAGTTAACTGTCGCCCTTTACCAGGGATAGGACAGCCCAAGACTACTGAACAAAATAGGTAACCCAGCCCTGGTGTCAATACAGGATGGGCCTCCTCTTTGAAGCTTTGGTGGGAAAGGCCCTGGCAGTGAGGTTGGCAAGGGGCAGAGCTGAGGCTCTCGCAGGAAATGTGACTAGTGACTCCTGGATGACGCCATCCTGCATTTCAGGAGAATTTGGACAGGGGTGGAGAGGAGATATGGCACCCTATGATGGGTCAAGGGGGCCTGGCGTCTAGATCTTTCTGCCCCAATTACAAAAGGCTTGCACAAGGGGGAGAGGGTGCTTTTTGTTGGAGTGGGCATTTGGACAGGAGGTGTTAACCATGTACAACTGGAAGAACCCCCTGATGCCCTCCTAGACTAAGGACTCTGCCTACAGTTGACCCCAGTACTAGTGGGTATCTCCCCAGCACCAGGCACGTTGGTCCTCTTACACCGCTTAAGAACTAGTTGGGGAAGAACTGGACTTCTGCACCAGAGGAGAAAAAGGAGAAAAACTGGCTCAGAGTGCCAATGGAACCATCTTTCGGCAAAGTGTGCTACTATGAGCAAAATGAGCCCAAGATCACACACTACTTCCCCGACTGTTAATTAGGGCTCCCAGTTTATGAAATTTCGTTAAAAAAAATATATATTTCCGATTGTATTTATCCATATTTACTATCTGGTCATCATATTAATATGTTCAAGGCATGTGGGCTGCTGACTTCATATCTGTGCATAGATCGCTGCCTAGTGTTGGGTCCGGATGATTGCACATTGTTGTCCTGGAAGAGTCTTCGAAGTATCATGAGATAGGTGGCTCCTCCCTTGGACTACAGTGCGCATGGGCATCCTCTCCATCCTCAGATTGTTTTTTTCCGCCATTGGGTTCGGATGCATTTTCCTGTACTCCAAGTTCGGAATCGAAATAAACTTATCTAAAAGCCAAAAGGCCTTCGGATTCGTTGGTATTGTTTTCGATCGGTACCAAAAAGCTTTCTTCACAATCTACTTGCACTCCGGTCATCGAATCGGGCTGTTAGGCCTTCTTCACGCCACGTGGACCGACGGTCCATTCAAATATTGCCCGCAGTGCAACTCAAAGTTTCCGCATACAGATAAGCATCCTGTATGCAACACATGTTTATCACCAGATCATAATAAAGGCGATTGCCTACCTTGTGCTCAGTTCCGGTCCAAGAAGACGATCCGGAATTGGCGGGCGGCAAGGCAAGAGATGCAGAGGTCGGCACCGGAGCCCGAGAATATCTTCGACGACGAGGAAGAACTAGTTGACGACGAGGAAGAACTAGTTGACGTCGAAGACTCGGATCAAGAAGAGGATCAAGACTCCGAGCACGGCTCTGAATATTATGTCTACGAGGAAGAACAAATCGTCGAGGTCGAGGAATACGACCAAGACATCATAGCTGTCGAAGACTACTCCGATGACAACGGGGGGCGAACCGTGAGTACACCGCCCCACACAGACTCTATGCTAATATCAGAGACTCAGGTCGAGGCATCGCCAACAGGCCTTAGCCAAGATCTAAACACTGATTCTATAGCCCCGCAATGCAGCCCGGCTAAGAATATACAAAAAGAGCCTTCTGAGACACGTAATCCAAGAGCGGTTCAACCGAAACTGAAAGTCATCGACGCGACAGTCTTCGGACCGAACGTCGTCGAACAGAAGGTGATAAACACAAAGAGCGCCGAGCCGAAGGCCCGCGTTCCATATAAACCTTCGAAGCCAAGACCCGTCGACTCGAACAAATCCAGTTCGACAGCCGAAAAGGGACAAAAGGTTGTCTACGAAAGCAAAAGGGCTACGCCCAAGGCGGTCGTCGCACCGAAAGCGAAACCAAAAGTTGACCAACCAAGAACGGTCGAGCCGAAGCCCATCGATCCGAAGAAGGGCATAGAGCCGAAGCCACAGGCTCCGAGGACACCTCTACAGCCGAACAAGCCAAGACACCCGATAAAGGTTATCGAACAAACAAAACCAATCGGGCCAAAAAAAGTGGTGCAACCTGTGAAATCCGTTGCACCAACAAAACCTGTCGGACAGACACTGCCCATAAAGCCTCAAAAGCAGATCCAGGCACCGAAACCGGTCGAACCAAAAAAAGGCATTGAACCAAAAAAGGTCAAACCTAAAACATTGGCGCAAAGGCAAAAGACTGTGGAAGAGGAGTTCATCCATCCAGACCCCTCTACAGAAGATCAGTCTAAAGTATATATTCACCCAAATACTGGGAAAGTGACTGTTTACAAAAGGAAGAAAAGACCAGCGCCTGCTGAAGACTTTTCTATTATTCCACTCAAAAAGAAAATAGACTGTGCAACCTCTCCTATTCTTTTCGAGCCTATCTCTCCAGCTATGCCTACTACTCCATATGCACCATACTCACCTACACGCTCTGACTACGACCCAGATGTAGATCATGACACAGATGTTAATTTTGGATATCCACAAAACCCAGATGCAGACCCCAACTCACAGCCATGGGGGGATGACCCAGACCCTGATGAGGCTCAACCCATTACAGACACACCTGCATACCCAGCTAAACCATCACCTACAGAAGACACGGTGGCATTCAACTCATTAATAGATAGAGCAGCACTCTACCATAATGTAGAAATGCATGCAGATCCTATAGAGGAAGATTTTCTGTTTGATACGCTTGCAACATCAGAAAAAAGTGTCAAAACACTTCCCATGTTAAAAGGGGTCCTAAATCACGCAAATGACATATTCAGAGACACTGCTAGGGCACGTGTCATCAACCCTAGAATTGAGAAAAAGTATAGGGCTGCACCATTAGACCCTACTTACATCAGGGGACAACTGCCTCTAGACTCATTGGTAGTCTCCAACGCACGTAAGCGTGCTAATTCTCAAACTACTGGAGAGGCTCCTCCTCCTGATAAGGAGTCAAAGATTTTAGAAGCATCAGGCAAGATAGTAGCTGCTCAAGCAGCAAACTCATGGAGAATTGCCAATACTCAGGCCTTGTTGGCTAGATACGACAGAGCGCACTATGACAGTTTAGAAGCACTTCTCCAACACTTACCTGAGCCTTTCAAAGAGCAGGCCGATGAACTTGTACAGGAGGGAAGGTTCATTACCAATGCCTCCATTAAGTGTGCTCTAGACGCGGCAGACACAGCTGCCAGATCTATCAACACAAGCGTACTGCTTAGGAGACACGCATGGCTTCGCATATCTGGATTTAAGGGTGAGGTCCAGACCACAATTCTTAACCAGCCAATCAATCCAGATTTTTTATTTGGTGCAGCAGTTGACTCAATTCTGGACAAAATGAAAAAGGACACAGAGACTGCAAATTCAATGGGGGCTCTTCAGTCACAACAACACAGAGGCTCCTTTCGTCGCTCCAACTACAGAGGAGGAGCGCGAGGTAATACATCGCAGCAATCCTCCACATACAAAAGTAATACGCAATCCACATACAATAAAAACACTAATCGTGGTGGATACCGAGGAAATAATAACAAGGGCAGAGGGCGTGGAGGCAATGCCAATAGATCCTCCACTAATACCAAACAGTGACTTCTTGGCACTACCCCCAGACCATACAACACCAGTCGGGGGAAGATTACAACAGTTCCTACCAGTCTGGCTAAACATCACTACAGACAAGTGGGTCAGGCAAATTATCCAACATGGCTATTGCCTAGAACTCACAACCACACCACCCAACATACCACCCGTACACCGTCCAATGTCAAAGGAACATATAACATTATTGCAGCAAGAGGTCATCAGTATGCTGCAAAAGGGGGCCATAGAACCAGTCCCATTAAAACATCAAGGAACAGGAGTATACTCACTATACTTCCTCATTCCCAAAAAGGACGGGTCTCTCAGACCAATATTGGACCTCAGGTCCCTCAACCAGTACATTTTATCAGAGCATTTTCACATGCTCACTCTGCAACAAGTCTTACCACTGCTGCGGCAGGTAGACTTCCTAGCAACTCTAGACCTCAAAGACGCATACTTTCATATACCAATACACCCTGCTCACAGAAAGTATCTCAGGTTTACAATTCAAGGACAACACTACCAGTTCAAAGTCCTACCATTCGGTGTAACAACAGCTCCACGGGTGTTCACAAAATGCCTAGCAACAGTGGCGGCGCATCTCAGGAGACAACACATTCATGTGTACCCATATCTGGACGATTAGCTAATACAAGCGCCATCGGCCCAGCAATGTGCCAGCCACATGTCAAAGACCATTCATCTCCTGCACAGTCTAGGTTTCTCACTGAACTACCCAAAGTCTTACCTACAACCCTCCAACGTACAACAGTACCTGGGAGCTACAGTAGATACACTAGCAGCAAAGGCATATCCAAACACAGCACAGATCAACGGAATGTAAACGTTAATCCAAAGGTTCAAACCACAACACTCATTGCCAGCTCGAGTGTTCATGCAACTAATAGGCATGATGGCCTCGTGCATATTTATAGTCCCTCATGCCAGACTACACATGCGTCCGCTACAGGAGTGCCTAGCAAGGCAGTGGAACCAGGCTCAGGGACAATTAAAAGACCTAGTGTTGGTGACCAGTCGGGCATACAACTCTCTGCATTGGTGGAATCCACAAAAACTTTGCAAAGGACGACTGTTCCAGGAGCCTGTCCCACAAGTAGTGATGACGGCGGACGCATCCCTGATAGGCTGAGGAGCCCATGTCCTGCATTACACAGTAAATAACATGGTAAATTGATACTTGTATAGCGTACTACTCACCCGCAAGGGTCTCAAGGCGCTTGTACGAATACCGCTGTGGAACCCATCCTGGCTTTCCCTGTGAGGCGTCCACTCCTGGGCACCCACAAGGTGGAGGCCAGGCATCCTTAGCGTTGTGGGGGCCATTGTGGAGATTAAGCAAGCTATTGCCCAGAGTTGCAGAGTGGGAGTCCATGATTGGAATATGCACCGAGGCGAGAATTATCAGGTCCATGGAATTTTGAGCCCAAGACCCGCTGAGGCGGGGAATTGAACCCTGGTCCCGGGCTAGACCTCCTCATCAGGATCTGCTGCTCTAATCATTGAGCCACACTTCTCCACTCCAGGGTCCACAGTCCAGGGTCTATAGACTATACAACAGAAGAAGATGCACATCAACCTACTAGAGTTGATGGCGGTCTTTTTAGCACTAAAAGCGTTCAAAAAACACTTATGCAACCAGACTGTGTTGATCCGGACGGACAGCATGACAGCTATGTATTATATTCAAAAACAGGGAGGACACATTCCCCACAACTATCGCATCTAGCTCAAAGTGTGTGGAAATGGGCCATTCAGAGGAACATGTTTCTCATGGCAGAACACCTCCCAGGCAAGAACAATCAAATAGCCGACCTGCTCAGCAGGCACAGTCAACAGATGCACAAATGGGGGGATTCACCCCAATGTGCTCCAACCATTCTTCCGGCAGTGGGGACAACCGGAGATAGATCTGTTTGCCACAAGCGAAAACGCAAAATGCCAGTACTTTGCCACCAGGTTCCCACATCCGCAGTCGCAGGGCAATGCGATATGGATGAATTGGTCAGGCAAATTTGTGTACGCTTTTCCCCCAGCTCCATTAATACCGCTAGTGGCACGCAAAATGCGCCAACATTCACTGACGCTAATCCTAGTTGCTCCCACATTGGCGAGGCAACCATGGTACACAAGCTTCCTAGAACTGTCAGTGGTGCCTCATCAAAGACTGCGACTCACACCCAATCTTCTAACTCAGAGCCATGGAGAAATCCAACACCCAGATCCGCAACAGCTGAACCTGGCGATCTGGCTCCTGAAATCCTAGAGTTTGGATACCTGAACTTGCCTCCAGACTGCATGAATATTATCAAGGAGGCAAGAAAACCCTCTACCAGGGCATGTTATGTAGCAAAGTGGAAACGTTTCGTCATTTACTGCAGTAACAACGATATAAACCCATTAGATGCTTCTACACAGAACATCATTTGCTATCTCTTGCATCCACAATGTTGCAATTTAGCCTACTAATCCATCAGGATACATTTAGCTGCATTAGCAGCATATCTCCAAAACAGGCAACACCTTTCACTGTTTAGAGTGCCAGCAATTAAAGCATTTATGGAGGGACTTAAACGAGTAATTCCCCCAAAGCACCCACCTTCACCAGTATGGAATCTAAACATTGTTTTAACCAGACTTATGGGACCACCTTTTGAACCACTACACTCATGCGAACTACAATTTATTACTTGGAAGGTGGCTTTCCTTATTGCCATTACTTCACTTAGAAGAGCTAGTGAGCTGCAAGCCCTAACTATTCAAGAGCCATTCATTCAAGTACATGCGAATAGAGTAGTTCTCAGAACAAACCCTAAATTCATGCCAAAAGTGGTATCCCATTTTCATATAAATCAAACAATAGAACTGCCAGTGTTCTTTCAAAATCCACAGACAGTTGCTGAAAGGGCCTTACATACTCTAGATGTCAAAAGAGCTCTGCTATACTGTATAGATAGAACTAAGGCATTTCGCAAAACAAAACAGTTGTTTGTTGCTTTCTCACCGCAACACAAAGGCAACCCTATTTCGAAATCGGATATAGACCGATGGATCGTTAAGTGCTTTCAGATATGTTATTTAAAGGCAAAACGCACCTTAACAGTTCCCCCTAGGGCGCATTCTACACGCAAACTAGGGGCATCCATGGCTTTCCTAGGAAATATTACTTTACACGAAATTTGTAGAACAGCCACATGGTCAACCATACATACATTTACCAAACACTATTGTGTAGATGTACATTCCAAACAGCAAGCTGCTGTAGGACTGGCTGTTCTCAAAACTCTTTTTCAGACTGCTGCAGCTGGCATGGGCACCCAACGCTAGGGGAGATTCTGCTATACATTCTATGCACAGATATGAATTCAGCAGCCCACATGCCTCGAACGGAATATGCTACTTACCAGTATGCATCTGTTCTTGGCATGCAGGGCTGCTGACATTCATATCGCCCACCCGCCTCACCGGTGCCTGTCGCAGCTGTAGCATTCACTCTTTGCATGGCCATCTCTTACTGTACTATACTCCATCTCTGCCACGATGGCGAAAAACAATCTAAGGATGGAGAGGATGCCCATGCGCACTGTAGTCCAAGGGAGGAGCCACCTATCTCGTGATACTTCGAAGACTCTTCCAGGACAACAATGTGCAATCATCCGGACCCAACACTAGGCGGCGATCTATGCACAGATATGATTGTCAGCAGCCCTACATGCCAAGAACAGATGCATACTGGTAAGTAGCATATTCCTTATCCATATTTGTTTTCTGAATGAACAGAGTCTTAGAATAGTATATTATCACATTTCTTTAACTGATAAACATGCACTCATACTTTGATTCCTTTCTAGTTTTATTTAGAAAATTAAGCAGCCAAATACAACAAAACACTACACCCCCATGTAAATAAAGCATTTTATCTACCTTGACGATTGGTTGATTAAAGTTTACTTTGTGGAACACGTTTATTCACACTTCCTAGTTGTTACAGCATCTTGATCTTCATAACAACTTCCACAAATCAATGTCAGTGCAAGTTGTTGATTATCTGTTAACAGTTCTAAACACAAAAAAGGGAGAAGTGTCCCTTTGGAGGACATTTATCTACCATATTGCATTAAGCTATCAATTTCTGCAACAGTCTTGTCTTGAAGTCTCATCCATGCTGGTTCCTTTAGCCTTGTATATCTGTGTGGCTCAATGGTTAGAGCGGCAGACCCTGATGCAGAGGTCTGGCCCGGGACCAGGATTCAATTCCCGACGCGGCAGGGTCTTGGGCTCATTTGGCTGCGTCTCGATAATTCTCGCCTCAGCGCCTACTCTAATCATGGGGTCCCACGCTGCAACTCTGGGCAATAGCTTGCTTAATCTCCACAACGGCCCCTACAACACTGGGATGCCTGGCTTCACCTTGGGGATGCCCAGGAGGGGCATCTCACAGGGAGAGCCAGGAAGGGTTCCACAGCACTATACAGCGCCGGGACGCCCCGGTGATGGGCAGCTGTGCGCTTTACAAGTATCCTACATTTACATTTACATTTATAATACATGCCTCCAGGTGAGACCCCTACAACAGTGCAAGAAAGATTAGACTGCTCTATGGAATGATAATTGGGAATATAAATTGATCCTATTCACCTCAGCCAAGACATCCCTCAAGTTGTGGTGAGAGAGAAATCCTCCTGAAAGTAATTCCGTTTCTTCCTGACCTGCCTTCTGGAACTGTTATAACCGAAGCGTCCCTGAAGTTCATATACAAAGTCTGTCTGCTCAAGAGTTGTGGTCAAATAAATATAAATGTTCTGGAATGGACAGTAGTATGTCTGTCATTCGTACCGCCCATAACAAACAGGGTGATAACAGGTCCAGGGCTTTTTTTTTTTTTTACAGAAGGCACAAGCTATTTAGAAACTGGTTCTTATCAAGAAAGTTATCCAGCCAGGAAGTACGCCTTTCCAGGTATATAGAATTGCTAAGCAGATATGCAGAAAAGATACTCTCTCAACAACCACGAATGTGAATTAAGCTACAACATCTTTCAGGATCGTTGTCATACTGTGGGTTTCTTCAAATAGACCTTATTGCCACCATTCAAAAGACACATTCCCAAGCTTTGACCCAGGAGTATGGGAGCGAGGGTCTAACGGTTATGCATTTTGGATGGATTGGTCCAGCAGATTTCTTTACGCTTTTCCACTGCTGCAATTGAACCCTGCAGTGTTGATGAAGGTGAAATGGTCCAATGTCATGTCTCGTTGCTCCTCAGTAGCTGAAGCAGTGGTGGTTTCTAGAACTGCTTTACCTGTCACTGAAACTAAACTGGAAAATGATATGCAGGCTGAATCTTCAGTCGCGAATTCAAGGTAAGATACTGTACCCCTGTGTACAATCCCTGAATTTGGCAGTGTGGTTGCTGAGGTTATACAATATGGTCACCTAAATTTAACTCGGGCATGAACGATACTCTCAAAAAAGCCAAATGTTCCTCTACTAGAAGCCTCCACATGTTTGAATGGGGTGGAATTGTAAATTAGATTCTTAAAAAGGATCGTACCCCAATTGCTTGTCAAGAAAAAGTAATTATTCCTTATCTTCTACATTTGCAAGGTCAAATCTCCAATTTGGTTCTATAAATGTTCCCATTGCTCCCATCATGGCGTACAGGAAGTGACTTAAGTCTGTCTTAAGTCAGTTGGGGAGGTTATTATAGAGTTAAGGTGCTTGAATTGAAAGGAACACCCACCCTGCATAGATAGCTGCAATTTTGAGATTTCTAAGAGGCCAGGATTTTTGCTGCGGAGATCTCAGACATGCACATATGGTTTAAGTTTAGAAGAGAGGCGGATGCCAGATGGTGGAAGCATTTAAAGGCTAAGTAGTCAGCCTGTCTTAATGCATCTGCAAGAACATTCAAATGGCTGTGCTACAGTGTACAACATTTTTTATATCTACTTTGCATGGTTACTTTCTAATTGGTGCTATTGAATGGTGCTGTCCTCTGTGTGCTACTGCCAAAGTAAAACGTTCCTGCTCAGGTGCACCAGACATGTTTAAAGCAGCAGCTTACTGTTGGGTTGTGTGCCTCACCCGAGCACCACTCTTTTACTTGTAAAGGGATCACTGAAACCCCCATGACTGCACTGCACCGCACCATCAGAGCACCCAACCACTGCTTTGCCACTTCCAGAGTCAGATTACCACCTGCCACCTTTGTACCGATTTAGGACAGTGTTTTTTCCCCTAAACCACACTACCACCAATGCATCACACTATCACCCCATGGCAACCTACATCTTCACTACAATGCTGGACCACACTACTAATCCTGCACTGCCATCTCTTTGCTCCATGCTACCACACCTATCACAGTACTGCCCTGCTATAGTTCTGCATAGTCACCACCAACCTATCACATGCTCAACCCATCATATGCCCAACCCTACCCACACCTCCATTTTCTGTTAACATGTTACCACCAACACACTGTCTCCTCACAGCAGTACATTAAGACCCACATCACCCCAGATCCACTTGACTTATCGTTCACGTTTGATACGGTTGACCACCATACTCTCATTCAGCGCCTGGCCTATAGAGGAGTTTCAAACAAGGCCTCAGATATTCTTCTATCATATCTAACCGGTAGAGAGCAATACATTAAGATGGAGGAACATAAGTCACACCCTTATGCCTTGCCATGTGGTGTCCCACAGGGGTCATCACTCTGCCCCACCCTATTCAATGTTTACGTAACACTCCTAACCAAACTCATACGCTCCCATGGTTTTAAAGTTGTATGTTATGCCGACAACACACAAATAGTTGTCTCCCTAGTATCTAAACCGGAGGAAGTGGCACTTAGTTTTAATGACTGTATGAGTCACATTCTTACATCAATGTCAGAAAATTGTTTAAAATTGAATACAGGAAAGACTGAGGTGATCATGTTCGGATATGACACTTCTATCTGGAACTAGACCTGGTGGCCGAAAGCAGCCGGGTCCTGCCCTTAACCTGTCAGGCATGTAAAAAACACTTGTGGTCAAAATACACGACCAGCTCTCTCTATCAGACCAAGTGAATAAGAGCAATGCTGTTCTACCTAACAATACCACAATACCTTTTCTATCATAACACTACAAGCAGAACACTACTATTCCCCTTTGCTGCACTCCTCCTGACCTGCATTGGTCTTCACCACACTGTGACAAACTACCATTGCATGACACTTCAATATCATCCCAGTGCAAAAGTCACTCTGAAGCCTCTAACTACAGTGAAAAACAAAATGTCATGCTTTGTTCATAAAAGGCTTTTCCTAAACAACCTAACTTATTTGATTTGTTGAATTGTATTACCATTAGAAGTATTCTACTTGAATCGGAAAACATTACATTGCATGTTCTCCAGTATTGGATCTTTCATAGATTCACATGCTCCAATCATGGAGTTGCACAGCATTATATCAAAACAATCATGGTGGAGAAGTGTGGCTCAGGGGTTAGAGGCGGCAGACCCGGAAGCTGAGATCGGCCCTGGACCAGGGTTCAATTCCCCGCCCCGACGGGGGTTGGGCTCAATAATTCCACGGACTCGATAATTCTCACTCCGGTGCCTTCTCGACTCACGGGTTCACACTCTGCGACTCTGGGCAATAGCTTGCTTAATCTTCACAACGGCCCCTCGCGGCGGGATGCCTGGCTTTCACCTTGTGGATACCCTGCCGGGGTATCTCACAGGGGAATACCAGGACGGGTTCCCTAAGCAAGCGCATAGATGCCTGCGATGTGGGCGATTTGCGCTATATAAATACATTTACATTTACATATTAGTAGCATAGGCTACAATGGCACTAGGGCATGAATTTAATAGCCTATCATTGACCTTTTTTTAAAAAAAAGACCAAACTTAATCCACAACCAATCTCAGCCAACAGCACCCTCTAGAGCCTTCCCCACAGAGGCTAGTTCCCTCAGATTTTCTACCGCACGTCGTGTGAAGGAAGTCTCCCTGAGCGCTGCTCAGCTATTTTTCAAACCTTCTGTTTCAAGAAACGTCTTCTCAGGTCAGATCTATATTTCTTTCTAATATTCCCGTGGTACATTCCAACCAGAACATTCTAAGAAGGGATTATTCAGGCCATGTACCACCTGTGGGGGGGAAAAGAGACTTTATATTAATGATACTCATAAAAAGGGCATTTATTGTCTCTATCCCGACCACACAGTCAAAGACTGTAAAATATGTTGCACTTTCACACAGAAGACACTCAAGGACCGAGAGGGACGACTTCCGTTGTGGCTACAAAGGATTAAACCTAAAGACAACCCTGTGTCTGAGGGAGAGATCGATCATTCTTTTACATCTTGCAAAAAAGGGATGGATCCTCTGATAAAGAGCCTTCTGAACATCCTAAAAAGGCACTTAAGATACATCTTGCAAAAAAGGGATGGATCCTCTGATAAAGAGCCTCCTGAACATCCTAAAAAGGCACTTAAGAAAACCCATCATGAAACTCCTGGTCATTCTAAAAATATAATAGGAGAAATTACATCATAGACCTTCCTCAAAGGTTCATTCAGAGCCCTTTACGCCATCTGAAAAACAAATATCTGGCAAAAAATCTTCTAAATCCCTTCTGTTGACGACTGACTCCTGCTGAAAAGGTAAAGATTTCTCCATCTTTTATTCCCTCAGTGACGACACCGTTTTTGATGCTCTCATCGACGACATTAACGTCTACATTCACTATGGCTGCATCGCCATTAATAATATTGTCTCCGACGGCGTCGCCGACCACAGTTACAAATAGATTGTGGACGACACCAAAGTCGATTCCTCTTTAACGGACATCTTAAAGAAAACACCGTCGACAGAGCTCTTGTCGACGACAATACCTTCGACGACATAGTCAACAATAACCTCGTCCAGGCAGTTCAGTCAGAAAAACCTGTTTTGCCTGGGAAAACATAGAAATCCTTATCAACTACGGGTTTGTCGTCGACAGAGGTCTCGAATTTTTCATCTTCAGCACCTCTAACACCTGGCGCCAGTATCACGCCTATTATATACTGACAAACCCAGTATTGATTTGATTCGTTCAGCGTAGTAGAGCTGGACACACACACACTCCAACTGGGTTATAAGTATTTACTTAGACTTCATCTTATTATGTTAATTGCTGGCATGAAGGAAGTGGAAGAGATATGCCCGAAATGCATTTGGGACATACACAACAGTAAATGACAAACAGTTTCGATTATGGACACGCATGAATAAGACATTCACATGGAATATGTTGTGCATTTAACGAACTTTCAAGTCATGTTGGAATAATCAATTCCAAATAAGAAAATTCCCAGGATTTAAAATCTGAATAAAACTGGAATCCATAAACACGTCTAAGTTTGAACATTGATTTCCATTTGGAACTTTGGCAGTGCACAGAAGGGACAATCCTACATGTGGATAGCGCAATATTCTAAATTCTTCCAGCTCACACATCACCAAGCAAAGTTTTGCCTTTTCTACCAGCTCTGCTACTGGAGGAAGAGTCTGAAGATGAAAGTCTCTTTAGAGCGGCTCATAGCCTTTGAGAACCAAATGTAAAATGTCAGGATTTCGATGGTGGTGTGATCTATACTGTGAGGAAGATTATCAACAATATCCTGAATATATGCGTTGAACGTTCTAACCAAATACCTTTAGACTTAGTGACCATTCTCCAAGGAATGTTACAGGATCATTATAAACGGTTTCTAGGACCTCTTTCTTCTACATCTACCTCTCGACTTCAGCCATCAACGCAGTCTTCACAAAAAACACCACCTCCCAGGCGGTGCAAATTACAAATTCCAGGTACTCCTCTATCGTCATTACCACTGGCGGATCCCCCTACACATGACCTTGACGATTCGGAGGGTGATCAAGGGATCGCGCCTCCACTAATAACGAGTGGGATGACTATCTGATGACTTCGCCATTTCCCCAGGTTGCACCTCCAGTGGATTCACCTCCTGGCGATATTGGAGGTTTCCATAACATCATGGTAAGAGCAGTGAAGCGTTTTCAATTGCCTTTCACTACAAAACAGACTATTTTCTTTACGATTTTAAAGAATCAATAAAAAAATCGATAAGGGCTATTCCCATATTTGATTTTATATGGCAGAAAGAAGCTGGCCATGGTGACAACAGTAATGCCTAGGTTAGATCAGAAGTGCAAGGCACCGGATGATGCCAGATTCTGTCATCAGTCAAGCAGCCCAGAGACGCTCTAGAAATCCTGCTACCCCTATCACACCACCACCTGATAGGGAAGGACGTCACCTGGACACGATTGGGAAACGTTCTTCCAGCATGGCGGCAATGAGTTAGAGCTGCAAATTCTCTGGTGATTCTAGGGAGATTTGACAAGCAATGTGGTCGGATATGGCGCAGCGTATCGATCCACTGCCAGAGGATGCTAAACCTGACACCAGGAAGATTCTCCTAGAAGGCAAACAAGCTTCTTTCGGAGATAATAAACTGTGCCGTCGATATATCTCCTACAGGTTTCCAAAAACTGGCTGGAGCAGCTGTCCTCCGCAGGCACGGCTGGCTAAAAGCGACAACATTCAGACCAGAAGTCCAGACAAAGATACTAGTCATTCCCTATGACTGGGAAGCATTGTTCGGAAAACACATTGATGAAGCTCTGCAAAGCATTAAGGCGGATACTGACACCGCCAAGTCCCTAGGAACATTGCAGTTTCGCAAGCAACCCTTTTGGGGAGCCAGAGGAAAAAGTTCCTACTCTTGCAGAGGAGGATTCTAGAAGTACATGCAGCAATATCCGCCTTAACAAGGGCGATACATGCTAAAATATGCGCAGCAGTACAGACCGCCACCTGCAGCGGAGCACAAGCAGCCAATTAGAGGAAAACAGCCCACCAGGGGACGAGATGTTTATAAAAAACAATCTTTCCTTTCAGACGGCTACCTTCCCCAAATCCAAGAAACAACTTGGAGAACGTATTTCTCATTATATTCACCAATGGTCCAGGATAACATCAGACAAGCGGGTTCTAGACATCATAGCTCAAGGGCCTACCCTCGAAATTCATTAGCAAACTGCAGAATGTGCCTCCAAAACGGACATTTACCGCCCATCTGAAACAGCCATTGAAGGAAGTCACTATCATGTTGCAGAAAGGGGCGATAGAGACAGTTCCGAAGTCTCAGCGAGGCACGGGTTTCTATTCCCGTTTCTTCCTTATCAGGAAAAAACCAGGAGACTTTGATCCTCAACAGTTGAACAAATCCATGAAAAAACAGTCATTTTGGATGGTCACTCTACAAGACATTTTATACCTTCTCAATCATGGAGACTACATGGCTGCTCTGGACCTTCAAGAAGCATACTTTCACGTCTCAATCTATCACAGCCATCGGAGATCCCATTGTTTTCAGGTTGCCGGCACATACTTTCAGTTCGGAGTGCCCCCTGAAGAAAAGTAGAAAATGACTCACTCTCCCCACCAGGGATCTATCCAGCAGTTTGCAAAATAAAGCAGATAAGGAATTGGAAGCCAATCTGTAAAATTAAAAGACATCTTTATTATAATTAATTATGAGGCTTCGTCGTCCAACCGTAGTTTTACAATTGAAAGAGGGAGCCTGCCTGAGCTTTCTCAGGCAGGCTTTTTATACAAAAAGTTTGCCCCTAGGCTCACATTCTTGCTGACGAACACATCATTGTAGGTCGCTCCCATGGTACCATAACAAAGCAGGCTATAATTATGAATTCCATTCTACTTGCCCAAACTGACCAACCCATCTTCCATCATGAACATATGTCAAACTTCACATATTTTCCTGTGCAGGCCGGAGGAGCTCACCATAGAACTGGTTTCCTCCCCATCATATAAACAGTCACCTCCCCATTGTAAAAGCCCAGAAGCAGAGAAACAGAGCCAGGTGTGGAAGATAGAAATGTAGGATAAGGGATGCTTGTGGGTCATAAACAGGCATGGCTACTGTATTCGGCCTTCTAATCTTGCTCAGGCCAATGTACACAACAAGTTGCTCAGATCTTTAATATAGATTGACTAGAGGGCATGGACTGGTTTGGTGAGGCCAACATCACGTAGGCAGATTCAGCCTGTTCAGGTCAAATGGGAGTCAGGAAGAACTCAAGCTAAGGAATACGTGTCCTTTAAGAATCATTGGCTCATGTATATGCCTATGTAAAGGGCAACAACTAAAATGGACGCTTGTCCACAACCTAGAGCCTGTGGGCTCAGAATGAATTTGCCAATAACTCCTGCATGCATCATTGTATCGTGATGAAAATACACAGGCATAATGTCCTGATCATTACCGGTCTATTGATACCAAATTCGTCGTGGTATGATGATATTTTCTGCACGAGTGTTTAGGCCTTGGTACACCATTATGGCAGGGTCCGGAATTTTCAGAACCACAGACGCCCCTTTTGCCCTTATATAGGCAATAACCTAAACCCATGTATGGCTGAATCTAGGTCTATACTTATCAGATTATCAAAGGGGTTGCTGTAGTATTATTTTACTACTTAGCAACTCTCTCGGGACAAGTCTTCTTACACACGTAGTGGTACAAAGGCCATGTATGACAGGACCAAATAGTGAACACCTCTATCTGTAGTACGTGGTATAAGATCACCCACCCAACAATTAGTGATGTTCTAGTGTTGATGTAGAAGCTGTACAGAAGGGTCTATCAGTAAACTCTGGCCTAACCAATGTATGTTCAGGTAAAACATGAAAGTCATGTGAAGAAACAGTAAAGAAAGAGTAGGTTGAGAAGTTGGTGCAGACGCAATATAATAACTAATAGAATACATAAAAGTATTAAAATAGATAAAGTTATACCACACTTAGAGAACAACATTCTACAATTTCGGTTTTTCATCTCTTGCTTTTCATCGTCATTCCTCAATACAATCTCCATTTTCTAATGTCGCTCACGCGATCTTGATAGAGTACTTCAGCTGTGATTATTAGCAGGTCATAGGGACACTGCAAGTCCTGCAGGCCTACTGCCACTACTCAGGTCACAAACTGAACCGTTGGTACTCCTACGTGACCCTGCAACTGGCAAATGGTAACCAATCAAAAATTTAACAAAAAACCATAATACAATTTCAGAAAAAGCAAGAGAAAAGGAAAAGCAAAAGTCAAATGCAAAGAAGTAATAGTAGGAAGAGACATAGGTTGGAAGGTGGGTACAGATGTCAATTTGGGTAGCAACAAGAACAATCCCACCCACAAAAGACAAGGTCATTTTAGAATGACACTAGTAAACACGTTGTTGAGAACATATAGACCACGGGAGGATGTAGTGACCATTATTACGAATGAAATCATAATTTTCCACAATCCTAAACAGAAGGCAAATCCTAGAATTATCTAATAACATTCTATATAGCTTCCTATGCATTTCAGTAATCTATTATATGTTCAAGTGAAACAGTGGCGTTCCTGATCAATGCTCTCAGATGAAAAAGGGATACACTTCCACAGAGAGACTTCATTCTGCTTATACTAAACAGAATAGTACTTTAAAACAAATGCCAGCAAAGCAGCAAAAATTAGTTTCCAAACTCCAATTCTATGCAAGCTCACAGAAAATACCCAGAGTCCGTCAAAGCCTCTCCTGGCAGGCTTCTATTGTCCATCAAATCCGTTTCCAGTGTCTTCTTCGCGTTGGGCCTCTTGATCCAGGCCTTTTCATGCTCAGTAGGAGTGCCCTCATGGAACACCCACAGTTCATTCAAAGTCTCAATGTCTTAAAACAAATGCACCAGTGTCTCTTCTCTGTGACACCTCAGGAAATGTGCTCTTCATTGATCAAGGGCACAAAACATCTTGTGCAGAAACAAGCACCACTGAGAATCAACCTCTCAAGATCAGTAGCTCCTTTCAGACTCCAACACTCATCATTTAGTGTCAGAGGACGATCAAGCTGCTCTTCTCATGGGCACCGGAATGTAGTGCCTTTTCCAAACTTGGATTCTCAGGTGCACTGCCTTTCTGCTGGAGCAAAGGGAAAAGAGGTGTGTGTGGGGAAAGGCCAAAAACTCAGGCCAAGGGGGTCAGGGGACCGCGCGCTGTCAGAGGTTCAAGCACATGACAGTTTGAACAAATTGCACAAAGTGGATGACAGTCCTGCCATCAAAAGCAGGGATCCTTCGCATCTTTGCACTGAACTTCTGAGGCAAAACAGAAAATCAGCTCCTTTTTTTTTTCTTTTCACAACGCCTTCTGATGAAACAAATGGCTTGCTTAGGAGGTACCACTGGGGGCACGCTGATGATCGCTGTCCATGCTGATGACCGCTGCCCACGCTGCTGATTGCTGTTCACGCTGCTGATTGCTGTTCAGGAATTGCAGGGCCAAGAAGTCTGTAGTCGTCTGCCATGTTTACTGATGGGGAGTGGGTTTAGTGTTGATCACAGGTCTGCAGGGAATCACTCTTCCTTTGACTCTGGAAGATCCAGCAGGACCCTAGTGATGTAGCAAGTGTAACACAATTGTTAGTTTCCTTCAAGTCAGATATAAAAACAGTTAAGCAAGTGGCCTGTAATCTGCAAAGGAGTGGCAATACACCATGGGAACCTAAATGGATGCCCTCACACAGTGGCATTGTCTAATGGGGTACATTATTTAATGGGGTAAATACATATTCTCCTTAATGATGAAGCCTAGGTGTTCCTAAACTCCTTATCTAGAGCATCTCAAATAGAGCAATGACATAATACACATTATCAAGGACCTGAAGAAGTCCCTTCTTTAAACAATGTGCATCAAATGCGCTATGTAATACAAAGGCTAATGATCAACTGTGCAGACAAAAGGACAAGAACTAGAGAGTCCTGGTATCTGCATGATTAGAACACATCTTATTAAAAAATTGAAACAGAAGAAACAGAAGAGAACTGAAAAATTAAAAATAGACATTAAAAATATGTCGTACTAAAAAGAATGTAAACTTGAGATATCTCCTATTGAGATGGAAAACTTGTATTGGGTCTTTTAACCAGGCTATCACTATCCTGACAGTCAGTCTGAAAAAGACATTTGAAGTGGGTCTAAAGTAAATTCTTGAAAATTAGTCTCATCAATCAAAAGGGAATGTATGTGGAACATGAACAATACACCCATAATAATAAATGGGCTGACTGGTGAAAGGAAGATGGAGAAGGGAAAAAAAAATGGAAGTAGGACACAACTAAAATCTTCAATAACTAAACATGATGCAACATTGGTCAGGGATAAAGCAAAAAGAAAAATCTATAGGAAGGACAAGAGTTTGCTTGGGTGGCCTAAGGCATGTGACACCGCACCAAGAGCACGGGGATACATGAAAAGACCAATGTTACAGAATTTTAACTCTACCGCTGACAATCTATACCCTACACGATAATTCTAACTAATGTTCAGTTGTCTCTTCAGCGAAAAAAAATGAATCCATAGGCTTATTCAGGAATCAAAAAATGCGATCAAAAAAATGCGATATCAAAATTAGGCCACCTTTAGTCACGGATCTATAATTCCATCCTTAGGCCCAATCAAGGATACATAAATGCAGAGCTGCCTGTCCTTAAGGAAAAAGGGCAGTTAAGTGACTAACAGCGGATGGCATACTTTAATCCAGTATATCATTTTAGTTTTCTTAAAAAAATCATTACAGCCAAATTAGGCATACACTGGAAAAACTGCTGCCTTACTGCTCACAGTATGAGGTCCATATCTGTGAAATTTATCTTAATACAATATTCATCCAATTTTCTCAAGCCATAAGATATACTTGCTGTATATCAAGCACAAGGAAAAACAGCCCAGACAAACAAACAGCATATATGAATAAACGGTCATGCATAATACCATGGTACATGCCCTTCTTTTGACAGCAGGGCATCAGGTAATTGATACCCTGCAGTCAACTATAATGTCGCTGTGTCAAATAACGCGTTTCAGTGGACCAAATGTACAAATGAAACATAACCACACACATTTTTTCTTAAACAAATTACGCAAAAAAAAACATTTCTCTTCAACCAGCCAACTCACGTGTCTTGTGAATTAATCCATGAATTATCTGTAGGAAGAAGCAGAAAAGATACACAACACACACATTTCTTATAATACAACATCAATTTTAACCCTTTTTATCAGACTACAAAACATGGCACAACGTGACATACAAAAACTTTTCATTACTTACCTGTAACCTATTTTCCATGTACCTTGCAAAAACGCGCATTCTCACTCAGGCCTAAGGCCTTTAAGTTGCAGAACTTTGGGGAAGGGCTTCTACTTATTGCCTATCTAAAACTCAATGTAACACTTCGTTTTTCATTTTGTCAAATAAACTTAACTAAAAAAAATTCGTTCCTAGCATGGAGACACACATATACCAGTTCTACAGATCATTTAGCAGAATGTTTGATATTTGTCTTCTCAAAGAAATCACTTTTGCATTTGCCCTTTTTAAATCATGTTCCTTCATTTTACACAGTGCTTAATTTGTAAGACATGAAGTGCAGGTGCTACAATTTTGCATGAGGAATACCTTTCCTATTTGTTTATTATCTCAGATGTGCGCTTTTAACGCAGATGTAATGTGAATGCGGCAAATGAGAACAAGCCAGCCTGCAATGAATGAAGGTTACAGATTTAAATCATATACAATCAACTACATCTCATATAAAGCGCTTGGGTGCAGCATTTTGAAAGCAACTGGGAGCTATGCAAACCACGTGTGGTGTTCCTTTTATTATTATTAGCGGGATGCAATGCTGTGTCAGCACATATCTAATTGAAAATGAATGTGTTGGTGACATAATTTACCAAACAACAAGCGTTTTGTGGGAACATGCTGGAGCTATTATTTATTCTTTGGCTAAAATGCAATCATCATTGCTGTACATATGCCTTGCATCCTCTGCTCATTTTAGTTCAAAAAAACAAAAACCCCATCCCAGCTAATGTCACATTTGTAACACTTTAAGAAGACACTTTTAAACAAGTCAGGCTATTCAAGTGACCTCAGGTCAGGACCGTGGCATGGGCAGGGATTTAAATACAAAGAGGCAGCTGATGCATGCTTAACCATGTCATGCTGCATTCCACAGGCAAGGCCCTAATTAAAAGGTCACAAATGTCAACAAGACAGCCTTACAAGATAACATCTCAGCCGCTACTGCTGGAAACACGTTATACAGGTTCTGCCAGTCCCCTGCTAGTATACTGAAGCTGACAAGGCCAGTAGGTTTAACCACTTCCACATAACCTGCAATATTTCACTATATTTAAAACAATTTCTATGACACATTGCCTCACTGAATCCTAAGAAGGCACAACCTGCAAATATATATATATTAAGATCTAAATGTATGTATTTACTAAAGAGACACTTTAAAAAGGGCCCTGAAACCATTTAAAACAGTCTATTTATCTGAAAATCGACTTTTGCATTCTGGATACTAAGAAATAAATATCTTACAATTTTTTTTCATAATGGGTATTACTAGAATGTCTAATACCAAATTTAGGAGTCATACATTTGAAAATAATTATTTATACCTTATAGAAATGAGCTTGTTTGCGCCTAGGGTAAGGGAAATTGTGCACAGAAGTGTTTTGTCATTTTCGTGGTACAACGTAACTTAAATCAAATATTTTAATGCTAGGGGGTCATAGTATGAGTGTTAAGCTTCACAAATATTAAAAAACGATTTTTGTAGCACTTGTTTTTAATAATTATTTTTCATAATTAATAATTATTTTTTCCTAATGAAGCCTAATTATTGCTATTTGTGACTGTTCTACATATAAAATGCTCACTACATCCCTTGCCTATTATTTAGATACATATTAACACACAAGCCTAAGCGCAGCTACCTAACTGGGAATGCGTGAGATTACTGCGCCACATTTAGAAAGGACTGCTTGCAAAATTCCACCACCCGTGTTTAACTAGAGAGGTGCTGGCTGAATGATTAGATATACTGCAGCTGAAAAGACTTGGCTGTGAACATCTAACACTGTGCGTCTAAAGAACAGGCAATTTCGTTTTTTCATTTTTTTCTTTGGAGCCTTATTTACATCTATTGAAGGTGACCCATACACATACATACATTGAGCTCATTCCAGACACAAAACAGAAGGGGGGTCAAACACTCAGGTCACACAAAGCAGCGCGCTCTAAACATTTCTTGTAAATCGCGCAGTCGCAATTTACAACAAAACCCACAAACAACATAGACATTTAAACACACATTTTAACCCATAGGTCAACACTTAGGACAGGAACAAGGAACAGCCTACGGACTGTCTTCAAAAATAACCTGCCAAAACTAGTTGTAAACCATATTTACAACAAAAACGTTTTAGTTCCTATTTTTTTAAATTCTTCAACAGATTTCCAGAAGGCTGCAAAAGAGACAGCCTCACAGACCTTTAAAGAGAGCTCATAAATTGGAGTTCCAACTGGAGGTATCAGACGCGAATTCTCCAACCGGGAATCCTTTGTTGCAACCTAGTCAATACTAATACCAAACAAAATACCGCGACCAGGCATCTGCGCTCACTAGTCGGGTTTCAAACTTCATGGGGCTATCTCCAACGATATACACGCAAATGTACGTGACCCACGGTTTTTGAATACTGCAGTGTTCAAATAAAACCAAGGAACCAATACTGAGGAAGATTATCCAACGATAATCTGAACCACAGCAACCAAAAGGCCTACCAACTGAACCAAATGTACCGGTACCCAAACCAAAACGTCACATTTCTGCGACCAATAAATAACCAAGGACTGCGTCACATTTCTGCGACCAATAAATAACCAAGGACTGGGAGCGACCCATTTTTATTCTTCAACTAAAACAGATGGAGAAAATATCTCTTCAACTGCCTATACAAATTGCAATTTGCATATACACAAATATTTGTCCAGATTATAACTGTCAATTCCCCACTGCACTAACAGTCTGTTAAAAAATACTTACAGCAAAAAAAGAATGGGTTCCTTAGTCAGGAGTGACATCTTTAGGAGAGTTTTAAGTCAGAAAAATCGAAAAACATACTGGGCCACAGAGACAGATAATCCCCCAGAAAACCCTGTGCCCAGAGTACCTCTTTTTGGTTGAATTCTGTCTTGTCTTCCCCAGCAGTTCTTCCATCCTTTGACAAAATACTCCTGTAGATAACCACTCCATGATAAGGCCCCGAGTTGGGCAGCCAACTGAAGAAAAGTAGAAAATGACTCACTCTCCCCACCAGGGATCTATCCAGCAGTTTGCAAAATAAAGCAGATAAGGAATTGGAAGCCAATCTGTAAAATTAAAAGACATCTTTATTATAATTAATTATGAGGCTTCGTCGTCCAACCGTAGTTTTACAATTGAAAGAGGGAGCCTGCCTGAGCTTTCTCAGGCAGGCTTTTTATACAAAAAGTTTGCCCCTAGGCTCACATTCTTGCTGACGAACACATCATTGTAGGTCGCTCCCATGGTACCATAACAAAGCAGGCTATAATTATGAATTCCATTCTACTTGCCCAAACTGACCAACCCATCTTCCATCATGAACATATGTCAAACTTCACATATTTTCCTGTGCAGGCCGGAGGAGCTCACCATAGAACTGGTTTCCTCCCCATCATATAAACAGTCACCTCCCCATTGTAAAAGCCCAGAAGCAGAGAAACAGAGCCAGGTGTGGAAGATAGAAATGTAGGATAAGGGATGCTTGTGGGTCATAAACAGGCATGGCTACTGTATTCGGCCTTCTAATCTTGCTCAGGCCAATGTACACAACAAGTTGCTCAGATCTTTAATATAGATTGACTAGAGGGCATGGACTGGTTTGGTGAGGCCAACATCACGTAGGCAGATTCAGCCTGTTCAGGTCAAATGGGAGTCAGGAAGAACTCAAGCTAAGGAATACGTGTCCTTTAAGAATCATTGGCTCATGTATATGCCTATGTAAAGGGCAACAACTAAAATGGACGCTTGTCCACAACCTAGAGCCTGTGGGCTCAGAATGAATTTGCCAATAACTCCTGCATGCATCATTGTATCGTGATGAAAATACACAGGCATAATGTCCTGATCATTACCGGTCTATTGATACCAAATTCGTCGTGGTATGATGATATTTTCTGCACGAGTGTTTAGGCCTTGGTACACCATTATGGCAGGGTCCGGAATTTTCAGAACCACACCCCCTTTGGACTAAAATCAGCCCCAAGAATATTCACCAAGTGCATGGCCCCTGTGGCAGCACGTCTAAGGCTGACCGGAATTCAAGTCTTTACGTATTTATACGATTATCTAATAAAAGCTCCAACATACCAACAAGCCAGAACGGACACTGCAATATGCCTTTCTTTATTCAAAAAATTGGGTCTAATACCAAATCAACTCTCAATCCGAGAACAACATTAATGCTTTTAGTGGCAGTCTTAGACACCCAGTCAAACAAAGCTTTTCTCTCCAGAACGACAGGACAAGATCAGGCTACTAGCGCAAAAGCTTTGCTAAAGAAAGTCCGTTCATGTCCGACTGGTCAAGTCGTTTCCGGGAAATGTGCTCCCCCTTCATTCCACTGATACCAAACTGCAGGCTTCTTATGCGTCCCCTACAAGAACAGGTAGGCAAACAGTGGCTACAAGTTCTGGACTCCTTCGACGATGTGATTCTCATAACCCCAACAATGATAAAAGCTATGAGATGGTGGACAGTATCAGCCATTATTTCTCAAGGGATGAATTTTCTCTCTCAAGCAACAGATCTTGCCATCACAACAAATGCGTCCTGGAAGGAAGGGATGCTCACCTTCAAGAGCTTTCAGTCAGTAGCAACTGGACAACCCCTGACGAAAAGATGCATATACATCTTCTAGAACTGAAGGCCATAGCTCCCCAAAATTACAGGCTCATCGGTACTTATCCGTTCTGAACATACCACCAGCATGCACCACCTAAACAAACAAGGAGGAACAAAATCAGTTGCTCTATCTCAACAGGTGCAAACAATTTGGAATTGGGCCTTGCAACACAATGTAACACTGAGGGCAGAATACGTTCCAGGAGTATACAATGTGCTGGCGGACACCTTGAGCAGACTAACAACCACTTGTCACGAGTGGGAACTTGATCCTCTGGTTCTACAGGACATTTTCCTTCAGTGAGTAACACCGCAACTCGATCTTTTTGCGACCAAGACAAACAAGAAATGCCAATACGGCGCAAACTGGCATCCCCAGAAAGGATTGTGGGGAAATGCCTTTTTGATCGGATGGTTGAAATTATTTGCTTTCGCTTTAAGAGAGAACCATGCCGATTCATCCCGATTGCTCCAAAATGGCCTCAGCAATTCTGGTACACAGAAATTTTCCTTCTCTCTGAACAACATCACATTCTTCCGACATGTACTCTGACGTTAATATCCATTAACAAAGGCCAAGTACTTCATCCCAACCCGACTTCTCTTCACTTGTTGACCTGAATCCTGATGACCATGAGCTCAGACCATTAGATATCCTCAAAGACTGTAGAGAAATACTCTCTAAAGCACAAGCAGACTCCACGAAGAAGTCATTTCAATGTCAGTGGAAACGTTTCTGTATATGGTGTCAAGAAAAAGAATTACACCCATTCCTCGTAACACCTGTACAGATCTTATCTTATCTTCTTCAGTTAGCCAAGTCTGGCCTTGCACATTCATCAATAAAAGTGTATTTAGCAGCAATATCTTGCTTTAGGAGACCAGGGAACTCATCATCTCTATGGTCTGCGAGACTAATTAAACAGTTCCTCGAGGGACTCTTTAGAGCTTTTCCACCGGTGAAAGAGCCTCCTCCTTCTTGGCATCTCAACGTGGTATTAAGTAAGTTAATGAAAAGCCTGTTTGAGCCAATCCACAAGAGACAGTTGAAATTTCTGTCATGGAAGACGAATCTGCTATTAGCACGAACATCAGCAATGAGAGTTAGTGAATTGCAAGCATTCACTATAAAACAACAATTCATGCAATTCAAAAAAGACAGTGATCTTAAAGACTAACTCTAAATTAATTTTCATCTCAACTAACCTATTGTACTAAAGACATTCTTTCCAAACCCACAAACTATTGCTGAGCGATCTCTGCATACTTTGGTTGTTAAAAGGTGCATTGCATTTTATTTACACCGAACAAAACAGTTTTATAAATCTGATCAATTGTTCATCGCCTGTGGCAATTTGAATAAAGGACTACCAGTCTCTAAATCTTCCATTGCAAGGTGGATTGCAACGCCTTTCAATTCTGCCATAACGCTGCAGGACGAACCTTAACGACTAGAGTCAAGGCTCATTCAACAAGGGCTGCTTCTACATCCACAGCTTTGTTTTCTGGTGTTCCGATTCAGCAAATCTGCAGAGCAGCCTCATGGTCCACCAGGCATACCGTTACCCAGTATTATTACCTGGGTGCCACAGGCTAAGCTGATACAGCAGTGGGACAGGCTGAGTTGCGCTATCTATTTCAGTAAGGTGAGCCTCTTTCCTTTTATGCATTTCTTTCCCCACCATCCGCTCTTGTTCTGCTTTTTGATTTCATTATGCTCGTTACAACTATTGACAATATTTGCATTATTATAGTATGCTAATATGTATTTATGTTTACTGCTAACCATTCTGATTCAAGCATGTGAATTTAGGAAAGATCCAATACTGGAGAAGAAAATAAGTTACTCACCTGTAACAGTAGTTCTCCAGTATTGGTATCTTTCATAGATTCATATGTGACCCACTCTCCTCCCGGGAGGCGGGAGAACTTTTAGAGGGCGAGGACTGGTCAATGATGAAGCATGACACCAGGTGGTGTGTGAGACCAGTCTTTCACTTTTTGTGAGATGCCTGCACTCACAAGTAACACTGTAGCACTTGGGTCATCACACTAGGAGCTGCTCTTTTTGTGTTAAACATTATAGATTGGAGGCTGCCTACTCCTAGCACCCCGTGCCTCCAGTTCCCTTCCCTAGGTCTTCTCTGAGTTTCTTGTGGTTAAACATTATATTTATTCCCACATGTGCTTGAACATCTGAGGGAACTAGCCTCTGTGGGAAGGTTCTAGAGGGTGCTGTTGCCTGTTGGTTGTTGATTAAGTTTGGTCCTTTTTTTTAAAAAAAAAGGTCAGATAGTTTTTTTAATTCATGGCTGAGTGATATTGTATCCTATGCTACTAATATGACTGCTTAGATATAATACTGTGGGACTCCCACTTTGACGACAGGGAATGATACAGGCATGTGAATCTATGAAATATACCAATACTGCAGTACAACAGTTGCAGGTAAGTAACTTATTTACTTCCATCTGAAAGCTTGTGCAGATGCTCATAAGACACTCCAAAATTCAGATTTGAAACACCTCTCCGGTTCTGTGTATCGAACCAATGCCTTTAGATTATCAGAAATACTCTTTGTAATATATGTGGATTTAATGTGTTCAGCAGGTCTTGAAGGCTTTAATTCATGTTTGGTACTATCCAGATGTCTATACAGTTGGATCTTATTCACCAATTTACATCCTTGTTAATGTAGTAATTGCCAAGACAGTGCCTCATGTTGTCATCTTCGGGGCAGCCACTTGGGCAGCTCAACGCATCTTTTTTTAGTCAGTGTGCCTTGAATACAAGTTGCAGCGCAGATACCAACAAGCTAAGGCACTCTTTAAAAAATGTTTTTAGGTTGGTTGTTGGAAAATCTTTACTTGCTGCATCACCTCAGTTGTATATAAATGTATATCCTTCCATATAGTTTAGAAGTGTGCCTGTTTCATAGAAGTTAAGTCTAAATTACTCAGCAAACTGGCTCTTCAATTGGTGGTCCTAAACTGAGCATTTCACATATTTTCTTTTTATATCTACAAAATGGTGTAGATGGAGAGAAAATAAACAAAACAAAAAACAAAAGTAGGTGTGTTTTGGGTGTCAACTTAGTGCTCTAGAAGAAACAAACTGGTATCTAGATTTTCAGGTGGTTACTTATTATAGTAACTTGTGTTCTCAGCGTCCACCTTCTACCAGACTTCTGTCCATCTAGCACAAGCAGAACCTCGTACAGTACCGGTTGGGTGTTTGATGAATCTAGGACAATTCTTTCATCCCAATCTGACGTCATTGATTTTGGCAATATTATGTGGGGGGAGGGGTGGTCATGTTAAGGCTAAGGAGAGGGGGGCCTAATTATATGCCTGTGAATGTGTGTCCTTATTACCCTTAAACCCCAAATTAGTAGTATGTATTCCTCAACACATGGACTTCATTCTATGTGTTGAGCCTAACTTCTTTTTTTTTTTTAAATAGTCATTCATTACTTTGTATCAGGACACTAATGGTTTTAGTGAACAGACAACATTTTAAAAAATGTGCCTTTGCGTGGGCTAACAGTTTAATATTAAGAGTGTAATAAGAATGAACAGTTCGACACCTAACATCTAGTTAGGCATTGTCCCAGCTGTAGCATATACGTTGATCAATGACCCGATTTTAATTCAAAGATAGTCCGTGTTGTCCCAGGTGAGGGCAATGCTCACGTATTTCCTTTTTTGTAGTGAATTATCTTGAATATCGTTTACTCTCCGTTGTGATGTTTATTCTAAGATGCAGTTATTGTCCCCTCGTTCTCTCCTCTTAGATCTGGCATCCCATCCATCTCCGTGGCCAAGAGGATCATTTTAATGGAGGAAGTATCTCCGTCCATGTGTAACCGGTGGTGCCCAAGAGTCGGCTGCGTATGTGCCATCTGAGGTGACAACGGAAAGCACCACGGGCGGCGCTGCAGCCTGCGAACATCCGACTGCAGCAAGGATGCAACTCGAAGCTCCTCAAATCGAATCTGCCAAACTGAAGACCTCAGCCAGGGAGACGTGACGCTCCTGTCGCGTCCTTCCTGCTCCAGGCGGAGGCCCAGCCTGGGTGGCGCTTGGCCTGCCTTTGGGAGCCAGAGCAGATTTTGGAAGAGATTCCTGGATGAAATGCATTTTTTTTTAAGTTTCATTCCGGCAGGAAATGTGTTAACCTTCAAAGTATATGTGTATAAAATTAAATTATATAATGTAGGTCGCATGTAGCTTTAAAAGACTACACATTTCGATGAAACTGCCCATCAGAATTTTTATCTGGATGAATCTGCCTCGTGGTGCAGGTGTGCAGTGTAATATTCTGAAAGGAGCTCCCATCTATCACCCTCTCAACATTAAAACTCTTAAATCGATCTTTGCCTGCCGCCTTGCCCTATGTTTTTGATCCAAGTACCCAGTACCCTGCTTTTAATGTGTCCTCTTTGTAGGAAGTACCTTAGATAGTATTATCGTTCTTAAGGCTCCATGGGGAGGGAGGCCCTGTTTGTCCGGCCTTTTCACAGTAATTATTAGGGATGGGCCTTGGGGATTATTTGTACAAGTGTATTCCTCCACATTCTGACGAAGAGCAGAGGTATCCGTTAAACTTGTGCCTGGTCACCGCTCCACTGAATTGTAAAGGTCACAGGTGGGTTTAGACCCGCCGCCTTTTGAGTAAGAATAGTTCCTCCGTCTGCTTCCAGGCATCCTCTGCACTACCATGGCCACTCGTTTCACGAGGAGTGTCTGCACGACGGACCCCGCCCCTCCCGCCGGGTGCAGGCTGCAGATGGGGCAGATAGGAAGGTTGGCGCTCCCAGCACCGGCGTTGGGTCACTGCCTAAAAACATTTTTTAATGTTGTAATCTCGAGCTCAGTGATGCGATTAAGAAAGAAACTTGTTCACTCTAATCAGCCGCCGCCTAAAAGGACCAGTAATGGGAAAAGCAAATCGCTTTTGCACTCTGCGTTCTTGTTTTTCTTAGTTTCATTTCTTAAGGCTGTGATTTATTTACAGATCATTAACTAGATGTATGTATATGTATGTATCAGACTTGCGCAAGTTGCGGTTTACCGGATTGCTGATGAATTTTGCAAACCTTACCAACATCAAGCAGAAATTTTAAATCTGACTGCAGTGGTGCCCGATTCAGCCTCTTGTCGCTGGCTCACGGTTTGGAGTTGGAAGCGTGAAATCTCACTCTAATGAATAAATTGTAGGTACCCTAACCATGCACTTGGCTCATTCACCGTGTAGGAATTAGTGGTAAATAAGCAGCGCTCCCTCAGGGCACTACACTGTGATTGATTTCAAAGCGAGGCAAGCTGCTTAGCATAATAAACAGAACATACAACACAAGTACCAGTGTTTTTCGTTCTGGGTCATTTTTGAATTCTAAATGCATTACTCGCTCACCTGATTTAAATGCAGTGTCCCTAGCATTGCCTATATCTTCTTAGCTACGCCGTTGCCAGGCCTGTGTGATGTCACTAAGCTCTCAGATAGCTGTTTCTATGATTTCTATCCTGTGGGTCATCCGCAGGTAGTTATTTTGTACCTGCCCTTCCTCCTCCCTCCATGTCTCTCGATCTTCACTCTTGCTCCAATCAATATTGTTCGATGGCACTCGAGAGTATTCCCATAGGATTGTCAGCACCGAGTTTAGTACAAGGGAATAGTGTGGGACGTGCGATCTGGTTTGCCTGACCGTCAATCTAAGAAATGTGCAATTCTCACAAAGGTTTCTAAGCTCTCCATATATATCTCCAATATCTTGCAGTACATATTTTAAAGTATTCACATTCATGACTTTGTTATTTTGTCAAAACCACCTGAAAGGGGTAGTTTGAGGGAGGCTATAAAAGCAGTAGACTCAAATGATGACACTTGAAACATTGGCGGAGATCTAGAACGTCTTCAATGAGATATTAAGCATGGCATGAACGAAGCATGTTGTGCCATGAATGAGCCTTTGAGTCAAAGCATAGAGAGAGTCTGAGGCTTAGGTCTCAGTTTCCTATCTGGCAGTATAAAGAAAGTCAGGCGCCTGTAATTTCTTAGGAATGGTTTGTTCTCCCAAACTTAGGAAACTAACGCTTTGCTATATGTTTATGGTAAATGCACTGACAAATACATCATATCCAACAACCCTGTGGAAAACCCTACCTTGTTTTTCTTATTTTCACACCAACAAGGGTAAACTTGCTAAAGTTGTGAAAGGGATTTTTACTATGATCTTTTCTTCCAGTGGGCCCATGAAGGAGTTCCAATAGTGACAGCATTTGTATATTGTCTGTGTTTCCAATCTATACCTTCAGATAGTGGGTACGTGTCTGTATAAATTTTAGTTTTCCAGAGGAGGCGATCAAATCTTCATTGTTCACAGAACAAAAGACTGTAAAATGGAGCGCCTCACAACAGAATGTTACGGAAGCAATATCCTGCACCACATTATATTTCACCCCCATGGGACATAGGAGCTCACTTTCAGAGTGGTGTGTACAGTAACCTTTTGGCCTTCTACCCTCCTTCAAGCAAGGAGTACTTCTATCTAGGTGCCACATGAGAGAATTTCCATTGAACCCGTCTGTATTCTGGTTAATCAGAGAAATATTCCAGGCTGTCATCTTTGTTTTTCATCTGCTGGCTTTAGGGTGGTGCGACTGGTGCCACCACACCAGGCGCCAAGTTCGAAAGGGGTGCTCTTTGACATGCTGAGGTGAGATAAGAGCAGCCTACAGAGTTTTTTGTGTGACCAGCATTTTCAGGGGCTACTAAGAACGGCATGCTAACTTTGGTGGTTAATGCACTTGATCAAGAGATCTGTGCTGAGTCTAGTTAGAGTTGTAACTCATGATAAAGTTGCATAGAGGGTGAATGTTCCAGCTGCACAGCACAACTTGCAACATTCAGATCACAGATTTGGATTTATTGTTGATAGTGGGTTACTGCTCTTGTTGCAGAGATCCTTTTGTTACTTTGAGTTCATAAATTGCAATCCTTCTAATGCAACTCATTGAATTACAGACTGGCATCAAAGGACTGTATGCAATTTGCGAGGCATACATATAGAAGTTTATTGTTTTTTTCCTCAATCTTTTAGTTATTCTGAAGTCGCTAAAAGGGGTTGCTATGGTTAGTTACATCAAAATTTAATAGTATGACACACACAATCATCGTTACGTTTCAAATCCTGCATTTATGGGGCAGATTTACACTTTATTCCTGGTTTGCATCACAAAAATTATGTAAACCTGGTTCAAAGTGTAGTTTTGGGATTTATTTTCCAACACAAATCCCGATTTGTGGTGGAAAGAAGTGGTAAAGTAACACAAAGAGCATGATGTGCTATTTTGCTTGAAGCAGGAATTTCTTGTGGGACGTTTCCATGCAGCCATCCATGGATTTTGACCCAAAATCCTTATTTACTAACTTTGGTAGGCAGGCATTTACATCAAAAGATTATGGCTGTTTAAGCCAGATGTAAAGTTGGAGAAAAGATTTATTTTCTTGACATCACACACATAGATGCACTATTGTGCATTGGTATGCATTGGCGTAAGGCAGCCAAAGGTGTGCCATCACTAGAGGAGAGAGCAGTAGCACCAAATGCTAGTAGATATGGCACTGTTGTGTTCTCTCCTTTTCACACAACACAGCGCAGCAACTTTGATTACTCCACTCTTGAAAACTTAATAAATCTGGCCCTTAGTTTCTTCACCTCAAGCACTCTTATCAGAGGCGCAACTAGAGTCACATTTCGGGGGTGGGGGCTAAGTAAAAATTTCGGGGGGGGGGGCTGAATTGCTAAGCAACAGGCAGAGTGGAGCTGCAGGGGCTCTTAAAAGGGGTGAAACAACAACAAGCCCTCATTAACACGGAAATGGTCTTTTAACCCCTTCGTTGCGGCGGCTATCCCGCTGCAGCGCTAAGGGGGCGGGGGACCGTGCGGCGCGGCCATGCTGGTGACGGAACCGCTCCATCACCAGCCGCGGTCGCGCTGTGCTCATGACGGAGCGGTTTTGTCACGGCCCCGCCCGCTCAATGGAACGCTCAGCGCAGGAGCGGAAACCGCGCTTTGCAGGCGTGCCGAACGGGCCGTGAGGGAATCGCTTCGTCATCAGCATAACGCGACCGCAGCTGATGACTGAGTGGTTCCGTCACCAGCAGAGAAGGGGTTAAAGACCTGTGAAGTTCCCGGTGCACTGTGTGTGTGCCCGGGAAGCCGACGGGGGGGGCTAAAGCCCTTTGAGTCAAATGGGCTTTGCACGCCTGACTGTTATCATATAGTGGCTACCAGTACGGATGACGTGACTCCTACATCTTGAGGTCCTCTTAGTCAGTAATATGTTTTACACACAGATTTTCACACTTGCATGACTCCTTGTCGCTGTATAATATGTTTGTGATGTAAATTCTGACACTCTACATTGTGAGGAGTAGTGCTAGAAAATAAATGTGTGAGGGGGCACCATTAGAGGGCAGTAGCGAAGCAATCCATGAAGGAGGACATTTGGGGTGCAGTGCCAACAAAGATTGTCACACTGGGCGCCACCAACGCTAAAGCTGGCCCAGTTCCCCCGAAAAAGGATATGATGCAGGGACTCTGACTATTTTCTTCAGGATTGTTCATGGTTATACTTAAGTGGGCTCATTACTGTTTCATAGGTTTTACTGAGCAGTGGACAAGCTTTCACATCAACATTCTAGAGCTGGAGGCTGTTCAATCTCAATTGCACAACCGACCGAAATAGGCAGCATGGTTTAAATAGTTTCTAACCAATAATACTCAAATGGTGTCATTGGCTAACTTGATTACAGACAGAGTGCCTGTCAACTGTGGTGTTCCACAGGGATTCTCGTTGCTTTTCAATATCTATGTAGGCCCCTATCTCATCTAATAAGATCATTGGGCTCTTATTCTGACAATGCACAAATAATCATCAGATTCAAATGGTGTGGCCTCCAGTCCCACTTTGCAGTTGAGGGATGAATTAGTGGCAGTCCGGAAGTGATTGATTGCCTACTTGTTAAAATGAAATGCAAACTTAATGGAACTCTTGCTTTTAAGAGAAAACTCTTTGCGTTATGATTGCATCTTGTGCCCCGCCTACCCCCGGGCTAAACCTGAGTCCTTGGAGTACCTATTAGTGAGGATCCTTTATACATACCTTATTGGGGGTCATACCTTACTGTTTTCCAATATTCCGACAACTAAAGAAAATTCTCCCTTTTTCGCCTGTGGAAAAAACAACTTGACAGTTATCGCTGCCTTGACACAATCACTTTTAGACTATTGTCATAGTCTCCTCCCTTGACACGATCACGTTTAGACTGTTGTAATAGTCTACTCCAAAGTCGCCAGGATTATTTCCTGGAAAAACTTCAGCTGAAGGCACACGGTTGTCTGCACAGACTCCCAATAAAGAACCATATGCAGATCCTCATATACAGGCCCTGTTTATTACTCACAGGGTTTTTTATGCACTAAAAAACCTGAATTAAAAACATCTGGATCTGCTTGCTATCTCGCTTCACTTTTGCTATTCTATGTTCCACGAGTGAAGAAGACGCGATTTGGGAACTGATCCTTCTGCCATTTAGCGCCAAGTGCTGCACCTCATTATGCTTGAGTATTAGCACACTACAGCAGCATCTAGCTTTTAGATGTACCCTGACAGCCTGCTTATTTAGGCAATCTTGAATGGTGCTCTTTGTCCTCACTGTTTTAGGTCCTTAACATCAGGAACATTTCAGGTGCCACTCCGGCTGTAAAAAATAATACACATATGGAACTTAAAAGTTCTTAGTTTATCATAAGAAAGACAATCCTCTTCCATTCATATAACAATCCATCCTGATGCCACCGTCTTAAAATTGCACCACCGCATCCTTGAAGACTTCTCTGTATGGAATATATGCTTTGATTAGAGTGCTTTATTGACTTACAAATTGGTTCAAATTCCTTCATTTTGTCTTCACATTTATTAGCCCTTTAAGGTAGCAGCATGTTGTCCCAGAAGTGTTGTGGCATAAAAGCTTAACACTCAAGGAAAGAAGCTAATGTTGTAGGCTCACGTCGAACATCTCAAAGGAGTCCAATTTGAGGAATAGGTGTGGCGTCATGGCCAGGGCGACTGACACCGGACACTGGGGCTCACGGTTCGATCCCCGGCTCCGGTGGCAGGGGTCTGCCCAGAACCATGTGACTCTGGGCAATAGCTTAATCTTCCCAAGGACCTCCAGCACCGGGATGCCTCTGGGTAGCTGTGCGCTTTACAAATACTGGATTTACATTTGGATTTACATTTACATTTACATTTGTTTGCTTAGGTGCAATTGAAGGCCATCTTAGAGTAAGAAGCAAAAATTTCTCATCCGGAAAGGAAGGAGATGTAGTTGCTGTCTTGGAACCACCCTGCATTTTTTATCAGCCATTCTTCTAGCAGATTTAGCAGTTCTTGATAATCTAATAATCTTGAAATCATTCGCAAAACAGCGACCATAGTGACACTGATTAGTCTTCTTCAGATTATTCTGTTTCTGTCTGAAAAGCTCCCATTGCCACAGGTAAAGTTGTATCTGAAAGAGACACGTTAGTGATAGATTCCTTACCTTAGAATATCCCCCAGCGTCAGACTGGATCCGGGAAGTTTTGCGTAGCAGTACCCTTGCGCGTCGGTAGGCTTCGTCTGCGGCTCCGCGTCCGTCGTCGGCGTCGTTGGCGCCGTGATGACGTCGTCGGAGTACTTAGACGCCGCCTCCGCCTGCTGATGTCAGTTCTTCTTTTTTCCGCGCCAGCCAGCGCAGATCTGGAAAGAGCAGTTCCCTAGTCACTTTTTGACTAAACTTTTGTGTTCTTTTGATCCATTTCGAAGTCTTACGACTCCGATGGTGCCGTTAGGGATGCCCGGATTCAAGCATTGCTACGAGTGCGACCGTACCATGTCGGTCACGGATCCCCACCGCTTGTGCCTGATGTGTTTGGGCGTCGACCATGACGACGAGGCCTGCTCCGACTGTCGGGCCCTTTCGAGTTAGGCCAGGCGGGAGCGGTCCCGCAGGCGACTCGAAATCCGCCAGTCGGCCCCGCGCCGTGTGAGGTCCCGGTCCCGGTCCCACGGGAGGTCGAGGGACAGGTCGCGGGGACGGAGCCGTCACAGCTCCGGGAGTCGGCGCCACTCCTCGGGGTCCAAGTCGTCAGGTAAGAAGCATAAGAAGTCGAAGAGACATCATCGCTCTTCTAACTCCCCCCGACGCTCGCGCGATGCGGCCGGGGGTTCGGGTGACACCGCCCACGCGGCTCCTCGGGAGTCGCGGGCGCCGCATTCGGCCCCATGCCCCCCGGTCCCTGGGCTGAACGCGACGCCGGAGGAGATCGAGCGTTTCCTCATGGCCATGAGGTCCCTTTCTCCTCCGACGGGTTCCGCAGCGCCTTCGGGCCCAGTGAACCCGTCTGGGGGCCCTAGTGGGTCAGGGGCTACGACCCCGACGCCGTCGGGTGCTTCGGCCTCGACGCCGCCGGCGCCTTCGGGCCCGGCGCCGCAGGGCTCCACGATCCCGACACCGCCGGTGCCCTCGGGCCCGGCGCCGCAGGGTACAGCGGCCCCGGCGTCGTCGGCGCCTTCGGGCTCGGCGCTGCAGGGCACCGCTGGACCCTCCTCGGGCGATGGATCGTCACCGGTGGACCTTACGACCCCCCCGGCGTCGGTCCGTGTGGTGTCCCCTCCGGCGTCGTCCTCGGGCGGCGCCGTCCCCGATGCCTCCTCTCAATCGGTTTCGACGTCGGGACGACGCCTTTCGGCGCCGCTCTCGACGCCGTCCGGAGATTTTAGTTTCTATGAACCGACCTCATTCACTTATGACCCTGAATCTCAGGAGATGGGGGAAGAGGAGAATTGGGAGGGGTCTGAGGACCCTCTGGCAAGGGAGTGCCAGTCTAACATGGACTGGACAGGAGACCTTGGGGAGGCCAGTGGCCTGGACACCTCTCCAGACACTGGATTTGTCTCTCCTCCTACCGTGGCTTCGGAGGAGGGTGCTACTTATGGTGTGGTGTTGATGAGGGCGGCCAAGGCCTTGGGCCTTGAGCTCCCCGACGAGGCCGTGAGGACTAACCTCCTCACTGAGGTCCTTAAGCCGCAGTCATGCTCCATGGAGCCTCTGCTGCCGTTTAATGAGGCCTTGACGGACGTTTTTTTGGGCACTTGGTCCAGGCCCGCTACAGGTTCGCCTGTAGATAGGAACGTGGCCAGACGCCACCGCCCGGCCCCGGGCGACCCATGTTTCCTGTCCACCCACCCCACCCCGAGAGTCTGGTTATCCAGGCCTCTAACTCCCAGACCGCCTTCCCGCCGGCCCCGCCGGACAGGGAATCCAAGAGGTACGAGAACTATGGCAAGAAGGTCTTCTCGTCCCTTTTGCCTTGGGACTGCGGTCTTCCAACACCGCATGCCTCTTGGGCCGTTACACCCACTCTCTGTGGGAAACGGTGGTGGAAGGGCTGCCAGAGTGTCCGTTGGAGGTACGGGCCAAACTCGGCCAAGCCCTAGTAGAGGGCCGGGACGCAGCGAAGTATTCAATCAGGTGCGGACTGGATACTACTGACTCGCTGGGCAGAGCGATGGCTACGACAGTGGCGATACGACGCCACGCCTGGCTGAGATCCGCCAACTTCTCGGCAGATGTCCAGAATACACTCATGGACATGCCGTTCCATGGCCGTCGCCTCTTTGGCGACAAGGCAGACCACGCGCTTGAGCGCTTTAAGGACTCCAGGGCTACGGCCAAGTCCTTGGGCCTCTCGGCCCCGCGCCAGCATATGGGTGCCTTTCGCTCCTTTCGTGGCCAAGGAAGGGGCGCCCCCACACATGCCGCCAGCCATTAGCCGCAAACTGTCGTCTAGCGCGGCGGCGGCCGTGGAAGCCACCGTGGAGGCGGTCGGGGAATCAAGCGGAGCCAGTCCACACCTGCCCCCGCAGCATCCGCCTCTAAACCCTCCTAGTCCGTGCTTTTCGGCCCATGTGACGCCAGTGGGAGGCAGGGTTCGCCATCACCACTCTCACTGGTGCACAGTCACTTCGGACAGGTGGGTGCTGCGGGTCGTCCGAAGGGGCTACTCCCTCCCCTTCGAGGCGACCCCTCAAGCCATGCCACCGCAACACCACCACGTATCGGGGGATCACTTGCGGCTCCTGCAGGAGGAAGTTTCGGCCCTCTTGGCCAAGGGGGCCATCGAGCGCGTTCCTGGGCCAGAAGTAGGACGTGGTTTCTACTCCCACTACTTCCTGGTACCCAAGAAGGGCAAAGGGGGCCTACGCCCTATCTTGGATCTGAGGAACGTCAACGGCTTCCTCCGGAAGGAGAAGTTCAAAATGCTGACACTGGCTCAGGTCTTGGCTGCCCTAGACCCAGGAGACTGGATGGTAGCGTTGGACTTGCAGGACGCATATTTCCACATCCCCGTCCTGCCAGCCCACCGGCGTTACCTGCGGTTCACGGTAGGCCTCGAGCACTTTCAGTTTACCGTGCTCCCCTTCGGCCTTACCAGCGACCCACGGGTGTTCACGAAGGTGATGGCGGTGGTCGCAGCTCATCTGCGCAGGTTAGGGGTCTCAGTCTTCCCCTACCTAGACGACTGGTTTTTGAAGGCGGGCTCGCCCCAGGCAGTCGTCCGCCACCTCCAGACTACGGCGGATCTCCTGCACCTGCTGGGATTTTCCATCAGTGTGCCGAAGTCACACCTGTGCCCCTCTCAGAAGCTCCTTTTCATCGTAGCGGTTCTCGATTCGGTGCAGTTTCGGGTTTACCCGCCCGAACAGCGGGTTCGGGATATACAGGCTCTGATTCCGATCTTCGGGCCGTTATCCCGGGTTTCGGTCAGGTTGACGCTGCGGCTTCTGGGGCTGATGGCCTCCTGCATCCTTCTGGTGCATCACGCACGGTGGCGGATGCGGGCTCTGCAGTGGGACCTGAAGTTTCAGTGGGCCCAGCACCGGGGCAACCTGTCCGACCATGTCCTGATCTCGGAGGGCACTGCGAGACAGCTGCAGTGGTGGCTCACGGACCGCGATTGGATCAACGCCAGATCCCTCTCCCTTCCCCAAACGGAGCACGTAGTTGTGACGGACGCGTCCCTCCAGGGCTGGGGAGGCCACTTGGGAGAGGCGGAGATCAGAGGACTCTGGTCTCCGGCGGAATCCTGGCTCCATATCAATCTGTTGGAGCTGCGGGCGATTCGTCTGGCACTGAAAGCATTCCTCCCGTCTGTCCGAGGGAGTGCAGTGCAGGTGTTCACGGACAACACAACCGCCATGTGGTACTGCAACAAACAGGGCGGAGTGGGGTCGTGGACCCTTTGCTAGGAGGCTCTGCGTCTCTGGCAATGGCTGGAACATCAGGGCGTGACTCTGGTGGTTCAACACCTGGCAGGTTCTCTGAACGCCAGGGCGGACGAACTCAGCCATCGGTGCTTGATGGATCACGAATGGCGTCTGAATTCGGACGTGGCGCAAGGCCTCTTTCTGCGATGGGGAGAGCCTTGGTTAGATCTATTCGCCACCGAAGAGAACGCGCAATGTCATCAGTTCTGCGCGTTGGAATTTCCAAGGCGGCACTCGCTCGGAGACGCTTTTCGTCGCGAGTGGAGCTGCGGTCTGTTGTACGCCTTTCCGCCTATACCTCTTCTGCCCAGAGTGCTGAAGAAGATCAAGCGCGACCGGGCACAAGTCATCCTTGTGGCTCCAGACTGGGCACGAAGGTACTGGTATCCCGAGCTACTCAGTATGTCAGTCGATACCCCGGTTAGTCTGCCTCTTCAGGAGGACCTTCTGTCGCAGCAGCAGGGGACGGTCCTCCACCCGAACCTGTCCAGTCTCCACCTCCATGCTTGGAGATTGAGCGGCGACAGTTGAGGCCATTTGACTTGCCTCCTGAAGTTTGCAACATCATTCTGGCAGCCAGGCGTCCCTCCACAAAGACGGTATACGCCTGCAGGTGGAACAGATTTGTGGCATGGTGCACAGCAAAGGCTGTGGATCCCCTCAATGCCCCTCACTCTGAAGTTCTTCTCTTTCTTCTTTCTTTTGCCCAGCAGGGCTATGCTCTGGGCACTATCAAGGGCTATCTTTCGGCTCTTTCAGCCTTTCTGAGGCTGCCTGACCAACCTTCTTTGTTCAAGTCCCCTATCGTAAATCGATTCCTGAAGGGCATCACTCATACCTTTCCTCCTGTTCCCTTCGTGATGCCTCAGTGGGACTTGAACCTGGTTCTAACATTTCTGATGTGCGCTCCCTTTGAGCCACTTCACAACTGTCCTCTTCGCCTTCTTTCTTTGAAGACTCCTTCCTGGTAGCCATCACCTCTGCCAGGAGAGTGAGTGAGCTCTAGGCTCTCTCTTGTAAGCCTCCTTTCCTTTCAGTCCATCCGGACAAGGTTGTTTTGAGGACTAGGCCCTCCTTCTTGCCTAAGGTGGTCACGGCCTTCCACATTGGGCAGTCCATCACATTGCCCACCTTCTTTCTGCCTCCGCACCCCTCGAGAGAGGAGGAGAGGCTCCACCGTCTGGACCCAAAACGTGCGCTCTCGTTCTATCTGGATCGCACACGCCAGTTCCGGGTGGATGATCAACTCTTTGTTGGGTACGCGGGCGCTAAGAAAGGGAAAGCGGTGCACAAGCGGACCATCTCTTGATGGATTATCATGTGCATCCAGGCGTGTTACTCCTTGGCTAAGAAGGAACCCCCTGTTGGGCTGAGGGCTCATTCCACTCGAGCCACGGCCACTACAACTGCCTTGGGCCGAGGTGTGCCCTTGCAGGACATCTGCCAGGCAGCTACGTGGGCCTCGTTGCACACGTTTGCACGGCACTACTGCCTGGACAGTCAAGTCCGGAGGGACGGCTACTTCGGCCGTTCCGTTCTCCAGGACTTTCTGGTGTAAATATTGGTTCGCAGACCCACCACCACGGGGATGGTATTGCTGGGGTATCTATTCTAAGGTAAGGAATCTATCACTAACGTGTCTCTTTCAGATGCACAAGTTACTACTTGTGTAACGATATATCTGTAAGAGACATTAGTTAGTGATAGATTCCTTACCGACCCACCCATCCTCCCCGTTCTGCGAACCGATATCTAGGGTTAAGGTTATCCCCTTTCAGGGCCCTAGTTTTATGGCACATGTGTCGGTTTTTGTCATGGCTCTGCGCTTCTGGCGCGGAAATGCTGTGGCTAAGAACTGACGTCAGCAAGCGGAGGCGGCGTCTAAGTACTCCGACGACGTCATCACGGCGCCGACGACGGACGCGGAGCCGCAGACGACGCCTACCGACGCGCAAGGGTACTGCTACGCAAAACTTTCCGGATCCAGTCTGACGCCTGGGGATATTCTAAGGTAAGGAATCTATCACTAACTAATGTCTCTTACAGATATATCGTTACACAAGTAGTAACTTGTGCTTTTCCTCTATTGAGCCTGCTAAGGAAAAGACTCCTAGGCCAGCTGTGCTACTTGGGTTGAAGGCTCTGGCGTTCCAAGCATTAGCATAACCTCTGACAAATCTCAACAGGGGCGCTTCAGCCTAGGCAGCTCATGTATCTGTCCTAGTCCAGACTGTCTACCCTAGCGACTTCAGCCACTAGTCAAACTCAAAACAAATGCTGACTGTGAAGACCCTGTGACCCCGAAGGCCTTTCCTCCTGCATTGATATGGGTGCCTCATATAGTGACTTTGACACTAGTAGCGCTGACAACAAGTTTGATTGTGATGTTTCTTCAACTTCTTGACCTAATTAAGGAGACTAGAATGTCCCCTCTTATCTGGCGACGAAACCTCAGGTGTGGCACTTCCCGAAATGTGGGACCAACTAGAGACGTAGGGAGCTTTCTAACTCCCACCTTGACACACTATATTTGGAAGGAGAAGTTCAAGATGCTGACATTGGTTCAGGTCTTAGCTGCCCTAGTCCCTGGAGACTGGATGATAGCGTTAGACTTGCAGGACGCTTATTTTCACATCCCCGTCCTGCCGGCTCACCGGCGTTACCTGCAGTTCACGGTAGGCCACGAGCACTTTCAGTTTACAGGGCTCCCCTTCGGCCTTACCAGCGCCCCATGGGTGTTCACGAAAGTGATGGCGGTGGTCGCAGCTCATCTGCGCAGGTTAGCGGTTTCAGTCTTCCCCTACCTCGACGACTGGTTGTTGAAGGCGGACTCGCCCCAGACAGTCGTCAGCCACCTCCAGACTACGGCTGACCTCCTGCACCTGCTGGCGTTCTCCATCAATGTGCCGAAGTCACACCTATGTCCCTCTCAGAAGCTCTTCTTCATCTGAGCGGTTCTAGACTCGGCGCAGTTTCGGGTTTATCCTCCCGAACAGCGGGTTCGGGATATTCAGGCTCTGATTCCGATCTTTCAGCCTTTATCCCGAGTCTTGGTCAGGTTGACGCTGTGGCTTCTGGGGCTGATGGCCTCTTGCATCCTTCTGGTGCATCACGCCAGGTGGCGGATGCGGGCTCTGCATCTGGACCTGAAGTTTCAGTGGGCCCAGCATCAGGGCAACTTGTCCGACCATGTCTTGATCTCGGAGGCCACTGCAAGACAGTTGCAGTGGTGGCTCACGGACCGCGATTGGGTCAGCGGCAGATCCCTCTCCCTATCCCAACCGGAGCACGTAGTTGTGACGGACGCGTCCCTCCAGGGCTGGGGGGGCCACATGGGAGAGGCGGAGATCAGAGGCCTCTGGTCTCCGGCGGAGTCCCAGCTCCACATCAACCTTCTGAAGCTGCGGGCGATCCGGCTTGCACTGAAGGCATTCCTCCCCTCTGTCCGGGGGAGTGTAGTGTAGGTGTTCACGGACAACACCACCGCCATGTGGTACTGCAACAAACATGGCGGGGTGGAGTCGTGGACCCTATGCCAGGAGGCTCTGCGCCTCTGGCAATGGCTGGAACATCAGGGCGTGACCCTGGTGGTTCAAAACCTGGCAGGTTCTCTGAAAGCCAGGGCGGACGAACTCAGCCGTCAGTGCATGATGGATCACGAATGGCGTCTGAACCCGGACGTGATTCTAGGCCTCTTTCAGCAGTGAGGAGAGCCTTGGTTAGATCTATTCGCCACAGAAGAGAACGCGCAATGTCATCAGTTCTGCGTGTTGGAATTTCCAAGGCGGCACTCGCTGGGAGACGCTTTTCGTCGTGAGTGGAGTTGCGGTCTTTTGTACTCCGTTCCACCTATACCACTTCTGCCCAGAGTGCTGAAGATCAGGCGCGACTGGGCCTAGGTTATCCTTGTGGATCCGGACTGGGTACGAAGATATTGGTATCCAGAGCTACTCAGCATGTCTGACGATCCCCCGATTCGTCTTCCTCTTCAGGAGGACCTTCTGTCTCAGCAACACAGGACGGTCCTCCACCCGAACCTGTCCAGTCTCCACCTACAAGCTTGGAGATTGAGCGGCGGCAGTTGAGGCCATTTGACTTGCCTCCTGAAGTCTGTAATGTCATTCTGGCAGCCAGGCGTCCCTCCACGAAATCGGTATATGCCTGCAAGTGGAACAAATTTGTGGCTTGGTGCACAGTAAAGGCTGTGGATCCACTCTCGGACCCCCTTTCTGAAGTTCTCCTCTTCCTTCTTTCTCTTGCCCAGCAGGGCTCTGCTCTGGGCACTCTCAAGGGCTACCTTTCTGCCCTTTCCGCCTTCTTAAGGATACCTGATCAACCCTCTTTGTTCAAGTCCCCCATTTTAAATAGGTTTTTGAAGGACATCACACACATGTTCCCTCCTGTTCCATTCGTGATGCCCCAGTGGGACTTGAACCTTGTACTAACTTACCTGATGTGCGCTCCCTTTGAGCCACTTCATAACTGTCCTCTCCGCCTTCTTACTCTGAAGACTGCTTTCCTGGCTGCCATCACCTCTGACAGGAGAGTGAGTGATCTCCGGGCTCTTTCTTCCAAACCTCCATTCCTTTCTGTCCATCCGGACAAGGTTGTGTTGCGGACAAGACCCTCTTTCCTGCCCAAGGTAGTTACAGCCTTCCACATTGGGCAGTCCATCACCTTGCCCACCTTCTTTCCGCCTCCGCATCCCTCGAAAGAGGAAGAGAGGCTCCACTCTCTGGACACAAAACGCGCGCTCTCATTCTACTTGGATCGCACACGCCAGTTCCGGGTAGATGACCAACTCTTTGTTGGTTACGCGGGCGCTAAGAAGGGACGGGCGGTGCACAAACGGACCATCTCTCAGTGGATCGTGTTGTGTATCCAGGCATGCTACTCCTTGGCTAAAATGGAACCCCCTGTTGGGCTAAGGGCCCATTCCACTCGGGCCACGGTGACTACTACTGCCCTGGGCCGGGGAGTCCCCTTGCAGGACATTTGTCAGGCAGCTACGTGGGCCTCGCTGCACACGTCGCAAGACACTACTGCCTGGACAGCCAAGTCCGGAGGGATGGCTTTTTTGGCCGTTCCGTCCTCCAGGACTTTCTGGTGTGATTATTGGTTCGCAGACCCACCACCGGGATTGGTATTGCTGGGGTATCTATTCTAAGGTAAGGAATCTATCACTAACGTGTCTCTTTCAGATGCACAAGTTACTACTTGTGTAACGATATATCTGTAAGAGACATTAGTTAGTGATAGATTCCTTACCGACCCACCCATCCTCCCCGTTCTGCGAACCAATATCTAGGGTTAAGGTCATCCCCTTCAGGGCCCTAGTTTCATGGCACCAGTGTTGGTTTTTATCATGGCTCTGCGTTTCTGGCACGGAAAAGCTGTGTATAAGAACTGACGTCAACGCGCTGAGGCGGCGTCTAAGTACTCCGACGACGTCATCACTGCGCCCACGACGCCCATGACAGACGCAGAGCCGCAGACGAAGCCTACCGACGCAAATGGGTACTGCTACGCAAAAAATTTCCGGATCCAGTCTGACGCCTGGGGATATTCTAAGGTAAGGAATATATCACTAACTAATTTCTCTTACAGATATATCGTTACACAAGTAGTAACTTGTGCGTTACCTCCAGTATGTCTCACACAGTGGGATTGGTAAGAAGTATTTGGAGGACACGCTCCCTTTCTCTACTACTCTGCAAACGCTGCATTTGGTGCATTACTGGTTGGGGGTTTTAGTCCTTTCCTCCTGAGGGACCTTGGGGGCAAAGAAGACCTTCTAGTACCTCCTGTAAGTCGTACACAGCGACATTCGTAAGAGCTGGGTCAAGGCCCAGCCCTCTTTCTTTACCACTCTGCAAACACGATTGCTAGTTAAAAAACTATAGATATTCACTGCAAAAAACAAAGGTTTCAGGTAAGTTATGGTTAGGATTTAGCATTTTAAAAAACCTTAGAAATTCACTGAAAAAAACAAGGGTTACAGAGAAGTTCTAGTTCGGAAATAGAATTTAAAAAATCCTTAGAAATTTACTGAAAAAATCAAAGGTTACAGGGACGTTATAGTTAGGGTGATGTTTCTCTTGTAGAAAACCAGAGAAATCAGCAGTTATAGTTAGTTAGCTGAGCTAAGTATAACTCGCACCCCCGCAATGAACTGCTCATGACCTCACATATTACATCACTCATGACCTGGTCAATAACATCTCAAACGACATCACTGATAACATCATCCGGTGACCGTTTCTAAAAAGTTTATGAGTGTTGAATAGATATACACCAAGTTGTATTGATGAATCAGTGGGTGAATGAGTGCCTGTATGGATGATTTAGTGGGTAGGTGACTGGCTGTATAAGTAAGTGATTAGACGTGTCTCAGTGAATGTATGGGTGAGTGACTAATTTGTGTGATTGTCTATCAGTCTGTCAGTTGGTGTGTAAGTGGCTGCATGGGTTGATGAGTAGGTACATGAGTGGCTGTATGTGTTATTGATTGGTTTTCTGAGTACCTGTATGGGTTTATGAGTGTCTGTGGGTGGGTGAGTGGGTTTGGGACTGCATGGATGAGTGGGTGAATCAGTGGCTGTATGGGTTCATGAGTGCATCTGAGAGGGGGTGTATATGTCAGTGAGTGTCCGTATGGCTGTGTCAGGGAGTGAATTGATGTGTCAATGGCATATGCATATGTGAAAGGGTGTATAGGTGATTGTTGAAGTATATATGCGACTTTGTGTGAGTGTATGGGTGAGTGTACTTTTTTAAGTGGCTGTATAGGTGAGTTAATGTGTTTGGATAAGTGAGTTGGTGTGTGTATAACTGTATAGGTGAGTAAGTGACTTTGTGTTTGACTCTGGGTGAGTGAGTAGGTGTGTGAGTACCTCTGAGTTTTTGACAGTGTACGAGTAGCTGTATGGGTGTACGAGTGGATACGTCAGTGGCAGTATTAGTGATTGAGTGGGTGTATGAGTGGCTGTATTGGTGAGTGAGTGAGTGGATGTGGGTGTAGCCCTATGAATGAGTGAGTGGGGATGTAAGTACTGATATGGGTGTGTCAATGGTTTCAAGAATGGTAGTGTGAAAGTTGGAGTGGGTGTATTAATGGTTACATGGGGATGTGACTGGCTACGTCAAAGATTCTGAGAAAGATGTAATCAGTGATGTCACTGACCATGTCATGAGTGATGTAATCTGTGAGGTCATGTGCAGTGCAATACGGGGACGCGAGTTATAGTTAGCTTAGCTAACTAGACCTGCTGAATTTCTCTGGTTTTGTACGAGTAAAATATCACCCCAACTAGAACGTCCCTGTAACCTTTGTTTTTTTCAGTGAAAAAAAAATTATATATTACATAGTTCTAGTTAGAACCTTTCCATTGGACAAGTGTTTTTTGTTTTGCTAAAAACTTTGGTGCCATTTGACGAATCTTCATGAAATCTTCAAAATTAGTATGACACTCAGTTCAGCTTCCTGTTTTGGAAGTTTTCAAATGATTGTTTAGCGGGGTCCGAGAAAAATGGGGGTCCCAAAACCCATTTTCCCCCTGCAGTTTCCCATAGGGATTTTAAACATGACTACAGCTCGAACCGCGAACGGAATTACCACAAATTTGTCAGAAAAGTAGGTTTTGGTTCAGAAGGCGACCATTTTGCTATTTGGTATAAATTAGTTCAGTAGTTTTGGATATACCAAAGAAAATACACATTTTTATTTCCAGAGGTGTGAATCCTCCAAATCTTGTGCAGAGATCTGATTGACTGCCAACACTTCTAACATGAAGTGTTGGCAACAATCTTGGGACTCAGATACAGCTGAGTTCCAAACAAAATCATTTATAAAAGAAGAGAGGGTAGGGTAGGAATACCCTCACCGCCTAGGGCTGATGTTAGGGTCCCCAGGGTCCCAGCCTGACTCGTAAAACATTGTTTACAATATTCATGGCAAAAATCGTGACGGATTTGCGAATTTGCTGCAAAAATTAGAAAACAAAACCAAGCGTTCTTGTTTAACATCGGCACAGGGTGGGCAAGTTCCTGGGAGCAATTGTATTACTATGTTCGGGGGGGGGGGTTACATGTGCCCCCACCCCTTCCTGTTTTGAATCCGGGGACTGCCACCTCCCTGGGGCAAGTCCAATATGTAAAATAGGAGGGTGGCACACAGACCCTCCTTCTTGGCCCCTTACGGCCCCAGGAACCACTACCTCCTAGGGGCCAGGCTGACTTATGAGCCATTTATGACAGGGAGCTCTGAGCATTCCTCTGAAGATAGCAGGCTGGAGCAGTACGAGACACTGCCTTCATTTACACATTACGGGTGGCACCTACGGTGCTGCATGATCCAAGACCAGCGGTTCGGCGCTGGCAGAGGCCCATTCACGACCCCTGGCACCCGAAACCGAGCAGCATTGACATTACCTGACAACTGGGTGATCCTGCGTGGTGGATCCAAACCCCGGTGATGCTGTAACGATCTTGGCCGGAACCGAGGAACACCAGCGCAGCCTATGCGGCAGGGACCCTTAGCCTTATCCAGAACTGTGCAGAGTCTAGAGAGAACCAACCACAATACCAAGAGGAACTGAAAGAAGGGTCAGAACAACACGAGCACAGACCGTGGGAACAAGTTCTCTAAAAGCGAACCCACTGACAGCTGGCCTCTGGGTCCCGCAGCTTGGTGGCATCAGGGAGCACATGGTAGGAGCTGGTGAGGGTCTTTATATTGTAGATTCAGAGATCCTAGGGCAGCTCAAGGGATCCGTGCATCCACTTTAGGGTGAGTGTGCGAGAGAGAAGGATGAGTGTGTTTTTTCTCGTTCTTCTGTTCGGAGGTGACTGGTTGTAGTGAGAAACCCGATTCATGTAGCTGTAGGAAGGCTGTGTGGTAACCTGTATGAGACAGGTTCCATCCCTGGTGATATTAGTTATTGAGTTCATGCACTTGGTGTTTGAATGCGGTAAGTCACAGCTTCCAACCCTCCTACGAGAAACGTAATGCACCTGCAGGAGCGATCTGTTTATTGTCGGCAAGATACGGTTTCAGGCCCCTTCGAGAAAACGCTTAGTGTTAATTTATTTAGTACACTTACATAACCGGGCCACCCTGAATTGTCAGTGGTCCGGGACATTGGAAGATGTTGAGCTCCACATCTGCCTCGCAACATTACATATGCAAATAAAACGATTGATGGACGGAATAATGGGCCAAGATTGATTTGCATATGGCTGGGTCCAAACTGGAATGGCATGGGGAGCAAAAAAAATGGATTTAGGCCCAGATCTATGTACTGGGATGAATGCACGACATTGTTCTGCATTCTGTCCATCAATTTTTTTTTTTTTTTGCATTTGTCACCCCGAGTGGGACGGGTATGCCCAGACGTGAGTCTCGTGTTCTTCATGCCACTGAAGTCAAGCTATCCTGGCTGATGAGGGGTGAAACCCCCAAACCGGTTCTAGTTTGCTTGTTTCCAGTCCAGGGAAGAACTAGCCTGGCAGTTCAGGCTGGACTGTTCCTATTGGATGAAAGGTCAAGACTGATTTGCATATGGCTGGGTCCAAACTGGAATGGCATGGGGAGCTAAAAAAACGATGGATTGGAACTCTGTACTGGGGTGAATGTATGACATTGTTCTGCATTCTGTCCATCAATTGTTCTATTTGCATTCAAAACATTATATAACACTTGCTGCTGAGATCTGTGTGCAACATGGAGGTGAGAGGAAGGAGGACTCACTGTGAGATAGCCTGGTGCGATATTGTGCCTGCTGTGCGGGGCTGTAATTGCAAATAAGTCCAAAGGGGTTCAGATGGTGTCAGCAGACGAATCGTTTGGTAGATTTCCAGGATTACAGCCCCGAACATACTAATGGTGCAGCTGTCTCCTAAGTGCTTCCTTCAGGTGTCTCCATATGGTTCTTGCAGGTGTTTCCCTGTGATTTCTCCCGGATCCTGTTGGTGCCCCTCCACCCCTGATGGTTCATGAAGGTGCTGTCCAGTGGTCCCTTTTGGCATTCCCAATGGTTCCCGGCTTCCACTATGTGTCCCAGTGATTCCACAAGGTGACTCACCATGGTTCCTTTTTGTTTCTCCCTGCGGTTCTTGCACGTGTCTTCTCTGGGTGAATACTTATGATTCCTTCAAGTTTCCTCTCGAGTTCCTCTAGGTACCCTAGTTCCGTGGTTTCTGCCACCCCAATCCTGTGGTTTCTTCCGGAGTCCCTATGTTCCTGCAGGTGCCCCCGTGGATCCTGCTGCTGCCCTTCCTGTGGTTCCACCAGGAGCCCCTGCGATATGTCAGTGCTTCTTTGTAGCACCTTTATGTGTTCCCTGTAGTTTCCTTGGGTACCTCCATTTAGCCCCTGCAGATGTCTCCCAGTGTCTCATGCTGGTGTCTCCCTGTGATACCTGATGGAGTCCATCGGTGTCCCCACCCCCACCCCCCCCCAATTTTGGTGTCTCCCTATTTCTACTGCAGTAGCATCCCTTGATTCAGGTGTCTTCATGTGCTTTCTCTGGGGGTCTTCTGTAGATATCTCCCTGGATTTCTGACTGCAGGGGTAGCCTTGGTTGCCTGGACTGCAGGGAAAGCCGAGGGGGCAGTGCAGGCGGCTCTGCCCTCCTACTCAGGCTGCTTACCAATGGATGACTATGAAATAATATCCAGCAGGTACAAAGGACTATGTAATTTTTTTATTCTTTTGTCTTAAACAAAAGTGACCACAGCTCTTCCCTTCCCAACGCTCTTGGACCTCCCTGATCCAGCTGTTGTATCTGCCAGCGCAATTTAGGGACTCTCAGGCTGTGTGGGATGTGATGGGAGAAAGTTTGGCTCCTCATGGCACAGCAGTGCCAGAGCGGATAATCAAGGGTCCTCCAGGCAGAGGATGCGATGGAAGGTAAGATATGTTTGCTGGTAAATGACATCTCACAATGCTACTGGTACTGGTATGCTTGGAAACCCATTTTAGGTGTGCCCCTGAGCCTGATTTACATATTCCATTGCCTCGTATTTCCCACAACATAATATACTTACATGTAGGGGCTGTCGGTCATCGTTCTTCACACATTGTCTGTTCATCTCTAAGTCTCATCCTCCTTCCTCCCACTTCAGAATCAACCCTCTTGAGCTATTGACTGGCCTGGCTTATACGTTAACACATGCCCAGCGCAATGAGATACACATGCGCTCTGCTCACCTTCACTGACAATCCCACTTCCAGCAAAGCTCAACCACACTTTGCATGTACTCATCCACCTTAGACAGACTGAGCACGCCTGCACTGGCACCCTGAATGCTCCCCGGCGCACTCAGTCCCCCTTGTGCTCCTTCAGCCACACCTTGCCAGATCTCAGTCATGCTGTGGATGCTTTAAACCACGGTGTGGCCACCATTCAGTCACACTGTTCTACTTCCTCAGACGCAACTTTCAGGCCTCAAGGTAAGTCTAATGCTGGTAACCTTCTTCCTCCATTTCACACTTGACACTCCCAGCCAGGCTAAATCAGGCCCTGCAGGGCCTCACCAGCTCACTAAGACAGCCTCTCTGCACTGTGTCGCCCTCAAAACCTCAATCATGGTCAGTCACCACTGCATTACGGAAGCCCACCTTTCAGATTAACCTTTATCTATATGCCGTCATGTAAATTCACATTGATCAACCTCAACCACACACTGCCTGCCCTCCATACTAGATACCCTGTCCAGAGCCTCAGATTGCAATGCTCCACCCCCAGCCAAACAGTACTCTCCTTTGGCCACACTGCACAATTCATGAGGTCAGCTTCTCAGTACAGCTTTTGTAACTCCAAGCATGCCTTCAGCCACACACGCCCAGCCTCAGTTCATCCTTGGCACATTTGCAGACTAATGATAATTACTAATGGTGGTACCAGTTCCTAAGAGGGAGTAGAAAGGTTGCAGCCCCACATGCACAACTGCGGCAACTCCTAAAAGATCTCCACCAAAGAGCCCTCTTTGAGGGCCCGTGAGGGACTGCAGTGCCACCCCCACGAGGAGCAGTGGCCAATGATGATGCTTTACACTCGCAAGGGTGTGTGAGGGCGCAACAGACACAGGAGTACCTCTTCTCATTCACTCCCACTCACACTCATACCTTGTTCTTGGAGACTCCCCGCCCTATCTTGCAACCAAAATAGGCTGCAACCTTTCTACTCCCTCTTAGGAACTGGTACCACCATTAGTAATTAGCACTGGTCCAGGACCTCCTCCAATTAGCTCCTTGTCCCCCTCTCCTTTGAATTGTGGTAACATTTGCAGACTGTCAGTGATGGCTTTCGTGTTCAATACCCCGCTGTCGTCCCTCAGCCACACTGTGCATTGTCAGTTACAAGCTACATGCCCTCAATATGGAGGCTCAATGTGCGTGGCATTAGTTTGCACTACAACTGCCAAAGTGCACCTCCAGCCACTGTGAGCATGGGCTCAACCTTGCGCTCTGGGCCTTAAGTAATTCTCAGCCTTACTTTGCATATTCCCAACAATGTCTACCTGCAGTGGAAAGGGGCAGGTGGGGCCGAAGGAGAGCACCAAGTCCCCAACTTTGGTCCAGAAATTGCAGAAAGTGAAACCCTGTGTTACCATCTGCAGTATTGTTTAAGTAGCAGAACTGTGTCAGGAGTGCCACATTCCTGAAGACTTTTCTGTGGCAGGTCCTTGATCTTCTCTCAGATGCAAGCATAAGATGGCACCGGAGTATTATTGATTTTTGTTTACAGTGCCTAATTTTGGCACCTGTTACTATTGGCAGAGATTTTGAGCCTGATTTGGCTTGTACTCCAAGACGTGACAAGCATCTTTTCAGACTCACTAGTATTTGTGCGGAGACAGTAATTTCAAGGCAATGGATATAGTGGGGCAGCCCTCAGAGCGGGAGTCCAAGGTCGGAGTCTCTCAGATGAGCCTCCTGGTCCTACCTACCTCAGTAGGGGCTAAACAACCTTACAAATTCTCTAAAAACTAAAGGTCACAGGGGCAGTATAGTAAGGAAATAGAATTTTTAAAAACTGAGAAATTCACTGAAAAAAATAAAGGTTACATGGACGTTATGGTTATGAAATAGAATTTAAAAAGCCAAAGAAATTCATTGAAAACCTCAAAGGTTACAAGGATGTTACAGTTATGAAATAGAATTTTTTTTTTAAACTTCGAAATTCACTGAAAAACCCAAAGGTTAGAGGGACGTTATAGTTAGGAAATAGAATTTAAAAAAACTTGGAAATTCATTGAAAAACCCAAAGGTTACAGGGACGTTATAGTTAGGTTCAGATTTTACCCTTACAAAACCAGTGAAATTCAGTTGAGCTTACTATATTTTACGCCCCCAAGATGCACTGCTTATGACCTCACATATTACATTATTATTGAATAGCTTTATTTCGATATATTAGCATGTCATAAAAGCATTACATTACAAAGGTGTAAAAAATACATATCAATGTGACAGTGTACATTAAGTAAAATCTGCAAGTTCAATAATAAAATATCATAATACTAGATTATTTGCCCAGGCATAGGAACAAGTTAAGGGCAGGTTCAAGCAAAAAATATATTACTGAAGCATCAATTTCTGTGCAGATCTTATCCGCCATGCCCAGCCCAGAAATTTTGCCAGACAACAGGCAAAGAAGGGACGAGCATCAGATCGTAATATACGTAATGCCTCCAGGTGCGATCTAGTACCCAGGCTCCTGCATAATGGTTTCAGCCATCTCAAATTGGGTAATGCATATGCGGGACACTCAAACAACAGATGGGCGACAGACTCAACCCTTGAATCACAGAAGGGGCAGTATGGAATGGTTTGCAACAGTGGCTTCTAAGTAGAAGTTAACTGCCCTAAGGGAAGCACTCCCACCCTGAATTTGAAATACAACGATCTGTCACCCGGGTTACAAATCAAGTCCAGGTATGGTTCTCTATAAGGGAGCTCCTTGATTGAAAGAAACTCAACAACAGATTTACATAGATTGGAGTTACTCATTCTCTCATTAGCCACCCATAACCAATACATTTTCTTGAGCATCTGTTTAGATGGAGCTGTTCTATTAGCCCAGGCGTCTCCTAGACCCAATTCGTAGAGAAGCCGCTTTACTTCCCTGAGCCAACCGACCTTGTGCCAGCGGGTAAAGAAAGAAGTTCTCTTAGGGCATCAGCATAACTACACAATTCAGGGACGTTCCAGATCCGGGCCCATAATAGAAGGGGGCGTAGCCTAACTTGTTCACTTATTGGGCGTGTACCTGCATCGAGTAAGAGAGGGAGTGTAGGGGTGCTGTGTGGTAATTTCATAAGATCCTTATGGAAGTTATTTTCGAGGTAGGTTAAGGTGTCAACTCTCTGTACGCCCCACAGTTCCGCACCATACAGTGCCGCACTCACCACCCTTGCTCTGTAGATGTCTAATAATGCCCCAATGGGTTTAAGAGGTGAGGCACGTTGTTCTTTTAGCAGGGCCCCTGTAACCCTCTTGTGAGTCAAAAAGACCTTTTGGTGATGGGCCTTCCAAGTCATGGTGTCACAAAGTCGAATGCCAAATAATCGAACTCCTTGACTCTTTCAAGTGGGACTGAGTCTAGAACGGGAGGGATAACAGATTTCCTAGGGGGGTTTAGGACAAGGAATTTGGTTTTGCTCACATTAATAGCTAGGCCCTTGGTGTCACAAAAGACCTTAAAGCTGGAAAGCAACTTTTGAATACTTGCTGGGGATTTTGAGATTAGGAGGGTGTCATCTGCAAATAGGAGCGTAGGTATTTTTCTACCAGCCAGGGAAGGTGCATCTGTTGGTTGTTGAAGAAGATGCTCCACCACTCCGTTAACATAAAGTGAGAACAGAGTGGGGGCTAGCACGCAACCCTGGCGGACACCCCTATCTACAGGGATGCAGGATGTTTTTTGCCCCTGATCACCCCACCTAATCTGCGCAAAGTTGCTTTCATGGAACTTAATAAGCAATCCCAACAAATAGGAGGGGATACCCAACCCCTCTAAGACATTCCACAATTGGGCTCGTGGGACCAGGTCAAAGGCAGTCCGCAAGTCTATGAAGACTAGATACAAACTGCCATTGCCCAATACGACCACTTTCCAATACAGCATTAATAGGCGAAATGTCTGTTCGATGGTGCCTGTTCCTGTTCTAAATCCGGCTTGGAAATCTGACAAAACCTGATTTTCTTCGGCCCAGTGCAGGATCCTACCTAAGACTAGCTTTCCCGCTACCTTTTGAGTTGAGTCGAGCAGACTAATTGGGCGGTAGTTAGCTGGGTCGTCCCGACAGCCTTTCTTAAAAATCGGGACGACCTCAGCACCCCTCCAGGAATCAGGAAGGCAACCTCCCAACACTGCCTCGTTCAGGAGCGAGGCAATTAATCTACTCCACACATTTTACATTACTGATAACATGGTCAGTGACATTCCTGACGATATCTCAAATGACCTCACTGATTACTTCATCCACAGAACTACTCACACACCCACACAGTTGTTCATACATCCATTGACACCCATACAACCACTCACACACATACAACCATATAATATACGGCGGGGGTACTTTATCCCTTTACATATCATATTAGACAAACGTAATTTACGGGCATGATACCACTCCAACTGTTTGCCCAACTTTGCTTTGGCACCACTTGATTGTGTATCTTGAAAAATATTTTTGTATTCAATCTGACACTGGGATAGAAATCGAAATGCGGGTAATTGGCGAAGTTCAAAGCCTATGCCTTTAGTAGTTCCGTACTTTCGCCATCATGTTCTCCGGCGTCTTTTGCTTCCCAGCCTCCGCTTTCTTGAGCCACATTACCTGGCGTCACTCTTGTCACTGTGCATGCTGTCTGCCCGTGTACCGGTATTAAATGCTCTCTGGTTGAGCAATGTCATTTGATGTCCTTTACGCGAGTCACAAATCCCTAAACGAGCACTGAATGGCCATCCGGGCAGATGCGAGGTTTGTCATTCCACTGTAGCCGCTTCCTCCTTTGCTGCTGCGGTGATAGAAGGGACATCTTTTATCTGACTGGACTCGCGCTGCCCCTTAGGACGCCAAAGCCTTTCCTTAATGACGATCCGCAAGGAACGCGGGGATATGGGGAGGGTAGAGCAGAAGGGGCCGCACAGATATCAATCTGCTTGGAACGAGGCGAGCGGCCTCTTGCCGGAACACGACGGACATTGAAGACTAAAGTTTACGACTGGCACGCCTGCGTGTGCGTGACTTTGAGTCGGAGGCTGAATGACACGGACCTTAATACGGGCGCAGATGGCGAGGGCTGCTCGGAGCCTCGCAGGCGCGTCTCCCGGGCGCCCCGCCAAGGTGGCGCGCTAGAGGAGCGGCCAGGGAGTCCTCGGGACCGGGGTGCCAACAGAGAGGGCTGTTTTCATGTTTTATGGATCTGTGCTCCAGAAGCAGATTGTGTGAGGAGCAATAAAAAGCTAGATGGCAAGCCAGTGCTTCCCTCCTATGATTATAATAAAGCGTATGCAGGCATATTTGCATCAATAAATCATAGCCGGTGTACCGCGTGACTTTAAGAAAGGCAGCGTTAAACAAGCAGCCTGCGGCAGACAATCTAAAGCAATGATTGTTATGGGGCCGTGATATTAAGTTTCAGCCCGTACACCTGCGCAAACTGAGTTGGCCCTTTTAAATGTTTAACGAGAGTTGTGAATTGTGGTTCAAATAAAGAAGGCCCGGCGTGTTACATCAGCTACCCCGTCCTACTCCACCTAAAAACTACGGTATACAATATTCGCTAAAAAAAGAAAAATACACCAACACCATAGACACCTTGCGAGAGCGCCACAAGGGTAAGGCAGGAGGGGCCGGCCCCGGCCCCGGCCAGGGAGGAGACGGCGCTGAGATGCGGTGACTGAACAAAAAGTGTTACTATTTAATCAAAGCCCTGAAAGCATTAAGTTGCCTATTCGGATCATCATGGCATCTGTATGCCCGCATGTCCTAGAGACGCGCCTTTTCTTGTTCTCTGACCGAGTCGACCCACGTGGCCCTCGTTAGGCCGGTGGCTGTTAAAGTGATAATGCGCACTCCCTTTCATCCTGGGGGTCTGATTCGCCAACTGGGTGTTAGTTGATAGAGTCAAGTTTAACGAGGTTAGTGGCTCACACAATGTAATTAATGTACATTATTGAGACAAATAATACTTACACTTTTTATTACAACTGCACAACGAATTGGATGAAGAAAGGGACCCTGGTTTTCCTAGAACTCCTTTGCCCACTCTCAGTTAAGGGAGTACTTATTATTCAGTTCTCCGCGCAGATCGTTCTGGCATTTATCGTGCAGAACGCATTAGGGTGAATTATGTATGTCGATTTCTGAACCGGGCCACTGTTAAATGGACTAACAACGCTTTACAAAGTAAAGGGTTTAGATATACAAATTGGAATCGGTTAAATGGATTTTTGCATAAATAATGTAATCTCATTACTACACTTTGAGTGAACATTAGCATAGCGTTTCCTGCACGGGATGCTGGGGGTCTTCGAAAGATTTATGGGATTTAAAGTATCATCCGTCTGTGAAGACACTGACCAGGGAACGGCTTGAAAGATGCCCTCGGGGTGAGCTGTTGTGTGATGTGTTGAACTCCAAGATTTGAACCCACATGGTTAAAGACCGTGTTGTACTGTGCGCTCGTCTTTTCAAAGCTGTGTTGTGTCGAACTAACAGAACTGCCTTGACAGATGAGTTTAAAAAACAAAAATGTTGATTTTATCTCTTTTTTTTTTTCAATCTTTTAATAGCATTTAGTTAGTACCTGTTCAGTATTTTTCTATTTACGTTTGTCTGTACATTATGCTTCCTATTGCTAAACTGGCTGCATTGTTTTGCTGGTTCCTTGTCAATTCTGCTGGCGAGGTTATTGCACATCTATGAAAAGAGGCGCCTATTTTGGCCGTTTCTATATGCGAAGAGATGGATTTAGAGTACTATGGAAACGCCGCAAAGTTTCTCCTCTCCCCTCACAGTAGCTGTACACCTGGAATAGTGTGTACATTATATGGAATATTGTTACCAATTAGTACAATAGAGAAGGAGAGGCTAGAACTTGGTTAAAAGGAGTGTCAAGATTGAGTAGGAGATAGTAAATTAGTTCACTTGAGAGGGAAGGAAAGAACAAGAAAATGAATAAGGGAGTGGCAGGTAAGAAATGGGAAATTATTAATGTCTCTTAAGGAGGGTGCTTCAAATGTAGAATCGATCTACTGAAATGTTTTCTGGAGAGAGATGCAGGAGAGACCGATAGATAAAACTAAAGCCTGGTGAGAGATGTAATTGGGATTGAGAGAAGCCCAAGGAAGCAATGCGATGAGGGGAAGGTTCAAGGGAGATATGGTAGAGATGGACAGTGGGAAGGGGAAAGTAAATGTTAAGAGTGACAATAGCAAGGGGGTAGAACAGTGGAGGGGCTGGATGGGAGTATGATCTTTATATAAAAGAGAAGAGTAGTTAAAGTTACGTACACAAGTGGGGAGGTGACGGGGAAGCGCCACATGGAGTAGAGAGCAAGAAAGCACATGGACTGCCAAAGAGTGCTGAAAGTAAATTTTAAAGATAAAACAAGCATTGGTAATGTATTGATTTCGCCTATGTAACGAATAAAGAGCTGTTTTCATCAACTGTGCTCTGGAAGAATGAAAGAGGGCCCTGACGGATAACACAGGAGTGGAGACGATATGGTGCAGCGGCCAGAGCTGTCGACTCAAGAGCTAGGGATCCCGGTTTGAGCCTTAGTGGTGCTGCGCAACATCCTGTGATTCTATGCAAATAGAATTATGCTGCAAGAGTAAAAGGCAAAACTTTATAAAAATACAGTTCCACCAAAGCGGATGTTAACAGTATTTCAGCAGCCAAAACTGATTACATAAGCAGAGGAAGAACAAGCATTGGTAAATTCAGGAAAATATGCTACAGCCAATAGAAATGGAGGAAAGGTATGTGGCATGCATAGGAATCAATGAGAAGCCAGGAAAGAGAGGAGGCAATACATGAGAAAATCCAGGTGCTATGGATTGATGCAGCAGCGATCTAGGTGCTCCGTCGATTTCTGCAGCCGCAGACAGGTGATGCGTTGATATTTTGAGACTGATTAATTTCACCAGAGACACTTCCTAAGTTCTTTTACTTATTTTAGGTGTGGGCACTTTGATTTTTCTCTTTTCACATGTGGGTGTTTTTCTTTGGATATCTTTTGTTGATACATATACATTTTATTCAATTCAATAGGGGTCTTCAGTTCACATGTGAGTATTTTGTCCTGAAGCTGGTCTTGTAGATGTACCCACAACAAAAGACCGAAACGTCGACACTCCCAACCCAATTTCATCCATACGATTATATAGGAACTTGTCATTGTTTCTCAATGATGTTTTCCTTTCCAACTAATGCAAGAAATGGGTTCTTACAAAAGTGCTCTTGAGAGAAAAATATCTATGTGAAAATAAGTGTTCTTCTCAGCCACTTTTTGTTCATGTGAAACATGCTTTGTACCCTCATTTGCTTAATTTATATAACATTTGTATTAAAAAAGATCACACCCTCTAACGCCCCTCTTTTTTCTTTTTTTCTTTACGATAAGTTCATTTCAAATTATTATAATTTCAATGTGTAATTCATTTACTAGAAGCCAACAGTAAGGACTCTCACAATTGATTGTACAGTATTGAATAATTTGCATTAAAAAAAAAAAATCCACTTTCTAAAAGTGGCATTTTCAAACACACATTTTAAAAACCATCTTCACTAAAAGATGTATTTTTAAATTCCGAGTTCAGGGAACCTAAACTCCAAATCCTTAACTGTTCCCAATTGAAAGTTGCACTTAAAAAATGTTTCAAGGCAGCTCCAATGATAGCATATTGAAGAGCTAGTCCTTGCAATAGTGAACAAGCATTGGCATAGCCAATAGGTCTCGCCTTTGGGACCTTATAAGTGTTTAGCTATGCAACAGTTGATGTTGTTGCACCAAGGATATTGTGCTGCATAACTAAATACTTCTAAGGTCCCAAAGGCGAGACCTATTAGCTATGCCAATGCTTGTTATGGTCATGCAAGATTGTCGATGCTCAACTTCATAGGATCTGACAGTTGTTGGGAGCGTGGTCAATGTTCTGATGGATCTTGTATTTTGAAATTATTATTTACAGCAACATGAAAATGCTGGATGAATCTGACCAATGCCACACTCAACTTATTAGAGACATCCAGTATTCTTCAATTTTCACTGCTTATTGTGAGGGCCACTTGAATAATGGGATTACGTGGATTCGCCTTTTTTTCCTCCGATAAACATGTATTTGCCGAATTCCCACTTAATTCATCTGTTGCATTATCTGCAGATGTTAGCAAAACAAGTGTTTCTAGCTCAAACTGATCACAAGTTACTAAAAACATGGCAACGTGTTCACGTGCAGCGGAAGGCCCTGTTGCATAGGTTCAGTAGTATTTGGTTGTCAAATTAGCATTAATGTAGTTACATTTTTGCTCGACAGTATAACCACCATCTTTGACAAGTATTGGAAATGCAATAGGGCTCGCATTAGGAAAGTTTGAGCTATTGGTCTGATAAATGAATTTTTTTTATTTATGTGTTTTTTTTAAATAGCTAAATTAATAGCTTTGTCATTTACAATGCCAATAGTTATAACTTTCGCAAATGTGACACCTAAAGCATTTGTAATGCAACACATTTTGTATTTACGTGACTTAGATGTATTGATATTACAAATAACAATGGCTTTACCTTTTTTAAATAATTAATACTTAAATAATTTATTTAATTTGTAATGGCAATAGCTTAAACTTTTGTAAATAACTTTTGTGAAGATTATGTTCAGTGTTTTTTATTGTGACGAAAATCCAAGAACAGAAGTGAAATATTAACATCTTTTTGTGATTTGTAATAAAGCGTGAAAGCTTGAAAACAGCTTGAAACATTGAAAGAACATATTTGAACCAGTGATGCTGTGGTTGCGCTGAGTGATGCTTTGGTTGCGCTGAGTGATGCTGTGGTTCCGCTGAGTGATGCTGTGGTAGCGCTGAGTGATGCTGTGGTGGTGCTGAGTGATGCTGTGGTTGCGCTGAGTGGTGTGTGCATCGGTGGAGCTTAGTGGGTGCATTGGTGGAGCTGTTTGGTGGGTGCATTGGTGGAGCTTAGTTGGAGCATCGGTGGAGCTGTGTGGTGGGTGCATCGGTGGAGGTGTGTGGTGAGTGCCTCGGCGGAGCTGTGTGGTGGGTGCATCGGCGGAGCTGTGTGGTGGGTGCATCGGCGGAGCTGTGTGGTGGGCACATCGGCAGAGCTGTGTGGTGGGTGCATCGGCAGAGCTGTGTGGTGGGTGCATCGGTGGAGCTGTGTGGTGGGTGCTTCGGTGGAGCTGTGTGGTGGGTGCATCTGTGGAGCTGTGTGGTGGGTGCATCGGTGGAGGTGTGTGGTGAGTGCCTCGGCGGAGCTGTGTGGTGGGTGCATCGGCGGAGCTGTGTGGTGGGCACATCGGCAGAGCTGTGTGGTGGGTGCATCGGCAGAGCTCTGTGGTGCGTGCATCGGCCGAGCTGTGTGGTGGGTGCATCGGTGGAGCTGTGTGGTGGGTGCTTCGGTGGAGCTGTGTGGTGGGTGCATCTGTGGAGCTGTGTGGTGGGTGCATCTGTGGAGTTGTGTGGTGGGTGCATCTGTGGAGCTGTGTGGTGGGTACATCTGTGGAGCTGTGTGGTGGGTGCCTCGGTGGAGCTGTGTGCTGGGTGCATCGGTGGAGCTTTGTGGTGGGTGCCTCGGTGGAGCTGTGTGGTGGGTGCATCGGTGGAGCTGTGTGGTGGGTGCATAGGTGGAGCTGTGTCGGTGGAGCTGTGTGGTGGCTGCTTCGTTGGAGCTGTGTGGTGGGTGCCTCGTTGGAGCTGTGTGGTGGGTGCCTCGGTGGAGCTGTGTGATGGGTGCCTCGGTGGAGCTGTGTAGGTGGAGCTGTGTGGTGGGTGCATCGGTGGAGCTGTGTGGTGGATGCAGTGGTGGAGCTGTGTGGTGGGTGCATCGGTGGAGCTGTGTGGTGGGTGCATCGGTGGAGCTGTGTGGTGGGTGCCTCGGTGGAGCTCTGTGGTGGGTGCATCGGTGAAGCTGTGTGGTGGGTGCATCAGTGGAGCCTAGTGGGTGCATTGGTGGAGCTTAGTTGGAGCATCGGTGGAGCTGTGTGGTGGGTGCATCGGTGGAGCTCTGTGGTGGGTGCATCAGTGGAGCTGTTTGGTGGGTGCATTGGTGGAGCTGTGTCGTTGGAGCTGTGTGCCTGGTGCATCGGTAGAGCTGGGTGGTGGGCGCATTGGTGGAGCTGTAAAGGTGGAGCTGTGTGGTGGGTGCATCGGTGGAGCTGGGTGGTGGGTGCATCAGTGGAGCTGTGGGGTGGGTGCATCAGTGGAGCTGTGGGGTGGGTGCATCGGTGGAGCTGTGTGGTGGGTGCATCGGTGGAGCTTAGTGGGTGCATTGGTGGAGCTTAGTTGGTGCATCAGTGGAGCTGTGTGGTGGGTGCATCGGTGGAGCTGTGTGGTGGGTGCCTCGGCGGAGCTGTGTGATGGGTGCATCGGTGGAGCTGTGTCGGTGGAGCTGTGTGGTGGGTGCATCGGTGGAGCTGTGTAGGTTGAGCTGTGTGGTGGGTGCATCGGTGGAGCTGGGTGGTGGGTGCATCAGTGGAGCTGTGTGGTGGGTGCATCGGTGGAGCTGTGTGGTGGGTGCATCGGTGGAGCTTAGTGGGTGCATTGGTGGAGCTGTGTGGTGGGTGCATCGGTGGAGCTTAGTTAGTGCATCAGTGGAGCTGTGTGTTGGGTGCATTGGTGGAGCTGTGTGTTTGGTGTCTCAGCGGAGCTGTGTGGTGGGTGCCTCGGTGGAGCTTAGTGGGTGCATCGGTGGAGCTTAGTGGGTGCATTGGTGGAGCTTAGTTGGTGCATCAGTGGAGCTGTGTGGTGGGTGCATCGGTGGAGCTGTGTGGTGGGTGCCTCGGCGGAGCTGTGTGGTGGGTGCATCGGTGGAGCTGTGTCGGTGGAGCTGTGTGGTGGGTGCATCGGTGGAGCTGTGTAGGTTGAGCTGTGTGGTGGGTGCATCGGTGGAGCTGGGTGGAGGGTGCATCAGTGGAGCTGTGTGGTGGGTGCATCGGTGGAGCTGTGTGGTGGGTGCATCGGTGGAGCTTAGTGGGTGCATTGGTGGAGCTGTGTGGTGGGTGCATCGGTGGAGCTTAGTTAGTGCATCAGTGGAGCTGTGTGTTGGGTGCATTGGTGGAGCTGTGTGTTTGGTGTCTCAGCGGAGCTGTGTGGTGGGTGTCTCGGCGGAGCTGTGTGGTGGGTGCCTCGGCGGAGCTGTGTGGTGGGTGCCTCGGCGGAGCTGTGTGGTGGGTGCATCGGTGGAGCTGTGTAGTGGGTGCGTCTGTGAAGCTGTGTGGTGGGTGCATCTGTGGAGCTGTGTGGTGGATGCATCTGTGGAGCTGTGTGATGGGTGTATCTGTGGAGCTGTGTGGTGGGTGCATCAGTGGAGCTGTGTGGTGGGTGCATCGGTGGAGCTGTGTGGTGGGTGCCTTGGTGGAGCTGTATAGTGGGTGCCTCGGTGGAGCTGTGTGGTGAGTGCATCGGTGGAGCTGTGTGGTGGGTGCATCAGTGGAGCTTTGTGTTGGGTGCATAGGTGGAGCTGTGTGGTGGGTGCCTCGGTGGAGCTGTGTGGTGGGTGCATCGGTGGAGCTGTGTGGTCGGTGCATCGGTGGAGCTGTGTAGGTGGAGCTGTGTGGTGGGTGCATCGGTGGAGCTGGGTGGTGGGTGCATCGGTGGAGCTGTGTCGGTGGAGCTGTGTGGTGGCTGCATCGGTGGAGCTGTGTGGTGGGTGCATAAGTGGAGCTGTGTGGTGGGTGCATCCGTGGAGCTGTGTGGTGGGTGCTTCGGTGGAGCTGTGTGGTGGGTGCATCGGTGGAGCTGGGTGGTGGGTGCATCGGTGGAGCTGTGTCGGTGGAGCTGTGTGGTGGCTGCATCGGTGGAGCTGTGTGGTGGGTGCATCGGTGGAGCTGTGTGGTGGGTGCCTCAGTGGAACTGTGCGGTGGGTGCCTCGGTGGAACTGTGCGGTGGGTGCCTCGGTGGAACTGTGCGGTGGGTGCATCGGTGGAGCTGTGTAGGTGGAGCTGTGTGGTGGGTGCATTGGTGGAGCTGTGTGGTGGGTGCATTGGTGGAGCTGTGTGGTGGGTGCATCGGTGGAGCTGTGTGGTGGGTGCCTCAGTGGAGCTCTGTGGTGGGTGCATCGGTGGAGCTTAGTGGGTGCATTGGTGGAGCTGTGTGGTGGGTGCATTGGTGGAGCTTAGTTGGAGCATCGGTGAAGCTGTGTGGTGGGTGCATCGGTGGAGCTCGGTGGTGGATGCATCTGTGGAGCTGTGTGGTGGTGCCTCTGTGGAGCTGTGTGGTGGGTGCATCTGTTGAGCTGTGTGGGGGGTGCCTCGGTGGAGCTGTGTGGTGGGTGCCTCGGTGGAGCTGTGTGGTGGGTGTTTCGGTGGAGCTGTGTGGTGGGTGCCTCGGTAGAGCTGTGTCTTGGGTGCATCAGTGGAGCTGTGTGGTGAGGTCATCTGTGGAGCTCTGTGGTGGGTGCATCGGTGGAGCTGTGTCGGTGGAGCTGTGTGGTGGTTGCATCAGTGGAGCTGTGTGGTGGGTGCATCGGCGGAGCTGTGTCGGTGGAGCTGTATGGTGGTTGCATCAGTGGATCTGTGTGGTGGGTGCATCGGTGGAGCTGTGTCGGTGGAGCTGGGTGGTGGGTGCATCTGTGGAGCAGTGTGGTGGGTGCATCTGTGGAGCTGTGTGGTGGGTGCATCTGTGGAGCTGTGTGGTGGGTGCCTCAGTGGAGCTGTGTGGTGGGTGCATCGGTGGAGCTGTGTGGTGGGTGCATCGGTGGAACTGTGTGGTGGTTGCATCGGTGGAGCTGTGTGGTGGGTGCATCGATGGAGCTGTGTAGGTGGAGCTGTGTGCTGGGTGGCACTTTTAATAAATTGAATAGAAATTCAACTAAAACCTATATATAGCAGAAGAGGAGAAAGCTCTAGTAACGGGATTCAGGATGAATGTATTCCTTTGAAGCAAATCGCCAGCATGTGAAAGGTGTAAAATAGCAATCAGCATAAAACGAAAATGCCAGCAAAAGACTTTATAAAATTCTGTGTGGCCCTGAAAAAATAATTAGAGCGTTTAATTATATCATGACCAACAACGGTTATTGTTTCAAGAGCAGCGTGCGAGATGGTTAGGCTGCAATATAAATAGGGGCTGGGAGCAGCAGTCTTTGATGTGCCGGCCGGCCGGCCGGCCATGCAGTGAATAATTAGGGGAGGAGAAATGCCGGCTGGGGGAAGCTTGAGATGCCTGAGGAGGCTGGTGACTTTGATGTGCACGCGCTCTCGGGCACTGCAACAAATCGCCGAGATGGTTAAACTCTGTTTAAGCCACAATATAGCTCGCCAGCTATGCGCTTGAGCGCATCAGCAGGCGAGCCCTAAAAAGTACAAAATAATGAAGTGATAACAAAACGTGCTGCATAATTTACTATTTCATGCTGCAGCCATGATTACTGAACACAGGCAGAGCCCTCCTGAGCCCCCAGCTCCTTGAGAAGGAGGGCGCTCGGCTCCGCATCTTCATTGTCCGCCCCGCGCCGACGAGGTCCAGCTCCGGGGCCCCGTGGCCCAGCTGAAGCAGGAAGGCACTGAGCAGCCCAATGGAAGGATGAAGGAGATGGTGGGAGATTGCTGCGTGTGCTCCGATGAGAGGGGATGGGCTGAGAACCCACTGGTCTACTGCGACAGCCACGGCTGCAATGCAATGTGGCCATTCACCAAGGTGCAGAGACTGGGGCACTGCTGCGGTGGCGGGAAGGAGGTCGGATGGACTGTGGTCTTTGTGTGTGTGCATGTGTGCGAATAATGGAGGACAGAAGAAAGCAAGCCCGAGAGACAAACGGAGAAGGGGGGATGAACACATGGGAGAGACGGTGAGATGAAAGGAGGATGGAGAAGATGCGAGTGGAAAAGAAAGAGTGGTGGAGGCGTTCGTCCTGAAAATGCCAAGTCTTTTCATCCGTCGAAGCATTATTTCCTCTTGACTCAGATACCAGGAGCACAGGAAGACGGTCTTGACTGAGAGTGGCACCAATGCCAGAGGGGCAAGGAACAGGAGCAGGTGGACCAATAAAGGACACAAGAGAGATGAGTTACGGTGGCTGTGGCACCAGTGCCAAAGGCACGGAAAGGGACATTGAAGGAGAAAGGTGCACCCCTGTCAAGGAAGACGAGGAAGCGGCTATCAGTGACACCAGTGTCATGGTAAGAAATAAGAGATGGATGGCTGGGACGCTCGTACTGGGGACGCAACAGGGCTAAAACGGTGACCGGTGCAAGGGAACAGCACTAGGAGACAGGGAAGTGGAAGTGGTGTGCGCGCAAGAGAGAGGGGGGAGCAGTAGGTGAGCCCGGGAGTGGTGCGCGCGAGCGCAGTCTGCTCATCTTCAAGCACTGCACTCGTGCTTGTGGCGTGCTCCTGCTCGCTCTCGCAAGGTGGATGTCGCCACAAGCACGAGTGTGCTTGAAAATGACTGGAGCGACTGCGTAGGCGAGACCTAAAAAGGAAACAAGCTAAAGTTTGGTTTAGATATTCAATGGGGTCAAACGCTCAAGTGGTGACAGGTTCCACGTTTTTTGTGCTTCATTAAAACTGCCAAACGTCTTTTGCTAAAAAAAAGGGCTTTTGCTATAAAAAAAAAATCTCGGCACTGGTGGAAGATAAGAGTCAGCAGCTAAGGAGATAAATATGATACCCAGACACTAAGCTTAATTTGCTGCTGTGGATGGAAATGCCACCAGCTTGTGGCTGTGTTTTGTGTTGAAGCACAAATCCCAAGTGCATTAGGCATCCTCCACAGGTTTAACCACTTCCCAAATAGCATGACCATTTGTCCTATGATTTAGCTACGTGCACAACTGTACGTTACATTTATGTGCATAATTAAACCAAACATACCAGCATTGCCAATGCCTGTTTAGTTGGTTCCTAGCTTTCACAGCGATTTTAGCAACACGTAGCGTTCAGATGTTTTTTCTTTGCATTTTGGTACTTGCGGTCCTGATTTTATCCATACTAATAATATAAAGAGACAGCCTAAACCTTTGAGGCGGGTAAACTCAAAAAGTACAGCACCAATCACAACACCCAATACAGCGTTGGAAGCTTTGCAGCAGAAGGACATAGGCTATACAGACGCCCACCATATACATTTAAAAGGTAAAAGAACCGTGCCAGCAAAGTAGTCCCTTGTGGGCGTGTCTGCGTTGTGCTCTGGGTGTGTGCTGGGGGCGTGACAAACGCTGGGGGCGTGTGGTACGTTCCGCCCTTCATGCCATGTCTTTTATCGTGTGCTAATCCCACCCTGCTCCCTTTAAATACCCCTGCACCCCATAATCATAACCCACCCTTACTCCTTAAAATACCCCAACACCCTTAAACACTAACCCATCTTAACCCTATAAATATACCCTGTACCCCAAAACCCAAACCTATCCCTAAACGCTAAAAATACCACTGTACCCCAAAACCCAAACCTAGCCCTGAACCCTGTAAATACCCCTGTACCCCAAAACCCAAACCAAGCCCTGAACCCTAAAATACCCCTGTACCCCAAAACCCAAACCTAGCCCTGAACCCTTAAAATACCTGTGTACCCCAAAACCCAAAACTACCTCTGAACCCTAAAAATACCCCTGTACCCCAAAACACAAACCTAGCCCTGAACCCTTAAAATACCCCTGTACCCCAAAACCCAAACCTACCTCTGAACCCTAAAAATACCCCTGTACCCCAAAACCCAAACATAGCCCTGAACCATGAAAATAACCCTGTACCCCAAAACCCAAACCTACCCCTGAACCCTAAAATACCCCTGTACCCCAAAACCCAAACCTAGCCCTGAACCCTAAAAATACCCCTGTACCCCAAAACCCGAACCTACCTCTGAACCCTAAAAATACCCCTGTACCCCAAAACCCAAACCTAGCCCTGAACCATAAAAATAACCCTGTACCCCAAAATCCAAACCTACCCCTGAACCCTAAAATACCCCTGTATCCCAAAACCAAAACCTAGCCCTGAACCCTAAAAATACCCCTGTACCCCTGTACCCCAAAAGCCAAACCTAGACCTGAACCCTTAAAATACCCCTGTACCCGAAAACCCAAACCTACCACTGAACCCTAAAAATACTCCTATACCCCAAAACCCAAACCTAGCCCTAAACCCTAAAAATACCCCTGTACCCCAAAACCCATACCTATCCCTAAACCCTAAAACTACCCCTGTACCCCATAACCCAAAACTATATCTGTACCCTTAAAATACCCAAACACCCCAAAACATATACCTCAGTACCCAAAAACATATACCCCTATACTCATACTCACCTTATCCAAACATTAAAAATAACACATGCTTTTACCATTCATGCATTTACAACAAATTTCGTTGTAAATGTATGTGTGGTAAAAGCATATAAAATGTAATGCCATACGTTATAATGGCATTGCGGAGTCATGGTACTTTCGTAATGAAAGTATGCGAAGTGATGGTATGTGGAAAGAAAGTTGCGGAATAATGCGTGTTTACCCTCCCCTGGTAAGTACATTGGTGGCAAGGCGGCCCACATCCCCAGCAACATACTCGTATTTTTTCACCACCGATTAGAAAAATGCACAGGTCTCTCTCATTGATGGCCAGCACCGACATACACTTATAGACACACCTCCCGCCAAAAGTTCTAGAATTTCGAACTTTAGAGCTGGGGAGCTACGTTCGAATCTCGCCATAAGCTCAACATCCTGTGATTCCAGGCAAATCGATTTGTCTCCCCGTGCCTACCACAAATGAATGTGTTCTTCTGTAATGTAAATTGTGCTCATGCCATGTTGTCGAGTTCGCGCTATATAATATTACAAGGAAAAATAAAGTAGGGAAACTCGAGTCACACACTACTGAACGCGCACTCTTAAGTGCATCAGCAGTGCACTGTGAATCAGAGCGTTTCACAGGCCTGTCACAGATAAGAAATGCTATCAAAACGAAATCCTACAAAACAATATACTACTGGCCGGCAGCAATTCATACCCGGACAATGTCGGGACGGGCTGCTAGTACTGCTATAAAGAGGACAAAGTATTAAAATACGTAAAGTATAAACCGGAACTACGTAAGCGCTACTCTTGTATGGAACACGGAAGCTCGGGAGAAAAGGTTTCCTTCTCCTTCTTGTTGACAAATGGGAGCCCACTAACTAATTCCAGTACCTCTCAAAAAGAACACCAACACCCTTCCACACACACTCCCGGCGTGAAAACCACATAGCTAAGAGCCCTGACCCACAGCCACATGAGCAAATAATGCACAGTTTTGAAGACAAAACAACTGATATCCTGTTTCTTGAAAAAGCGTGGGCCAAAGGAAATGCCAGAATAGTCCTAGGGCTAATTGAAATTGTCTTACTTAACTTAATGGGGCTATGTTGTGGGATGTGTCCTGAAAGAGGCATATTCTTCGTCAGAGAAAACACATTGAGAAAAATAAAACATGAAATGAATCAGCAAAGGGACAGAACCAGGGCAACTACACACTCACTCGGGAGGCACATTTAAAATCCACACAATAAAACAGGCAGTTAAAAAAACACAGAACCATCAAAATATTTTGCAAAATGCACGTGCCGCGTGGCATCTTGAGAAGTATGAGAACGTAGACTTCGGATATTGTTGCAAAAGGTTTAGGCAGAGCACGTGGCCATGAAAATGTAAGCCAAAGTTCATTAGTTGAAACCACAGCTAACTTGCGTCTCACAAACAGGCTTCCGGGATTGAGAAATTTGATTATGTGCCCAGCGACTGCAGGCAGTCATTTTGCCAACTAAAGTCGATGCAGTATATAGTCCCACGAGAGACACAGATGCCTTCAGATGTGTGTTATGATGGAGCAACGCCTCTCCATCATCTTCCCCGGCAATGTGCGTCACCAGGAATGTGTGTGGTGTTCTTGAAATTATTTTAACGGTGCTTAGCAAGAAACAACTTTTTCTGTATGTGCAAAAAAGCATTGGCCGCGCGAAAAAGAAAATGTTTTTTTTTTAAACGTGAGTTGTGCGCACGATCGACTTAAAAGGTGCTGTGCATGCGCTCGATGATAAGCTAGTCACCAGGAAAGTAGCACTTTCCCAAGCAGCTACCTAATGTCTCCGGCAAGACCAGCGCATGCGCTGGATCAGGCCTAGACCTAGAAATTTACAGTAGTTCACTATCAGGACATGTAAGACACACCATTGCATGTCCTACCTTCATTGCATGTCCTACCTTTCACATACACTGCACCCGCCCATGGGGTCCCTTGGGCTTACCTTAGAGGGGTCTGACATGTAGCAAAAGGAAAGGTTAGGACCTGGTGTAGGAAGCTGGCTCTGCATACACTATACCAAAGCAAGGTAGGCAGAGGTAAAAGTAGATCATACCTTACTCTCGATTTGTGGTAGTGTGGCTTTATCAGAGGTTAGTGTTACGCTTTTATTGTACGCACTCAGACAGGAAATTATGTCACACGCTCAAAGGCTGAATTCAGACCAATTTGTTCGTATACAAATATTATTTAGTTGTATTTTTATTTTTAGAACCAAGTCAGGCCTGGTACAGGTAAATGAATAATACTTGAATACCGTTGAAATGCTTGTATGCAGTAGAATGCAATTGGATGGTTTACAGGTAAGTCCACAGTCAAAAAGGACTTTTCAAATTACTGTGTACATTACTTTTCAGATCACTTTTTAAGTTACTTTTTCTACTCAGGTGATATGCCTAGATATTACACTGTGACATTTCCTAGTGAAAAGGTAAGTAAATCAGTTTTTGTACATTTGCAGTTTCTTAGGGTTTCATACACACTAACTCCACATTTAGAAGATTGTTCTCAGGAAAGCAGTCAATGCAGTCCAATGGGAAAAAGATGTGTTATCAGTTTATTGATAAGTTTTGGAGTTGGTATTCTGGGGTTAGAACCAGGGTTCCTCCAGGGTTGAGGATGCACTCTCAATGCACCCTCAGCGGCACTAGGGAGGCCGGGTGCAGAGTGCTGAGGCCCAAAGTTATCCAATGTGGGATAGGGGGCCTCCGGTTGGTGGCTGCTCACGGGCTTTGGGAGAAAAGCCCCTGGTGTTAGGTTCAGGGCAAAGGGGGATCCAATTCAGCACACAAGGTGCACCCGCAGCGGCACAGGGATGCCTGGGCGTTGTTTTGGCATTGGGCGCCCTGTTGATTTCAGTGGGGATTCTCCGGTTGCAACAAACACTGCAGTCTTAGGGACGAAGATCTTCTGGAGGCAACTACCGGTTAGAGAGGTAAGTTGGGATGCTGGGACACTATTGGTTGGGCCACCCAAGGTTGTGGAACGTAGGTTGCAGGAGTGTCTTTTGGCATTGGGTTTCTCTTCCTGGCTCGTGTCACGGTTGGAGGGGTCCTACAGAAAATGGGTGCAGGCGTCGGTTGGAGACTTGAGACTGGTCCGGGAGCACCAGATCCCAGGTCAGGATCTCCAGGGAAACCTCCTCATGGTGTTGGGCCACTCGAACTTGGGCTGTGGGCGGCGGGTGCAGACTCGCAGATTTGGTCAACGCCCAAATCTGTGGGTGAGCAAATCCGGTGCACACAAGAGACAAAGTTTGGTTTGGGAAGGCAGGGCACGTCCTCTGGGTTCCTGGGGGCTGCTGGCTGCAGGACACACCGGGATTTCACTGTAGCAGGTCGGGACAGGCAGGTAGGGCCAGGTCCAAGTCAGTTGGTGTCCTCCTCCTCTTCCTCTTCAGTACGGCTCTTTGGTCTGCCTTCTTCTAGTTTCTTCTTGTCTGAGGAGGCAAGGTTCAGGGTTGCCTCTAAATACGACATTTAGAACAATGGGTCCCTTCCTTGGGGTGGGTACACCCTCTATTATGCCACCCCACCAGTGGGAGGGGGAATAAGCCTCACTCTGGTTGGCTGGGTCTCTCCATCTTGAAGATGGCGGGGATTGCGAGTTGTGCTTCACCTCGCCATCCCCCATCTGAGGGGTAGGGTTGGCAAAGGTGGGCACATCTCTCTGCCTAACTTGGTTTTCCTACTGATTCTCCTTCCCAAAGTGGGGGTCAGAAACGGTGGTGGCCAGTTGCTGGGAGCAGCAAATGGCTGGCGTAGCTCACAAAGGCGGCAAGCCTTTGAAGCTTCCCCTTTGTGGACTCAGCCCATCCTGGGGGAGGAGGCTTGGCACCTCGTCCCAGGATGTGCGTTGTTTCAGGACCCCGAGAGCGGCAGTCTCTCGACCCAGGGATCCAGAAACATGTTTGGTGGTGGCAGGACACTAGAGTTAGGTCGTTTTTTCAGGGGGCATCTCTAAGATGCCCTCTGAGTGCATTTTTATCATTAAATCCCACACTGGCATTAGAGCACTACCCACCCTCCTGGGAGTTCTCATCACTAAGGCAGAAGAATCTGGACAGACCATCAGCATTGGCGTGTTCTGTACCAGGGCAGTGTTTCACCGTAAAGTCCACCCCCTGTAGGCAAATGGACCAATTCAACAGTTTTGGGTTCTCATCTACATTAAGCATCGACGGGCCTGTGGTCTGTCTGAACCCAGAAGTGAGTCACATAGCCCCTGCCAAATCCCCCATAATAGCCGATGAGACCTAAAAAGGCTCTCACCTCTAACTGGGTTTTGGGATGGTTCCAAGCCAGAATAGTGTCAATATTAGATTGTAGGGGCACCACCTGGCCACTTCCTACCTGGCGCCTTTGTATATCACAGACCTCTGACCTATCTGGCACAGATTTGCCTTGATAGTGAGGCCTGCCTTCTGCAGAGGCTTCAACCCTTCCCAAATACGGGGGAAAGTGCTCTTCCCAGCTGAAACTGAATACTGCAATGTCATCCAGGTAGGCAACACTGAAATCCTCCAGTGCAGCCAACACCTGGTTGACCAACCCCTGAAAGGTGGCAGGGGCTTTCTTCAACCCAAAAGGGATCACCCGGGACTGGTAGTACCCGTCTGGCATTGTAAAAGCAATTTGCCAGTACCCAGACGTTAAATCAAGCAAACAGAGGAATTTGGCAGCTCCCAGACGAGATATGAGCTCATCAGTTCTGGGGATAGGGTGCTCGTTGGTCCTGGTGATGGAACTGAACCTCCAGTAGTCCACACAGAAGCAAAGTTCAAGTGTGGCACCGGGTGCAGCAGCTTTTAGGACCAAGACCACTGGGCTAGAACAAGGACTGTTGGAGGGCTCTATCACCTCTAACACCAGCATTTTGGCAACCTCTTCCTTGATGCTGGCTTTGACCCTGTCAGTCAGTCTGTAAATTCAGTAAAGCCAGTCTGGACTGTCCCCAGATGCCACATGATGGGTTCACCAATGTGTGACACCAGGGGTAAGGGAAAACAGAGTGGCAAACTGCCCCAGCAGCTGGCAACAGTCCCTCTGCTGTTCTAGAGTCAGTGTAGGGGAAAGGTTCACACCTTTCACTGATCCATCGTGCTCCTTGGCAGATAAGAGGCCAGGAAAAGGCTCACTCTCCTCTTCTACCCCATCAGCTGTTGCCATGAGCATGTTCACTTCAGACCTCACAAAGTGAGGTTTGAGGCGCTTGACATGTAGGACCCTCAAAGGGTTCCTGGGAGACTGCAAGTTCACCAGGTACGTGATAGTACTGGGGCCATGACCCACACTTTCTGGCCAGGCTGAAACTCCACCAGAGTAGCTTTCTGGTCAAAACAATGTTTTGCTTCCTCCTGGCTTGCCTTCAGGTTCTCCTGAGTGAGTTTTCTGAAGTGGACAGTCTGGTTTTTGAAGGACCGCATGTAGCTAAATGCATCCTGGAGAGGTTACTGGGAGCTTTCTCCCAGCCTTCTTTCACCAAACTAAGAAGTCCCCTTACAGGGTGCTCAGACAGCAGTTCAAAGGGGCTGAACACTAGTGAATTCTGCAGTACCTACCTGTAAGCAAACAGAAGGGATGGTAAGATGTCCTTCTTATGCATCATGGAGTCTGACAGACCCCCAATCATGCCTTTCAAGGTCCGGTTGAATCTCTCGACCAATTGTTACCTTAAGGGTGGTAAGGAGTCATGAACTTGTAGGTCACATCACACTTCTTCCACAGAGACTTCACGTACTGGGATATGACGTTGGTACCCCGGTTGAATACCACCTCTTTGGGAAAACTCACACAGGAAGAGATCCCCATCAAAGCACTGCTCAACACTGGAGTTGTTGTCCTCAGAGGGATAGTGCCTGGGTACCGGGTGGCGTGGTCCATCAAGACCAGGCTATACCTATTGCCCATGGCTATCTTGGGGCCCAGAGGTCCCACAATGTCAATCCCCACACTCTCAAAAACCGTGCTCAAACAGGGAAAGGTTAGAGAGGAGCCTTACATCTCCTCCCACTCTTACCACTTGCCTTGCAAGTTTGGCAAGACCGGCAATGCGCATCGGAGTGCTTTTGCATTTGTGGCCAAAAGAAGTGGGTGACAATCCTTTCAAAGGTTTTGTCCTGCCCCCAAGGTCCTGCAAAGAGACGTCATGAGCCAGCTCCAGTAGGATGGTTCTGAAATTCTGGGGTACCACCAGCACACTGGCTGACTGATGCTCAGTAACCTTAGGCTCACTATACAGGAGAGCATTCTCCCAGTAGTTCCAGTGTGATCCAGACTGATTACCGGCAGCCTGGTTTGCAGCCTTAGCTGCAAACCAACAAGAGAAGGGCATTCCTGCTGCTTTTTGCAGATATCTTCCCTGGTGGGACCCCCTTCCAACTGCCAATGGGTCAGCTCAGGTAAGTCTACCAGTTCAGCCACTTGTTCCCCTGTAGGTTCTGGGGCATGCCCCTCAAGGCCAGCCTCCTCCCGTACCGTGGGAACTTCTGGGTCAAGTTTTCCACACCCCCCGCCCCTCCTCTTTCTGGCCCGCACCTGGACACTCTTTCAGGAGTCCAGGTCCTCTTGATCACCCTTTCTGGTCACACACGCACACTCTAGCAGACTCACCATCTCCATGTGTGACCTGCATTCCACCTCTCTCCAAGGGGAATCCTCCAGGTCGTTCCCTAACAGACAGTCAACAGTCATTGTCGGACTCATAGCTAAGTTCCTGGTACCTGAGACACCACCCCCCCATTCAAAGGGAATGTGTGCCACCTTACACAGGCACACAGAGTTGTCTGCAGCAACCACTTGGTGAAGTGCATTGGAGATCACTTCCTATTCAGACACCAGTCATACTGGCTCCAGTGTTTTACAGAGCCTCCATCCTCTGTCCATTGGGGGTCACCCACTTCCTGTATTTCTTATTGTTCTCAGGCAGGGAGGTTCCTGGGACCATCTCACTATCCCCAAGTGAGACAAGGGTCATCTAGGCTGCTCCCACCCTTCACTTGAAACCAACCCCCCCCCCCCACCCCAAGCGCTACGCAGATGAACCCATGTGACTGCACACCTGAGGGTGCTGGTATCCACTTGGGACATTTGGGGTCCCCCTCATGTGACCTTCCTGACCACATTCATAACACTTGCGGGGACCCCACTCTGAAAGCCTCCTTGCAGAGTTCCATGGCTTCTTATCACCTGGGGGACGGGAATCCTTACAGTGGGAAATAGATTAGGGCCCTTTTGAAAACTCCTTCTGTTTACTCTTGTCCCCCCCACTCTTCTGCTGGGGAACATGCCCACCCTTGACAGAGTCTCCCACTTACCCCTTGTGGACCCTGGTGCTGATCCAGCTGTAGACTCTACAGCTAGCTTCTTGGGATCAATAAGCCTACTGTTAACCAGGTGCTTCCGCAGCCCTGGCAAACTAGTTTTAGACAAGTGCTCCCAAGCAATCAAATCTTAAAGCCCTTGATAATCAGTTACCTCGCTGCCCTTTATGCAACCATCCAATGCTCTGCAGAATGAAGCAACATATTCAGCCCATGTATGTGACTCAAGTTTTCTAAAGGCCCTGAACTTCTGTCTTTACATTTCTGGGATTAACCCATACCTCCTGGTCAGGACTTCTTTCATCAGGGGAACCTCACCTTATCCTTATCAGGCAAGCTATCCGTGTCCCTCCCTTCTGCAGGGAAGTGGTTCCATAAGCCCGCCCCCCTAGTCTCTCTCAGGGACCCTGTGGGACAGCATTGCTACCTCATACCTCTTAGACCAATGACCAATGTCATCCCTTACCATAAAATCTTTTACTCTTTCCTTAGGTATATGTACTTTCCCTTCTGTGTGCACTGAAGACATGCTGCCACCATTGGAACTGGACACCACACTCTTGGCTTTTATGTCCAGCTTCTTCAACCCTCTTGCATACTTCAAAAGCATTTTCTTTTCTTCTATTGCAAGTTTCTACTTTTCTATTTCCATCCTGAGCTTTTCAAGCTCAAACACATGCACTCTGCTCCTATGTTTGTCTTCTAGCTTCTCTGGAGACAGCCCTTTTAAAAAGATACTGCTGCCTGGAACCCTCCACTCAGACAGGTCCTGGCCCAACAGCCTATCCTGCTGCCTGTTTAAATTCTCAGCCTCCCCCACAGGTTTCTCTGAATGGACACTTGCATTCCTAACTTCCAACCAGGCCCTCCGCCACCTTTTGAAGCTCCTCCCACCTGGTGAGGTTTCCCATTGGGACTTTAAACTTTTTCAAGATTGATTTAAACTGTGACACAGTGTAGGGATCCACCCTCTCCTCCTCAAAATTCAAAGATTCAACTGAAGCTGCCTTAGACATAATGGAATTGGAAGTTCAACACCTGGTAGAAAATACCCAAAAATGCAAAAACAGCCAAAAAAGAAAAGATCAGTATGTGGTAGCATAGTGGTCTGCACTATTCAGCAGTGTACACCAATTTCATTACAAGACCGGAGGCTACCATTATGCATACAACTTTTAATGCACTCCAAGCATAGCCGCATACATCACAAAGCAATGGTTCCAACTTAGAACATTATGAACCAACAATAGTAACAAGCACTAGGCAATCAGCCTCTTTTAAATGCGGCTCCAAGCAGATAAGTCAACTTCTTATTTCCTCCTAAAACGTCTGGTCTTATTTAACTATATGTTACTATCCGTTTAATACTTTTATACCTCTATTGTATTATTAACAAGATTACACATGTTATAACTACCTTTTCTCCCTACAGCAATTTTATCGCCTTTTCCTTTGATTTATACTGTTTTCGGCTAAAACCCGCCGCCTACCCTTCCCCATGCTCGGATTTCCGACCTCCAATTTACGGAGGTCGGCTTCTGCCCTTATTCCACAGTTTATTTGATTTTAAATACCGTCCTTGAGCCTTTCCGAAAACTCCCTCATGTTTCAATAACCGGGGAGAGGTTCGCCGCTTTAGGCACCTCTCCCCTGTTTCCGCCAAGCTTGCTTAGCCCCCGACGACTCTCATCTATATCCAAATCATCAGCAAAGCGCGTTACCAATTGCGAAGATCACAGGCAAGGCGCGTTAGAGGAGTGCACCTTGGCGACACCTGCGTCGCGTACGCGTGTTGCCAAGGGGCTTTCCTCTCCGTCTCTCTACGACAAAAACAGCTGATTCAAGACGCGAGCAACCGTTTACATTCGCGCTCGAGCGTCTAGTCAGCTGGTAGTCTCTACACCTCGCTTTTTTGGATCGTTTTTTCAAGATTAACCCTCTAACTCTTCCCTCATTATTTCTTTGGGCCCAACCACCCCCATTCTTATTGAATATATATATATTATATTAAAAAAAAAAGAAGGGAAAGGGAATATTGTTTATCTGTTTTAAAAAAAAAATAATAATAATATATATATATACAGTTAATTATTTATTATCAAGGGATCAGACTCTCTTACTTACCATGTCTGACTCAGATTCTGATCAAGCTAACGCTGCCGAATCTGATTTCCCCAATGAAGCCATCAAAAATCTTATCCATAAAGAAATGAGATCTTGTATGTTTTCCACACTCTCCCAGGTTATGTCTTCAAAAAGGTCTTTCCTTCATGAAGAGGAGGATTTTTCTGATTTAGACATAACGGACGAGAATGAACTTAACGAATCAAGGGGTAAGAGGCATAAAAAAAATATATTGATTTTACCCCAGAGAGCACGGGAGGTCCAAGTACCTCAAGATTTACAGGAGGTCATTGCACCTCATTTGCCTCAAGTGTCCCTTGCGGCACAAAATCGAAAGGTGTCCTTCGCGGCACAAAATTAATAGGTTTCCCTCGCGGCACAATAAATCAAAGTGCTCAAGATAATGATCTCTTTTACTTCTATAATGATAATGACGATGGCTCTGAATTCCCGGACAAATACATCCTTGATCTCGATAAGGATGATCAGGATATTGATTCCCTTCTCTTAAGTGATAATAATGTCCCATGCTCATCTAAGGATAGTATTTTAGACCCCTTGGGCGAGGAAATGTTCTCCCCGTTCAATATTAAACACCCTAGGAGTTCCGAGTGGACCCCACATGAGCATGTATGTAAATTTATCACTAAATGGCTTAGAAATCCCTTGGAGAGGGAAACTCGCAGCCTCTTAAGAGCCGAGTGCTCCAGACCTTCCATCGAGGGTAAAGTTTGCCAAACTCCAAACCTTGATCCAGAACTAATTACTTACCTTTTTAAACTCAGAAGAGACCCTCGTAAAGGGTTGGAAAGATCCCTTAAGATCTGCCAAGATAAAGTTCTTGACATTCTAGGTCCCCTAACCAAAATTATCGACGCAGCCGAAGAAAGTTACCTTAATGGCTGCCCTCTCGATACCCCTTCTATTCGGGGTTGGAGCCAAAGGGCCCTTGTCCTCTTAGGCAATGCTAACGCAGGACTTAATTCTGAAAGAAAAAGAGTGGTCCTGACGAAAATCAGCCCTAAATTAAGGGACCTGGCTGACAAAGAAACTTCCCTTAATCCTAAAGGTTTACTCTTCGGAGAAGACCTAATTAAAAATGTGGGCAAATATGTCTCTACCTTTACCGCTTTAGATAAAGCGCACCAAAACATGAACAAAGTTTTCAACTATAACAACAACATTTTTGGAAGGGCCGGGAGAAGGGGCCAGTCTTCCGGCCGGTTCAACCGAAGGTCCTTTTCAAGGTCAAGAGGTTATGGTGGTAGAGGATATCAGCCACCCAACCAATCTCAGTTCTACCCACCGAGAGGAAGAGGTTTCCGCTCAAGAGGATTCAGAACGAGGGGAGCTTCTGCCGACTTCACCACTCAAAGTGAGTATTCCCCCCCCCCCCCCCTTCCCTTTCTTCGAATCCAAAAGTGGGAGGGAGACTGAAATTCTTTTACCACAACTGGAAAATTATCACCCAAGATCCCTGGGTTTTAAGCACTGGACTCGGTTTTTCGATAGATTTCATCCAAACTCCAGTTCAGAATTCACTTCCGAGGCCGATTCCCCTTACACTAGATCAGGAAAAAATCATAGAGGAAGAAATTTCCTCAATGCTAAAAAAAGGAGCAATTATAGAGGTTCCCATGGAATTTATGAGATTCATAAGTACACTCTTCCTTGTGGAAAAGAAAGACAAGGGTTGGAGACCTGTTATAAATCTCAGGGAACTCAACAAATTCCTTGTCTACCAACATTTCAAAATGGAGGGCACCCATCTTCTCAGAGACCTCATAATAGAAGGGGACTGGTTAGTCAAACTGGATCTGATGGATGCCTACTTTACCATTCCCATGGCAAAAGATCATCAACCCTTCCTTCAGTTTATCTGGAAAAATCATCTTTTCCAATTTCAGGCTCTTCCCTTCGGCCTCTCCTCTGCCCTATGGTGCTTCACCAAGGTATTGAGAGCAGTCGTCTCTTGTCTAAGAGAAAAAGGTATTCGTCTCATCATTTATTTAGACGATATCCTTATTCTTTCTCAAGATTATGCTCAAATTATCCAAGATCTCAAGACAGTTATGGAACTTTTAGAAAGTCTAGGATTTATAATAAAGAAGGAAAAATCCATTCTAATTCCCTCAAAAAACATGGAGTTTCTAGGTTTTACAGTCGACACGACAAATTGTCTTCTCCTTCTTCCTCCCAAGAAGATTGCCAAAATCAGAAAGGAGATAAGACATGTCTTGAAACTACAAAATCTCTCCTTAAGAGAACTAGCGAGACTTTTAGGCCTTCTTTCTTCTTCCATTCAGACCATTTTTCCGGGTCCCCTGAATTATCGAGCCCTTCAAAGAATAAAAGCAAGGGCTTTGAGGTCAGGCCTTTGGTACGGAGATCGCATCTCTTTGAACCCAGAAGCCACCTCAGAACTAACATGGTGGTGGTTAGACAATCTGGATGCATGGAATGGAAGAGCGATCTTTGGTTCAGCACCAGATTTTATTCTAGAATCGGATGCCAGCCTTCATGGCTGGGGTGCTTGTCTCCAGAATCAGAACACTGGAGGAATTTGGTCGCAGGAAGAATCTCTCCACCACATCAATTACCTGGAATTAACTGCAGGGCTTTATGCTCTGATGAGCTTCAAGCGATTTTTTCAAGGCAGATAAGTTGTTTTGAAAATGGACAACATGTCTGCCGTCGCTTACATAAACTGTCTAGGCGGGACAAAGTCGGAAGACCTTTTCAATCTTGCAAAGAAACTTTGGTTTTTCTGCCTAGAACACAAAATCTCTCTCAGAGCAGAATATCTTCATGGGAAGTCCAACCTTTGTGCAGATTGGAACTCAAGATTCATCCTGGACTACAGCGACTGGAAACTCAACACCTCTGTTTTCAACTCCCTCAATTTTTTCTGGGTACCATTTCAAATAGACCTATTTGCGAGCAGACTGACTTCCCAATTGGAAGATTATTTCAGCTGGATGCCCGACCCTGGTGCTCTAGCAGTGAATGCTTTTCTCCAATCTTGGGTAGGGATCAACGCTTATGCCTTCCCTCCATTCGCAATGATCCAGAGAGTCCTTCAGAAAGTGAGACACCAACGCTCTTCAATTGTCCTGCTAACCCCTTTTTGGCCGTCCCAAGCATGGTTTCCTACTGCTCTGGAACTAACCTACGATTTTCCCTTCCTAATTCCTCCTCTGAAAGACCTTCTCACAGATGCAGACGGTCAAATTCACCCTCTTATTCAAACAGGGAATTTGAACCTTCTTGCTTGGAAGGTGCCAGGAGATCCAACGATCTCGCAAGACTTTCGTCAACAGCTTCAACTCTCCTTGGAGAGTCCTGGGCCCCTGGGACACATTACCGGTACAACAACATTTGGAAAGTCTGGTCTCGTTGGTGCTTGGAAAGGGACTTGGATCCTGTGGAGGCTCCTATTGTTGATATAATTAATTTTCTTGGAGAACAATTCGACAGAGGTCTAAGTTATAGATCTATCAATTGTTATAGATCTGCTATTTACGCTGGACATTCTTTTAATTAATAATAAAACGGTAGGTAAAAATCCTATCATTTGTAGAATACTTAAGAGTATCAGACTTAGAAGACCTCCCCATCCTAGATATCAATCTCTATGGGATGTTAATTTGATTCTAGATCTTTTCTGCTCTTGGCCAGTTAATTCTCTTCTGAGCAGGAAGAATCTTTCTATCAAATTGGCTACCCTTCTTTGCTTAATTTCTTGCAGGAGGGTTTCTGATGTTAAAGCTCTAGATATTTCTTATAGATCTTATGATATGTTTGGTGTTAATTTCGAACTGCATAAAAGAACCAAGACTATGTCAGATTCTATTTTCTATCCATGTTTTGACAGTTGTACTAAACTCTGTGTTGTTCAATGTATGAAAGAATACGATCTGAGAATGAACTCTGTTCGTCCTTTTGGTGTGACTCAACTACTTATTTCTTTTGTTAAACCCCACAAAGGTATTTCTTCTACTTCTATTGCAAGATGGGTTAAAACTGTAATGAACCTTGCTGGTGTCGATCTGAGTCTATTTAAACCACATTCCATCAGAGGTGCAATGGCCAGTAAGTCATTCTGGTCAGGTGGTAAGTTGGATGATATTCTCAAGGCTGCTGATTGGTCTAATTCTAGGACCTTTGCTCATCATTATTGCAAACCTGTGACTCATATGTCTGATGTTGTTTTACATGGCTACCAACATGCATAATGGTAGCCTCCGGTCTTGTAATGAAATTGCGATTCTCCTATTAACATGACCAGAGAATCTGGATTTCATTAAAGACTCGGAGGCTATCATTATCCCTCCCACCCTTTCCCTGGGTGGTTGATATTGTTTAATTTGTTTACCTGAATTTTTAACTTATTTCTTATTCCTTTTCAGGACTGTTGTTTATTTGAATATTTAACTTACATTATTCTCCTTTTATCAGGACTATTCCTTATCGCCTATACTTTGGAATTATTGACATCTTTTTCCTTTTCAGATAATCTCTCCTGATTTCGTCCTTTTGACTCCCGATCTGGTGGAATGTCCTGGAATGACCCTGGTCAACCTATTCTTCTTTCATCCTTCTTCAAGTTTGATGTTTTATTGAAGTTTATTGGACATTTTCCTTTCTTCCTGTTACCACATTTAAAAGAGGCTGATTGCCTAGTGCTTGTTACTATTGTTGGTTCATAATGTTCTAAGTTGGAACTATTGCTTTGTGATGTATGCGGCTATGCTTGGAGTGCATTAAAAGTTGTATGCATAATGATAGCCTCCGAGTCTTTAATGAAATCCAGATTCTCTGGTCATTTTAATAGGAGAATCGCAATTACTGTAGGTCAAGTACAAATGCAAGTCCTCTCCTCACCACTGGCCATCAATGTTGGAATTGGGTTTCTCTAGTTGGCAGTGGTATACACCCTGTCCAAGTAGGGACCTTTTCTTCTAGTCAGGATGAATAAAGTACACACCTACGTTTTCCAGTGCTCACCCTCAGGCTAATCTACAGAAGCAATGTGCATATCATTTGTACATAACACACAGTAGCGCAGTGAAAACACTACAAATGGACACAACACCAGTTTAGAAAAATATAGTATCTTTATCTAAACCAAACAAGACAAAAACGACAAAATCCAAAATTCAGATATCAAAATATAATTTTTAAAAGGTAAAAACAGTTCTCTCCATAGAAACCTATGGATGCGTCCCTTTCAACACAAAGTACCTTGGATGCATCAAAATTACAGGACAAAAACAGGTGCAGAGGAGGTGAAGCATCGAAAACACAGCATTGCATCGGTTTCTTTACACACTGGGAAGGTGATGTGTCGGTTCCTTATTCACTGGGAAGCTAATGCATCCGTTCCTTTTTCCAGGCGAGGTGATGCATTGGGTCCTTACTGCTACGCCGGAGAGGTGATGAATCTGTTTATTACTGGAGAGGAGGTGATGTGTTGGTTTCTTACTCTGTGGGGAGGTGATGCGTCGGTTTCTTACTGTGAGGTCTCAGTTCCTTACTGAGGCCCAGCGTCAATGTAGATTTGGCACACAGGTGCGATGCGTCTGAAAATCCTGGCTCTACGGGTGAAGCTGCAGACAGGTGATGCGTTGATTTTTCCAGGCGCATAACAGGGCCTGCCCTGGAATCAGAGCTGGAGTTTCAGACTTCGGAGACTCTGCACTCGGTACTCGGGCTGCAGTGGTTTCTCGGGCTGCGAACAGGCGCTATGTTGGAATTTTCAACTGCACTCTGGCGATCCGTGTGTTATTCAACCACACAGCAGTTTGTGCCTGGAAAAACGGTGCTGAAAGAGAGATTCATGGGTTTTCAGCAGCAGGAGCAGCAAAACAACCTCCAATGGCCCATAACTCGAGTTGGCACTACAAGGTAGGTCAGAACTCCCAGCAGTGGAGTACAGAGATGATGCAGGTGAAGTCTTTGTATCTCTGAGGCTTCTTACCAAGAGGCAAGCTCTACATCAAGCCCTTGGAGAATCTCCTCAAGAAGGATACACAACAAAGTTCAGTTTATGTCCTCTCCAAAGCAGAAGCAGCAACTGCAGGCCAACCCAGCAAAGCAACACACATCAAAGGGGTAGTACTCATCCTCAAAGCTTTTCAGCTCTTCTCCTTGGCAGAGGTTCCTCTTGGTCCAGAAGTGTTCTGAATGTCTGGGGTTTTAGATCTAATAGTAATACCCCCTTTTCACTTCGAAGTCTTTATAAGAAAAGTCTCTCTTGCTTAGTTAAACCAGTTTTGTCCTCCCTGTTCCAGCCACACTACAGGGGGTGGAGACAGCATTGTGCAAGGCAGCCACCCAGGAAGACCCATCAGCATATGCAGGGCACACCTCAACTCCAGTTGTGTGAGTGTCTGGAGTGAATGCACAAACAAGCCCCTGCCAGTCTAAACCAGATGTTGATTCCACAGGTAGACCGAGGCACACAGGATGGCTAAAGCAAGAAAATGCCTACTTTCTAAAAGTCGATATCGAGAAACAATGGTCCCAGACTTATTATTCGTTACAATCTAGTTATGAAGACATTCATTATTCAAAACAACACAACAGATATGTATATGTTTAGCATAGGATCATTGGTGCACACCTAGCTCTCCAATATGTAAATCTGTACATCCTCAAATGACACAACGGCGTCCAATATAGCTACAATGGTGATTGTTTATTATTTTTCAATTGCTTTTGTAACAGATCATTATAAATAAATACTTCAACAGAAATGTTGCTCCAAACGGAGTGTGAAAAAAGGGGAAAATGTGCTCGTGAATAGGACAGATATGAAAGAGGGTAATCAAGTCTGGATATTTCCCAAAACCCATTCAATTAATGCTTTGTTATCTATTAGCAAACTGCCTATGGTTCGAAATGACACCAGTTCACAATTAGGCCTGTCCCTCATATATAGTTCCAAAAAATTGTCGTTTTGCGGTTTTCTGAAGATGCACAGAGAGTTATCATCTGTGAAATGGGCATGGCTGGGGTGACATCAGGTACAGGCCCACTTGGGGAAAATGTTGACGTTTCGACCCTGGCACATAGAGGGTAATTTACATTCTCTGCTGGCTGGTCTTCCTCAGGACCGGTGAAAGGGAGGCAACCTATGGGTATTCAAAGTCAGGATACAGCCCCTTGTATGATGGTCCGCACTTGGGTTGCGGCGTTGCTATGGTTAATTCAGAAAAGTATGGCTGCTTAAATAAATCAAGTAATCTGGGGTAAGTAATTCGCCCACAGGATCTGTTTGCAGTTGTACAGGCGCAGCCTGGGGGATCCATGCTGTACTCCTCGAATCAGAAAAGTGGCATTTTCAAACACAGTTAAAAACTATCTTCACTATAATATGTATTTTATAATTCTGAGTTCAGGGAATCTAAACTCCAAATCTCTTGCTGTTTACAATTGAAAGTTCCACTTTTAAAATGCTACAATGCAGCTCCAATGATAGCCTGTGGGAGGGTTAGTACTTGCCATAGTGATAAATGAAATTTGCAGTATTTCATTATCAGGACATGTAAAACACACCAGTACATGTTCTACCTTTCACATACACTGCACCCTTCCCATGGAGTCCCCTTGGACCTAGTTAGGGGTTTCTTACATGCAGTAAAAGAGAAGGTTAGGGCCTGGCAAGTATGTGCACTTGCCAGGTCAACATGGCAGTTAAAAACTGTGCATGCAGACATTGCAGTGGCAGGTCTGAGACATATTTGAAAGGCTAGTTTGTGGGTGGCACAATCAGTGCTGCAGACCCACTAGTAGCATTTGATCTGCCGACCCTGGGCACCCTAAGTCCACTTTACTATGGACTTGCCAGTATATCAAATATGCCAATCAGGGAGAACCAATCATGATCACAATGTATGCAGGGAGCATTTGCACCTTAGCACTGATATCAGCAGTGATAAGGTGCCCAGAGCACCTAAACCAGCAAAAACGAAGTCCAGCACACAGTCACAAAATACAGAAGGTAGAGGAAAAAAGACAGGGGAAACCACTCCAAGGATGCCAGGTCTAACATGCAGTCATTAGAGAGAGTCAGCGATATACATGGGATGATTCCACTATTCCTGCAGAGTGATTGTTCAGGTGCCTTAGTTGCCTTATTGAGTTCTTTATAATGGTGGTACTTCAGGAAAGACGGTGGTGAATAATGTTACTTTGGTCACTAAAGGCTCCTCGGTGACTTACAGGTGTGTTAGTAAAGCAGCGTTGTTTGCCAGGTTTTTCACTGATGACAAAGGTGATTACTTGTTAAGTGGTCACCATTTTTCTTTCCTTTAGCATCAGGCTCAGGTGGTGACAGATGCCTCCCTTTCGGGTGAGAACCTACTCACGAGGAATCAGTGTGGTCTAATTATTAACAGAAACAGTGGTTCTTGTGGAATAGTATAGCAATTAATATTGAAATGGGCATGCCCAATTGCAATGAAAAGGGTTAGGGTGATGTCAAAAGGAGAAGAAACCGCATACACCTTTGTTTAATTTATCACAGTTGTTTTTAAGTGTTTAATATATTTTTTTAAATCAAATATATACAAAAAGAAATAAGACAATAGTGCCAAATGTCCCTAGTGCAATTGGAACCTAAAACATTGGTGACATCTTTGTGCTTGGTTTCCAAAATCTTATAAAGTCGACCATTTTGAAATATACATAATATAGACCGCGACTATATAGAATGATAGGCGCTGGTTACTGGTTCGTGTTAGTTCTTTGTCGATGACGTTTCGACCCTTTGTGCAATGTGGGGTCTCTTCAGGACCTACGGATGTACAGACATCTAAGAAGAAAGGGAGACTATCAGTGTGTGGCCAGGATGAAAATGGCAACAATGCTAGTATTGGAGCGTCAAAGGTCAGGTAGTACCTGAAAGAGTAATTGCGCAGTCGTGTAAAGGTGGTGTGCCCCAGGCAAGTGATAAAGAAAAGGGAAAGATACTAACATGGGACCCAGCCAGGTGCTAAAAATGTGAGAGGAAGAATAGAACATGATAAAGTACAATAGAGAGGGTAACGGTGTGAGACACAACAGTATAGACAGTTAGCAGTCTACGCTGCCGAGTGGGAACTTACCCCAAATGAGGGAAGGGGAAGGCTGGCAATCTGGAGAATAGTACAGCGCGAACAGTCAAAAGAATGCGTAGTAGAGATTTCCAGGCGCACAGCAGTGTGTGCAGTCTTGTCTGATCTCTGTGGGAAATAGGGCATCTGTCAGCCATACTCTACGTAACCTAGTCTGGAATACAGAGTATAAATGATGTATTCTTACCCAAAAGATACAGAACACAGGAGGTGCAAACGCTCTGACCTGTGACTTTTAATAAATGCCAGCGACTCAATCAAAACAGGCTTGTGGATGCAGGCCCGGTTCTAGAGGGTTGGGTCAGGTGGGCCAGGGCCACCAAAGGAAGATCCTGGCCCACCCAAGGCCATCCAGAAGTGGAAAAGCAGGTCCACGTACCGGGGCCGAGTTTCTTGCTGGCGCACAACTCAAAAGGCTGCTACAGCTTGAGTGTGACTCAGCCAGCCACAGAGTCAGGCCTGACCATTGTCATGGGCAGAATGACCATGGACCGGCTGAGGAGGCGTAGCATGGTGCTTCTCCTCCCATCCCAGGCCTCAGAAGCTGCTTATGCTTTCGAGCACCACAATTAACAAGTCTTAAGTGTGGGGCTTTGGCTCACAGCAGGCTGCAACATTCTGATAGTAAAGGTGGGGGTGGGGGGGTGGGGGGGTTAGCTTTCTTGGTTTAAAAAATGTGTAGTGACACACCAGATGTAGATTGGAAGTTTTTTTTCTTTACTGAGTTTTATATAACGTGAACTTGACCTGAATCAGGTATCAGAGCGCTTTACATAGCACCAGTTGCATTACATGAGGACGCATTCATTTTTGTAAGGCACAGGGAGATTAAGTGGTTTACCCAGAATCACAGGATGTTCGGCGTCATTGCTGAGACTCAAACCAAGTTCCCCAGATTGGAGGTCGACCGCCCTAGCCGTTAGGCCAATTCCTCTTCCCTAGTTTCATTGTGTGCTCAGTGAAGAGCGATGGAACTTCAGAAATAAAATAATAAGGCATGAACTAATGTTACATATGACTATAAATGGGTTAAAGGAAAATTCGATTTTGACAAAGTTGCAAATATGACATAGATGTAGTAAAAAAAAAGGAATTTACCCAATATGTTGGGGTAAAAGGAGAGGTGAGAGAAGTGCAGAGATTAAGAGAGAGACAGATACAACAGAAAATAAGAGACAGCATGGGGAGTATGGACAAACAGAGGGGGAGAGGAAAGAGGGAGAAATGATTGAGAAGAGATAAAAGAGGCTAGAGGAGAGGGAAATAATTATAATAAGCACATTGAGGGAGTCTCTGGTGATTAATGATCCAGCTGAAGAGCAATCTTTTATCTGTTTGTAGTTTATAAATGCAGATAAACTGTAGTTCATGTGGATAGCTCAGTGGATTACTGCCTTTTTAACAGAGATCCTTTTGTTACTTGCAGTTCAGAGTTTACCGTCCGAACATAAGACAGTGACCTATGAACTGTCATCAAAAAGCTGCATACAAACCTGAATGGTATAATTAGAATTTCTTTTTTTTGTGTGTGTGTGTTGTGATATAGTTAGAATTTCCTCAGTCTTTCAGTATTCTAATGTTGCTATAAAGTGTTTGTTTGGGCATATATACATTTTAATCAGTAAAGCCAACCCCCAACCACTGGGATATGCTTTAAATCGTGTGTTTGTGCTTCTCCAGACCTAACCCTCTTAAACATACTGCTCACCAGTATGAATGACATGTGATTCCTACACCGGGTAATCCTCATTGGCTTATGTGACATTCCCTAATGGCTGATATACATACTTGTATGATTCATTGTCTCTGCATAATGTGTGCGTGATACAAAGTACTATGACACCCTATACGACGAGTAGCGACATACAACAAATGAAATGCATATGAGAGAAGGGCTATGGAGAGATGAGGGGCACTGTTGGAGGTTGGCATTGAGGGAATCCGAGGAGGAGGTCATGGGGGGCTACGGAGAGAGGAGGGGATTTGTTGGAGGTTGGCAGTGAGGAAATCCGAGGAGGAGGTCATGGGTGAGCTACAGAGAGATGGCATTGTTGGAAAGTGGCAGTGAGTGAATCCGATGAGGGGTCATGGGGGAGGGGCTATGGAGTGATGATGGGCACTGGTGGAGGGTGTCCATGACTTAACCTGAAGAGGTGGTCATGGGGTGTAGGGAGGGCTACAGAGAGATGAGGGACACTGGTGGAGGGTGGCAGTGAGGGCATCCGAGGAGGAGGTAGGGGTACTGGTGGAGGGTGGTAGTGAGCGAGTCTGAGGAGCAGGTCATGTGGGGGAGAGGCTACGGAGAGATGAGAGGCACTGGTGGAGGGTGGTAGTGCCATAGTCTGAGGAGGAGATCATGGGGGAGGGGCTTTGGAGAGATGAGGGGCACTGGTGGAGAGTGGTTGTGTGGGAGTCTGAGAAGGAGGTCATGGAGGAGGGGCTTTGGAGAGATGAGGGGCACTGGTGGAGGGTGGTAGTAAAGGTATCTACGGAGAAAGAGGTCAGTGGTGGGGCACCAATAAAGATTTTTGCACGAGCGCTAAAGCTAGCCCTGTCATGGCCTTTCTGTTTTTGTTTATTTAATTAGCAGTCGTGTCATTAGGGCTACTGTGGAACATATTTTAAAGTGTGTGCTAATTATATTTACCGTTATCTTCAATGTTGTAAGTTTGAGGGTGATTTTACACATTTTTTTTACGGGGAATAATGAAAAAGGAGCCGGATGGTGGCTGATATGGGGCTGGGGCCCAAGGTCAGATATGAGATAAGGTGCACGAGAGATGAATGGTAGAAAATGGATAATCAGGCCTGGAAGGGAGTGGGCTGCAGAGTCCTGGGTCTGGGGTCAGGTGGAGGAAGTAATGAAGAGAAATTCTCTTTGAAGGCTGGCCACGTGAGAGGCTGAGTAGTGTTAATTGCCTGATACTCCCACCTCAGAAACCTCCTCTTCCCATCAAAGGGACCTTACATGGGATGCATTTAAAAAAGAAAAATGAAATTTTTCGGTTTCATTTTTTAAGAGTAGGCAGTGCCTGCTCTTAAATAATATTTTCGCATCCATTCACAAAAGGGAAGGGTTCCCCTGGCGATCCCTTCCTCTTTCCGAGTGGCTTAGAACCTACTTGAAGTAGGTGGTAAATTGCGAGCGTTTGCGACTGCAATTGCGGCCGCAAAATAATGATACATACACATGTGGCTCAGTAATAGGAAGGGACGCCTTTGGAACGCCACTTCCTAATACCGTCTTACATAATAGCGATTGTACATGCGGCAGGGCAGGAGTAGTGTGCCCACTCCTGAGTGCGCAAAGACTGTTTAGCCACATAAGCCCCTGGTTAGGCAGATTCCTGACCAATCACAGCGTTGCTTGCAGCGTTGCGATTGGCTAAGGGGAGGGAGCCTGGCTGCCTGCTTCCTGTTCCTTTCTAATGAATATTATTAAATTAAACCCCCCCCGCATAACCCCCCCGCCCAACCCACCACTCCCCCCACCCCCTCCTGTGAGTCATGCCAGCCTTGACTGCCGCAGTGGCCCACCCGAATGCAACCTTGGCCCACCCAAATAAAAATTCCTGTAGCCGGGCCTGTGGGTGTTGGACAGGCCACATGAAGGGCTCGCTCCCTCCCCGCCCGACAGGGCCTGGGCACCGGCTCTCCAGGTGCTTCCCACAGAAGCAACTCGCAAACCGTCCCCTACGGGACTCCTGCTCCCGGACATCTCTGTATTACTGGCCCGGGCCACCGTCAGCACCATTGCCCGGCCCGGTCGCCATCTTGGACACTGCACCACGAGGCCGCCTGGCCTCAACTCGACCCCAACCCTGGGCCTGGCCAGGCCCCGACAGCCCGGCACCACCATCCACCAGGAGGTGAACGGACCACTTGGCAGGTCAATGGGAGGGAGAAGTGTCGATGGCTCTCCCCCGCCAGGTGCCGATCGCCCCCAGCCTCCCCGGGCGCTGGCTCCACCCCCCTGCTGGGTGTCTGGACTCCCTCATCCCGGACCCCCCGACCTCCAAGTGCGAGGGTCCGGACATCAAAGGGCACCAGACCTATAACTGGGGCAGCTCCAGAGCAGGGAGGCAGTTGTATCCTGGAGTCGAGAGACACCGAGAAGAACTCATCCTTGACGGACTGCTGGCGCTGCCGCAGCCCTGCCTTGTGAACTGTCGTCCTGCCGCTGCCGCGGCCCTCTGCAATCTACCATCTTCGTTGGGACCTGCTGGCGCTGCCGCGACCCGTTGTAACTACCATCTTCGTTGGGACCTGCTGGCGCTGCCGCGACCCGTTGTAACTACCATCTTCGTCGGGACCTGCTGGCGCTGCCGCGGACCGTTGCCACCTTCGACCACTCCGGGATCTGCTGGCGCTGCCGCAACCCGTCCTTCAAGAACGCCGAGCTCGAGGATTGTGAGCTACCATCATCTCATCGTAACTACCAGATTGGTAATAAGACTGTCCCGCTACCCCTTTCCCATCCAAGAGACTAGAATCGAGGGGACCCCTGAGTCCAGACCTCCTTGTACCATTCTACCGTACTTCAAGTTTGCTTATAAAGAACGTTAAATCTTATCCTTGTGTGGTGCCTATTCTGTGGGGGGGAAGTTACTTGTCTGTACGATCGCTGGAGACGGCTCTCCCCGGAGACCTCTCCCCTTGTCCTCGGCCGACCCTCCAGGTCCCGTCTAACATTGGTGGCCAGCGGCGCGATCCGAACCAACGCGTAATCGTACAGAAAGCAACTCACCCCACGCCTAAACCACAATGCCGGCCCAAGAGAGCGGGTCTACAGAGAAATTCCAAAGGGACAAGCTAGAGGAGTACAACCATCGAGAATTAAAACAATTTTGTATAGAACTGGGCATTGCTACCACCGGTCTGAGCACAAAAGATGACTTTAAACACGCCCTAGAATCATGGGCAGAGGTAAACACCGCTGGTCCCCGGGACCAACACAGCGAAGCCCCGGAAACTAACCCCGCTCCTTCCGAGGAAAGGAGAACAGGTCTCTCCCGGGAAGAGATCCAAGAGCGAGAGAAAACCAGACTGCATGAATTAGAGTTGGCACGGCTCAAAATGGATGGAGAACTAAAACTAGCGGAACAAAAATTGAACTTAGAACACTTACGGCTCCGAGAAGAGCGGGAGGAAAAACAAAGACAAAGAGAGCTTGAAGAAAAAAGACTGGCATATGAACACGAGCGCAAACTAGCCGAAATAGAACTACGTAAGCAAGGCAAGGACCTGGGGGTGCCCGAGCGACCACGCACCCCAGGAACTTCAGAATCAAAGGTCCACATTCCCAAAGATGTCGTCCGAGAGTTCTACCGAAACGACGACATACAGCAGTGGTTCAAGGCCTATGAGATCGCCATGTCCTCTCACCGGATCGATCGAAGTGACTGGCGAGCCGGTCTTTGGGGGAGGTTCGTCAACGAAGGCCGTGATGCCCTGTTACAGCTCCCGGATCACCAAATGACGTACTATGATCACATGAAGGCCGCCCTCCTCACTCGATATGGGCTGACACCCGAAATGTACCGCCAGAGGTTCCGCGACTGCACCCGAATCCCGGGTACAACTTGGGTGGAATACGTAAACTATTTCAGCCGAGCCCTCGAGGGGTGGATCAAGGGGAGCAACGTAACGACCTACGAGCAGCTTTTTAACCTTGTTGTGTGGGAGCACCTCTCCAATAACTGCTTTGTTGAGCTCAGGCAGCACCTCCTCGACAGTAAAATGACTGATCCACGGCAGCTCTCCCCCGAGGCTGACCGATGGGAGAGCACCCGATTGGGCCGGGGTGGCCCGAACGAGCAGAACAGGAACAATCAAGGCCATCACCGCCCCCGAGGAGGAGGAGGAGGCCAGGGCCGGGGGAAAGACACCGTCCCGGCCGCTCCCGCCACCAGCACCCCGCCCCCGGCCAACAGGGGCAACCCCCCGATGCGCCCGGGGTTCAGAGCCAATGTCACGTGTCACTGATGCCAGCGAGTCGGTCACTACGCCAATGACCCGAACTGTCCACAGAACCAGACTCCGAGGCCCCGCCAGGTAGCGGCCGCCGCCCTCGGAGAAGAGCAAGTCTCCGAGGACCAAGAAGAGTACGGACACGAGCAACAAGAGTGGGAGCCGGCCGCCATGGTCCTGGCGTGCCTGGGAGGGAGAGACATGGTCCCGCGGGCTCCCCTACCCGCCAACACCAGAAAGTATAGTCAGTGGGTGAGCATCAATGGGCGCAAGGCCGAAGCCCTACGTGACACAGGGGCCAGTGTGACGGCCGTCCGCTGTCACCTGGTGACCCCCAAGCAAATAATACCGAACATTCTCTGCCCCGTCCGGTCAGCCGACAATTCAGAGAGCATGTGTCGGATGGCCTGCGTCCCCTTCGAGTGGGGAGGAGTTTCCGGCATGCTGAAGGTGACGGTCCACGATGATGCCCCCGTGGACTGTCTCCTGGGGAACGATCTCGAGAGTTCCCCATGGGCCGCCGTAGAAAGAAGAGAACACCTGGGGATGTAGGGCCTTCCGGACTGGGCGTGCGTAACCACCCGGTCCATGGCGGCCCGCGCCATCCCCCGACCAGAAGAACCCGAATGGCCAGCACCTCCCCCCCCCGATCGCTCCAGTGGAGGACGCCGACACCGTGGAACTCGCTCAGCCCCAGGATCTCCCAGACCTGGCTCAGTGGCGTCAAGAAGGGGGACCGACACAGGAGCAATTCCGTCAAGAACAGAAGACATGTCCCTCCCTCGAGGGACTACGCCAACAAGCCCTCGCCCAGAGCGTGGGAGATACCGCCGGGGCCCACTGGATCTATTGGGACAATGATCTATTGTACAGTGAACAGAGAATCGCCAAGTTGGGGGCCAGTCGAGTGTTAGTGGTGCCCCTCCGTTTTAGAGACTTCCTGCTGAACTTGGCCCACGATGTCCCTCTGGCCGGACACTTGGGTCAGGACAAAACCTACAACCGCCTGGTGACCCACTTTTACTGGCCCAAAATGAGAAATGACGTACTCAACCACTGCCGGTCTTGTCCCACTTGTCAGGCCAGCGGAAAGAGCGGCCGCAAACTCAAGGCACCCCTGTAGCCCTTTCCAGTGGTTACCACCCCGTTCGAAAAAGTGGGAATAGACATTGTGGGGACCCTGGACCCCCGAACAGCACAAGGACATCGTTTTATCCTGGTACTGGTGGACCATGCCACCCGCTATCCCGAGGCCATCCCCCTTCGAACTGTAACCGCACCGGTGGTCGGCCGAGCCTTAATGGGGATCTTCTCCCGAGTGGGCTTCCCCCGGGAACTCGTCAGCGACAGAGGCACGAACTTCATTTCGAAATACATGAAATCCCTCTGGCAGCAGTGCGGGGTCACCTACCGATTCACAACCCCCTATCACCCCCAGGGGAACGGACTGGTTGAGCGGTTCAACCGTACACTCAAGGGAATGATTATGGGGTTAGAAGAGCCCCTCCGCCGCCAGTGGGATGTGCTCCTCCCGTGCCTCCTCTTCGCCTACCGAGAAGTCCCTCAGAAGTCCCTCGGCTTCAGCCCCTTCGAACTCTTGTACGGGCACCCTGTTCGAGGGCCCCGCAGCCTAGTCAAGGAAGGTTGGGAGATGGCCCCCCTGAAAACCCCTCCAGACGTCTACAAGTACCTCCCGACCCTCCGCAATCAGACCAGGCGGTTCCGAGAAATCGCCAAAGCCAATCTTGAAGCCAGTCAGGAGGACATGAAGAAATGGTACGATCAGAACGCCTCCTCCATAGAGTTCGTACCTGGCCAGCAAGTATGGGTGATGTCCCCCACTGAACCTTGTGCCCTGCAAGATAAGTGGACGGGGCCCTTCAAGGTGGTCGAGCGCAAGAGCCCCGTCACCTATCTCATCGACATGGAATCTTCCCGGAACCCCCTCCGGGTCCTCCACGCCAACAGACTCAAGCCTCACTTTGTGCGCTCGGAGCTCAGCCTATTGATGGCTACAGACAGTGGAGCGGAAGAAGACTCCGAGCCCCTCCCTGACCTCCTGAGGGCACGTGAAAAAGATGGTTCAGTAGACGGGGTCCGGCTGTCAGATGCCCTGACCTCAGAGCAGCGCCAAGACTGTCGGTCTCTCCTGCTGCAGTTCGCAGCCCTCTTTTCCCTCACCCCAGGGGTCACCCCCTGGTGCCTGCACGACGTGGACACGGGGGACAGTCCCCCCATCAGACATCGGGCGTACCGCGTGCCAGATCGGGTACGTGCCTGCATCCAAGACGAAGTCTCCAAGATGCTCACCCTCAGAGTCATCGAACCCTCGGACAGCCCCTGGGCCAGCCCAGTCGTACTGGTCCCCAAAGCTGCTGCCCCCGGCACCACCCCTGAGCTCCGATTCTGTGTTGACTATCGGGGACTGAACACTGTCACCCGAACCGACGCTCACCCCATTCCCCGAGCAGATGAGCTGATCGACCGCATGGGGGCTGCCCGCTACCTCAGCATCTTCGACCTGACAGCGGGTTACTGGCAGATCGGCCTCACCCCCAGGGCTCAAGAATGATCCGCTTTCTCCACCCCGGATGGTCACTACCAATTCAAAGTGATGCCATTCGGCATGAAAAATGCTCCAGCCACTTTCCAGCGACTGGTGAACCAGGTTTTGGTGGGCCTCGAAGATTTCAGCGCCGCCTACCTGGACGATATCGCAGTGTACAGCCGCCACTGGTCAGACCACCTCAACCACCTCCGGGAGGTCCTGCAGGCCCTCCAACAGGCCGGCCTCAAAATCAAGGCCAGCAAATGCCAGATTGGCCAGGGGTCCGTGACCTACCTCGGACACCAAGTGGGGAGCGGTCTGATGGCCCCCCTCCAGCTCAAGATCGCTGCCATCCAATCCTGGTAGCCATCCATCACCCAAACCGAGGTCCGAGCCTTCTTGGGGCTCACTGGGTACTACCGGCGGTTTGTAAAGGACTACGGCAGCATTGTGGGGCCCCTCACGGCACTGACATCCAAGAACCAACCAAAAAGAGTCAACTGGACTCCTGACTGTCAAGCGGCCTTCGAGAAGCTGAAGGCCGCCATGTGCACCGCCCCTGTGCTCCAGGCTCCCGACTACAGCCGAGAGTTCATCGTCCAGACTGATGCCTCAGACCATGGCATTGGGGCCGTCCTCTCCCAACTGAACCCCGAGGGAGTCGACCAACCAGTGGCCTTCATCAGCAGACGCCTACTGGACCGGGAACAGCGCTGGAGCACCATCGAGAGGGAGGCCTTCGCAGTAGTATGGGCCCTCAAGAAGCTCCGGCCCTACCTCTTCGGTACCCCCTTTCGGGTGCAAACAGATCATCGCCCCCTGCAATGGTTAATGCAGATGCGGGGGGAGAATCCCAAGCTATTGCGATGGTCCATCTCCCTGCAGGGGATGGACTTCACTGTGGAGCACCGCCCTGGCCAGGATCACGCCAACGCGGATGGCCTGTCACGCTTTTTCCGCCTCGACGTGGAAAGTCCCCAAGAAGATGGGTGACTCTCCCCGCCTTCAGCTGGGGGGGACGCATGTTGGACAGGCCACATGAAGGGCTCACTCCCTCCCCGCCCGACAGGGCCCGGGCACCGGCTCTCCAGGTTCTTCCCACAGAAGCAACTCGCAAACCGTCCCCTACGGGACTCCTGCTCCCGGACATCTCTGTATTACTGGCCCGGGCCACCGTCAGCACCATTGCCCGGCCCGGCCGCCATCTTGGACACTGCACCACGAGGCCGCGTGGCCTCAACTCAACCCCAATCCTGGGCCTGGCCAGGCCCCGACAGCCCGGCACCACCATCCACCAGGAGGTGAACGGACCACTTGGCAGGTCAATGGGAGGGAGAAGTGTCGATGGCTCTCCCCCGCCAGGTGCCGATCGCCCCCAGCCTCCCCGGGCGCTGGCTCCACCCCCCTGCTGGGTGTCTGGACTCCCTCATCCCGGACCCCCCGACCTCCAAGTGCGAGGGTCCGTACATCAAAGGGCGCCAGACCTATAACTGGGGCAGCTCCAGAGCAGGGAGGCAGTTGTATCCTGGAGTCGAGAGACACCGAGAAGAACTCATCCTTGACGGACTGCTGGCGCTGCCGCAGCCCTGCCTTGTGAACTGTCGTCCTGCCGCTGGCGCTGCCGCGGCCCTCTGCAATCTACCATCTTCGTTGGGACCTGCTGGCGCTGCCGCGACCCGTTGTAACTACCATCTTCGTTGGGACCTGCTGGCGCTGCCGCGACCCGTTGTAACTACCATCTTCGTTGGGACCTGCTGGCGCTGCCGCGACCCGTTGTAACTACCATCTTCGTCGGGACCTGCTGGCGCTGCCGCGGACCGTTGCCACCTTCGACCACTCCGGGATCTGCTGGCGCTGCCGCAACCCGTCCTTCAAGAACGCCGAGCTCGAGGATTGTGAGCTACCATCATCTCATCGTAACTACCAGATTGGTAATAAGACTGTCCCGCTACCCCTTTCCCATCCAAGAGACTAGAATCGAGGGGACCCCTGAGTCCAGACCTCCTTGTACCATTCTACCGTACTTCAAGTTTGCTTATAAAGAACGTTAAATCTTATCCTTGTGTGGTGCCTATTCTGTGGGGGGGAAGTTACTTGTCTGTACGATCGCTGGAGACGGCTCTCCCCGGAGACCTCTCCCCTTGTCCTCGGCCGACCCTCCAGGTCCCGTCTAACAGTGGGGATGTAGATATCCTGTGAATTGACAGGAAGGAGGAGATTATAAAACTACTTTGCAATGCAATAGGTCTCGCATTAGGAAAGTTTGAGCTATTGGTATTGTAAATGACAATTGTTTTATTTATGTGTTGGTTTTGAAAATAACGAAATTAATAGCTTTGTCATTTACAATGCCAATAACGTTTGCAAATGTGACGCCTATAGCATTTGTTTTGCAATATGTGTTGTATTTACGTGACTAAGATGTATTGATATTACAAATAACAATGGCTTTTAATTTTTTTAAATAATTAATACTTAAATAAAAGTTATTGTAATGTATAATGGCAATAGCTTAAACTTTTGCAAATAACTTTTGTGAAGATTATGTTCAGTGTATTTTATTGTGAGGAAAATCCAAGAACAGAAGTGAAATATTAACATATTTTTGTGACATTTGTAATAAAGCTTGAAACATTGATAGAACATATGTGAACCAGTTGTTGTTGAATGGTTGCACAGATTGATGCTGTGGCGTTCAGTGATGCTGTGGTAGCGCATAGTGATGTTGTGGTGCCCCTGAGTGATGCTGTGGTGGTGCTGAGTGATAATGTGGTGATGCGATAGATAGATAGATAGAGTGAGTGCGATAGATAGAGTGAGGGTGATAGATAGATAGAGGGAGGGCGATAGATAGATAGAGGAAGGGCGATAGATAGAGTGAGGGCGATAGGTAGATAGGAGTGAGGGCGATAGATATATAGATAGATAGATAGATAGATAGATAGATAGATAGATAGGAGTGAGGGCGATAGATAGATAGAGAGAGTGAGGGTGATCGATAGATAGATAGAGTGATGGCGAAAGATAGAGTGAGTGCGATAGACAAAGTGAGGGAGATAGAGTGAGGGCGATAGATAGATAGAGGGAGGGTGATAGATAGAGGGAGGGTGATGGATAGATAGAGTGAGGGTGATAGATAGAAGGAGGGTGATGGATAGATAGAGTGAGGGCGATAGATAGATAGGAGTGAGGGCAATAGATAGATAGATAGGAGTGAGGGCAATCGATAGATGGATAGAGTGATGGCGATAGATAGAGTGAGTGCTATAGACAGATAGATAGAGTGAGGGCGATAGATAGAGTGAGGGTGCTAGATCGATAGATAGAAGGAGATAGATAGAGTGAGGGCGATATATAGATAGATAGATAGAGGGCAATAGATAGATAGAGCGCGATAGAGTGAGGGCGATAGATAGATAGAGGGTGATAGATAGAGTGAGGGCAATAGATAGATAGATAGAGGGCGATAGATAGATAGAGGGCGATAGATAGATAGATTGAGGGCGATAAATAGAGGGCGATAGATAGATAGAGACCGATAGACAGATAGATAGAGGGTGGCAGATAGATAGAGGGCGTTAGATAGATAGAGTGAGGGCGATAGATATATAGAGTGAGGGCGATAGATAGAGTGAGGGCGATAGATAGATAGAGTGAGGGCAATAGATAGAGTGAGGGCAATAGATAGAGTGAGGGCGATAGCTAGATAGAGTGAGGGTGATAGATGGAGTGAGGGTGATAGATGGAGTGAGAGCTATAGATAGAGTGAGGGCAATAGATAGATAGAGTGAGGGCAATAAATAGAGTGAGGGGGATAGACAGAGTGAGGGTGATAGATAGATAGAGTGAGGGCGATAGCTAGATAGAGTGAGGGCGATAGATAGAGTGAGGGCGATAGATAGGCGTGTAATTATGTGGCACTGAGTGGTATTTGGAGTGTATGTAGCTTTGAGCGCAGTGTAATTATGTAGCATATAATTATGTGGAACTGAGTGGTCTTATGAGGAGTGTATGTTGTATTCAGTAGAGTGTAATTGTGTGGCGTGTAGTTATATGGCACTGAGTGGTATTGTTTGGAGTGTATGTTGTATTGCAATTATGTAGCATATAATTATGTGGCACTGAGTGGTATTGTGTGGAGTGTGTGTTGCATTCAGTACAGTGTAATTATGTGGTGTGTAATTATGTGGCACTGAGTGGTATTTGGAGTGTATGTTGCATTGAGTGCAGTGTAATTATGTAGCGTAGAATTATGTGGCACTGAGTGGTATTATGTGGAGTGTATGTTGTATTCAGTAGAGTGTAATTGTGTGTGAGGGTGCAGAGTGTGTGAGGGTGCAGTGTGTGAGGGTGCAGTGTGTGAGGGTGCAGAGTGTGTGAGGGTGCGGTGTGTGAAGGCACAGTGTGTGTAGTGTAGCCTAAAGTAGTGTGAGGGCGCAGTGTGTGTGGCCTAAAGTAGTCTGAGGGCGCAGTGTGTGTGGCCTAAAGTAGTGTGAGGGCATAGTGTGTGTGGCCTAAAGTAGTGTGTGGGCTCCGTGTGTCTGGCCTAAAGTAGTGTGAGGGCACAGTGTGTGTGTGGGTGTGTGGGGGGGTTGTGTGTGGGGTGTGTGTGTGTGGGTGGGGTCATGTGTGTGGTGGGTTGTGTGTGTGGGGTTGTGTGTGTGTGGTGTTGTGTGTGTGTGGGGGGGTTGTGTTTGTGGTGTTGTTTGTGTGAGGTTGTGTGTGGGGCTGTGTGTGTGTGGGTGTGTGGGGTGGCATGTGTGGGGTTGTGTGTGTGTGGGGTTTTGTGTGTGAGGTTGTGTGTGAGGTTGTGTGTGAGGTTGTGTGTGGGGTTGTGTGTGTGGGGTTGTATGTGGGGGGTTGTGTGTGGGGGTTGTGTGTGTGTGGTTGTGTGTGTTTGGCGTTGTGTGTGTGTGGGGTGTGTGTGGGGGGTGTGCATGTGGGTGGGTGTGTGTGGGTGTGGGGGGTTGTGTCTGTGGGTGTGGAGGGGTTGTGTGTGGAGGTGTCAGGGGGTTGTGTGTGGGGTGTGTGTGTGTGGGGCGCTGTGTGTGGGGGGCTGGTGTTTGTGTGTTGAGGGGTGGGGGATGTTTGTCTGGGGTTGTGTGTGTGTGGGTGTGTGTGGGTGTGTGTGGGGGGTTGTGTGTGTGGGGTTGTGTGTGTGTGGGCATGGGTGTGTGGGGGTGTGGGGGGTGTGTGTGTGTGTGGGGGTGTTTGGGTGTGTGTGGACGGTGTGTGGGGGTGTGGGGTGTTGTGTGTGTGGGGTTGTGTGTGGGGGTGTGTGTGTGGGGTTGTGTGTGTATGGGGGGTGGGGAGGTGTGTGTGTGGGGGGTTGTGTAAAAATAGAGCCAACCAATGATAAGCATTGGCCGGGATATAAACCCACTGTACGATTTTGGTGTGTGTGGGTGGTTGTATGTGTGTGTGGGGGTTGTGTGTGGGGTTGTGTGTGTGGGGTTGTGTGTGCGTGTGGGGTTGGGTGTGTGGTGGGGTTGTGTGTGTGGGGTTGTGTGTGTGGGGGGGGGGTTGTATGTGTGTGAGGTTGTGTGGGGGGGGGGTTGTGTGTGTGGGGTTATGTGTGTGTGGGGTGTGTGTGTGGGTGTGTGTGTGTGTGTGGGGGAGGTGTGGAATTGTGTGTGGGGGGGTTGTGTCGGTGGGGGTTGTGTGTGGGGGGTTGTGTGTGTGTGTGGGGGGGTGGGTGTGCATGTGTGGGGTGGTGTGTATGTGTGGGGTTGTGTGTGGTGGGTTGTGTGTTTGGGGTTGTGTATGTGGGGTGTGTGGGTGTGTGTGTGTGGGTGGGTTGTGGGTGTGGGGGGTTGTGTGTGTGGGTGTCGGGGGATAGTGTGTGTCGGGTGTGTGTGGGGTTGTGTGTGGTGTTGTGTGTGGGGGGCTGGGTGTGTGTGTGGGGGGGTGTGGGTGTGTGGAGGGGTGGGGGGTTGTTTGTGTGGGGTTGTGTGTGGGTGTATGTGTGGGGGGTGGGGTGTGGGTGTGTGTGTGGGGGGTGGGGTGTGGGTGTGTGTGTGGGGGTGTGTGTGTGGGTGTGTGTGGGGGTGTGTGTGAGTGTGGAGGGTTGTTTGTGTGGGGTTGTGTGTGTGGGGGGTTTGTGTGTGTGTGAGCTGTGTGTGTGGAGGGGGGGTGTGGGATTGTGTGTGTGCAGGGGTTGTGTGTGTGTGTGGGGTGGTGTGTGTGTGGGTGGGGTGGTGTGTATTGTTGGGTGTGTGTGTGTGTGGTGGGTTGTGTGTGTGTGGGGGGGTGGTTGTGTGTGTGTGGGGTGTGTGTGGGGGTGTGGGTGTGTGTGTGTGCGTTTTTGGGTGTGGGGGGTTGTGTGTGTGGGGGTGTCGCGGGGGGTTGTGTGTGGAGTGTGTGTGTAGGGGTGTGTGGGGTGTGTGTGGGTGTGTGGGTTGTTGTGTGTGTGGAGTTGTGGGTGTGTGTGTGGGGGTGGTGTGTGTGGGGGGGGGGTGGGGAGGTGTGTGTGGGGGGTTGTGTAAAAATAGAGCCAACCAATGATTAGCATTGGCCGGGATATAAACCCACTATACGATTTTGGTGAGTGTGGGGGGGTTGTATGTGTGTGGAGTTGTATGTGTGTGGGGTTGTGTGTGGGGGTTTGTGTGTGTGGGGTTGTGTGTATGGGCTTGTGTGTGCGTGTGGGGTTGTGTGTGGGGTGGGGTTGTGTTTGTGGGGTTGTGTGTGTGGGGTTGTGTGTGTTGGGTTGTGTGGGGGTGTGTGTGGGGGTGTGTGGGGGTGTGTGTGTGGGGGGTTGTATGTGTGTGGGGTTGTATGTGTGTGGGGGGGTTGAGTGTGGGTGTGAAGTTGTGTGTGGGGGGTTGTGTGTGTGGGGTGTGTGTGGGAGTGTTTCTGTGTGTGAGGGGGTGTGTGTTTGATTGTGTGTGTGTGGGGGGTTGTGCGTGCATGTGTGGGGTGGTGTGTATGTGCTGAGTTGTATGTGTGGGGTTGTGTGTGTGGGGTGTGTGAGGGTGTGTGTGTGGGTGGGTGGGTGTGTGTGTGGGTGGGTTATTTGTGTGGGTGTTGGTGGGTTGTGTGTGTGGAGTGTGTGTGTGGGGTTGTGTGTGGTGTGTGTGTGGGGGGGTATGTGGGGAGCTGGGTGTCTGTGGGGGTGTGGGGGTGGGGAGGGTGTGTGTGTGGAGGGGTGGGGGGTTGTTTGTGTGGGGTTGTGTGTGTGGGGGTGTGTGTGTGGGGGGGGGTTGTGTGTGTGGGGGGTTGTGTGTTTGGGGTTGTGTGTGTGGGTGTTAGAAATGGAACCCCCACCGGGCTGAGGGTCGCACCCCAATCCCGTAGGAACCCCACTCCCACGTACAGGAAGGGAGGGGCCCTTCCCCAAATGATGCCTACTCCCCTTGGGGGGATGGTAGCGAGGGCAGGCAGGTTTATTCTCTTTAGTTAGCGGGACAAGTATTTCGGATTGCACATAGTGGTCAAGGAGACCCACGATAAAATAGACATGACACAGAGTTCTAGTAAAAATATAGACTTCTTTATATAACTCTCTCAGTAGGAGAATAACCATACAATCTCCACAGTACCTCCGATGAGGCTGTGATTCTAGTCTCAGGGTTCATGGCGCACCAGCGGTGTGGCCTGGAGTATGCTTTGTACTCCTGGTTCTGTCCTCAAAGTTCGTGGCGCACCAGCAGTGTGGGCAGGAGTACACGGGGTACTCGATGTGGAGTTCTCACAGTTCGTGACGCCCTCAGCAGTGCAGGCAGGAGTGCGGAAAACACCCTATGTTGCTGCTGATCAGTACAGGTGGAAGACAGGCGTGAGCCGCGACACTGTTCGTCGGACTCAGGGGATGGTAATAGCTTGGAGCCGCGACAGCGTCCGCAGGCTCGTGGTGGGGCAAGCTGAGAGCCGCGACAGTATCAGCAGGGCTCAGGTGAAGGCAAAGGCTTTGGGCCGTGACAGCGTCAGCAGGGCTCTTGTGGATAGCGAAGGCTTGGGGCCGCGACAGCTTCAGCAGGGACCTTGTGGATAACGAAGGCTTGGAGCCACGACAGCGTCAGCAGGGCTCAGGTGATGGCGAAGGCTTGGGGCCGCGACAGCTTCGAAGATCGAAGGTCCCCCTGCTGGGAGGGGAACAATCTAGTGCACAACCAATGGACCGTAGTCTTATTCCATAAACAGATTGATCATGAGTCTATATGCATGATTTCATGATTTTAATCTTCACGTTGTGAATATACTCTTATATTCATATTCAAAGTTGCAATAGAAACCAAAAACGTGTCATTGCACAATTTGTAAATCAACCATTGTAATCCTCAAAAAGATCCCGATGCATTTCGGGCCAGAGCCCTTTGTCAAGGGAATACTCTACAATGAAAAATAAATATAACCAGAATCAATTTACTGTCAGAAACAAAAGATATAACATCAGCCTAAGTCATGCAATAGCCGAAAATTAAGTGCCTAAAGGTTTGTGACGAAAACTAAAATCAGCCTGGTGATTGTCAATATCCCAAGGTAAATACAAAAAGAAAACGTGACGGTATTCCAGAGTGAATACAAGAAAAAAGCGTGGGTAAACGCAAAGTGAAGAAAACGATAGGAACACGAGTGTCTTCCAAAGGGTGCCAAGCCTCAAATGCGTGTGTGAGCACTGCGAGCGCTACAAAGTGCGCGGAAGAAAACTCCCGTGGGTTACTTACTGAGAGAGGTATTCGAGGTGCCTCGCGGCGTGCCTGCGGGACAGAGATACAACTGTTCTGTGTGCGCGTGTAAGTTACACCGATAATAGTGAACATAGAAGAAGGGTAACAAACCAAGGGTAATGGAAATAAAGAAAGGACCATGCGGTGAAGTAAGAGTATAGGAAAATGAAACGCCATATTAACAATGTCAGAAAGACAGTAGAGAAAAGTAAAAAATAAGAAAACATGAACAAAGTCTGTGTATGAAGACAATGATAAGGGACATTTATAAATAACATAAGAATTCGATGCGATCATTCAGCCCGTTGGGCGCCATCGTGGAGAGAATACGGATCCAGAAGTTTTCTCGCTTGAGTAAAGTGTTCTTGTTGTTCTGGGTGACTTGAACTTGTTCCAAAACCTGGAATTTGAGTTGGGCGACAGTGTGTCTAAATTCAGTAAAGTGAGAAGCTACACTGGATTTGATATTATTTGTACGGATGTTACTTTTATGTTCTAAAATCCTGGTGCAGATTTTTCTTTCGGTGTGACCAACGTAACATTTGCCGCACGGGCACTTCAGAAGGTAAATGATGTTGTTAGAGTTGCATGTGGCGTTCACTTTGAGTTTGATGGTGTGTCCTTTCATAGGGTGACAAATGACATTACCAGTGATGCAATTGTTGCAATTAGAACAGTTATAACAAGGTTTCAGTCCTTTATACACCCTCTGTTTGTCATCCTGGCTGGGTTTACATAAAAGTTCTTTGAGGTTTCTTCCTCTTGTGAATGCAAAAATGGGTGGTTGTTTGAATAAACCCTTAAAGTCTGGTTCAAGTGTCAGAATGGACCAGTGCTTTCGAATGATGGCTTGAAAACGGTTAGAAGTCTTGGAATATTTGGATACAACGACCAAACGTTCTGACTGGTCTTTGGTCTTCGGTTGCAACAAGGCAGATCTGCTCTTTTTGTCACTTCTTGACATTGCAAGATCCAATATTGGTGTAGGGTATCCTCTTGCTTTCAACCGTTCAAGAGTATGTTTCATTTGTGTTTTGCATTCACCTTCATTTGAAACAATGCGTTTAATCCGAAGGAGTTGGGCATACGGTAAATTGTTCTTAAGGTCGGGGCGGTGAAAACTCTTGTAATGGAGGGTGGAGTTTCTATCCGTTGGTTTACGGTATACAGTTGTAAACCAATCTCCTGGTCTCCTGTGAATTTCCACATCTAGGTAATGGACTTGCCTTTCACTGTGTTCCCATGTAAACTGGATTCTCTGGTTGAAATGGTTCCATGTGTCAAGAAAGGTGTTCAGAGACTCTGTAGTGCCCTCCCATAGGAGGAAAATGTCATCGATGAAGCGCAGATCCAATCTGCCATGTTCCTGCCAACTGTTTTGGCTAAGAATGTGAGACTCCTCAAATTGCTTCATGTAAATGTTCGCATAGCGTGGAGCTGCCGAATTTCCCATGACAGTGCCATTGAGTTGTAGTATCCATTTGTCTTTGACTCTGAAATAGCTGTGGTACAACGTGAATATTGTTAGTTGCATTAGGAAAACTTTCAGGTCAGCATCTAAATCAGATGAGGAAAGAACGTTCTCAATGGATTCAATACCTCCATCATGAGGAATGGAGGTATATAGTGAACACACGTCCACCGTACACATAATGAGTTGGGTGTTTTTGAGTTCATTCATGATGGATTCGATTTTCAGTAAGAAGTCAGTTGTATCTTTGACGTGTGATCTGGTAGCCTGAACAAAAGGTTGCAAGTATCTATCCAAGAATTTGCCTACATTCTCGTGTAGGCTGCCTCTGGTCGACACAATGGGTCGAAAAGGAGGGTGCGTTGGATGCTTGTGCACCTTGGGAAGCATGTATAATGCTGGAGGTCTCGGATTTGATGGTGTCAAGAATCTGCGGGTCTTGTCGTTGATGGTTCCTTGATCAAATGCTGTCTTGATGATCAGTATCAAGTCTTGTGAGTACTCGTTAGTGGGATCTCCAGGTAAGAAATCATAAGTGTCTCTGTCATTAATGTGTAAATCGATTTGCTGGTCGTAAAAAGTGGTGTCCATGATGACCAGGGCACCACCTTTGTCGGCGTTTTGGCATGTGATAGACGGGTCGTCGGCCAATTTTTGGAGGATGTTTCTCTCTTTCCGGGTGAGGTTCCCTCTTTTGATGGTTGGTTGAAAAGGCAGGTTCAAGATTTCTTGCTTGATCAAGTTTTCGAAAGCATCAATGATTTTATGGCTTTGGGGTGCCAAGAATGTGCTGTGTGGTCTTAATCCTCTTAACATGTCTTCTTCCTGTGTGAGTGTGGGATTGATATTCGAAAAGTAGTGTCTTAAGCGGAAGTTGTGAATGAGTTTGAATGCGCTAACTTCCAGCTCCAAAGAGTTGATGACAGTGGTTGGAACAAAAGACTGACCCTTTTGTAGGGTATTGATTTCATCACTGGTTAAAGTAGTTGAGGAAATAATAATGACCAAATTATCTTGAGTATTCAACGTCTGCCTTTGGGTTTCTTCTTGGTTTGCGGAGGTGTTTTTTCTGTGTCCTCTGCGGGTTTTTCTCCCCCGGGATCTTTCTGTTGGTCCAGACCTAACTCTAAAAAATGAATAGTGGGATCAGTGGAGGTGCTCGGTGTTTGTGAATCAGCACTAGGTGTAGTACGAGTTGATCTGGATCTGCTGTCGTCTTCTGAAGATGAAGTTTCAGTGGCTGATGTAGGGTTATAAGGTTTATTAGAGCGTCGGCGGGCATACACCTCTGCCCAGGTGTACACCTCGCCGAGCTTATAATCTATAGTATCCCTCTTAAATTTACGCAGTTTTCTCTCCTGTGTCTCACGGGTATGTTTGTCGAGTTGAATATTGATGTCCTCCAACATTTTGTTCAGGTCCTCAGCAGACATGGCATCGGTCAGCTCTTTTTTTTTTTTTTTTTACATTGGTTATTTCAAGTGTTAGTTCATCCAGGGATTTGGAGAGTTCCTCTACGATCAGTAGGATCAGATCGAGGGAACACTTGTTGAGTATAGAGTACCAACGTTCTACAAATTTAATATTGTTCTTGCAGAGAAGCGGTTTGAGTGGGACCCGTAGGCCGCGGGGGATCCGTTGAACACGATGGTACCGTATCAGGGTGCTCGCATGTAGTTTCTGGTTAGATTCCTTTTTCAAAAGGTAGAGTAATTGTTTGAGGTTACTTTCCGCGCTGCGGATGTTGCCGGGGGCGGTGATTTCTTCTTGAATTAAATTATAGATTTTACTGGCGTCTTCGGTTGTGTAAGCGAAGGTGGTTGCTTTTTGATCGGTCATCCCTGACACAGAATCAAAATTCATCTTGAGGCGCGTGCTGAGGTCCGGGGACAGAGCAAGTAGAAATTCAAAAAGAGTAGGAGCTCGCACAGCGTTTGGTTACTTGAAGTTGCGTGTAGTAATGGATTGTAGTGTGCAACCAGATTAAGACACTGTCTGGCCAGGCAGTGTGAGCGTCAGCAATGAAGATCGAAGGTCCCCCTGCTGGGAGGGGAACAATCTAGTGCACAACCAATGGACCGTAGTCTTATTCCATAAACAGATTGATCATGAGTCTATATGCATGATTTCATGATTTTAATCTTCACGTTGTGAATATACTCTTATATTCATATTCAAAGTTGCAATAGAAACCAAAAACGTGTCATTGCACAATTTGTAAATCAACCATTGTAATCCTCAAAAAGATCCAGATGCATTTCGGGCCAGAGCCCTTTGTCAAGGGAATACTCTACAATGAAAAATAAATATAACCAGAATCAATTTACTGTCAGAAACAAAAGATATAACATCAGCCTAAGTCATGCAATAGCCGAAAATTAAGTGCCTAAAGGTTTGTGACGAAAACTAAAATCAGCCTGGTGATTGTCAATATCCCAAGGTAAATACAAAAAGAACAGCTTCAGCAGGGCCCTTGTGGATAGTGAAGACTTGGAGCGCGACAGCGTCAGCAGGGCCCTTGTGGATAGCGAAGACTTGGAGCCGCGTCAGCAGGGCTCTTGGCGATGGGCACACTCGTCGTGCCTCAGGTGGGCTCCCTGAGGTATCTCTTCGGAGGTTCCCCTAGTAGATCTTATTCTCTAGTTCCAGTGTCCTTCTTTTATCCCTCAAAATGTCTTTGATCTCCTTTCATGTAGGCCGGGGGTTTCCCTCCCTTAGGCCCGGTTGGGGGTGGCTTCCATCATGGGCCACCTCATCCTTTGAAGCAGGAAGGCAGGGTCGTCAGCCGCCCAGCAGGAAGCGGCGCCAGCATTGTGGGGGCCAGGACGCAGCCCCGAAACTACTCCTCCCCTCTAATCTAAAGGGCAGACAGCAGATACCAGATGGCGGAGTTTCCCCAGGCCCTGTCACTGTCTCCAGACGGGGAATACACATCCTAGCAGTATCCTCCAACTAGATTGCCTGGAAGATAGTCCCAGTCCAGAAGTCCTATTTCTAGACCTAGGAGGTGGAGAGCACTCTTCCTAAAGAGTGTATCACGTAATTCTGTATTTAGGGGTGTCTGTCTCATATTTCTCCTATGTTTCCCGGGTCAGATAAATAATAAGGGGAATGGATCAAAAAGCTACTAAAACAAGATGGCTGCCAACTACTACGAGGTCATGCCACCCGCACCTGAGCAGGCCAGGTCCAACAGTGGGGGGGGTGGGGTTGTGTGTGTGTGGGGTTGTGTGTGGAGCTGTGTGTGGGGTTGTGTGTGGGTGTGTGTGGGTGTGTGTGGGTGGGGAGGTGTGTGTGTGGGTGTGTGTGTGTGGGGGGGTGGGGAGGTGTGTGTGTGTGTGTGGGTATGATAAGCATTGGCCGGGATATAAACCCACTTTACGTTTTGGGTATGGTCCACAAGAGGTCTTTCGCATGCCCAAAATCAAAAGGGTAGGGAGGAGGAATGACTGTCCATTTATTTCCCCGGGTAGGTATGAGAGTAATCAAGTGGGAGAAAATGGACACTTGTTACAATTCTAAACCATTGGATAGAATAACTATGGTATCCTCAAAAACTCAATGTTCGTTGGTAATGCGGTATATATCTTTCATCCGCCCCTACATTGTAGTTCTGGCAGTTATCATTGGATACCATAGAGTGTGCTGGGTGCCTGCCTGATCCAGAGGCTCCTCTGGTCTAGATTGCAGTGTCCAGAGATGAAAAATACGCCCCGTTAGGATAGGGTGTGTGCAAAAGAAAAAAGAATAAAATTAGAACCACACCTAAAAACTTTAATGGGTGGTGAAGATCTAATATATAAAACTAAATCGGTACTTGTACTAGATCGTGTTACTAGATCTAGAAGTGTGACTTTCCAAAAAGTGTCGACATGTTTCAGCCCCCTCTGGCTCAACGGAGTCTATGGGACTTTCGTCAGGACTAACAGACAGACAAACATAGAATAATTACTTACACAATTTGTGTAGTTTGAATGGGTAGATTATTTATAGGGTATTCAATGACCACTCATTCTCTTTAGACCTGAAAAAGAGAAACAGACAGGTATATAATACACGTGGATTAAGTATTATGGTGTATTAGGGGGCTCCAGAGTTAGCTGTAGTCTAATCAACTGGGTTTCTGTATTTACAATTCAAAACGTGGAAGAGAACCTTGTTGGGCAGAGGAAAAAGGAGAATGGTGAAGGCAATGAGAGATGCGACGTCTGCATTAAACATATGTGTGCACTCTATTGTGAGTGTGGTTATTTGTCTCAAAAACATTGGTTTTTACGGGTGATGGGTGATGGAAAATAGGGGCTTAGGAATGTGTGATAAGGTCTGCATGTGTTAAGACCCCTGACCCCAAGCACTAGCATAAAGCAGGGTTTAGTAGCAGTAATTCACTCCTAATGGTCAATTAAAAGTTACCGTTAGGGGTTGTTTTGGAACGAGAAACGAGGTCTGCGTGTACGGAGACCCCTGAGCCTCAGGAACTTACAAAGCGCAGAGTATTAAAGCGGTGTAGTTTCGAGCGTCTGCAAAATGTAAAAGCTCGTAACACGGGCGGGTTCACTGAAATAATCTTTCTTAGTCTTACCCATTAACGTCAAGTCGAAGACTTCGTCAGGGGACCATAGGGCTAAAAAAGGGGGAAGGAGGCAAGAGATTATTAGAAGGCATTCTTACCGTTGTTTGGAAGAGTATACCTCACGTAGTTCGACCGCCGCCATTACCCGCGTGTATGAGCGATTTCTCCGCTTGTGCTGACTCTGCCCCTGGACTCGGAGCAGACGTCAGGCGCGCGTTTTTGTAGGTTAGATTTGGAAGGTGTAACTTTATTGAAAACGGTTTGCACGAAGACAGTTACATGAGAGTGTAGTTATATGAATGTAGCTTTAAAAGGGTACTCGTCAAAAAGGGTAATACCATTATTAGCATTAAATCAAAAACGGAAGTGTTTAAACCGTAATGATACGTGGCAATGGAAATAAAATTATTCCGAGAGTAGAAAGGATTGCCTAGGTGAGGTGCAATTAGAGTGTCAAATTGAGCTATAAAGTCATTCTAATAGTTAGGTTTCTCGAGGTATCATTATGCTCTACATGGTGTCCTTGTTTTTACAAGGTTGGGTGGACGGGATTGTCAGTATCAGTACAACGTATATTCAATGTGTGGTGATTCAGACACTAATGTACTGCAAATTGATGCCAAGGTACATTGTCATTCAGTCCCAAGATATGGGTTTTCAAACGGTCCAACCATCTTTGTTCTTTCTCGTAGAGCTTTTTTTCAGCATTTTGGGTCTTTTCAGTGAGCATTTCTATCACTGTCTATCGTATGTCCTCACAGGAATGTCCAGCTTCTATGAAATGTGCACAAAGTTTTGTGGTTGTCTTCTTCAGCCTTATATTACTTCTATGTTCTCCTATTCTTGTTTTTACCTTTCTGCAGGTCATCCCTATATATAGTTTTTGACAGGGACAGCTTGCCATGTATATGACATGAGAGGAGTTACAATTGGTATGTTGTTTTTGGGTCCATAGGAGAGTCTCTGAGAGTTGTAGCTGTTTTGAAGTAGTGGTGTATTTACAGGCTGTACAATTACCAGAGGGGTAATGTCCACTTACAGGTGACATTGTGATGTCTCTTGTTATCTCTTGTGTTTGTATACTTCTGGGACGGGTATGTACCAGAGTGTATCGCAAATTTTTTGTTCTTCTATTTGCGAACCGTGGTTTAGGCCAATCAAATTTCCCGGTATTGAGAATTTTCCAGTTTTTGTTCACCAGTTTTTGGACTTCATATGTCGAGGGGCAAAATGTTGTCACACATGTGACCAGGTCTGGTTTGGGGTCTTTAGGGTGAATTTGTAAAAGACATTCCCTGGGTTGATTGTTGGCACGTTTCATGCATTTACGGATGGTGGCTGGTGTATAGTCTCTCTGTTTAAGTTTCATGCTGAGTTCTAATGCTTGTGCCTTGTAGTCTTCAGTTTTTGTGCAATTTCTTTTGATTCTTAGAAACTGACTATATGGCAAATTGTCTCTCAAGGGTTTGGGGTGATAGCTTTTGTAAGAAAGTAAGCTATTTTTAGCAGTTGGTTTTGTGTATGTCCTTGTTTTTAGTTGATTGTTTTCAGCAAAGATGGTAAGATCCAAAAAGTCTATGGTCGAGCTGTTGGCCATGTATGTAAATTTAAGCCAGGGATCACGTTCATTAAGCCAATTGATGAACAACTTCAAGTCATGTTTGATATCCCATATGAGGAGAATATCATCAATGTATCTCTTCCAGTATAAAATACTGGAAGAGTACGGATTGCATTCATTGAGTACATGTTGATCCTCAAAGTGGCTCACGTACAATCCGGCCACCGAAGGGGCAAAAGCACTGCCCATGGATGTACCATGATTTTGCAGGTATAAAACTCCATTATATTCGAAAAAGTTTTCTTTGAGGGCTAGTTGACAGCACTGTAAGAAGAAGTGTCTAGGTGTATGGTAGTTCCACTCTTCATTAAAAAGAACATCTTCGAGCATCTGGAGGGTGTCATCTTGCGGTAGGCTCGTATAGAGCGACTCCACGTCTAGTCCCACTAGGAGCATCGTGTTCTGGTCAAATGGTATATCTATGATTTGTACCAGTAAATCTCTGGTATCTTTGAGATAGGTGGGCGTCTTTTGAACAAGGGGTTTGAGGTATTCGTCTGCAAATTTTGAAAGTGGTTCTAGTAGTGATCCTATTCCTGCCACTATTGGACGTCCTGGAGGTGGTGACTTGTTTTTATGTATCTTGGGTAGGGAGTAAAAATGGGGGATCTTTGGTTCTTTTGCAAATAGATAGTCTGCTTCTTTTCTTGTGATCCACCCATTCGTTTCTGCCTCATGGATCATCATAGAAATAGTGTTCTTGAGTCTTTCAGTGGGATCTTCAGTGATCTGCCTGTAAAATTTGGTATCTGAAAGGAGGGAGAGGCATTGTGAGTTGTAACCTTCTTTGCTAAGGATGACAATTCCTCCCCCCTTATCAGCGGGTTTGATAATTATGTCCTCATTGGACTCCAGACTTTTGAGTGCTTGGCGTTCTTTGTTGCTAAGATTCTGGAAAGGAATCTTCTTCTTTTCTGTCATGGCATCTACGCCTTTTAATAGTGCTTGTTCAAAAGTATGGATCTCAGGTGTAATGCTTCCTGCTGGTGGATTGAAGGTGGATTTTCTTTTTAAGTTGGTGTCTCCTTCTGGTGGTAAAGTGGGTTTGTCAGAAAAAAATGCTTTGAGTTTCAGGACGCGGCAAAATTCTGCCAATTCACACTTAAGTCTGAAGCTATCCATTGGTGGTGTAGGGACGAATCCTAATCCTTTATTCAGGACTTTCTTCTGGTCTTCTGTCAATTCGATATTTGCAAGATTGACTATTAATGAGTGTTGTTCTTGCTCGTGCTCGGTTGGGCAGATGCCATGCTCCTTGTCTGTACGTTTCTTTGTTGATCCTGCCAAGCTAAGGTTTTCTTTTTTCCTCTGGGTTGATTTCGGCCCCTGCCTAAAAAAGGCGGTTGCTGTTGCTGTTGGGTTTGTTGTCCTAGTTGTTGTTCATTTCCCAATTGTGGCATTTGTTGCATACCATAGTTGTAAGGTGTCATCCAGCCGCCATATTGTGGTATGTATGGTTGGAAGTGAGGCATGTTCATGTTTGGGTAATACGGTCTTTGCCATCGGTTGCCCCTCCTGGGTCTTTGATATCTATTGTTATTCCCACCTCTTCTGGGAGTGTAATCTTCGGAGCTACTGACTGAGGTATTGGAAGAAGTTCTCCCCAAAGATTCAGTATCTGACCCCGGATCATTGGTGTTGTAGTCTTCTCTGGTATAGGGATGCATCTTTTCTTGACTGAATTTTTTGAGATCTTTCCCAAGTTTTCGTAGCTTACTTTGCATAATGAATTCTTTAGTTTCTTCCATTTCCTTAGTCAATTCTTCCAATTTCTTTTTATGAGTTAGTGGATTGATACCTTTTTTAAGTTCATTTTCTAAGGCTTGGAATTCTAATAGAAATGCTTTAGACAGTCTCTTCGCTGTTTTAATAATAAGTACCAGATAGTCCAAGGTACACTTCCATGAAATGAAAGACCAGTCTTTACGAAATGCCAGGTCATGTAAAAAAATTCTTGGGGCATTGTTGACCCAAAGGCCCCTCGGGGCTGTTTTGTGTCGGAGGTATTCGGTCATAATAATACCATGAATGGCTGTACGTATTTGTTGTCTTTTCTTTTCAGAAAGTGAGTCCCAATTGTCTGTTTGCGCCAGTGCTTCAGTAAGGTCCGAGTTTTGAAGAAGTGGCTGTGCTGCTAATATTTCGTCGATATCGCTTTCACCAAAACTTAATCCAACATTGCCTTCCATGGCCTCACTCCACAGGTTCCAGGTATATACAATGTCTATATCTTTGTTCAGAAGAACTCCCGCAGCTGTCCGCTGCTTAGTATATCCAAAATCAAAAGGGTAGGGAGGAGGAATGACTGTCCATTTATTTCCCCGGGTAGGTATGAGAGTAATCAAGTGGGAGAAAATGGACACTTGTTACAATTCTAAACCATTGGATAGAATAACTATGGTATCCTCAAAAACTCAATGTTCGTTGGTAATGTGGTATATATCTTTCATCCGCCCCTACATTGTAGTTCTGGCAGTTATCATTGGATACCATAGAGTGTGCTGGGTGCCTGCCTCATCCAGAGGCTCCTCTGGTCTAGAATGCAGTGTCCAGAGATGAAAAATACGCCCCCGTTAGGATAGGGTGTGTGCAAAAGAAAAAAGAATAAAATTAGAACCACACCTAAAAACTTTAATGGGTGGTGAAGATCTAATATATAAAACTAAGCTAAGCAACACACGGAGCCGATAGCAGTGCAAGTATTCACTTCAGATGTTCCTGTCCAGCGACCACATGAAAGAAGTGGAAATCAAGCTCGCCAGCAGTAAAAGGAAAAACTAGAGCTTTCACTTTAAATAAATGAAACAAGGAGAAGTTTGTAAATGGCCTCTGTGGGGGTAGGGGGCGAGCCGCGACGTCACGGCTCTGAAGAAAACAAACATTTGAAGGCACGAACGGGGGGGGGGGGGGTTGTTGGGCGAATTAGAAGGCATCGGACTGCGGGAGGGGGGAGGGACGGGAAGAATTGCCTCGCGTGAAACTGAAACGAGCTTGCCTCAAAGTTAAAACAAGCTCTCTGCATTGCTGTGGCGGGATCGGGGAGCGCATTCCTTTCTAGTATGATGCGGGGCGGGGGAGATCAATGGAAAGGCGCAAGAGCGAGCATATGGAGAGTGAGGGGGTGTGCAGCATGGTGAGCGTGAGCTGAAGTGGCGGCGGAGCACGGCGCATGCGCACGAGCGCGTGGTTATGGTCACATGAACTGTACGCGATCCGCAGTTTGGGTAGACTTTTCGAAAGCCTTACTATAATCTCGCCCACAATCCCTACGGGATGGATTAGGCTCGACCTAAAAAGCGCGCGTGGCCTGAGTGCATCACAGTGCTGGTAAATGATGTATTCTTACCGGAAATAGGATAGAAAACTCCGACCTGTGTCCAAGGAGAAATGCCAGCGACTACATCAATCGGGCTTTTGGGTATAGATAACCTGTAAAGTAACAGGAAGGAGGGGAATGTAGTGAGAATGAATGATGATGGCGAGTATGGCCGGAGCATCACACTGTAAGCAGGGCCTCTCACCTATAGAATTGTGTGAGTGACGATCCGTAGCGTGTGCCGATAAAGCGCGCAACAGTAGGACAGCATTAGTCAGTCTGTCTGCCAGGGCCAAATGACACTGAGTGCGCGGTGACCTCGCCAGTATATACACTGAGGTGCCGCAAAAAAACGGATTCAAAGTCAGACATCACTCGCGATTGCCACAGAACGGTGTGATCTGGTTTTCGGTGTACATGAAGGAAATAGAGGAAAGACCAGATAAAGAAGGACAGAATGGGCAAAAGAATGGAAAAAGAAAAAAGAGAGAAAGATAGAGCTCAAATGTGATGATGTTTATAATTTGTGACTGTTAGACCTGTCAGCCCTAGGGTGGACTTTCCCTATTTTATTCGCCCTTGCCTCATTTTTCCCACCTTCTTTTTTGTTGGCCTTAGGTCTCCGAGCACCTTCCCATTGCTAATAAGTGCTAATGTGCAGGTGCTCTCTTCACCCAACATGGCTGCCACTGGCCCCTGCTACTGCAGCGTGGTCTTTTTAGTCACACTCTAGTTGCCAGGAGCTGGCTGGAACCCTTAAACATTGTTGCCATACCAACCTGCCTTGCCTGCCCATAGCTAGACTAGGGAAGCTCCTGGAACCTTCTAGAATAGGGGCGGAGTCTGTTTTTGCCGCCTTAGAGGGTGGTCACCTGACCTGGGCATATATAAAGAAAGGAGGGAAAGTTGGGGCTTCACTGACCTGGGGGACCCTACGCAGGAGACTTAGGCGGTGGGGCCTAGTCAGGACCCTTTACCACTGGGGGTGACAGGGTTTAGGCGCTGCCCACCAAGCTGTGTGAGGAACACTGAACTAGCCCACTGATCTGGCCCGGCGGGAGGGGAACCCAGGGACCACCTGCAGTGACCTGCTGAGGAATCCTGTCAGCAGCCTTCAACTCAACCCCCCTCTTCTCAAGAAACCAGGAAACTGCTTCCACAGAAGGGCGCCAGAACCACCAAGCGCCAAGAAGAAACCTAACTGCCACAGGACTACTGGGGATCAACCAGGTACTGGGCTGTGCCATCTCTGCCCCCTCTGTCTGCACCTGTTGCCCCTGCGCTGTCCTGCCTCATCACCTTGGTTATGACTGCCTGCTCGGCTAAACTGCCTTCCCTGCCTACCTAGAGCTCCCCTACTGTGCCCCCTTGAGAAGCTCTGAGGTCCTGGAGGTTATTGTGCCTTGAAACGCTGTGCCTGAGAAGCGCTATTACTTAGACTGCCCGTCCTGCTAGAACTGCTGTGACTGCCCCCATAGCGCGTGTCAGCCCAGCGCTGGGCCCCCTAGAGAAGCGCTATCGTCCACAAGTGCATCCTGTCTTCCATTGTGCCGATTTGCCACCCCCTGAGAAGCGCTGCGAAGCCCTGCTAGTGCTGTACCTTGAAGCGCTGAGGAGAAGCGCTAGTGGCTCCACTCACCATCACGGCCCTTGCCGCCTCGCAAGAGCCTCAGGCGCTAGTCGCGGCCGCAGCCGGCCCTGAAGCGCCGACCTCATCACCCCCTCGGCGGCCCCCGGGAGCCAGGAGAGGGCCGCCGCAAATCTCAGTCAGGCCGCAGTCGGCCTCGCTAGGCCCGAAGCCCGAAACTATCCTCACATGACGGGGGCGTCGGAAGTGACTCCGCCCCTGCCGCGCTCTGATTGGCCACCGGCGTCGTGCCCCGGCAGGCCGCACTGCCATAGGCGGCTGCCGGAGTACCCATGCCCTCATTGGTCCCCAGGCCCTGCCTCCAAAGCGCCAACCTTCTGATTGGTTCCCGGGCCATTGACGTCCTCATGGGCCCGGGAACAGGACGAGACACTGCCGGAGGGCTCCGAGGAGCGTAGGAGCCCTCCCCTTCACCAGGCTGCGCGAGCCCCCTCCGCCCGTCTGCATCCTCTGGGCCGACTGAGTCCTCGGCGCGGGGCACCGTGACCGATCCCCGCAGCGGGAAAAACACCGGAGGGCTCCGAACAGAGTGAGAGCCCTCCCACCAGCCCGACAACCACCGCAAGGGCCCCAAAGGGGCCGAAGATCGAGGTAACCCTGGGGAGGAGGGCGGAAGGCCGAAGGAGGCCCCGAGTTCGCCCCTCCCCTGGGGAAAGCTGTAGTTGGGCCCTGTTGGCTCATTTAACTCTTAGAAGGCCCCCCTGAGCGGAAGGGAGGGGCAAAAAGTACCTGCAGGCCTGCCAGGTCTCTGAACTGGGCCAGGATATCAGTTAGGCCCCGTGACTGGTGAATGCTTGAGTTAACCCCTGGCTAGGGGTCTGTTAATGCTTTTCAAATGGTAATTCAACCTGCTTCATGAGAGTAATGCCCTGGTTCTTCCTGACTAAGGAGAGGTTGTGACCTGTTTATCCTGGTATAATGAGATGTTGCCTGATCTTTATTGAAATGTTTATCCTTGCTTGGTGACCCTTTTATTCCCACCTGACAAAATGTTTATCTTTACCAGATGAAATGTTTACCCTGGCCTAATGAAATGTTTAGTGCTGAGTAATGTGAAATGGTTATTGCGACATGCTCTGTTGATTATTGAATAGCTCCCTTTGCGCCCTCTGAGGAAATGAATGAATGCGTTATTGCTAATGAGTAATGATCTGCTCTAAATGATTTACCAGCCGTGATTTTGCTGCTTAGATAAAATGTATTGCTGTGAATCAAAACGTATTGGTGTGGTCTCAGTCATTGTGTGCGTTCCCTGTCTCAGTGGATGTGTGTGCTGTGTGGTCACTTTACACCTAAGCTTCGGGTGCCTACCTGCTAGGGCCAAGCTACCCCCCGGGAACTGGTGACCCCAGTTCCTACATTGGTGGCGAGCGGTGGGATCAGGACCTGTGACTATACAGCACCCTCCGGTGAGACAGAGTGCGCCGCAATTAGACTACACACCTATCGTGCATGCAAGCCTAATCAATTGACCCCCACTGTCTAACCTGAGTGTGTAGAGTCCTGTTTTGACCCAATCCTGTTACTTACGTCCTAGTATCTTTCCCTTGATTTATCTGGGTCCCCACCTGTCAAAATGAAGTTCCAGCTAGCCGATCTGGAAGAGTATACCGTGGTGCAGCTAAGGGAATTTTGTCAGGGGATGGGGGTGCCTGTTGGGTGGAGAGCCGCGAAGGAGGAGCTCTGTACCACTTTGAGGGCATGGGTAAGGGCCCACCCAGAGGGGAGAGGGGATGGGGAACAGGAGGGGCAGGTCACACAAGAGGAGGCGGGTGCTCCAGGAGAACTAGACCTACTAAACATTGATGTGTCTGAAAATGTGTTGCCAGAAAGACGTTCCAGGGCAAGTAGTAGTGGGTCTAAAAGGAGTACGTCGTCACAGGAATATGAGGACAGGAGGGGAGAGAGGTAATTGAAGTGGGAGCTTGCCAAGCTAGAGCACGAGAGGGAGAGAGAAAGGGAAGATACAAAGTTTGCATTGAAAGAGAAGAAGCTGGAGCACGAGCTTCAGCTGAAGGAGTTGGAGCTGAGAGTCTTGCAATTAAGTGCGCCAGGAAGTCTTAATGGTGGCAGCATACCAGGGGCTCAACACGAGCCTAGGTTTTGGTTACTCAAAGAGGTGATAGCGAGGTACACTCAGGGGGATGACAGAGCCAAGTGGTTGGAGGCGTATAAGGTGGCCTTGACAGCCCATGGGGTGCCTGAGAGCTACTGGGGGAGGTGGCCTGTACCGATACATACCCCCAATGTCAGGGACATCCTCCTGTATATAGATAAGGTGGACCAGTTCAGGTATCCCCCCTTGAAGGAGGTGCTACTTAAAAAGTTTGGCCTCAACCCCGAAAGGTATCGCCAGAAGTTCAGTGGCAGCCATAAGCTGTCCACGCAAAATTGGGTAGACTTTTTTGATTATGCCCGAAAGGCTCTGGATGGTTGGGTGTGTGGCTGCGAGGTGCATGATTATGAGGGCCTGTACAATTTTTTTTGAGAGAGCACCTCTTGGATAAATGTTTTACGGGGCTGCGCCAACATCTGGTGGACCGCATGCTGACTGATCCCTGTGAGCTTGCGGAGGAGGCGGATACTTGGGTTAGCACCCGGGTGTCTCACAAGGGCCCCGGGGGAGATGGCCCGAAAGGCAGACAGGGTTTCCCCCAGAAGAAAGAGGGGGGAGATAAAAAGAAGGAGTTCTCACGAGGCCCACAAAACAGACAGTTTGGGAGAGGAGTAGGTACCCCACCTCAGTCCAGTTCCCCAAAGCCCACTTACCCTGACAAGAGTCAGCAGCCAAGAATTGTCCGGTGCTACAAATGCGGGGAGGTTGGACACTACGAGGGGGATCCCCAGTGTCGCAAAAGACCCCCAGCCCCCACAGGTGGCAAGAGTCCCGGGGTGGCTAGTGCAGTGCTTGGGATGGAGCTGCCCCTAGATAGGGAAGGGGAGTGGACAGGCCTAACCCTGGTTTCACTCGGGGACAGAGAGATGGTCCCAGTGACGTCCTTATTATCGAACACCTCTAAATACCAGCAGAGGGTGAAGTTTAACGGGGAGGAGGTGGAGGCTTTTAGTGACACAGGTGCCAGCATGACCACCGTAGTGAGGCGGCTGGTGTCCCCTGAGCAAGTAGTACCTGGCGTATTCCATCCGGCCGTGTTGGCTGACGGCAGTCTGAGCTACTATCCTGTGGCTTAGGTTCCCTTTGAGTGGGGAGGAGTGAAAGGCCAGTTGAGAGTTGCTATAAACCCTGCCTTGCCTGTGGACTGTCTGCTAGGAAACTACCTGGAACATACCGCCTGGAAGGAAGTGGAGTTTAAGGCACATACTGAGATGCTGGGGTTACCAGGATGGACTTGCGTGGTCACGAGGTCCATGGCTGCCCGGCAAGGAACTCAACCCGGGTTGGAGCCTGAAACTACGGCCCAACCCAATGCCGGTCCAGAGGAGAATGTAGTGTGATGGATGGGGAGCCCGCGGAGGTAACCCCGGAGTCCGTGGAGGTGGAGGTTGTTCCCGTGGGGGACTTGCCGACCCTTGCCGAGTGGCATGTGGAAGGAGGGCCTACCCGGGAGGAATTCTGTCGGGCGCAGAAAGAGTGCCCCATGCTTGAAGGCTTGCGGAGGCAGGCCGAAGCCCAAGCAACCAATCAGGAGACCGGCAGTTATCACGTGTACTGAGAGGATGGCCTCCTTTAAAGTGAACCTAAGGTTCCGGTGCATGGATCCTCGAGGGCCTTAGTGGTCCCCCAATGCTACCTGGCCTTCCTATTGGAATTGGCGCATGAAAAACCTTTGACTGGACACCTGGGCCAGGACAAAACCTTTGCGCGGTTGGTCCCGCATTTTTATTGGCCCAGGATGAGAGTTGCCTCTGACACCTACTGCAAGACCTGCAAGACTTGCCAGGCAAGTGGCAAGACTGCGACTAAGGTGAAGGTCCCTTTGGAACCGCTCCCAGTGGTCTGGACCCCTTTTGAGCGGGTCGGAATTGACATTGTTGGACCGTTGGACCATCCGACCTCTGCGGGACACCAGTTCATCTTAGTGGACCACGCCACTTGGTACCCAGAGACTATTCCTCTGAGGACCGTCACTGCACCTGTGGTGGCGCGGGCCCTGATGGGGATATTTACCAGAGTGGGATTCCCCAAGGTCGTGGTGTCAGATAGGGGCACGAACTTCATGTCGGCCTACATGCAGGCCACGTGTAAGGAGTGCGGAGTGACCTATTTGTTCTCCACTCCTTTCCACCCCCAGAATAACGGGCTCGTAGAGCGCTTTAATAAGACTCTGAAGGGAATGATCCAGAGCCTGCCAGAGGACTTGAGGCGGAAGTGGGACGTCCTCCTCCCTTGCCTGCTGTTTTCATACCGCGAGATACCACAGAAGGGAGTCAGGTTCAGCCCCTTTGAGCTGCTCTATGGCCACCCCGTTAGGGGGGCCCTCAGCCTTATCAAGGAGGGGTGGGAGAAGACTTAGAAGAAGCTTCCCCATGATGTCGTCAGCTACATGCTGGCATTCCGCAGTCAGATGGCCAAGCTGTGGAAGGAAGCCTCAGACAACTTGGAGGCTAGCCAAGCCATCATGAAGGAGTGGTATGACCGCAACGCTTGGACGGTGGAGATGGACGCTGGACAGAAGGTGTGGGTCAAGGAGCCTGGGGAGCTTAGTGCCCTCCAGGACCGGTGGACTGGTCTGTATGAGATTGTGGAGCGTCGTGGCCAGACCACCTATGTTGTTGATTTGTAGACCCCCCGACAGCCACATCGGGTGCTCCATGTCAACCGCCTGAAGTCTCACCATGAGCGATCTGAGCTTGCTCTCCTCATTGTGATGGATGGGAGCAAGGAGGAGGAGAGTGAGCCTCTTCCTGAACTTCTGGTGGCCCAGGAGAAGGATGGATCGGTGGAGGGAGTGGTCCTCTCCCCATCCTTGACTCCAGAGCAATATTGGGACAGCCACCAGGTGTTGGAGCAGTACGCCTTATTGTTCTCCCTCACGCCTGGAATTACACATCTGTGTACCCATGATGTGGACACCGGGGACAGTCTGCCTGTAAAAACCAAGTCTTACCGGCTGTCCGATAAAATTAAGAACAGCATCCAGGGTGAGGTGGCCAAAATGCTGGAGCTGGGGGTGATTGAACCTTCCAGCAGCCCTTGGGCTAGTTCGGTTGTGTTGGTGCCGAAAGCGGCCCCACCGGGCACCACACCAGAACTTCCGTTCTGTGTGGACTATCGGGGATTGAACTCTGTCACCAAGACAGACGCTCACCCGATCCCAACAGCAGATGAGCTGATTGACCGGCTGGGAGCAGCCCAGTACCTCAGCACCATTGACTTAACATCAGGGTACTGGCAGATTGCCATGGCCGACGGAGCAAAGGAGAAAACAGCGTTCTCCACCCCCTTTCAAATTAGAGTGATGCCCTTCGGGCTAAAAAATGTTCCGGCCACTTTCCAGCTGTTGGTGAACCAGGTGCTGTCTGGCCTGAAGTCCTTCTCAGCGGCGTACCTGGACGACATAGCTGTCTTCAGTAGCACCTGCGAGGACCATCTGCAGCATCTCCAGGAGGTGCTACAGGCTCTGCAACATGCTGGCCTGACCATCAAGGCTAGCAAGTGCCAGATTGGACAGGGATCTGTCGTCTACCTGGGACACCTGGAGGGCGGGGGTAAGGTGCAACCCCTCCAGGCCAAAATTGAGACCATCATGGCCTGGGAGCCCACCAAAACCCAAACTGACGTCCGAGCTTTCCTCGGCCTCACTGGATATTACAGCTGGTTTGTCAAGGGATATTGTACCATCGTAGCCCCCTTGACTGAGTTGACGTCCAAGAAGCAGCCACGAAAAGTGATCTGGGCGGCTGCTTGCCAAGAGGCATTCGAGACACTGAAGCACGCGATGTGCACCGCTCCGGTGCTTGCAACACCTGACTTCTCGAAAGAGTTCATCGTGCAGACGGACGCCTCTGAGCATGGCATAGGCGCTGTGCTTTCGCAACTCAACAACGACGGCCCAAGACCAACCTGTGGCCTTTTAACTCCAGAAGACTCCTCCCTCAGGAACGACAATGGAGTACCTTCGAGCGAGAAGCCTTCGCTGTGGGCTGGGCCTTGAAGAAGTTGAGGCCATACCTTTTTGGCTCTCGCTTCTTGATTCAAACCGACCATTGACCCCTCCGCTGGCTCATGCAGATGAGAAGCGAAAATCCCAAGTTGCTAAGGGGGTCCATTTCCCTACAGGGGATGGACTTTAGGGTGGAACATCGGCCCGGAGTTGACCATGCCAATGCTGACGGTCTCTCCTGGATTTTCCACCTTAGTGACGAGAACTCCCTAGAGGTTGGGTAGCTCTCCCCACTTTCAGCTGTCAGCGCTAGGGTGGTCTTTCCCTATTTTTTATCACCCTTGCCTCATTTTTCCCACCTTCTTTTTTGTTGGCCTTAGCTCTCCGAGCACCTGCCCATTGCTAATCAGTGCTAAGGTGCAGGTGCTCTCTTCTCCCAACATGGCTGCCACTGGCCCCTGCTACTGCAGCGGGGTCTTTAGTCGCACTCTAGTTGCCAGGAGTTGGCTGGAACTCTTAAACATTGTTGTCATACCAGCCTGCCTTGCCCGACCATAGCTAGACTAGGGAAGCTCCTGGAACCTTCTAGAATAGGGGCGGAGTCTGTTTTTGCTGCCTTAGAGGGTGGTCACCTGACCTGGGCATATATAAAGAAAGGAGGGAAAGTTTTTAGTCAGTTGGGGCTTCACTGGCCTGGGGGACCCTACGCAGGAGACTTAGGCGGTAGGGCCTAGTCAGGAACCTATACCACTGGGGGTGACAGGGTTTAGGCGCAGCCCACCAAACTGTGTGAGGAACACTGAACTAGCCCACTGATCTGGCCCGGTGGGAGGGGAAACCAGGGACCACCTGCAGTGACCTGCTGAGGAATCCTGTCAGCAGACTTCAACTCAACCCCCCACCCCTCTTCTCAAGAAACAAGGAAACTGCTTCCACAGAAGGGCGCCAGAACCATCAAGGGCCAATAAGAAACCTAACTGACCCCAGTTCCTAAAGTGACTTACTATAAATAGGTGGTCCAAGTGGAAATGTAGGAAACGGGAATACCATCTATTCAAAGGACCGGGTGTAGTATTGTAATGATGAGAAGAATCAAGTAATATAGTTTCTAGAAGATTTATTCCCAGTAGTAAAGCACGTCTGGTTAGATCCACAACCAACAGGAAACTAACCAACAGTAAAGTATAGAACATTCAATGACAGCATGACTAGAATGTGGAACATGACAGCATTTAAAGAATACACAAATCTTAAAGAGATACTTACTAAAAGTTATAATCCAACACACTAAATAAATAATAAACTAACATACTACATATCTTCCCCTCTTTGTTTTTTTTTAAACAAAAACAAAAAAAAAATTATTTATACACAAAAAATTCTTTGTACTTCACTGGTCTTTTGACAGATCTACCAAAAGAAGATTTCTGAACAGAAACAGATTCTTCATCTTGGTCAACTGGAATGCAATTATCACAAACATTTGCAGGAGAAGGTTCATCATGGATACAATTACTATCTACATTAGAATTAAGATCAACAGGATTTTGAACAGAATCTGAGATATCAGGTTGAATATCATCAAAACACCAAAAATGCCCATAAGATTTCTTTGTGTTTTCCAAAGAAACCTGTTCATGCTGATGCTGTGCCGAAGCTAAACTACTTAAATGCCATTTTTCACCATTCTCTAAAGTAACAGAATTTTCATGAATTTTCACAACTTTTTTAGGAGAACTAAACTTGCTTTGACCTTTAGGTACTTTTCTGGCACTCTTAATACAAACAAAATCTCCTATTTGTAGTTTGACAGGTTTTGAACCATGTTTACTGTCATGGTATATTCTGTTTTTAGCTTGAGAAGAAGACAATTTAGATTTAATTGCATCAGTATCGTAGAATATCATATCATTCCTTTTCATCCAACCTGGATTCGTTTTTGAAAAAGGAACACGACATCTCATCAAAGAAAATGGACACTTTCCAGAAGAGGGATGTGGAGTTACTCTATATGCCCACAACATCTTCTTACACTCACTCTCCCACACAAGTCTTGACTTGACACACAACTGTATAGTATTTTTTATGACCCTGTTAAGTCTTTCTACAACACCATTACAGGAAGGATGGTATAATGGTGTCAACTTATGACTAATTCCTTTTGAAGTAAAAAACAATTGCATTTCCTTGGATTTAAATTGAGAACCATTGTCAGTTAGAACAGATGAAGGACAACCTTCTTGGATAAATACACACTCCAAGAATTCAATAATAATAACAGAGTTAGCCTTCTCAACAACTTTCATTTCGAACCATTTAGAAAATAAATCAACAATAACAATGATACATTTGACATTGTCATCAAACCAATTGACAGGACCCATAATGTCCATGGCTAATTCTCCCCAAGGAAAATTAGGAGCAGTAACATTTCCCAAAGGTGAATTGAAGGTTTTTTTTGATTTGTCTGAAACTTCACAATTTATTCAAGATCTAACCAGTTTTTCAATATCATTATCCATCCCTGGCCACCAATACTGGTCTCTTACCCTGGACTTCGTTCGAGAAATGCCTGGATGCCCTTCATGGGACAATTGCATAATGTGAGCTCTAACAGACACAGGTGGAATTATTTTATCACTCCTAAGTAGAAATATATCAGAGATAGAAAGTTCATCACGAACTTCCCAAAATCCTCTCAAAGAATCATTAAGATCTTTTTTACAAAAATCTTTCCAACCCATTACAACTCTAGACTTAACTTCAGTCAGAACTTTATCATCGGAATCAGCTTTGAGACATTGGTCTTTAGAAAAACTATCAAAAATGTTGCAAATAGAAACAACATTAGCCACGGAAAAATCATTCCAAGAATTACGGTCAGCTACAAAAATTGGTAAAGAAAATCTGCTCAAAAAATCTGCAATAATATTTTTTGCACCAGGAACATAGTTTATCACGAATAAGAAATCTTGCAAGCGCATGGATAGTCTTGCAATTCTAGCAGTGGCTTTGTACAAACCTTGTGTGGTCAATAATTTTGTAAGGGGTTTATGGTCAGTTCTCACACAAAATGACTTTCCCCAAATGAACTTCCTGAAATGTTCTAACCCCCACACAACAGCAAGGGTTTCCCTCTCGATTACCGAGTATTTTTCTTCAGTAGGCGTAAGGGATCTTGAGGCAAAAGCAATTACCACTTCCTGATTAAACTCAGATAGTTGAGTCAAGACTGCCCCTAAGCCTTTAGAACTAGCATCTGTAGTAACGAATGTAGCAGCAGTGGGATCAAATCCTTGCAGGTTGGGAGCACAACAAACAGCTTTTTTTATAATTTCAAAGGCTTGTTGACATTCCTGAGACCAAACGAAGGGAATTTTATTCTTCAAAAGACAACGCATAGGAAAAGTTTTCTCACTAAAGTTAGAAACAAATTTAGAGTAAAACTCTGCTAAACCCAAAAATGACCTTAAGTCATCCTTGGATTTAGGAGCAGGAGCGTCTAAAATAGCTCTTACAAGCTTGGTTTTAGGTCTTATTCCCTGAGCACTAATCTCATGGCCCAGATACACAACGGTATCTTCTGAAAAAGTACACTTAGAAATTTCAGCAGTGAGACATCTTTCATCAAGAACCTTCATAACTTTTCTCAACCTGGAGTCATGTTGTGGTGCATCCTTACCTAAAACGAGGATATCATCTTGGAAGAAAATGACACCAGACATATCACCAAATAATTGTGACATAAGGCGCTGAAAAACTGCAGCCGCAGAAGCCAAACCAAATGGCATACGGCGAAAGCGGAAACAACCAAAAGGAGTACAAAAGGCAGTGAGATCACGGCTGCACTGATCTAAAGTGATCTGTTGATACGCTGAAGATAAAACAAGCGTAGAGAAAAATTTAGCACCACGAGTTAAAGACAACATTTCATCAATCCTAGGTAAAGGATACTGATCCACAATTATATTATTATTCAGGTTTCTTAAATCAACTCATAAGCGGATTTTTCCATTGGCTCGTCTAGCGACGACCAATGGAGAAATCCACTCAGACGATTCGATGGGTTCTATGATACCACTCTCTTGTAACTTTAATAATTCATTTTTTACTTCGTCTCTAACAATACGTGGTATGTTCCGTACCTTATGAACCATTGGTACACCATTGCTCTTTAATCTTATGCGGTGAGAAAAACCTTTGAACTTTCCGATCTTACCTGAAAATACGTTCGGAAATTCTTTAAGAACCCAATTCTTGGTATCTTCACTTATACCAGTAACCAGAACCTGTTCAATGCTGTTGGGATCAAGAATAATGTGTAAAAATCTTTGATCTTTCCAGCCTAGAACAGAAGGACCATCAATGGCGATGTATAACTTACAAAATGCTGTACGATGCTTGAATTCAAAAATTAAAGAACGAAAACCCAACATTTCTATAGTATTACCAGTAAAGCTTTCAGTAAGAATATCACTGGGCTCTAAATGAGGACCCAACTCACTCACCAATTCTTTCTCCCAAACTTTTTTGTTGACAATAGTGTAGGGAGACCCAGAATCGGCAGCAACCTGTACAGGAATACCCCCAAATTTCACAATACATAAGGGTTTGCTTCTCTCATCCTCCCCAACAACTAAAACAATAATACATTGTGCATTTGTAGAAGAATTGGAAGATGACATGCTTATGTCTGAGTCATAATCAGAAGAAGTATCAGTGATACAAGCTACTTTGGCATGTTGATAGGACTTTTTGTTGCATACTTTAGCATAATGACCAATTATACCACAATTGGAGCACTTTGCGGATCTAGCAGGACAATTTTCAGAGCTTGCGTTATGATTTTTATCACCACAACGGTAACATGCAAAAGAAAACGAACTACCCTGGTTGGGTTTGTTCTTGTTGAAAGTTTTTCTGTTAGATGATTTTGAAGAAGAAGAATTCTTGTTGGTTTGAAATTTCTTGTTGACACTTTTTTTGCATAAACATTTTTCTATTTGTTGTCAGAGATATTGTTCACAGTAGGTATGGAAGAAGATTCTGATTAGATAGTGCTTTAGAACTCCTATCCGACAGTTCAGCTTTTTTTAACAAGGTGATGACATCCTTGAGACTAGATTCTCCTTCAATCCAAAGCCTGTCTTGTATACTTTTGTTTTTAGTACATACAACAACTTGATCTCTGATCAACTCATCATGTAAAACACCGAATTTGCACTGTGCAGCTAAAATTTTCAGTTGAGAAACATACTCTTCAACAGTTTCGTTCTGGAGTTGTTTGCGTTTGAAAAAAGCACGTCTTGTTACACCAATGCAAACAGTAGGCGAATAGTGTTCAGTTAAATCTGAAATTGCTGCTTTAAATTTGTCAAAATCACCTGATCTCTCAGGTTTTTGCATTTGATCATATACCCTGAGACCCTCAGGACCAAGACTGTGAAGTAGCATTCGCATTTTTCTATCAGATGACAAAGCACCAACATTATCCTCCAAAGTGGCAATGTAATTCAAGAAGTAATTTTTCCATTCATCCCACTTAATTATAGGATCACCTGGAGAAACTAAAAACTCCTTAGGGGTACTGATGTTAATGTTAATATATGAAGATGATGCTGAGGAAGCATTGCTAGAAGTAGATTGCTCAATACTCATGTTAAATAAGAAAACGAAATTGACAAAAAAAATGAAGTCTTGAAATAAGGTAATGTCAGAAATGAAAAACGAAGTACATCGATAATGTCAGAATTGAAGACGATGTAATCGTAAGAAGAGAATGAATAAATAAAATCTTACTTCTGAAGAAATTTGCTTTGCGAGGAGACTCGGAAGAAATACAGAAGCCAGACGTGCTTACTCTGGAATTCCAAGATGGCGGCACGTACGCGTTACGTCGGGTCACGTTGACTGACCTATGACGTGGTAACTCGTGTAAACAATACGTGTTCCTGAAGCGTTGCTAAGCGTCAGGCTCGAGGAGAGTTGAAGCGAGCGCAAGCACGCGGGAGCAACGGAAGACGCGTTCAAAGGTAAACACCTTGTGCGCGTAGGAACAATTATGAGAAAAATAAAATTTGACAGAAAACTCACAGTTTTAGTATTTGAAGCACTCAGAATGCGCCGCTTTATCCATTCCGGTGAAAGTTAAATTCATGAAACGTAGGTTCGTTCTTTGAAGAAATCCAAAACAAACAAAAAAAATTCTGAAGAAATGAAGAAGCTTCTTAGAATCCCGATCGTCGCCAATAAAATGTAGTATTGTAATGATGAGAAGAATCAAGTAATATAGTTTCTAGAAGATTTATTCCCAGTAGTAAAGCACGTCTGGTTAGATCCACAACCAACAGGAAACTAACCAACAGTAAAGTATAGAACATTCAATGACAGCATGACTAGAATGTGGAACATGACAGCATTTAAAGAATACACAAATCTTAAAGAGATACTTACTAAAAGTTATAATCCAACACACTAAATAAATAATAAACTAACATACTACACCGGGTTGACAGCAAGTGATAATGTAGGGAGAAATAAAATAAAATGCAACGCTTCCAGTGAATTTGTGCCTAGTTGTTACCCATGGTGTCTATGTGCTCAAAGTAGTTGAAGGCTGCAGGGGAATGTGCATCTTATACAAGCTGGTACGTGGCGCGTAATACAATTCAGCGGTTGGAGCAGCTCGGGTCAGGTTAGATGATACAACAACTTGATTTGATTATGTATAAATTGTTACAGGAACAGCATAGACAGCATACATTCACAATTTAGCATATAAGATGATAGAAATACATAGATATTGAATCTAATTTTCACGAGTTGTACATGAGAGGCCTGAGAAACAGAATACGGGCACCAAGTGGTGGCAATGTATACACTTGAACTAGTTTATTAATGAGGTCACAAAACCTTGCCACTCCTCGGCGGAATTAAGCCCCTGGTCTGTAGAATTCGTTCTCTCTATCCAACGGCATTTGAGTCATTGTAGGATCTGTGGGAGATCACCCCCCCTCTTTCTGGGACCACGGCTTAGTCAATGATCTGCCATCTGATGTCATCCGCTGTGTTGTTCTTTTCAGAAAAATGGATGACTAGGGGAGCATTGGCCACAGAACGCCTTATGCGACTGCGATGTTGCCCAATTCGTGCCTTGGTGGGTTGTTGGGTTTGTCCAATGTATGGCAAATCTTATGGACACCATACACAATACAACACATTCCGTGTGTTGCAATTGGAAAATAATTCCAGTGTATGTTTCACATTATCATGTTCGAATATGTTGGTGTTGAATGTGAAAGCACAGGAGACACAGTTACCACATTTAAAGTGTCCCTTGACCTCTGGTAGGTCCCAGGTAGATTGCAATGTGCCAGCTTTGCGCACTGTACCCTTTAGGGTGAGGGCACACTTGGAGGGTTTGATGGTGAGGTGCCCTTTAGATAGTAGCTGAGAGCCTTCTCCACATCAGCGTGTTGGAGCTGGAAAGCTTGGAAAGCGTGTTTGCCCAGAGTGACAGGTTCCGGTGTTGATGGGTGACACTACTGTTGGCATACACAATAATAATGGGGCCGTTGGCTCCTTGGAGTTGTGTAGGGAAGCAGTGACACATTGCCATATGGCATTCCTAAACAGTAGACTGCTCACTTGGCAGGGGAGTGAGTTGCTCAGATGGATGCTCTCAACTGACATTCAACTTTTTCTAAGGAGTTGAGACTTCATCAGCACGTGGACTCAAAACAATTAAATATATATAGATATCTACTGTTGTAGCACTGCACAGCTTACCACATAACAAAGTGCCAGGTCTTTTTCTGTCTCGAGGTTCCGAGAAAACGTGCTCTGGGCAATACCATTATGGGTACCCAAGGATTCCTCACCTTTTCCAGCCATAGAAATGCTCTAGAAAAGTTTTTTAAAAAGTGTAATACAACAACTATCCTTGTAAATTCGAAGCGTTCCAGGTGGGGGATTTGGGTGACGGATTTACTTCTCTAGCATGAATGTGAGACTGCCGGTATTTTCAGGTCTCCTGCGTGGAAAGTGAGCAGTCGTTTGCATCGTCTCTAACTGGCATTAACTGCTGGCCAGATTTCTGACACAGAGATGTGTCTTTCATGCGGTGGTGGACGCCATCCAGGACCGAATTTAAGCTTCATGTTAAATGCCACATACAATGCTGCTGAATGGCCATTGTGTAGCTACATCGACGCAGAAGTATCTAAATCCATGCAGTGTATACCAGTCTGAACCAACGTAAAATCGGAAAGGGAACACGTGTCTCTTCATTGTTCCTCTAAGACAAACGATAAATACTATTTCGTCTTAAAAAGTACACCTGGGGGCAGGAATCTGATCCCTCAGTTTTTATTGTGTAATAAAATAATATTTTTTCTGAATGATCTGTGTTCACTGCATAATATTTTAAGTATCTGGCATTGTTTATAACGAAGCGTATGTTTTTCGTGTTTGATATTTCAAAGTATATTCAGAAGACAGTAGTCCATAAATACACGTGGTCTGGGGATGGGGCGAGAACAATTCACATGAGGGAATACTTTTAGTATCTACTATGTTTCTCCACAATTTATTATATCCCTTTCGATCGGTCAGTTTGAATTCCTAATTTAACATCACAACAGAGCTGACTGATGGAGCGATATTTGAGCCTTTGTCAAATTTACAGTATTTCTTCTACGTCTTTTCTCATTCACTAAGAGGTGTTCAAAGAAAGTGGGATATCCTCGGATCGTTCAGCCTCTGTAGGAAGCATCCCCCTGACCGCGACCGACCCAGCTAAGAAAACCCGCCACAAAAAGATTCTCCACCCCCTGACATTGGGGAGCTGACCTGACAATGCCCAGGTGTCCCCCAGCTATCCATATTATCTGTCCAGCCATTGGTCGCCCACGTCCAGCCTCCTGGTCCAAGCCTGCAGCATTTCTCCCAAACAACGTCCTCCATTGGTCTGCATTGGGAGAAAGGCGCCAACTTTGCACCCTGCATCATGCTGTCCAAGTGCCGTTGGAGGTGCGTTTTTGGTACCTACTTGTGGCCCCCTTTATGCCTACCTTTGATCATTGGGCCCTGACCCAGAAAACGCAGGTACCTACCAGTGACAGGTGCTCTTCCAAGTACACCGTCTCCATAGCACTACATTGGGCCCAACCTCTTCTTTGACCTCTGCACCCCTGTACTGCTGAGGGTGCACTCTGTTTCCCTGCCTGACTCCTGCCCTTTGTAAGTGCTACCAGCTCGAGACTGAACTAACAAACTGAGTACTTACTTGTAAGTCTCTAACCATTTTGTACTCCGTAGGAATACATTTAACTGTACCATAAGGATATATGATGTTACAACGCGGACTATTACAACGCATACCGTTACAACGCGGATTTTACAACGCGGATACTGTAACAACGCATGTATTTACAACGCATTTTTTTACAACGCAGGTACCTTTACAACGCAGACCATTACAACGTAAGTACTGGTAAGTATATATTAATATTAATATTATAATAGTAACTTAATTGTTAAAAATATAATTTAATGTAATTTTAAATAATTTAATTTCCGTTAATTAATTTAAATTTAAATAAATATTACTTTATTTTTACCCTGTACCCCTGTACCCCAGAAACTCAAAACTGACCCTAAACCCCAAAAATAAATTAAAGTAATTTTATTAAATATAATTTAAATTAATTATTGTAAATTAAAAAAATTATAACTTTATTTTTACCCTGTACCCCTGTACCCCAAAAACTCAAAACTGACCCTCAACCCCAAAAATAATGCAATGTAATTTAATTTAATTTATTTTCTATTAAATAATGTAATTTAAAATTAAATTTTATTTATTTTTACCCTGTGCCCCAAAAACTGAAAACTGACCCTGAACCCTAAAAATACCCCTTTATCCAAAAACTAAAAACTGACCCTGAACCCTAAAAATACCCCTTTACCCAAAAACTGAAAACTGACCCTGAACCCTAAAAATACCCCTTTACCCAAAAACTGAAAACTGACCCTGAACCCTAAAAATACCCCTTTACCCAAAAACTGAAAACTGACCCTGAACCCTAAAAATACCCCTTTACCCAAAAACTGAAAACTGACCCTGAACCCTAAAAATAACCCTTTACCCAAAAACTGAAAACTGACCCTGAACCCTAAAAATACCCCTTTACCCTAAAACCCAAAACTGACCCTAAACCCTAAAAATACCCCTTTACCCCAAACATATAACATTTAAAATATAACTATATACTTACCAATACTTACGTTGTAATGGTATGCGTTGTAAAGGTACCTGCGTTGTAAAAAAATGCGTTGTAAAAACATGAGTTGTAACAGTATCTGCGTTGTAATAGATGCGTTGTAACAGTAGTGCGTTGTAAAAAATGCGTTGTAACAGGTGCACACCGTACCATAACATTGCAATGCATAGCTTTATCATTGCAAACTCTGAAAACTGCAATCGTGTGACATTTACAGAAAGCTATATCAAAACTCTAATGTATTTACTGCATATATGAAGTCATACTGCATTCTTGAAAAGTATTGCTAGTCTTACAAACTGTATAACCTACCTGCACTGAGTGATTCTTGGTTCTACTAATGAAAATAACAGTCATTTTTTTATACAAACAATAGGTCTGGATTCAGTCTTTGAGTGTGCAACAAAATTTCTTGCCTGAGTGTGTACAACAAATGCATAACTCTACCCTCTGATAAGCCTAACTGCTGAGCTCAGCGATCACTTACTTGAGAGTAAGGTATTGTCTACTTTATCCTCTGCTATTCCTCTAGGGATCCACTGGACTCTATGCACACAATACCTTACTTTGGTATAGGACATACAGAGCCAGCTTCCCACATAGTATTTTTAAAACATGTTCCAATTTTGTACACAATGACCACACAACTTCCTAGATACCTTCCATTATTTCATGAAATCCTATCCGAAGGGTATAATATGCAAAAGTGATAGGGGGTGAATCCCTGAATTGAGCTCTGTGGCTCTGCGATATGGTGTCATCCTCCAATATCCAGTAACTGTGGCCCCTGCTCGTGCTGAGCCAAGGGTAAGGAAACACCCACTGAGACCCAATTGGGCCCATGTACATACCAACAGGGCCGCGCCTGGAGTCGGAGAAGAGAGCGCAGCAAACTGCCGGACTCAGGGAGTGACACAGGCTGCAGGCCCTGGTGTTCATCTCGACAAGTCTCCTTCGCCTGCAGAGATCATGATGGCCATGGAGGCCCTGGGGATGAGTCCAAGGCCTTGACCAACTGGAGTGTACTGTCTTGACGGAGCATGAAGTTTGGGCCTTACGCTTGCTTGCAAGGAGGTTTTGCAGGCCCACAAGGCCCAACCCTCCCTCCTGCAGGCACTGCAATCGATACTGGTACTGGGAGGAGCCCCACCCCCCAATGACTAGTACTGCCAATCACATTTGCTTAGAGAGAAGTGTTCTTTAACCATGTGGACTGGCTGGAGAAGCAGCCCCTTCTCCCTACAATTGTCAGTTGCTACAAGCGGGGCTGTAAGACAACTCCCCCCTCTCCACCACAAGCCGGCTTCTGAGATGGAACGCACTAAACCTCTCAGGACAGACGCATGTTTCCGAACTCACCAAGTGTTTTGCCTGACCAAGCTCCTCAGTTGCACATCCTGACAAGCTGGACTTTATCCTCAGAGCCATTGAAACATCCCATATCTCTGTCAAAGCAAATATGGACATTGTAGCTACTGATGTCATTCTCCTACACAATGATCATAGGAAGCTGGTCGAATGCCTTCCACGATCCAAGAAGATCTTGTTCGATCTACAAGTGCAAACTGCAGATCTCCAATAACAACTATAGAACTATGGGGCCAGTCTGCTTTTTGGAGAAGAGGGCGGAAGATGTGGAGGGTCGCTTCTGTCGCAGTAATACCTGGATAGTATGCCAGCCAGAAGGATTGGAGGTACGCTGTATAGTAGCCTACCTAGATACCTGGCTTATAGATCTGACACCACCGTAAGACTTTATGCCAGTTCTCCCAGAGCAGTTATGGCTAAAATACTAAATTATAAAGACCACAACACTATACTTAAAATGGCCCGACAATCCAACCCTCTCCTCGAGGACATTCACTGCATATTGATGTTCCCGGACTACACTTTGGCTGTAAACCCTCTTCCTGGGGGTCGAAAGGAAGCTGAGAGAGATGGAGATAAAATACACATGCAGATGTGACACATGATTGGTCCCACCACCCACCCCGCCATCACCAATGATTGCAAAGCTAGTCTGAAGACGAGCGTGCCTCTTCTGCAACCCCATCTCAGGAGCAAGTCCAAAACAGCAGCATTAGATGCAGACCTCCCCAGAAGACTCCAAAGTGATATTTCTGCGCCCTTGCTGCACGGTATGAACTCTCCCCCCTCATTACTCCCCAAACTGCTGATGATTTTGTGTAACTATCTGGCAGTGCCCCTGCCTTGCCCGCCCTTTTGGCTGATCTGAATGTAACTTTCTTCCCAAATTGGACAACATGTTCCACAATCTCCTCATAAACCCTGACAGCGTTTGTAAACGTAGTTTTCCTGTTGTGCTGTCCTACTAGCCCCCACCCACAATGGAAGACTGTTCAAACTGTTTGGAGAGTTAGTAATTTGCTCTGTGTCCTTTGTATTCATTCTGATTTTTGTCTTGTTCTAATTTTTCTTAGTTACTATTCTCATTGAGCTGAAATCATTCCTCCTTCTGGGCAGGACCTACTTAGGCTGTTCTGGGCTTTCCATTGGAAGGGATACATAGACCTGATTGGAAACCCGTGGGCAGTACATAGTTTAGGCTATGACACGACCACAGGCGTACAATATAATCTGGAAAATTCGGGGGATGCAGACTTCACATAAAAGATAAAAAAATCAGTATCTCCTTAAGCAAAAGGATATCCACAGAACACTGTGACAAGAATCACATGTTAAACAGCCAAAAGGGGAAAAGCGCACAAAACGATGGTGAGGCCGAGTGTTCGCTACTTATTGCTTGGGTGAAAGCCGGATCCTTCTCTCAGTCCTGTCTAGTGTTATAGACCAATATAGTCGATTCGTCTTACTCTAGGTCAATCTAGATCGGTCACCTATAATCATTGTCAGGGTAGACACCCCTGACCCTGAGCAACCCAGATTTTTTTGACTGGCTCTCGACCCACTTGGCTAAATGGCCACACATCCCATGATTGCTAGGTGAGGTTTTCAATTCCATCCTTGATGTTTCACTTGACTAATCTCACCCACTCTCTATCTGGCGCTCCAACTGTGCCAAATGCACAATGTCTTGATTGCTGGTTGGACCAGTGGTCCTTGCAGGATGCCTGCTGCCATCATAACCGTGCGGTCATTCTCTACTCTTTCAATTTCCCTGCATCCGATCTGTATGTTCGTCTAGATAGAATTTAATGTTTTGTACCTCTCTCTGCACGTCAGTTCAGTTGCACGCCTGAACTATCTCACCAGAGAAATTTGGGGCCATAATCCCCTAATACTCTGATTGACCTGGGGTAGGACTGCTTCTTCCATTCCCACTTGACAGCTCTCGAAGACCTGGCCTTTCGAGATATGCCAATAGAAAATATCCACGGACACTTTGATCATAACGAAAGGACAGCCTCCTCCTTGCCTGCAAAGTGGGATACTTTCAAGGGTATTATACAAGAGATATCTATCCTTACCCATCTGAGAGGACAGACAGCCATATCGCACCATTTAGATAGACTCAAAAACCCCTAGATTGACATGGAACGATGGGCAACTGAAGACCAAGCACTTCAGGACTCTTTAGCGCAGTTGACAAAGAAGAGGCTGCTCTGATAGAGCACTTGTGGTGTCTGAACCATGCAGCACATATAGCCCACACTTATTCCAAGGAAGACGGGTCCGATCACCTTCTGGCCTGCTTAATTAACATTGAGTGTAAGCAATCCCATATAACTGCGCTTTGTAACCCAGTAGGTAACTTGCTCTATTATGAGCAGGACATACTTACAGCCTTCTTTACATTTTATCATATCATCTACCACTTCTCCCCTCGGAGCTCCTTGGAGGCAATGACTGCCTTCCTCGAGTCAACCCCTCTTCCTAGACTGTCCCAGTAGACGAGCCTTGTGAGCAGGGAGCAGCTGTGGTCAACCCTGGTAGGCTATAAAATACAGGATGACCTGCTAGCCCTTATACAGGCCCTGCATTCAGACAACTGGGCCCAGGTAATCCTGGACGAGGAGGGAGGATTGTCAGAGAGGATCCAGATTGGAAATGGCCTGAGGCAGGGGTGCGTACTGGCCCCCTCCTTTTTTCATTGTTTATTGCAGACCTTCCACTGAAATTAGGAGAGGTCAGAGGGGCCAGCCCAAAAGTAGGAGGAAACAATATATCTTGCCTGCTATATGCAGACGACCTGGGGATTGTGGACCAGACAGAGATATGTCTTCAGAGAAAATTAAATGTGTTTAATGAATACTGCTTAAACAAAAAAATAGTAGTGAATATGGAGAAGACCAAAATATTATATTTTGGTAAAAGCAGGACTAGGTTCCCTTGGTGCCTTGGCACAGCTCTAATAGAGAGGGTGTCAGAATATAGATACCTGGGAATATGGTTTACGAGTAATCTGAAAGGGTCCACCCAACTGGAGGCTTTGAAAATGAGGGCACTGGTTACCGTGAAGGGTCTAAAAAGATTCAACAGCGTTTATGGTGAAATGTCAGATGGGCCGTTAATAAAGGCCTACTTAGCAATGATTCCTGCACAATTTTTAAATGGGGCAGAGGTACTTCTTTTAAGTGGGAAAACATGTTGGGATAAAGACGAGGGTTATATCCTGAAAAGCTTGTTCTCGCTTCCAAAGGCATCAATGGTACAAGCGGCAAGAATTGAGCTGGGAATTACCTCTTGGGCAGTAACCGCTAGCATGGCCCTGATACGCTTCTGGCAACGACTAGGGGCAGGGGAGTTACAAAAGATCTTCCAGTGGTGTAGAGGAGAAATTGCCATTAGTGAACTGTCATGGGCAAAAGAAACAAGAGCCTCTTTGAAGAAAGAGCATGGAAGACTGGGACTAAAGTTATGCCCGGAGATAGGTCATGCAATAATAGGCAAAAAAGATCTAAAGTCTCAGGGAGCCAACATTTCCCGAACAGGTGATCGAGAATATCTCTTGCGAAAAACATTGGTGGCCCACATGATACAGGTGTGGGTAACAGAAGTCAAACAATATCGCTATTTAGATGCGTTACTTAATTACCACCTAAGACGTGAGATACTAAAAGTGAGAATGGGAATAAACCCCTGTTACGGAGATAATAGGGTCAAAATCGGCATTATAAATAGCGGTGGTAAATGTACTTGTACGTTAGGTGCCCACTGTGATATTTTACATATGTTATTGGACTGTAGGTCGATTATAGATATACGGAAAGAGATCTTATGCCCGATATTTAAAAAATATAGAACTGTTAATAGGATGCAAGCTGCTAATCTTCTAGTGGAACTGAAAGAGTTAGATGTAGCCTGCCCTGTGGGTAAATTTATTAGTAAAATTAGGGTGTTTCTCCAGGGCATAGAGTAACAGGTGCATCAGATACTGAGTAAAATATGAGAGTGTTTTTAAAGACTAATAGTAATGTAATGTATTTTAGAAGGATGGTGTATATATGATTGCAACCACTGTGATATTAATCTTTTTAAGAAGAATTCTGATCGACACTTAAAGGAGCTGGGTTATTTTTTATGCAAGAATTAGGAGCTGCTTCAGTTTTTAATAATATATTATGTCATGTGTTTTGATAAAGATTTATAATATCTAAAGAGTATACTTTTATGGATGTAACAAACCAAATAAAGTTTTTATTGACTGACTGACTGACTGGAAGGAAATTGACGAGCCTCTTCCGGCCCTACAAATCAAAGGGGCGATGGCCAGATTGACTGTTGGAAAGACACCCAGAACTAATGGCATTCTGGTCAAATTCTATAGAATCTTTGCAGCTTCTCTAGCACCAAAATTAGCAGACATGTATGAAGCAGAGATTGCGGCCAATTGTCTCCATGCTCCTCTTTTTGTTGCTTTGCTAGTTTCGATATTAAAACCCAGGCAATATCCTACAAACCCAGCTGCCTACAGCCCTTTAGCAATTTTAAACATAGATTGAAAAATTCTCAATAAATCCTATTTGACCACATTCATAAGGTGCTCTGGCGCCAAACTCTTTCTGACCTAAGCAGCATTGTTCCGGATTGTAACACTTCTCTAAACATCAGATTAGTATACAAAATAATGGAAGCAGCATGATCACAGTGGGCTGATCAGCTGCACTCATACGGGAACCTGGAGAAGGTGTTTGATACCCTTCACTGGGGTTACTTCTTCCTGGTCCTGGCTGAATTTGGATTTGGAGCCAGTACCATACGACTGACCTGACTCCTCTACACAGACCCATCAGTTAGAGTCAATCTGGTAAACATGATTTATGACCCTGTCTCAGTAGGCAGTGGCACTAGACAGGGCAGTCCCTTCCTCCCCCTTATATTTGCACTAGCTATTGAGTCCTTGGTGGCCTGTTTTTATGGAGGGGCATGGGAAATCTCACTGCCAGATAGAATCTATGCCATCCCACCCTACGTGGATAATGTACTTTTCTAACTTTTCTAACTTGAAGACCTAGTGGAAGATTCCTCCAGTATTGCCCAGTTCCTTACTGAGTTTGGAATGGTCTCGGGCTCCAAGACAGCTGGTATAAGACCTGCCTTTTCCCACTGTGACTATTAACAGTTCCTACCTTACTGGACATCGCGACGGGCCCAGAAGGTTGGGAGGACACCTCATCTAGATACCTCAGCATTCCTATTTTCCATGCTGAACAGGATTTGCTGGTAGGTAACCTGATCGCAGTGGTAACATTTAATCGGGCCCAAGCTGCTTTTCGTGACCGCTTCACCTGGTGATCATGGGCCGTATCTCGCGCTCCAAAATGGTGATGCTCCCATCTTTTATACCACTTTGCCAACCTCTCTGTGTTCCTTCCCTGGAAGTTCTTCTGTGACCTGGACACGCTACTCGGGGAGCTAATCAGGCGTAGCTCCCGTCCCGCTGCTAGGTTGCCCTAGCTACACTACAACTCCCACCTGATCAGGATGGCCTTGGTGCCCCCCAACTTTGAATACTAATATTTAGTTTCAATGGCTAACCCGCTGGCTGGCCGCTCACTCTCTTGGAGAAATAATCGTTACTGATCGGCACTTGCTGAAGCTACAGTCTTGGCACTGTCAACCCCGGGAGCCCGTTGTGATCATGGCTACCCGACTACTGTTGATAGCACTGAAATGACTAACTAGGAACATCATTCTAACTAAAGGCCTTATCTCATGCTTCCCCTCAAGACGTCTGCTGAATTTTCCCAAGCAGAGAGGCACTTGGAAAGGCATGAATTGCAATTCTGGGATTAAACCAGTATTTCCACTTTGGGTGATCTTTTCCAGGATGCCTAGCTTCCTTCGTATCCTGACCCGGTGGAGCAATACCACCTTCAAGAGAGTCAGTTTGTAATCTAAAGTCTCTTACTATATGCCTTTCAAGCAACCTGGGCAACTGTAAACACTGAGTGCACTTCCCACACTCTTGTGCATACTCTTTATGCAATGGGTAATGCCCATAGGCTAGGAAGTTGGCTGGCTGAGACCTTAGTCGCCCATACCCAGACGTTGATGCAAACCATCAGAGACTCTTGGGAAACTGAAATTGGTTGTGTCCCCCGAGATAAAGAATGGGCGAAAGCACTAGAATATCCACACAAAAAGCTCTTGCAATGCCAGATTAAAATTAATTCAGTTGTATATACTACACATAGGCAGAGCCTACCTTTCTCCCCTACAAGTAAGTAGCATTATTTCAGGCAACTCAGACTCCTGTGCTAGGTGTAATGCCCCAGCGACAGACCTTAATCTTGTACTCTGAGACCGGTCCCTATTGAGACAGTATTTGGGCAAGCTATTACGAAAACTGGATGAGATTACTGTTTTACTGTGGGGGGACTTTTGAGAGGTCGATGGAATAGGACTCTGCACATGGCCAAAGAAGGCCAAGACAGACGCCACCCTCCTTGATTTTCCATGAATTCTTGCAAAAAGGACCATCCGAGTACCCCGAAAAAGCCTGACATCCCCCTCCAGCGGAGCCTGATGTCACTCTCTAAGAATATGAGCAGGGGCGGAGACTGTGGCCCTACACAAAGATGAAGACAATGGCCTTCACCGATAGCCAACAGCTGAGAAGTGCTGTTGTATAGATTCACATAGGGAAAGTGACATATCGGCCTGTGTCCCCCCCCTTCTACTAATATATTTCCCCATCTTTCCTATCACACCCTAAATACTTCTCCTGTAATCTAACAATACAATAGCAAGCTCCTGCATGCTGACCCCCCCTGCAAGAACATCACTCCCCCTGCAGCCAAATTCACAGCTACGACTTCCCTCCCCCCTACCAACGCTGATCACTTAGATCAACTCACTCTTGTCTCTTGATTATATTCTGTATAGTTTCTGGATTCTAAATTCACTTACTTTGCTTCGTACTGACTCCATATGTTGCAACTTCCCAAGATTTGAGAACATATTCTGGTTTATTATCATACAGTGCACAGTTACATACTATTCTTAAAATGTACCCATTGTTTGTCTACTCAGATAAATATTTGGCCTTGTGTACCACCTCACGATTAAACCACATTGCCTACTTTGTTCATCCTTGTTTGATGTACTGCTTGCTGTAACCAGAATTTTGCTAAAACCAATAATTCCCAAAAAAAAGATGTAAGAGTGATGAGTGTAACAGAATGTGGTCTGCTAAAAGAAAAAAATGCAAGTGAAACATTAAAGGAGATGAGCATTACAAGCAAACTGACAGATTAACGTGGTATTATGGCCATGTTAGAAAGTATGGAGGTTATCAGATGTGAAATGGACACTTGTAACAAATCTCAACTTTTGGATAGATTTATGGTATTCTCAAAAACACAATGTTTTAGTTGGAATAGCGGTATATATCTTTCATCCGCCCCTACATTGTTGTTGTGGCAGTTATCATTGAATACCATAAGACGTGCTAGGTGCCTGCCTCATCCAGAGGCTCCTCTGGTTTCGATTTGCAGTGTCCAGAGATAGATAGAGGTGTGAGTTACAATTGTAGGGACCCCAAAAAAAGAAGAAAAAATGAAGAGTAAAAATTAAAAATTAGGTCTACACCCAGGTATTTATTGATGGTGTGGATCTAATGATTAAAAAGTTATGGTACTTTTACTAGACCGTGTAACTGGGTCTAAAAGTATGGCTTCAAAAATTGTGTCGACATGTTTCAGCCCCCTATGGCTCAACGGAGTCTACAGGGCTTTCGTCAGGACTAAACAAACATACAAACATAGAGTCATTACTTACACAATTTGTGCAGTGTACTTAGATGGCTAACTGGTAAATTTTTCAGTGGCCATTCCAACTCTTTTTTAATCTAAAAGAAAATCAAAAGAAGTGCTTTTAATGTCATTAAATCATGTACTTATGGCACCAGAGTACGTATTAATCTCTAAATAGAGTATTACAAATTACAGAGTATTTCTGTTGTGGAGTTACAAGAAGGAACAACGTATGGCAAAAGGACTAAGACGTAATTTATAAGCTGGCCATTAGAATTAACTCGCAATTAATAATTGCGTTTTTGTTGCAGAGCAGAGATGGTAATGTCTCTCTACAAAATCATGAAAAACAGTGCGCTACTTTAAATATCACTTCTCATTATGAGGGGACATGGTGTTGGTGGTAAAACACTGTGAGCAGTGTAGCGGCGGTATGGAAATTGATGTGAAAGTTCCCTTTTGTGCATGGAAACTCAAAACGTTATAGCGTATATTGCGCTATACAGAAAAGAAAAGAAAAGAGTAGCTTGGTACGCGTTTGCGCTCTTACCTCTACTTTAAATAGGGAGAGGCTCCGTCAGGGGTACAGGCTAAATTACCGCCTCAGAGCTGTGGAGGGTAATGAGGAAACGGGTTAGATACTGATCACCTTACCGCTTTTGTTTCTCGATAGAAGGAAGAGTGAAAACGCTCGTTTGCCGCCATTACCCGCGTTGGGGAAAGCTTCCGCCTCTTGTGCTGACTCTGCCCCTGGACGTGGGGTCAGTGTCAGTGATACGTATTTGAAGTAAAGAACACGTGGTAATGAAGAGCGTAAAAACACTCAACGCTCGCGTATGTTATTTGAAGGAATCTTTATAATGCAACAGTTAATTCAAAAGATTAATGCAAAAAACAAATAGTAAAATGTAGTGAAAGTCATATTATGAATAAAGACTTTATCGAAAAATATATTATCGAAAAGTCAGAGGATGTATTGTGTTGCTAGGAGCACTTGGTACTAGTGAATTGAATGACAAAACTTTATCGACAAAAAAGTGTGGGCTTGGTTAAAGGGTCTTAAATATTGAAATCGACAAGGGCGATTTACAATTATGAAAAGAGTTTTGTTATGAAATAGGTCAAAGATGATACCTGTGAAGCTGTTATTGTTGTGCTTAGGTGTCAGAAATAGGTAAAGATAAAATATCTCAATGTCCAAGTATTGGAGAGTTATATATCTCCATCTGAGACATGGCCCTTGAGAGAGTAAGGTTATGCACTGCTCCGCGCTAATGTTCAAAGAACTACAGAACTTCTGAATCAAGGATTGAATATGGTTCCACTGGTTCGCTAGGCAGACTATTTTTGTGTAGCGAAATGGTGCCAGGGTATATTGTCATTCAGTCCCCAGACATGAGTGCTGAGGCGGTTTACCCACCGCTGTTCCTTTTCATACAATGTTTTCTCAGCATTATTTGTTTTATCTGTGAGCATTTCAATCACAGTCCAGCGTATGTCATCACATGTGTGTCCTGCTTCGATGAAATGGGCACAGAGTTTCGTAGTCGATTTTTTGAGCCTGATGTTACTTCTGTGTTCGCCAATGCGGGTTTTAATTTTGCGGCATGTCATCCCAATGTAGATTTTATTACACGGACAATTTGCCATGTAAATCACGTGAGTAGAGTTGCAGTTCGTGTGTTGACGCTGGGTCCATGTGAAATTTTCTGAAAGTTGTAGTTGTTTTGAATGGGTTGTATACTTGCAAGCTGTACAGTTTCCACATGGATAGTGACTTGTAAATGGGGCCATCATGATATCTCTTGTTGGATTTTTTTGTTGTTTTTTCTTTGGTCGCGTGTGTACCAAAGTATCCCGCAGATTTTTAGTTCTTTTATTTGCAAATCGGGGTTTAGGCCAATTGAATTTTCCAGTCATCAGGATTTTCCAGTTTTTGTTTACCAATTTCTGCATTTCGTAGGTGGCTGGACAGAAAGTTGTTACACAAGTGACTAGATCTACCGGGGGTTCCTTAGGATGAATTTGCAGTAGACACGCTCTAGGTTGATTGTTGGTGCGTTTCATACATTTGTGGATGGTAGTCTGGGTATAGTCACGTGCTTTGAGTTTCTGACTAAGTGACAGAGCCTGCTCTTTGTAGTCCTCTTTTTTGGTACAGTTTCGTTTAATTCTGAGGAATTGACTATATGGTAAGTTGTCTTTTAAAGGTTTGGGGTGAAAACTTTTATAGGAAAGTAAACTGTTTTTTGCAGTGGGTTTGGTGTACGTTTTTGTTTGAAGGGTATTGTTCTCCGCAAAAATAGTCAGATCCAAAAAGTCAATGGTAGAATCATTTGATGTGTAGGGGAATTTCAACCAAGGGTCACGTTCATTTAACCAATCGATAAAGAGTTTGAGGTCATTTTTGATGTCCCATATGAGAAGAATATCATCTATATATCTCTTCCAGTATAATATACTGGAAGAGTATGGGTTGGAATTATTGAGTACGTGCTGATTCTCAAACTGACTCACATATAATCCCGCCACCGAAGGGGCAAAGGCACTGCCCATGGAAGTGCCATGGTTCTGTAGATATAGCACTCCATCGTATTCAAAAAAAAATTATTTGAGCGCCAATTGGCAGCATTGTAAGATGAAGTGTCTTGGGGTTTGGAAATTCCAGTTTTCTTGAAATAGTACGTCTTCAAGCATCTGAAGAGTGTCGTCTTGTGGGAGACTTGTATATAATGCTTCCACGTCAAGGCCCACCATCAACATGGAACTCTGATCAAAGTGAATATCGGAAATCTGTAAAAGCAAGTCTCTTGTATCTTTTAAGTAAGTGGGTGTTTTTTGAACTAGAGGCTTCAAGTATTCGTCAGCAAATTTTGACAAAGGTTCCAATAAGGAACCTATACCGGCCACAATTGGTCGTCCTGGTGGAGGGTTTTTGTTCTTATGTATTTTAGGAAGTGAATAAAAATACGGTGTCTTTGCTTCCTTTGCCACGAGATAGTCAGCCTCTTTTCCAGATATCCATCCATTGGTTTCCGCTTCATAAACCATCATAGAGATGGTATTATGGAGTCTCTCGGTGGGATCTTCTGTAATCTTTGTGGAAAATTTTGTATCTGAAAGGAGGGTTAAACATTGTTGATTGTACCCTTCTTTGCTAAGGATAACAAGACCTCCCCCCTTATCCGCGGGTTTGATCACTATGTCCTCGTTTTCTTCCAGGGTTTTGAGTGCTTTTCTTTCGTTATTACTCAAATTTTGGAAGGGGGTCTTTATCTTTTGTTCTATGGCATCTATGCCTTTTAGTAGAGCTTGCTCGAAAGTGAGAATTTCAGGCGGGACACTCCCAGAGGGTGGGTTGAAGGTGGATTTCCTTTTTAAGTTGGTGTCTCCTTCAGTAGGTGGTGGTGGGGTACCTGCAAAGAAAGCTTTCAGTTTTAGGACACGGCAGAATTCTGCTAATTCACATTTAAGTTTAAATGGATCAAAAGGAGGGGTCGGAACAAATCCTAGGCCTTTATTAAGAACTTTGATTTGGTCGTCTGTCAGTTCAATCTCGGCAAGGTTGACTATTAATGTTTGTTGTTCTTGCTGGTGCTCGGTTGAGCTGTTGCCATACTCCTGGTCAATATGTTTCTTTGTTGATCTTGCCATGCCAGAGTCTTTTTTCTTCCTCTTTGTTGGTTCTGGCCCCGGCCTAAAAAAGGCTGTTGTTGTTGTAGCTGGTTTTGATGTTCCGTTGGTTGGTGATTTTCCATTGGGGGCATTTGTTGCATTTGTTGCATCCCGTAATTGTATGGTGCCATCCAGCCGCCATATTGTGGCATGTAAGGTGGGAAGAAGGGTATGTTCATATTGGGGTAATATGGTCTTTGCCACCTATTTCCCCGTCTGGGGCGTTGGTATCGGTTATAAAACCCTCCTCTTTTGGGATTATAGTCTTCAGAACTGCTGACTGAATTATTTGAAGATGTTCTGCCTAGAGATTCGTTATCTGAACCCAAATCATTGGTGTTGTACTCTTCTTTTGAGTATGGATGCATTTTTTCTTGGCTGAACTTTTTTAGGTCCTTGCCAAGTTTTTCTAATTTACTCTGCATCAAAAATTCTTTTGTTTCCTCCATCTCCTTATTTAATTCTTCCAATTTCTTTTTGTGTGTTTGTGGGTTGATGCCTTTTTTAAGTTCAGTTTCCAATGTTTGGATTTCTTGTAGTAATGCTTCTGACAGTCTTTTAGCTGTTTTGATGATCAGCACAAGGTAATCTAGAGTGCACTCCCATGAAATGGAAGACCAATCTCTGCGAAATGTCAAATCATGTAAGAAAATTCTTGGTGCGTTATTGACCCAAAGGCCCCTTGGTGCAGTTTTGTGTCGCAAATATTCTGTCATAATAATGCCATGGATGGCCGTTCGTATTTGTTCCCTTTTCTTTTCTGAGAGTGAATCCCAGTTATCTGTTTGGGCCAATGCTTCAGTGAGTTCTGAATTCTGTAGAAGTGGCTGTGCTGCCAGTATTTCTTCTATGTCATTCTCATCGAAGCTCAGTCCAGTGTTGCCTTCCATTGTTCTACTCCACTGTGATTGAAGATCACTGTCTTCTTTTAGATTATGATAATCTCCCGCAGCTGCACGCTGCTTAATATAATAAGTAATCAAAGTAGGGAGGAGGAATAAGTGTCCACTTGCTTCCCCTGGGTAAGTATGGAGGTTATCAGGTGTGAAATGGACACTTGTAACAAATCTCAACTTTTGGATAGATTTATGGTATTCTCAAAAACACAATGTTTTAGTTGGAATAGCGGTATATATCTTTCATCCGCCCCTACATTGTTGTTGTGGCAGTTATCATTGAATACCATAAGACGTGCTAGGTGCCTGCCTCATCCAGAGGCTCCTCTGGTTTCGATTTGCAGTGTCCAGAGATAGATAGAGGTGTGAGTTACAATTGTAGGGACCCCAAAAAAAGAAGAAAAAATGAAGAGTAAAAATTAGGTCTACACCCAGGCACTTATTGATGGTGTGGATCTAATGATTAGAAAGTTATGGTACTTTTACTAGACCGTGTAACTGGGTCTAAAAGTATGGCTTCAAAAATTGTGTCGACATGTTTCAGCCCCCTATGGCTCAACGGAGTCTACAGGGCTTTCGTCAGGACTAAACAAACATACAAACATAGAGTCATTACTTACACAATTTGTGCAGTGTACTTAGATGGCTAACTGGTAAATTTTTCAGTGGCCATTCCAACTCTTTTTTAATCTAAAAGAAAATCAAAAGAAGTGCTTTTAATGTCATTAAATCATGTACTTATGGCACCAGAGTACGTATTAATCTCTAAATAGAGTATTACAAATTACAGAGTATTTCTGTTGTGGAGTTACAAGAAGGAACAACGTATGGCAAAAGGACTAAGATGTAATTTATAAGCTGGCCATTAGAATTAACTCGCAATTAATAATTGCGTTTTTGTTGCAGAGCAGAGATGGTAATGTCTCTCTACAAAATCATGAAAAACAGTGCGCTACTTTAAATATCACTTCTCATTATGAGGGGACATGGTGTTGGTGGTAAAACACTGTGAGCAGTGCAGCGGCGGTATGGAAATTGATGTGAAAGTTCCCTTTTGTGCATGGAAACTCAAAACGTTATAGCGTATATTGCGCTATACAGAAAAGAAAAGAAAAGAGTAGCTTGGTACGCGTTTGCGCTCTTACCTCTACTTTAAATAGGGAGAGGCTCCGTCAGGGGTACAGGCTAAATTACCGCCTCAGAGCTGTGGAGGGTAATGAGGAAACGGGTTAGATACTGATCACCTTACCGCTTTTGTTTCTCGATAGAAGGAAGAGTGAAAACGCTCGTTTGCCGCCATTACCCGCGTTGGGGAAAGCTTCCGCCTCTTGTGCTGACTCTGCCCCTGGACGTGGGGTCAGTGTCAGTGATACGTATTTGAAGTAAAGAACACGTGGTAATGAAGAGCGTAAAAACACTCAACGCTCGCGTATGTTATTTGAAGGAATCTTGATAATGCAACAGTTAATTCAAAAGATTAATGCAAAAAACAAATAGTAAAATGTAGTGAAAGTCATATTATGAATAAAGACTTTATCGAAAAATATATTATCGAAAAGTCAGAGGATGTATTGTGTTGCTAGGAGCACTTGGTACTAGTGAATTGAATGACAAAACTTTATCGACAAAAAAGTGTGGGCTTGGTTAAAGGGTCTTAAATATTGAAATCGACAAGGGCGATTTACAATTATGAAAAGAGTTTTGTTATGAAATAGGTCAAAGATGATACCTGTGAAGCTGTTATTGTTGTGCTTAGGTGTCAGAAATAGGTAAAGATAAAATATCTCAATGTCCAAGTATTGGAGAGTTATATATCTCCATCTGAGACATGGCCCTTGAGAGAGAAAGGTTATGCACTGCTCCGCGCTAATGTTCAAAGAACTACAGAACTTCTGAATCAAGGATTGAATATGGTTCCACTGGTTCGCTAGGCAGACTATTTTTGTGTAGCGAAATGGTGCCAGGGTATATTGTCATTCAGTCCCCAGACATGAGTGCTGAGGCGGTTTACCCACCGCTGTTCCTTTTCATACAATGTTTTCTCAGCATTATTTGTTTTATCTGTGAGCATTTCAATCACAGTCCAGCGTATGTCATCACATGTGTGTCCTGCTTCGATGAAATGGGCACAGAGTTTCGTAGTCGATTTTTTGAGCCTGATGTTACTTCTGTGTTCGCCAATGCGGGTTTTAATTTTGCGGCATGTCATCCCAATGTAGATTTTATTACACGGACAATTTGCCATGTAAATCACGTGAGTAGAGTTGCAGTTCGTGTGTTGACGCTGGGTCCATGTGAAATTTTCTGAAAGTTGTAGTTGTTTTGAATGGGTTGTATACTTGCTAGCTGTACAGTTTCCACATGGATAGTGACTTGTAAATGGGGCCATCATGATATCTCTTGTTGGATTTTTTTGTTGTTTTTTCTTTGGTCGCGTGTGTACCAAAGTATCCCGCAGATTTTTAGTTCTTTTATTTGCAAATCGGGGTTTAGGCCAATTGAATTTTCCAGTCATCAGGATTTTCCAGTTTTTGTTTACCAATTTCTGCATTTCGTAGGTGGCTGGACAGAAAGTTGTTACACAAGTGACTAGATCTACCGGGGGTTCCTTAGGATGAATTTGCAGTAGACACGCTCTAGGTTGATTGTTGGCGCGTTTCATACATTTGTGGATGGTAGTCTGGGTATAGTCACGTGCTTTGAGTTTCTGACTAAGTGACAGAGCCTGCTCTTTGTAGTCCTCTTTTTTGGTACAGTTTCGTTTAATTCTGAGGAATTGACTATATGGTAAGTTGTCTTTTAAAGGTTTGGGGTGAAAACTTTTATAGGAAAGTAAACTGTTTTTTGCAGTGGGTTTGGTGTACGTTTTTGTTTGAAGGGTATTGTTCTCCGCAAAAATAGTCAGATCCAAAAAGTCAATGGTAGAATCATTTGATGTGTAGGGGAATTTCAACCAAGGGTCACGTTCATTTAACCAATCGATAAAGAGTTTGAGGTCATTTTTGATGTCCCATATGAGAAGAATATCATCTATATATCTCTTCCAGTATAATATACTGGAAGAGTATGGGTTGGAATTATTGAGTACGTGCTGATTCTCAAACTGACTCACATATAATCCCGCCACCGAAGGGGCAAAGGCACTGCCCATGGAAGTGCCATGGTTCTGTAGATATAGCACTCCATCGTATTCAAAAAAAAATTATTTGAGCGCCAATTGGCAGCATTGTAAGATGAAGTGTCTTGGGGTTTGGAAATTCCAGTTTTCTTGAAATAGTACGTCTTCAAGCATCTGAAGAGTGTCGTCTTGTGGGAGACTTGTATATAATGCTTCCACGTCAAGGCCCACCATCAACATGGAACTCTGATCAAAGTGAATATCGGAAATCTGTAAAAGCAAGTCTCTTGTATCTTTTAAGTAAGTGGGTGTTTTTTGAACTAGAGGCTTCAAGTATTCGTCGGCAAATTTTGACAAAGGTTCCAAAAAGGAACCTATACCGGCCATAATTGGTCGTCCTGGTGGAGGGTTTTTGTTCTTATGTATTTTAGGAAGTGAATAAAAATACGGTGTCTTTGCTTCCTTTGCCACGAGATAGTCAGCCTCTTTTCCAGATATCCATCCATTGGTTTCAGCTTCATAAACCATCATAGAGATGGTATTATGGAGTCTCTCGGTGGGATCTTCTGTAATCTTTGTGGAAAATTTTGTATCTGAAAGGAGGGTTAAACATTGTTGATTGTACCCTTCTTTGCTAAGGATAACAAGACCTCCCCCCTTATCCGCGGGTTTGATCACTATGTCCTCGTTTTCTTCCAGGGTTTTGAGTGCTTTTCTTTCGTTATTACTCAAATTTTGGAAGGGGGTCTTTATCTTTTGTTCTATGGCATCTATGCCTTTTAGTAGAGCTTGCTCGAAAGTGAGAATTTCAGGCGGGACACTCCCAGAGGGTGGGTTGAAGGTGGATTTCCTTTTTAAGTTGGTGTCTCCTTCAGTAGGTGGTGGTGGGGTACCTGCAAAGAAAGCTTTCAGTTTTAGGACACGGCAGAATTCTGCTAATTCACATTTAAGTTTAAATGGATCAAAAGGAGGGGTCGGAACAAATCCTAGGCCTTTATTAAGAACTTTGATTTGGTCGTCTGTCAGTTCAATCTCGGCAAGGTTGACTATTAATGTTTGTTGTTCTTGCTGGTGCTCGGTTGAGCTGTTGCCATACTCCTGGTCAATATGTTTCTTTGTTGATCTTGCCATGCCAGAGTCTTTTTTCTTCCTCTTTGTTGGTTCTGGCCCCGGCCTAAAAAAGGCTGTTGTTGTTGTAGCTGGTTTTGATGTTCCGTTGGTTGGTGATTTTCCATTGGGGGCATTTGTTGCATTTGTTGCATCCCGTAATTGTATGGTGCCATCCAGCCGCCATATTGTGGCATGTAAGGTGGGAAGAAGGGTATGTTCATATTGGGGTAATATGGTCTTTGCCACCTATTTCCCCGTCTGGGGCGTTGGTATCGGTTATAAAACCCTCCTCTTTTGGGATTATAGTCTTCAGAACTGCTGACTGAATTATTTGAAGATGTTCTGCCTAGAGATTCGTTATCTGAACCCAAATCATTGGTGTTGTACTCTTCTTTTGAGTATGGATGCATTTTTTCTTGGCTGAACTTTTTTAGGTCCTTGCCAAGTTTTTCTAATTTACTCTGCATCAAAAATTCTTTTGTTTCCTCCATCTCCTTATTTAATTCTTCCAATTTCTTTTTGTGTGTTTGTGGGTTGATGCCTTTTTTAAGTTCAGTTTCCAATGTTTGGATTTCTTGTAGTAATGCTTCTGACAGTCTTTTAGCTGTTTTGATGATCAGCACAAGGTAATCTAGAGTGCACTCCCATGAAATGGAAGACCAATCTCTGCGAAATGTCAAATCATGTAAGAAAATTCTTGGTGCGTTATTGACCCAAAGGCCCCTTGGTGCAGTTTTGTGTCGCAAATATTCTGTCATAATAATGCCATGGATGGCCGTTCGTATTTGTTCCCTTTTCTTTTCTGAGAGTGAATCCCAGTTATCTGTTTGGGCCAATGCTTCAGTGAGTTCTGAATTCTGTAGAAGTGGCTGTGCTGCCAGTATTTCTTCTATGTCATTCTCATCGAAGCTCAGTCCAGTGTTGCCTTCCATTGTTCTACTCCACTGTGATTGAAGATCACTGTCTTCTTTTAGATTATGATAATCTCCCGCAGCTGCACGCTGCTTAATATAATAAGTAATCAAAGTAGGGAGGAGGAATAAGTGTCCACTTGCTTCCCCTGGGTAAGTATGGAGGTTATCAGGTGTGAAATGGACACTTGTAACAAATCTCAACTTTTGGATAGATTTATGGTATTCTCAAAAACACAATGTTTTAGTTGGAATAGCGGTATATATCTTTCATCCGCCCCTACATTGTTGTTGTGGCAGTTATCATTGAATACCATAAGACGTGCTAGGTGCCTGCCTCATCCAGAGGCTCCTCTGGTTTCGATTTGCAGTGTCCAGAGATAGATAGAGGTGTGAGTTACAATTGTAGGGACCCCAAAAAAAGAAGAAAAAATGAAGAGTAAAAATTAGGTCTACACCCAGGCACTTATTGATGGTGTGGATCTAATGATTAGAAAGTTATGGTACTTTTACTAGACCGTGTAACTGGGTCTAAAAGTATGGCTTCAAAAATTGTGTCGACATGTTTCAGCCCCCTATGGCTCAACGGAGTCTACAGGGCTTTCGTCAGGACTAAACAAACATACAAACATAGAGTCATTACTTACACAATTTGTGCAGTGTACTTAGATGGCTAACTGGTAAATTTTTCAGTGGCCATTCCAACTCTTTTTTAATCTAAAAGAAAATCAAAAGAAGTGCTTTTAATGTCATTAAATCATGTACTTATGGCACCAGAGTACGTATTAATCTCTAAATAGATAAATCTATCCAAAAGTTGACATTTGTTACAAGTGTCCATTTCACACCTGATAACCTCCATACTTACCCAGGGGAAGCAAGTGGACACTTATTCCTCCTCCCTACTTTGATTACTTATCATGTTAGAAAGTACTAACCTAGTCCTCCGATTCAAATGTAATGATAAATGTTTCTGGACTCCGCCATGTCCACAGTCAAGCCTACAAAGGTACAATACGCCAGGTAAGCGCAGTCCCAGGGAAAAGGGAAAGGAATAAGAACAAAGGCACTGGATATTGTCAGGCTGACTCGTCACTGCTTTGCACTGACATATACATACGGGTCATAGTGCACATTCAAAGGCAAGATGAATATCACTATATCGAATCATCGAATACTTTCCATGGACATGATATATCTTCCACTTTTCTTTATTTTAGACTTTCTATGTTAAAGTGAAACAGTATTGTTCCTGCGAACTGTAACAAAAACATTATCCATGTAATTAATATTATTACAACCTTTGATGTAAGTTCACTTTCTTCTCTGACCAGGTAAGTGAATTCTAATTTGCGAGTACACACTCTCTCGTGATAATATTCATTCAAGGTAGCCTTTTCATAAACAGCAACATAAAAAATATTCAACAGATTCATATAACTCACAGTGAAACCACGTTTTGAACCTTTACTGTGAGTGAGGCTCTTGTGGTAAATTCTGTGAAAATGGACTGAAAATGTGAACCACCACTGTCCACCTTTTAAGATAAGGCCACGGCTGCACAACTAGGATAAGAGGCTCTGGGCTGGATACATAGAAACATGTGAGCACACACATGTTTGGGTTGCAAATGTGAGAGTATATTGGGCTATGCAATGCAGCCAGTTGCAGAAAGGACCCTTAAAGAAGTTGTCCTAACCCCGGTTAGGCCTAATATCGTAGGCATTTATTGTGTTGCTCTTTGGTCTTACTGAAAGTCAGTGGCACTTAACTGAATTACACATTATAGGTGAAATCTGCGCTAAAGTACAGTTTTGCCTCACTAAGATCTACAGGGTCCAGTGAAGAATCAATCTTAGGTTAAACATGCATCCCAAGTGTAGATCAATAGTCCTGTTTGTCATGACGACACTCATTATGGCACTTAGAGAATTTTCATATTTCCCTGGCTCAGCCATAATCAGACTCCAGGCCTTTGTTCTCCCTGTCCCCCTGTTGAGGCAAGTTAATTATTCTGCTGACCAGCAGAAGGTTTAAAGGTCTAGAGCCATTAACAGTACTTGACCCAGTTCCTAGGAAAGGAAGGGGTGGGAAGGAAAACTGCATGTTTTAACTCCTCGCATCGCACCGGTCTTGAACAAAGTCAAAAAGAAAGTTGGTGTGGGAGCACACTGCTTCACCTCCCAGCAGGGTCGCCCCTAAGCATCATGATAGATATAGTCCGACAAGCGAGTACACTTGCAAAGTCTTTAGAGTGTTTCACCAGGTGGGTGCAGATTAGTGCTGGCCATCTCTGGAAACGTGTTTCTAGATTATTATCTGTCATCAGCAGAGATTAGGCATTATTTGGGGTTGCTGAGCAGGCTGCCGTATCCTTGGAACGTAGTATCTCTCCAGGCGCGCAGGTGCCTCTCCACGAGCTCGTCAGCCCACAGCGGCTCGAGGGAGCCTTCAAGTAGAAAGTTGGTGTGGGAGCACACTGCTTCACCTCCCAGCAGGGTCGCCCCTAAGCATCATGATAGATATAGTCCGACAAGCGAGTACACTTGCAAAGTCTTTAGAGTGTTTCACCAGGTGGGTGCAGATTAGTGCTGGCCATCTCTGGACACGTGTTTCTAGATTATTATCTGTCATCAGCAGAGATTAGGCATTATTTGGGGTTGCTGAGCAGGCTGCCGTATCCTTGGAACGTAGTATCTCTCCAGGCGCGCAGGTGCCTCTCCACGAGCTCTTCAGCCCACAGCGGCTCGAGGGAGCCTTCAAGTAGAAAGTTGGTGTGGGAGCACACTGCTTCACCTCCCAGCAGGGTCGCCCCTAAGCATCATGATAGATATAGTCCGACAAGCGAGTACACTTGCAAAGTCTTTAGAGTGTTTCACCAGGTGGGTGCAGATTAGTGCTGGCCATCTCTGGACACGTGTTTCTAGATTATTATCTGTCATCAGCAGAGATTAGGCATTATTTGGGGTTGCTGAGCAGGCTGCCGTATCCTTGGAACGTAGTATCTCTCCAGGCGCGCAGGTGCCTCTCCACGAGCTCGTCAGCCCACAGCGGCTCGAGGGAGCCTTCAAGTAGAAAGTTGGTGTGGGAGCACACTGCTTCACCTCCCAGCAGGGTCGCCCCTAAGCATCATGATAGATATAGTCCGACAAGCGAGTACACTTGCAAAGTCTTTAGAGTGTTTCACCAGGTGGGTGCAGATTAGTGCTGGCCATCTCTGGACACGTGTTTCTAGATTATTATCTGTCATCAGCAGAGATTAGGCATTATTTGGGGTTGCTGAGCAGGCTGCCGTATCCTTGGAACGTAGTATCTCTCCAGGCGCGCAGGTGCCTCTCCACGAGCTCGTCAGCCCACAGCGGCTCGAGGGAGCCTTCAAGTAGAAAGTTGGTGTGGGAGCACACTGCTTCACCTCCCAGCAGGGTCGCCCCTAAGCATCATGATAGATATAGTCCGACAAGCGAGTACACTTGCAAAGTCTTTAGAGTGTTTCACCAGGTGGGTGCAGATTAGTGCTGGCCATCTCTGGACACGTGTTTCTAGATTATTATCTGTCATCAGCAGAGATTAGGCATTATTTGGGGTTGCTGAGCAGGCTCCCGTATCCTTGGAACGTAGTATCTCTCCAGGCGCGCAGGTGCCTCTCCACGAGCTCGTCAGCCCACAGCGGCTCGAGGGAGCCTTCAAGTAGAAAGTTGGTGTGGGAGCACACTGCTTCACCTCCCAGCAGGGTCGCCCCTAAGCATCATGATAGATATAGTCCGACAAGCGAGTACACTTGCAAAGTCTTTAGAGTGTTTCACCAGGTGGGTGCAGATTAGTGCTGGCCATCTCTGGACACGTGTTTCTAGATTATTATCTGTCATCAGCAGAGATTAGGCATTATTTGGGGTTGCTGAGCAGGCTGCCGTATCCTTGGAACGTAGTATCTCTCCAGGCGCGCAGGTGCCTCTCCACGAGCTCGTCAGCCCACAGCGGCTCGAGGGAGCCTTCAAGTAGAAAGTTGGTGTGGGAGCACACTGCTTCACCTCCCAGCAGGGTCGCCCCTAAGCATCATGATAGATATAGTCCGACAAGCGAGTACACTTGCAAAGTCTTTAGAGTGTTTCACCAGGTGGGTGCAGATTAGTGCTGGCCATCTCTGGACACGTGTTTCTAGATTATTATCTGTCATCAGCAGAGATTAGGCATTATTTGGGGTTGCTGAGCAGGCTGCAGTATCCTTGGAACGTAGTATCTCTCCAGGCGCGCAGGTGCCTCTCCACGAGCTCGTCAGCCCACAGCGGCTCGAGGGAGCCTTCAAGTAGAAAGTTGGTGTGGGAGCACACTGCTTCACCTCCCAGCAGGGTCGCCCCTAAGCATCATGATAGATATAGTCCGACAAGCGAGTACACTTGCAAAGTCTTTAGAGTGTTTCACCAGGTGGGTGCAGATTAGTGCTGGCCATCTCTGGACACGTGTTTCTAGATTATTATCTGTCATCAGCAGAGATTAGGCATTATTTGGGGTTGCTGAGCAGGCTGCCGTATCCTTGGAACGTAGTATCTCTCCAGGCGCGCAGGTGCCTCTCCACGAGCTCGTCAGCCCACAGCGGCTCGAGGGAGCCTTCAAGTAGAAAGTTGGTGTGGGAGCACACTGCTTCACCTCCCAGCAGGGTCGCCCCTAAGCATCATGATAGATATAGTCCGACAAGCGAGTACACTTGCAAAGTCTTTAGAGTGTTTCACCAGGTGGGTGCAGATTAGTGCTGGCCATCTCTGGACACGTGTTTCTAGATTATTATCTGTCATCAGCAGAGATTAGGCATTATTTGGGGTTGCTGAGCAGGCTGCCGTATCCTTGGAACGTAGTATCTCTCCAGGCGCGCAGGTGCCTCTCCACGAGCTCGTCAGCCCACAGCGGCTCGAGGGAGCCTTCAAGTAGAAAGTTGGTGTGGGAGCACACTGCTTCACCTCCCAGCAGGGTCGCCCCTAAGCATCATGATAGATATAGTCCGACAAGCGAGTACACTTGCAAAGTCTTTAGAGTGTTTCACCAGGTGGGTGCAGATTAGTGCTGGCCATCTCTGGACACGTGTTTCTAGATTATTATCTGTCATCAGCAGAGATTAGGCATTATTTGGGGTTGCTGAGCAGGCTGCCGTATCCTTGGAACGTAGTATCTCTCCAGGCGCGCAGGTGCCTCTCCACGAGCTCGTCAGCCCACAGCGGCTCGAGGGAGCCTTCAAGTAGAAAGTTGGTGTGGGAGCACACTGCTTCACCTCCCAGCAGGGTCGCCCCTAAGCATCATGATAGATATAGTCCGACAAGCGAGTACACTTGCAAAGTCTTTAGAGTGTTTCACCAGGTGGGTGCAGATTAGTGCTGGCCATCTCTGGACACGTGTTTCTAGATTATTATCTGTCATCAGCAGAGATTAGGCATTATTTGGGGTTGCTGAGCAGGCTGCCGTATCCTTGGAACGTAGTATCTCTCCAGGCGCGCAGGTGCCTCTCCACGAGCTCGTCAGCCCACAGCGGCTCGAGGGAGCCTTCAAGTAGAAAGTTGGTGTGGGAGCACACTGCTTCACCTCCCTGTTTAAAGCTCCCTCGAGCTGTCGGGCTGACGAGCCTGGGACCCCGCACCTGCGCGCCTGTGTGGTTCTAGACCTGGCAATATTTGGCAGCCACCGGCAACCCCAGAAGATAAGAAGATGGCCTATTCCCTGCTGATGAGGGGTAAATACCCCGAAACACGTGTCCAGGGATGGCGAAGAAGGATACATCGCGGAATACTTAACTGCACTGACCATAGTCCTTAGGGGCGATCCCGCTGGTGAGTGAGTGGTGTGCGACCCCACCCCCTTTTGAAATGTTTAAAGCTCCCTCGAGCTGTCGGGCTGACGAGCCTGGGACCCCGCACCTGCGCGCCTGTGTGGTACTAGACCTGGCAATATTTGGCAGCCACCGGCAACCCCAGAAGATAAGAAGATGGCCTATTCCCTGCTGATGAGGGGTAAATACCCCGAAACACGTGTCCAGGGATGGCGAAGAAGGATACATCGCGGAATACTTAACTGCACTGACCATAGTCCTTAGGGGCGATCCCGCTGGTGAGTGAGTGGTGTGCGACCCCACCCCCTTTTGAAATGTTTAAAGCTCCCTCGAGCTGTCGGGCTGACGAGCCTGGGACCCCGCACCTGCGCGCCTGTGTGGTACTAGACCTGGCAATATTTGGCAGCCACCGGCAACCCCAGAAGATAAGAAGATGGCCTATTCCCTGCTGATGAGGGGTAAATACCCCGAAACACGTGTCCAGGGATGGCGAAGAAGGATACATCGCGGAATACTTAACTGCACTGACCATAGTCCTTAGGGGCGATCCCGCTGGTGAGTGAGTGGTGTGCGACCCCACCCCCTTTTGAAATGTTTAAAGCTCCCTCGAGCTGTCGGGCTGACGAGCCTGGGACCCCGCACCTGCGCGCCTGTGTGGTACTAGACCTGGCAATATTTGGCAGCCACCGGCAACCCCAGAAGATAAGAAGATGGCCTATTCCCTGCTGATGAGGGGTAAATACCCCGAAACACGTGTCCAGGGATGGCGAAGAAGGATACATCGCGGAATACTTAACTGCACTGACCATAGTCCTTAGGGGCGATCCCGCTGGTGAGTGAGTGGTGTGCGACCCCACCCCCTTTTGAAATGTTTAAAGCTCCCTCGAGCTGTCGGGCTGACGAGCCTGGGACCCCGCACCTGCGCGCCTGTGTGGTACTAGACCTGGCAATATTTGGCAGCCACCGGCAACCCCAGAAGATAAGAAGATGGCCTATTCCCTGCTGATGAGGGGTAAATACCCCGAAACACGTGTCCAGGGATGGCGAAGAAGGATACATCGCGGAATACTTAACTGCACTGACCATAGTCCTTAGGGGCGATCCCGCTGGTGAGTGAGTGGTGTGCGACCCCACCCCCTTTTGAAATGTTTAAAGCTCCCTCGAGCTGTCGGGCTGACGAGCCTGGGACCCCGCACCTGCGCGCCTGTGTGGTACTAGACCTGGCAATATTTGGCAGCCACCGGCAACCCCAAAGGATAAGAAGATGGCCTATTCCCTGCTGATGAGGGGTAAATACCCCGAAACACGTGTCCAGGGATGGCGAAGAAGGATACATCGCGGAATACTTAACTGCACTGACCATAGTCCTTAGGGGCGATCCCGCTGGTGAGTGAGTGGTGTGCGACCCCACCCCCTTTTGAAATGTTTAAAGCTCCCTCGAGCTGTCGGGCTGACGAGCCTGGGACCCCGCACCTGCGCGCCTGTGTGGTACTAGACCTGGCAATATTTGGCAGCCACCGGCAACCCCAGAAGATAAGAAGATGGCCTATTCCCTGCTGATGAGGGGTAAATACCCCGAAACACGTGTCCAGGGATGGCGAAGAAGGATACATCGCGGAATACTTAACTGCACTGACCATAGTCCTTAGGGGGGATCCCGCTGGTGAGTGAGTGGTGTGCGACCCCACCCCCTTTTGAAATGTTTAAAGCTCCCTCGAGCTGTCGGGCTGACGAGCCTGGGACCCCGCACCTGCGCGCCTGTGTGGTACTAGACCTGGCAATATTTGGCAGCCACCGGCAACCCCAGAAGATAAGAAGATGGCCTATTCCCTGCTGATGAGGGGTAAATACCCCGAAACACGTGTCCAGGGATGGCGAAGAAGGATACATCGCGGAATACTTAACTGCACTGACCATAGTCCTTAGGGGCGATCCCGCTGGTGAGTGAGTGGTGTGCGACCCCACCCCCTTTTGAAATGTTTAAAGCTCCCTCGAGCTGTCGGGCTGACGAGCCTGGGACCCCGCACCTGCGCGCCTGTGTGGTACTAGACCTGGCAATATTTGGCAGCCACCGGCAACCCCAGAAGATAAGAAGATGGCCTATTCCCTGCTGATGAGGGGTAAATACCCCGAAACACGTGTCCAGGGATGGCGAAGAAGGATACATCGCGGAATACTTAACTGCACTGACCATAGTCCTTAGGGGCGATCCCGCTGGTGAGTGAGTGGTGTGCGACCCCACCCCCTTTTGAAATGTTTAAAGCTCCCTCGAGCTGTCGGGCTGACGAGCCTGGGACCCCGCACCTGCGCGCCTGTGTGGTACTAGACCTGGCAATATTTGGCAGCCACCGGCAACCCCAGAAGATAAGAAGATGGCCTATTCCCTGCTGATGAGGGGTAAATACCCCGAAACACGTGTCCAGGGATGGCGAAGAAGGATACATCGCGGAATACTTAACTGCACTGACCATAGTCTTTAGGGGCGATCCCGCTGGTGAGTGAGTGGTGTGCGACCCCACCCCCTTTTGAAATGTTTAAAGCTCCCTCGAGCTGTCGGGCTGACGAGCCTGGGACCCCGCACCTGCGCGCCTGTGTGGTACTAGACCTGGCAATATTTGGCAGCCACCGGCAACCCCAGAAGATAAGAAGATGGCCTATTCCCTGCTGATGAGGGGTAAATACCCCGAAACACGTGTCCAGGGATGGCGAAGAAGGATACATCGCGGAATACTTAACTGCACTGACCATAGTCCTTAGGGGCGATCCCGCTGGTGAGTGAGTGGTGTGCGACCCCACCCCCTTTTGAAATGTTTAAAGCTCCCTCGAGCTGTCGGGCTGACGAGCCTGGGACCCCCGCACCTGCGCGCCTGTGTGGTACTAGACCTGGCAATATTTGGCAGCCACCGGCAACCCCAGAAGATAAGAAGATGGCCTATTCCCTGCTGATGAGGGGTAAATACCCCGAAACACGTGTCCAGGGATGGCGAAGAAGGATACATCGCGGAATACTTAACTGCACTGACCATAGTCCTTAGGGGCGATCCCGCTGGTGAGTGAGTGGTGTGCGACCCCACCCCCTTTTGAAATGTTTAAAGCTCCCTCGAGCTGTCGGGCTGACGAGCCTGGGACCCCGCACCTGCGCGCCTGTGTGGTACTAGACCTGGCAATATTTGGCAGCCACCGGCAACCCCAGAAGATAAGAAGATGGCCTATTCCCTGCTGATGAGGGGTAAATACCCCGAAACACGTGTCCAGGGATGGCGAAGAAGGATACATCGCGGAATACTTAACTGCACTGACCATAGTCCTTAGGGGCGATCCCGCTGGTGAGTGAGTGGTGTGCGACCCCACCCCCTTTTGAAATGTTTAAAGCTCCCTCGAGCTGTCGGGCTGACGAGCCTGGGACCCCGCACCTGCGCGCATGTGTGGTACTAGACCTGGCAATATTTGGCAGCCACCGGCAACCCCAGAAGATAAGAAGATGGCCTATTCCCTGCTGATGAGGGGTAAATACCCCGAAACACGTGTCCAGGGATGGCGAAGAAGGATACATCGCGGAATACTTAACTGCACTGACCATAGTCCTTAGGGGCGATCCCGCTGGTGAGTGAGTGGTGTGCGACCCCACCCCCTTTTGAAATGTTTAAAGCTCCCTCGAGCTGTCGGGCTGACGAGCCTGGGACCCCGTACCTGCGCGCCTGTGTGGTACTAGACCTGGCAATATTTGGCAGCCACCGGCAACCCCAGAAGATAAGAAGATGGCCTATTCCCTGCTGATGAGGGGTAAATACCCCGAAACACGTGTCCAGGGATGGCGAAGAAGGATACATCGCGGAATACTTAACTGCACTGACCATAGTCCTTAGGGGCGATCCCGCTGGTGAGTGAGTGGTGTGCGACCCCACCCCCTCTTGAACAAAGTCAAGCCCACAGAAACAAAGAAGGATCAGACTCTTCAAGCCAAACATAGGATCCCCCTTTGAAGTTTTGATGGGAAGGGAACAGGGAGATGGGTTCATTGGGGTGGAACTGAGGCTTCCCAGGAAGGTCTTTTCATAGACCGCTTGAAGTCGCCATCTTTAAATGTCCCAGAATGCTGTGCAGGATGGTTGGAGCAGGGGTGGAGTGATGATGTTGCAACCTACGATTGGGCAGAGCCCACTTTCTAGAACTTTGCACCCCACTTAAAAATCCCTGCATAATGGAGAAAGGTTTGAGAAGACACTGAGCGTGAAAGCGATGATGGCAACAGAATCCCCAACTCAAAGGAGAAGTCACCTGCTGCTAATGCAAGAATGGACTGAATAACTTTAACTCTAGTGGGCCTGCAGAATTAGGATGTCTGTCTCCAGGGCCAGTGGCACCAGTCCCTTTATGCCCCTGAGGAATAGTTGGGGGAATGACCCTGCTGGGGACCCTGGGTGGTTCTCCTGGAACTTCTGTGGACTAGCCATGACTCTGCTAACACAGAGATGCCACTAAAGAAGCTTTGAGGCTGTGGAACCTGTAAGTGTGGCAGGAAGGGTGTTCGGCGTGCCTACTGTGAGCGGAATGTGGAAAATGCTCCTCCCCTCAAAGCAGGAGAAAGTTATAGGGCCAAATACCAGAGGGTCTGCGCAACCCTCTTAATTTGATTTCTCTTGGGAGCGGGCATGTATGAGCCCCTCTCCCCTGCGCCCTTTTGGCACCAGATACCCCTTCTCCTGGGGCCTGCACAAATGTCCTAGAGGACCCCAAAAACCCAGCCCAAAAAGGATCTCAGAGTCACTATTCTCAGCATTGCTGGGTGCCCTTTCCCGCTTCCTGTGCCTGTATTTTGGGGGAGCGGGAGGCACCTAGAACAAAGCCCTAGTCCACTCAGCTCTCAGAACTGGGAAGAACAGAAAAGGCATGTTCTCCCCGCCCGTGGGAAACTTTGTGTGGTTGGGGAAGAAGGAACCGGCTGGGGAGTCTTGTACTGGGATTCCCTCACTGTCCCACCAAGGAGAAAAAAAAGGCGCGTGAATGCCCCTGGAGGGACCAAGGCAACTGTAACCAAAAATGGAAGCGTAGAGTGAGGCCGCATAGTTTCAAAGGAATGCCCGTAGTAAAAGCCACTCATTTGGTATTCATGCCAAGGTCGGATAAGCTGGCCCTGGAGCAGTCAATAAGCTTCAAATTTGTATTTCTTTTTGTATGTGGTGCCCCAGGAAGGGTGGAAGCACCACCAAGGAACTTGGTGAGTGTTCTAAGGAGTACAGTAGCCCTCCAGAAAAGGCCCAAGAAAGAGGCCCTAAGTCTCCTAGGGGTTGCATTTATGCCCCTGTAGAAATTTGTTTAGTTTTCACATACTTCCCGAGCTTGTGCTTTTGTACAGAGGCTCAGGAGTGTGGGGCCGTTGTATGTTGGTCCTAAAGCTGCAGTAGCAGCTGTGTAATCGAAGAATTGCTACTCGGGGACACATGTTATGGACTGCAATACTTTTTTGAGAATGGTAATCACTGTTGGTACTATCCCCAATTACTTAATTCGTGTTGAAATGGTGAATTATAGCATGTTGCTGCTCTTACTAATGTGGTGACACTCGACAAAGCAAGTAGGCCTGCCTTATTGATAGTAACACCATTTGAGATCATGATATTGCACCTTGCATTAGTCGGGGTATTGTGGTGATCAGGTTCAGGACCCCGCTGGAGGTGTAACATGTTATTTGGGTGACACCAAAGGTATTTGCAGCTTCCTGAAAAAAAGAAATAATATACACACACATATATATATATATATTTTTCAATAATGCTCGCTTCAGCCACCAACTCCTCAACGGGGTCAGAAATAAAAACGAGGCAGACCCTTCTCGGTGCAATTTTTAGTTTATTTCATACCAGTCCTCACGACGCGTTTCGGCAGATCCCTGCCTTGATCACATGACAACACATCAGTGAAGCACATCCCCTTTTAAAGTGCAAGTGCCCATTGATAAAAATAGAAGAGGTATTTACATCTATGTACAACGATAGTTTTTCTTTCAATAGTCATTTAAAAACTCATTTTCAGTTTCGTAATTATAAGTAAAATACAATATGCAGTTTTGGGTAAAACATGGTTATTCATATCCTTGAATGATTTTAACATTTTAGTAACCGCCAATAATACTTGTGAAATACATTTTTCAGTCTGTATATTCCATGTAATGACCTGTATAAATACATTTTTGAACATGATATTTTAGCTGGGGCACCCCTTATTACCCACGTGCATAGTATGTCTAAATTTGTACTCTTGTAACATTCTCTTCTCTACTTTGTGATATTGTGCTTCCATAGGAACAACCCATAATTTGCCTATTCGGTGCTATACATCAAAAAGTGCTTGTAAGTGCTTATAAATAATAAAGTGCTGATCTATGTATTCAATTCATATAAACGGTTCATATCTAGGTTTTTATACCTTGATATTGCTCGGCAATTTTCACTCCAATTGGGACACAGGTTAGATGGACTATCATTCTACTGAGCTTTTAAAACATGATTCCCACAATTAATTTCTAAAAGACATTTTGATAAAATCCTTTAAAAAATTCAATTTCATGTTTAGATAGGTAAAACTTCCAATCCATTAAGATTCTAAAACCTAACATTTGATTACAACCAGTAAAAAAATATATGATTTCAACAGATAATATTCCCAAATGAGCTAAAATTGCTAAAACACATTTGCATAAAATTTCCTAATTTACAGATCTAAGTTATTTATATCATTTTGCTCTTATTGATCTTTTATTCAGACAACTTTCTTCAATGTGCAGATTATTGTGTTAGTAGCATGGTATATTGTTCCCTTTCTAATCCAAGTAGGTGTACAGATCTTCCCCCATGTTCAACCCATTCGGTTGTTTGCTATCTAGTAGCAATATGTAATGGGTCTCAAGGCGACGTAGTACACCCTCCCTATTACCTCCCCTTCTTTGTACTGGTACATTGTCAATTAGGTAATATTTCAGATCTTTGGGTTTTCCACCATGGTGTTCTTTGAAGTGGCGTGCTACTGGATAGCTAGGGTCACTGTTAGTTATAGCCCTGATGTGTTGCAATATTCTCTGATATCCAGGAAGTTTTGTACTTCCTACGTACCTGAGACCACAGCTACATTCGAGAACGTACACCACATATTCATTTCTACATGTGAGATGTTGTTTGATCATATATGGTTTGGGACTGAAGGCTGTCATATATGACATTGTGTTTTTTCCATATGTACAAGCTTTGCAGCTGATACATTTGAAAAACCCTTTTCTTGTACTAAGCCAGTCTACCGTATTTTCACATTCCGGACTGCTCGTGACTAAAATGTCTGCCATTGAAGTGGATTTTCTAAATGTTATTACAGGCTGTTCTGACAATGATTTTCCAATGATGGGGTCATCCTTGATTATGTGCCAATTATTCTTAAGTATCTGGCGCAGTGACTTGTGCTGACGGTTATGTGTTAATATGAGTCTTGGATTCCCTTCTATTTCTGCTGTTTTAAATTTGTGGGTTTCCAAGTCCTTATTACTATTTGACAATAAGTCCTCCCTTGGTCTGGCTCTAGATTTCTTAATTGCGCTCTTGATAGATTTGGCACTGTAGCCCCTTTCAATAAATCTCAGTTTGCTTGCTTGCTGATTCTTAAACAATTCTGCTTCACTACTACATATCCTACGTAATCTAAGCATTTCCCCATAGGGGATGCTTTGGATAAGATGAACAGGATGAGCACTTGTTGCGTGCAAAAGTGTATTTCCAGATGTTTCTTTCCTGTATAGTGTGGTACTTAGTGTCTGATTGTCTATTTTGATCAGCACATCTAGGAACGGAATTTGTTCCTTACTTATGTGTGAAGTAAAGTTAAGATTAATTTCATTGTCATTTAGCTCTTCAATGAATTTCTCTGCCTCCTCCTTTGTCCCATTCCATATGATCATTAAATCATCTATATATCGTAGCCACGATATACCTTTGTCTTTGTAGGTGTTGTTATGTTGTCTCCTTAGGACCAGCTCCTCCCACCAACCCATAAGATATATATATATATATATATATATATATATATATATATATATATATATATATATATATATATATATATATATATATATATATATATATATATATATATATATATATATATATTCACTGAAAAAACCATAGGTTATAGACCATATATAGTTAGGAATTCGCATTTACAAAACCTTATTTTACTCACACAAAACCATTGAAATTCCATATATAGTTAGTTGCACTAACTATATATCGCGCACCCGCAATCCACTGCTGATGATGTCACATATTACATCATTCATGACATGGTCAGTGACATCACTGATGACATCACTGATGACATCTCAAATGACATCACTGATGACATCTCAAATGACATCACTGATGACATCACTGATGACATCTCATTTGACATTACTGATCACATCACTGATGATATCATTCATGTGATAATACGATGAACCTCTTCAGACTCTAATATAACCTTAGATACAATCAGTGTAAACAGACACTCACAGACTGTCACTCATCCATGGAGTTACTCACACACCTAGTCAGTCATGCAAAGAATCAATCACACCTCCATTTCCCCAACTATACAGTTATACAAACTTTACTTATTCAAACATATACTAACACATATTTACTCTCTTATACAATCCCTGATACAAGTTCACAATGATCCATACAGCCACTCACACATTCACTGGCTCTTATGCACAGTTATTTATATATGTCAACTCTCACATGTACTGTGTTTTACATATGTACTTACTTTGACATGTAGCACTGAGATATCCATTCACTCACCAATACACTCATGCACACAGTCAACCGCCCATACAGCTGTTTCCACATGCACTTTTGAAACCATACATCTAGTGAATCAACTGCTCACACATCTATGCGCAGAGTCATACACCCCCCAGCCACCCACACACACACTCAGTCTCCCATACAAATACTTGGGCAACCAATCAATAACCCATATAGTTACTCATATAGCTACTTATCAACACATGCAACAGTTTACAGAACAACAGACATAATGATGCACAAATTAAGACAGTTTAGTCACTAACCCATGCACTCAGTGAGACACATTTAATCACTCACTCATACAGTCAGTCATGCACCTACTAAATCCTTCATCCAGACACTTATACATCCACTCATTCTTCAATATGTAAGACATATTTTAACTTTACAGAAACATAGTCACTGGATGTTGTCATCAGTGATGTCATCAGTGATGTCATTTGAGATGTCATCAGTGATGTCATCAGTGATGTCACTGACCATGTCATGAATGATGTAATATGTGACATCATCAGCAGTGGATTGCGGGTGCGCGATATATAGTTAGTGCAACTAACTATATATGGAATTTCAATGGTTTTGTGTGAGTAAAATAAAGTTTTGTAAATGCGAATTCCTAACTATATATGGTCTATAACCTATGGTTTTTTCAGTGAATTTTCAAGGTTTTGTAAATGCTAATTCCTAACTATATATGGTCTATAACCTATGGTTTTTTCAGTGAATTTTCAAGGTTTTGTAAATGCTAATTCCTAACCATATATGGTCTATAGCCTATGGTTTTTTCAGTGAATATATATATATACATACATATATAAACATATATCATCTGTATATCTATATAAATACAAACATAAATGCATGCATACATATACTTATATGCATACAGATGCATGTTATGTACATGAAAGTTGAAAAAACACTAATAAAAGCAAAGCTAAAAAGCCACCTCATTACAAACAGAATGGCTTTAACTTAAACGAGGGCGAGATCTATTGCATTTTCAATGCTTGTTTACTTTGGTTCCATCAAGAAGGCATTCAGATGTGTCACACATTTGCCATAAATTCTGAATGTTAGCACTCTAGTTGCACATTAGATCACTGTAGTAAAGCTACTGCTCACCAGGGACGTCTGCTGCTGGTATTCAAAGTGCATGTTTCAGTCTGCATGTCAGAATTTTTTTAATGAAATAGAAGAGGATTTGAGAAGTCACTCAAAATGATCCCTAATTTTTCTTTCTGAAGCACTAATCATACTTTCTATGGCAAAATTAACCCCCTCATGTTGTTCCTTTTTAAATTGAGTGTTTTCAGACTTACCACTTCATTCCAATCAAGATGGCTTCTGGTGTGCCATACTTTTGTCATAAGTAAGACTGTTAGCGCTCTAGTTGTTCTTTAGAACACTCTGGGACATTCTGTCATTGGGCTATACTTGGGGTACAACTGGGTGATATTTGGGCTACATTTAGGCTCTTTTGTCTCTGGTGGCCATCTTGGGAGACTGTATGTCAGAATTTTTTTATGAAATTGAAGAGGGTTTGAGAAGTCACTCAAAATGTGCCCTAATTTTTCTTTCTGCAGCACTAATCATAATTCATATGGCAAAATATATCCCCTCATTTTGTTCCTTTTTAAATTAAATGTTTTAAGAGTTACCACTTTATTCCAATCAAGATGGCTTCAGGTGTGCCATACCTTTGTAATAAGTAGGACTGTTAGCGCTCTAGTTGTTCTTTAGAACACTCTGGGACATTCTGTCATTGGGCTATACTTGGGCTACATCTGGGTGATATTTGGGCTACATTTGGGCTCTTTTTGTCTCTGGTGGCCATTTTGGGAGACTGCATGTCAGAATTTTTTAATGAAATAGAAGAGGATTTGAAAAGTCACTCAAAATGTGCCCTAATTTTTCTTTCTGCAGCACTAATAATACCTTCTATTGCATAATATACCCCCTCATTTTGTTCCTTTTTAAATTAAATGTTTTAAGAGTTACCACTTTATTCCAATCAAGATGGCTTCAGGTGTGCCATACCTTTGTAATAAGTAGGACTGTTAGCGCTCTAGTTGTTCTTTAGAACACTCTAGGAGGCTGCAGTAGAACACAAAGGAATCAACTGACAGTCTCTGTCCTTGTTGGATGTACATGTTTTACTGAGAATGTCAGACTTCATTTTCACATGACTGAGAAAGATAATGTGAATTTACAGAAAATATGCTTTCAGTTTAGCTTATAGATCCCCTTCCAAACCACTGTGGGAAAATCATGAGATATTAGTTTTCTTTCAAACAATATTCATGATATCACAGCAGAAGGTTTTTTCACATGGTAAAATCACCTTAGAACCCACCACAATTCCTAAAACGAGTATGGTACCATCAACAAATGATTTATAATGTAACTAAAGTCCTAAAACCCTCTATTAACTACAATGCTTTTTAATGAGGTGCTATCATTTATATTGGTCCCAAGATGGCTGCCAACACTTCTTGGATGAAGTGCTGACAGCCAATCAGATCAGATGTGTGGTTAGGCTCCGCCCAGATATATATCTTTTTTTGAACCTAAATTACTCAAAATCCACTGGAGCACATATATTGAGACCTAGCAAAGGCACATCGGGCTAACAGTCCCTACAATTTTGCCAAGTTTCGTGCAAATCCATTCAGCCGTTCGAGCTAAAAGTGAGGCCAACCGCCCTATGGAAATTAACATGGGAAAAACGTGTTTTGGGACCCCCCTTTTTTCTCGGCCCCCCCTTGATGAAACCCCCCCAAATTGTATGGGGCTGCTCAGAAACAAAATGTTCCATTTTCCTGAAAATTTCAGCCAATTCCGTCCACAAACGCCAAAGTTATTAGACATAGAATTTTCAAAAATCCCATAGAGAAAAAATCCTAACTATATATACCTACTGGCGACCGCCAGTAGGTAATATATATATACTAGCAGCCCGTCCCGACCTTGTCCGGGAGCAACAGGATTCCCCGACTCCGACTCCATCCCGCCCCGACATTGTCCAGCAGCACGGGCCCCCACCAAGCCCGCCCCCCGCCTGCCCCGACCCCTGCCTGCCCCGACATGGGCCCCCTTACCTCAGCCGCCGCTCCTCCCGCCTGTCCGCTGCTCGCACCGCCGCTGGCCTGTCCTCTGCTCCTCACGTCACCGATCCTCCCCCGCGCCATGTCCACCGCTCCCTTACCTCAGCCGCCGCTCCTCCAGCCTGTCCGCTGCTCGCACCGCCGTTGGCCTGTCCGCTGCTCCTCACGTCACCGCTCCTCCCCCGCGCCATGTCCGCCGCTCCTCGTGGCGCTCCTGGACGCCGCTCCTCCCCGCGCTCCTGACGTGAGCACGCACGTCACGCCCGGCGCTACTTCGGAGGGACTACTTTTTTTTTACTGTACATTTTTTAAATAACGTTTTTTTTTAAAAATTAAATAGCCTATAACATCTACACATCCTGGCGATTCCAACGGTGTATCGGGTGTGTGGATTGGCTCTGTAGTTCCCTAGTTTACCCACCTCAAAGGCTGAAAGTTCTTCCTTTATTATAGTAGTATAGATAAAATGCAGTAAAGACAGTCACTTGCACTCTCAAAAACAGGATCAGGAAAACAATGATTTATTCCTTCATAAATCAACATGACGCGTTTCGCCTTGCGGCTTGATCACACAAAGTGCACAGTATGAAAAACCTCATTACATGCTTAAGAGTAGACACTGACAGTGGACTTGTACAAGGCAGTTGGCTCAGTAACACCCGTAAATGTGGTCGCCATTTTGAAACAGGTTACATCCTTGTTAGACAGTACAAATACATCAGTAAAATCATGGTGTGTAATGCATTGTTAGAATGTCACTATGTGGGTATACGTCCTGTAAGCAAATAAGGACACTGTGGTTATGAGAGCCAATCCCCAGGGTGAATTGGGTACTCCCCCCTTAGACAATCACAATATTCTAGTGTATGCGGGTCGTGGAGTTAGTCCAAACAACTTTATTAGTCTGTGTAAATTGACAATCGGACAATCAGAAATCCGACAAGCCCCAAGAGTATGTGCGTGCGTTATGTAAACAGACCTAGTGCATGACTGGTATGAACATGGTCCTGGTGTTGTATGTATGCTCTAAATGGGTTAAAATATCAAGGGCACTGGCTCAAATAATTGTGTGTGCTCCATAGTGAATGATGAATACAGGATTCACACAAGGATCCAAAAAAGTAAGGATCAAAGAAGTTTCAAAAAAGTGTATATGCCTCTAGTGGGTGGTACGTTAGTGATACGTATGTGTGGAGGCACAGTAAATCAGAGTGGCAGTGTGTATATACAGTGTTTGACAAACTAGGTGGAGAGATAAATATATAGAAAATAGATTAGAAGAGTCTTATCTGCGGCATTCGGCCATTACAAGAGAATGATGTCACAAAGAAAAGTGTAGGGACTCGTTCTATCGATTCCATCCAGTGTGTCCCTTCCTTCCTGCCTGTGAATAGAGAGAAAAGATCGACAGTAAGAATGCTGAAAAGTATATGGCATACAATAAAATTGCAGTATAAATAAAATACCATCAGGCACAGTGAGACATTCTAGGACTCCACAGACAATTGTGTTGTTACTCATCCTGAAGATGCATTGCTATTTCTTCGTCCTTGTTATGTCCCTTGGGAAAACGTGTTCCTAGCTCAATGATGTATCTAGATTCCCGCTTTCTTAACTGGAGTTCGCGGTTCCCACGTCTGTGATTGCTAGCTGTTTGTTCAATCACGAAAAACTGAAGTTTGGTATTGTCTGAGTAGTGTTGTGACTCGAAGTGCCTCGCTATGGGGTAATGAGGATCTTTTTTAGATATGGCCTCATGTGTTCCAAGACCAGTTTCGTGGCCATATGCGCTGTACTGCCAATGTAACAGAGGTTTACATGGGCATTCCAAGGCATAGACAATAAAAGAGGAACTGCACGTGAGAAACTGTCGGATGGGTATGGTTCTATTACTGTTGGAATTGAGATTCTCCCTCCTCATGCGACTGCCACGGCAAGCCTTGCAGTGTCCGCATGGGAAGAATCCCTGTAAGTTGAAACTCCTGTCCTTCTTCTGCGTGATGTTACTGTGTACTAAAATGTCCCTCATACTGTGTCCCTTCCTGCAGGTGGTCTGGGTGTGATAGAGGAGCCTATAATGGGATCTTTTATCAGCACCTCCCAGTTCTTGGCTAGAATGCGTTGTACTTCTTTCGATCCACCATTGTAGGTAAGAATGACTCTGGTCACTGTTCTCACTCTCATCTACTCTGTCATTAGTATTGAGAATGGTCTCCATGCTAATGTTCTTGACCTCAGTTGCCCTGCGTAAGACCCAACCAGGATAGCCCCTCTCGATAATTCTGGCAAGCATAATGTCTTGTTCCTTGGAGAAAGCGTTTTCTGAGCTACAGTGTGCTTTGCTCTCAATAGTTCTCCGTAGGGGATGCTCCATTTGAGCCAGTCAGGGTGACTGCTCAACGCGTGTAGCAGACTATTGCCTGCCGTGGCTTTGCGGAACAATTTTGTGTGCAAAGTGTTATTGATGATCTCGACCTTGATGTCTAAGAATTCAACAGTACTGTTACTGATGTTACTGGTCAGTACTTGATTTCAGTTGTTGTTGTTCAGTTTCTGTATGAATTCTTCTGCTTCACTTGCCATACATCTCCAAATCATGAAGAGGTTGTCAATATACCTCAGCCATGGTGCACAGACAAAATATCGACTCCAAAATATCGACTGGACATAATATCGACTTTTAAATATAGACTGGACAAAATATCGACTGGACAGAATATCGACTACAAAAATATCGTTTTTAAGGTAAGTGAAGTAATATCGACTTTATAAAATATAGATAGCAAAAATATCGAATTTTTAATAATATATAATATTTTATAGTGTATTTTTATGTAATAATATGTGTGAAAAGTGTGTATTAATGTTATAAATAATTTTATTAAATGAATTTTGTTTTTATAATAATTGCGTAATGTAATTCTGTAGCGGGTTGTGGGTTTATAGGGGAATAGGGTGGGAAGTAATTTAATTATAATTAATTACATATGTAAATTAATTATTTGATATTAATTTAAAATTAATTGTAAATTAATTTATATGTGTTAATTAATTAAATAGTAATTGTTAATAATTTTATATTAATTGATTAATTTGTTAATATGTGATTTTTACAAATTTAATTATTACAACTACGCTTTCCAACGCTTTCCCTACTGTTGCACCCACTGGAGTGGGAATAGTAATTTTAACCCCTACGCTATCCAACACTTTCCCTACTGTTGCACCCACTGGAGTGGGAATAGTAATTTTAACCCCTACGCTATCCAACGCTTTCCCTACTGTTGCACTCACTGGAGTGGGAATAGTAATTTTAACCCCTACGCTATTAAATGCTTTCCCTACTGTTGCACCCACTGGAGTGGGAATAGTAATTTTAACCCCTACGCTATCCAACGCTTTCCCTACTGTTGCACCCACTGGAGTGGGAATAGTAATTTTAACCCCTACGCTATCCAACGCTTTCCCTACTGTTGCACCCACTGGAGTTGGAATAGTAATTTTAACCCCTACGCTATCCAACGCTTTCCCTACTGTTGCACCCACTGGAGTGGGAATAGTAATTTTAACCCCTACGCTATCCAACACTTTCCCTACTGTTGCACCCACTGGAGTGGGAATAGTAATTTTAACCCCTACGCTATCCAACACTTTCCCTACTGTTGCACCCACTGGAGTGGAAATATTAATTTTAACCCCTACGCTATCCAACGCTTTCCCTACTGTTGCACCCACTGGAGTTGGAATAGTAATTTTAACCCCTACGCTATCCAATGCTTTCCCTACGCTTGCACTCTTTGGAGTGGGAATAGTATTTTTTACACTTCTGGTATCGTACGGTAATATAATAGTATCTTATTTAATTATAGTATGTTACTATATATATATGTTTTAACAAATATGATTGTAAAATATTATTTTTATTAATTTCATTTATTATTTAATTATTATAAGTTAATTTAAGTATTTTTAAGTATATTTTAGTAATTAAATTTTAATATTAATTTAATTTAACACTCTTTTTAATAAAGTCGATATTTTTACAACTATATTATTGTAAACGATATTTTGTACTCGATATTTTTGTACTTACCTGTTTGTAGATACAAACTCGATATTTTGACTGTCGATATTTTGTCCACGATATTTTTGCTAGTCGATATTTTGTCCCTCGATATTATTTCAGTGATCCCTCAGCCATAAAGCGACTTTGTCAAAGTAATTTTTGAGATTGCTGTCCTGCCTGAGCTCCTCTTCCCACGCCCCTAGGAATAAGTTTGCAAAGCTCAGCGCGAAACAAGTTCCCATGGCAGTACCAAGGGTTTGTCTATATATACTGCCATTGAAGAGGAAGAAATTGTTGTTAAGGCAGAACCTGATCATGTCAATAATCATCTCTGTGGGTTCTAGGTATTTTATCACTCTTTTAGATAGATATTTCTGACATGCTGAAATCCCTGCCTCGTGTTCAATGATGGTGTATAGCGAACTCACGTCCATAGTTATGAGTATGTATCCTTCCTGCCAACTCACACCCTGTATTTTGTTTAAGAAGTCTTTCGTATCTCTCACATACAAGGGAAGGAGGACTACCTGATCTTTCAAAAAATGGTGTACATATTTAGATACATTCTCACGGGCACTCCCTTTGGATGATACTATAAGTCGCCCCGAGGGTTGGTCATGTCCTTGTGTATCTTGGGGAGTAGATAAACCACCTGGAGTTTTAGGATTTTTTTTTTTAGAAAACAATATTCTTCCCACTCAAGTAGGCCTTTGTCTCTCCACTCTGTGAGATCATTCCATATGTTGGTGACACTTTTGCTGTACTCATTTCTATTGGTAATGCAATAAAAGAGGGGGTCATTTAACTGACGATTAACTTCTGCTATATATGTTTCTCTGGTCATAATAACCACTTTGCCCCCCTTGTCTGCCGGCCTGAATATAATGGAACTGTCAGTGGCTAGGTTGGTGATTGCATTTTTTTGTGCCATTGTCATATTATACATCAACGGTGCTGGTAAACTATACTTTCTGTTTGTATTTCAACAATTGTTTAGAGGCTATATTTTGAAATGTATTGATATTGGCATGTGGCATTGATGGTAAAAAGGTGGACTTGGGTTTGAACCCTCTTGAGGCCTCAAGCGGGTTCAAACCCAGGTCCACCTTTTTACCAACAAAGCGGCCTCAAGCGGGTTCAAACCCAAGTCCACCTTTTTACAAACAAAGCGGCCTCAAGCGGATTCAAACCCAAGTCCACCATTTTACCATCAAATAAAAATAAAAAAATATAAAAATGTTATAAAGATAAGAGTAGTCTTTTTATCTGTACGATACAGAAATCATTTATAATGACATGAGAGTTATATATACTTAATAATTATTTCCCTCTCGCAAATCAAAACTGCGCTTGGGGGTTAATAAATCCACTGGCTGATGAAGTGATACAACTAGCAGCCGCCCAAAATCATTGCGTATAAGGCCAGAACAGGAAGAAATGTTTCTACCAGGCATTATCTCATATTATCATTGATGTGCGGGAATGTGCTCATTGACTATTATGTGAGATACCAAATAGAAATAGAGACTGATACATTTGCTGTTTGACTAATGATAATTACAGTAAAGACTGAGAATATCAGAGGAGTTAGGATTGAATATGTCTGGATGTTAACCAACTATGGAAAACAGAAATTTTCAAATATAATCATAAAGTGATATCTTGTTATAGGTGGCAAATCAGGGGCTAGTCCAAGCGGACGTGTATTAATTCATCCGTGATATTATTTATAAAACCTGGCACATCAGCCTAAACTGAGCACTCCAATCAGCATACAACAGTTGGCGTTACTTAACTCCAGTTTCTCCGGTAAGCTTTTGGTTTCTTTTCCTCGGAGATATGTAACCTCTGGGCACAATACTAACAGCGATACTGAACACGTTATTAACCAACGGTGGCACCAGTATACATACCTGCAACGTGAATACCTTGAATCACAAGGTATGCTATTTGGCTTTATTGAATAATAAGCATGACATATTGCAGCAATATACATATAATTATTTGAGAGCTTTTGAAAGGTAAAATTTATATTTTTCTTTTAAATCAAGGTTTTTAATTGAAGGGGAGATCGTCATTCCTCTCTCTCTTCAAGATTTTAAATCATAATGATCTTATTCGCCAGATGTGTTAGTCCAATTTAACTTTAACATCATCTTCACTGTGATTAGGTATGTTGTTACCATCAATTCCTTTTCATGTGGAGAGTAACTGCTGTTATTTTTTCTGACATGTTATTCATTTGTATTGCTTTTAGAAGCTTCTGTGCTGGTGGTTATGTAGGGTATACAAAATGTTAAACTTTGAGGAGTAAAAAGAAATTATGATTGTTAACTAGCATTGTGATATCAACATGTATATGATAATAATTGCATGTCTTTTGCCATCTAGAAAACTGTCCTGAAGAAGGTGTGTATTCACGTACTCACCGAAACGCGGCGTCGACAACTGTTTTCTCATAATGATGTATTTTTAATGAAATGTTTTTATGATATTGTATATCTAATTGTATTTAATAAATAATTAATGCCAATATATGACCTTATTTGATCTTTTTTAATTTTTTTATTTTTTTTAATTGTAATGTTCACTTTATGATACCGTTTAGCTGTAATGTATTTTCAAATTGGTAGCTCTGTAACCACCAGCATTGTTTAAGACTGTGATTAACCATCACTGTTGTTAGGGACCTATTTTGCTCTTTATCCACCCATCGTGTCCACCAGCATGGCACTGAACATTTTGCCAGTCTTTGAGCTATCAGGCTCACACAGCAGCATCTTGCCATTCTTTAACAGGAACCCCCAGGAATAATAGTGTAAATCAGGCAAGGATAAGCTCTCTTTGTCATTCTTCCTCTGTAATTTCTTCCACGCTGTGCGAGGACCTATTGAGGCCCAAATGAAACTGCTGATCTTACCCTGCATTTTTTCTAACCACTCACCCTTAAAAGTTAGGGGGCTTGCATAAATTAAAAAACAACATATTGGGAGGATAGACATTTTAACTAGGTTTATTTGCCCCAGTATGGTTAGAGGTAGATGGGACCAGCTCGACATTAACTTACAAGCCTCTTTCATTACCTTAGAGAAGTTTCCCTCTGGGAGATTCTTAATGTCATGTGTGATTTTAATGCCTAAATAGCTCATTTCTTTCTTGAGTAAATTGGTTTCTTCCTCCAGGTTCCAAGCCATGATCTCTGTTTTAGAATTAACAGAATATCCTGCAACGTGACCAAGTTTCTGGGTTAAGCTATTAATTAATGGGACTGCCACATGTAGATCTGAGGTGTACACCATAAGGTCATCTGCATATAAATCCACCTTCTTTTCCCAACCTCTGTACCTAAAGGGGGGTATCAATCCCTTGTTTCTGATTTTATTTGCCAATGGTTCGAAATATAAATTAACTTATAACAGAGATAGTGGACAACCCTGCCTTATCCCACTCGTGATTTTAAAAGGTGAGGTGAGATTCCCATTTACTAAGACTCTTGCACACAGTGTTTGGTATATCATAGCCAACACCCTGGGGGCGTGGCTTAAGCGCCGATGTAGTAGGAAGCGGGACTCCGGAGCTCCTCCGTGCCCGCCTCTCTCTAGCAAGCATCCTGACCCCCGGCTCGGACCCCGGACCCCCACGCACACGTGAGAGGGTCTAGGGAGCACAGGGGATGAACTTGGTGCCCCGGGAAGCCCTGCGGATGCCCAAAAAGATCTTTTAACGCGGTGCGGAGCTGCCGGAGTGACAGGCGCCCAAAATGGCGACTGCTGTCCCTGCTCGTGCTGCCTGACGGCGCGGAAATTACGTCGGCGGGGAGAGCGAGAGAGCGGAAGGAATCGCCCACACTCCGGTGGAGGTCCCCCAACGCTGAGGGAAGTAAGGGGCACCACCTGGCATAGCGGAATTGGGGCGCACTGAGGACGACGAAACGCCGAGCTGCCTGACCCTAAGATGGCGCCGCCCGCGTGACAGAGGCTGTCCTGTCTTTGCCGGCCGCGGAGACCCGACTCATTCCTGCAAGGTGAACCTGCCCTGCTGCGGAGGGGGGACCCCGGTGCCCCCAGCCCTGGGGAGTGCGACACCCGGATTCCCTACTGGCCGGCGGAGAGCTGAATGAGGCGGTGGAGCACACAGAGGCTGCAGCACCTGCCGTGTGATTAGGAGATACTCCTGGGCTGCCTGGGAAGTGGGAACACTACCTGGCCAGGGGCGGCGAACCATTGGACGCCCGCGTACTAGCAGCTGACTGGGGGTTAGCGCTTGGAGGCGCCAGAAAACCTGTGATTCCCCGGGGGGGGTCTCGCCTTAAGGCGGGAGCGAAGACCCGGGCGCCCCCTCTCCCTGAAGGAACGACGCCCGCTCTCTGAGGTTGCTGATCACCTGGTGCCCCGCCTGGTGAGGGGAGCGGAGGTGCGGGGGTACCGGGCGCCTACAGCAAAGCAGGGGTAACAACTGGCAGTGCTTTACGTCCCTGGGAGCCTCAGGAGAGGCACGCAAGCGTTGCCACACGACAGAATGGTGAGAGGCGGCAGAAAGAAGGGCCTTGAAGCTCTGAAACTGGATGACCCAGGGCATCCCATGGAGGAAGACGTGCCGGCAATGGGCCCGGGGAGCTCGACCCGTCCACGAGATCCGTCCTTGGGTGATATCATGCAAGCGATAGTGGCGTCGCGGGAAGCCCTTGAAAAGCGGATGGACACCATCGGATCAGACCTGTCCCTCCTGAAGGACGACCACAGGAAGCTGAAGGAGCGAGTCACGACCTCGGAGACGACCTTGAAGGACCTACCTGGGGAAGTGGCTACTCTGAGGGCATCATTGGCGGAGGTGGCGCAGAAATTTCGAGTGCTGCAACTCAGGGCCGAGGACAGCGAAGGGCGCTCCAGGCGCAACAACCTCCGCCTAGTTGGTGTCCCAGAAAAAGCGGAAGGCCAGGATGCGGTCTCCTACTTGGAGAGCTGGCTGAGGGCTGCGGTGGCTCCGGAGGGGCTTTCCCCGTTTTTCGCCCTGGAACGCGCCCACAGAGTCCCGGCGCGCCCGCCCAAACAAGGAGCCCCGCCGCGGCCGATTGTGATGCGCCTCCTGCACTTCCGGGATCGCGACCACATTCTCCAGAGGGCCAGGGACCTGCCGGACTTACGAATCAACAACAGCAAGGTCATGGTTTTCCCGGACTTCACCAGAGACGTACAAAGGCAACGGGCCTCCTTCATGGCAGTCAAGCAGAAACTGAGGTCGTTGCAGCTGCCCTATGCCATGTTGTTCCCGGCCCGGCTGAGGGTCGTTGCTGGAGAGCACACACACTTCTTTCTCATGCCACAGGAGGCTTGGAGCTGGCTTGATACTAGGGGGGAGCCCGGGGCGGATGCCCCCCCGACGTCCTCGCCTGGGAGACGCTCTGCTGAAACGACACCGATGCGGAGGTCTGGCTCCCCGTCGGGATGGCAACAGGAACGAGCTAAGGCGGTGCTGGCAGTAGTGGCCATCAGCCAAGGGGACGCCAATCCCTCCAGTAGTGCATCGGAACAGTCGAAGAATAATGCACTCAGTCCCAGCTCCAGTAGTGTGCACGATCTTTCAGAGGCAGACCTACCGGTGGTGACTCCCCAAACAGCGGATGGAATCCTTGGCTGACATGAACTGATGTGCTCTGGACACGTATGTAAGGTACTGGGCTGTGAGTAGAGACTGCCTCCGGACGCTGAGAGGTAGGATGCAGATGCCTCCTGGGATCTGACTCCGAGCTGTGGGGGGGGATGAGCTGTGGGGGTCCTCCTGACGGTTCCGAGGGAGAGGGGTGGGGCGGAGAGCTTCGGACCTGCTTGGGTCGGCGTACTGGCCACCCTAGCCCGCTTTTGTTGAGATACACCTAATTTGCCAGTGTTTGGATGGGGATTCCACTTTGGTTGTCTGTCCTGGGGAGTGGGAGTTGGGGGAATTTGTTTGGTCGGTTGGGGGGGGGCTGGGGGCGGGACCTGGGCGTGCCGGGGGGGTCGCTGAGAGAGTGGTTGAAGCTCGATGGGCTCTGCAATGGGACCCGACTTAGGCTACAAATGTCTCACGTGGAATGTAAGAGGGATGCACACTATGCATAGGCGCCATAAGATCCACTCCTATCTAGTTAGACGAGGCATTCACTTCGCCTTCTTTCAGGAAATACACATATTAGCTAAGGAGGGGAAGGCGCTGCAACGAAGATGGCGGGGGCATGTCTACCACACTGGTTATTCTGCATATGATAGGGGGGTGGCCATTTGGATAAGGGCGGGGGTGCCGTTCCAATGCACTCAGCAACGAATTGACCCAGAGGGGAGGTATGTCGTGGTGCGAGGCAAACTGGATGGGAGGGACCTGACACTGGGTTGTCTGTATGCCCCAAATGTAGACCAGCCTGCCTTTTTCTCCTTACTGTCCAACAAGCTGGCTCCGTTTTTAGTGGAACCCTTGCTCCTTGGAGGGGACTTTAATAGCGTGACTGACACTGCCCTGGACAGATCGCACCCCCCTCTGCTGAATGCACCGGCTAGCAAACTGGCGCTTGCGCGTTCTGCCTGGCAAAACCAATGGGATCTGGTCGACTCATGGAGAGCTAACCATCCGTCGGATAGGGACTACTCGTTTTTTTCCGCCCTCCATGACCTACACGTCCGAATTGATGCCTTCCTGTGCTCCCAAGACGTGCACGCAGAGGTGTGCCACAGTGAATATCTCACGCGCACGGTCTCCGATCACAACCCGCTACTTGTACACCTGCGCTGGTCGCAGCCGCGCCCGCAAATCCCTGCCTGGAAGCTGCGCCCAGAGGCGCTGGAAGATCAGCTCTACCGTTCCACAATAGCCTCGAACATCGAGGCGTACTTTCAGGTCAACGGGGGCACCGCGGGTTCCGTCGCGATTGAATGGGACGCCTTTAAATCGGTGGTGTGGGGACAATGCATTGCGACGGCGTCGGGGGTTCGGAAGACCTTGCTGGTAGACATTACACGGGAGGACGAGAAACTACGGGTGCTGGAGAGAGCGAGGCCTCAGCGGCCGGACACTCATGAGGCCCTACTTGAGGCGCGGGAACTGGTGGCGGCGACGGTGGAGCGTCTCCGGTGCTTTGACTACAAAGCCTACCTCACACGCGCGTACTCGGAGCGTGATAAATCGGGAGCTCTGTTGGCCTGGCTGGCCAACCCGGCACGTCGGAGCTCGGTCATCCTTGAACTCAGAGATCACTCGGGAGTGGCACGATTTGACCAGCTGGGGATTAATGAAATATTCTACGACTACTATACGGAGCTTTACCATAGCCGCGTCCTACCGTCAGTGGACGAATTCCAGGGATTCCTGGAGGAACTAGATTTGCCGGAGCTGGCGGAGGAGGACGCGAAGCGGCTCGGGAGCAAAATTGAGGAGAGGGAGGTGAGGGTCGCCATCAAGAATATGGCGAGGAACAAGACACCGGGCTCTGATGGGCTCCCTACGGAGTTCTACCTCACCTACGTCGACCTCCTGGCACCCCGCCTGACATGGCTCTACAATGAATCGAGGCGGCTGGGCAGCCTTCCGATGACCACTGGCGAAGCGCTTATCGTCCCACTATTAAAACCGTGCAAGCAGCCATGGGACAGGGCAGCATATCGTCCTTTGTCCATGCTCAATCTAGACTATAAGATCTTGAGTAAAATCTTGGCTTCGCGCTTGCTCCCCCATATGTCCGCGCTGATCCACATGGACCAATCCGGCTTTATACCGACCCGCAACACAGCGCTTAATATACGACGGCTCCTGCATATCTTGGAGGCTGACACCTATGACGGAGATGAGGCGGTGGTGTTCGCAGTCGACATGGAGAAGGCCTTTGACAGCCTGGAGTGGCCTTACCTTTTGCATGTCATGTGCACAATGGGACTAGGCGAGGGCTTCGTAGATTGGACGACACTACTATACCGGAACGCAATGGCGAGGGTCCGAACGGGAAGGGTCATCTCTGAGGTATGTACGGTGGGTAAGGTTACCCGCCAGGGGTGCCCTCTCTCCCCCCTGTTGTTTACTATAGCGGTCGAACCCCTTGCGGCGCGGGCCCGGCTGGGACGGGCGTATGCGGGGGTTGGATGTCTACGGGCAAGTACACCACATTGCACTATATGCTGATGACCTGCTGATGTTCTTGGCGGACTCAGCTGCCTCTGCGAGGGGAGCTAAATCTCTCCTACAGTCACTATCCAGGGTGTCCGGCCTCCGGGTGAACTGGACGAAGTCCTACCTGTTTCCAGCCCGCCCACGTAGAATGTGCCCGCAGTCCACGGACGGGGTGACATGGGAAGAAAGGAGTCTTCGCTACCTAGGCACCTCGATTTTCCATGATACGGCAGACATCCTCGAGGGTAATATCGGGTCGGCAATCAGGCTCACTAAGGTGAACTTCGACTTCTGGGGTACGCTCCCGTTATCACTAATGGGAAGGGTGGCGCTCGTTAAGATGGTGACCCTGCCGCGACTGCTCTATTTTTTCAGGACACTCCCGATCTGGATCCCGGTGAGCTACTTCCGGCGACTGAAGTCGATGGTGATTGGCTTTCTATGGGGAGCGGGCAGGCGCAGGGTGGCACACACTACACTCCTCCGTCCTAGACCGGAAGGAGGACTAGCGGTGCCAGACTACGAGCTCTACTACCTGGCGGCTCAGCTGCAGTGGCTGACACAGTGGGTCGCAAGAGCCAGGGGAGGGGAGGGCGGATCTGGGGAGCCGGCGGGACCGGTTCAGGTGTTATCCCGGATTGTTCTGGGTCTCCTGATGGGAGATTTCCACCTTACCCAGGAATTTGCGACCGCCCGGAAGTGTTGGAATAGATATCTCCGGAGGGGCTGTATTGCAGTCCCGTACGCACCTGAGATCCCGCTCAGGCTGTGCGGAGCACTCCCACATGGGGGCTCGTGGCACCGACTGGAACGCTGGGAACTGCAGGGACTGACGTCCATGGGAGACCTTTATGAGAATGGAGTGCTGCTGCCTTTTGACCTCTTGCGGCACCGCTTTGAATTGGCGGGGGGGACTTCCTCCTTCATGCAGCACTGACGACGGCGATCCGCAAGCATTGTCAAGCGGGCATGACGGAACTGACACTGTCTCTGGGCTGCCAATACATAGTGATGATGGCGGGGACGGTCAAGGCCGTTACGTGCCTATATAGGCGCATGGTTTCTGAGGCGGTCACCCCACTGCTGTCCCTGAAGGCGAAATGGGAGGCTGACCTGATGACGGAGATCCCCGAGGAGACGTGGTCTACCATAGTGGCACGGGCCCGGAACGGGACGCGCAACGCTAGGTTTCAGCTGGTGCACTTCTATGTCCTGCATAGGGCCTACCTGATCCCTGACAAACTGCATAAATATTTTCCGACTCACCCGGCGGCCTGCCCGCGATGCCCGGCGGACTTGGCTGATTTCCAGCATATGTTCTGGTCCTGTCCAGAGTTAAGTTCCTTTTGGCAGGAGGTAGTAGATACCCTAAGGGAGGTTACAGAGAGGGACTTCCAATTCACCATGGCGCACTGCATCCTACATTGGTTCCCACACACATCAAAGAACAAAATTACTAGCAAGTTCCTGGACCTGGGGCTACTTTTAGCAAAACTTGCCATAACATCCCAATGGAAGGCGAGTAGGGGCCCAACTGTAGAGAGATGGAAGGCTGAGCTTAAAAAATGGGCCTGAGGTGAGGGGGAGCTCCTTTTGCAGGCTGCGCTTCGAGCAGGCACCGACACAGCTCTGGAGGGGGCCAGAGCGTGGGAGCAGTTGGTCTTAGACCTCACAATTTTGGACCTGGATGATGATGGTACCCCTGAGCATAGCCCTGCTCCGGCGGAGCAGCCGCCTGGGGAGACGGTGGCCTAGCCTCCCTCCCTTGTTTCCCTAATTCCTACGTGTTGACTGGCAGTTTCTGTTGATTACTCCTGATGGTCTGTTTCGGGTCTGGATTAGCCGGGATGGTTGCAAAATCGCACTGGTGGTACTCTGGCACGCCTGGGGGGGTGGGGGGTGGGGAGAGGGCAGGGGGGGGTAGAACTAAGTGAGGGGGGTTGGGAGAGATGGGCGGATGGGGGGTTGTTGGTCGGGGGTGGAGGGGTGGGATTAGTTGATCTGTTAAGGACTTTCAGAATTGGGGGGGAGGAGAGGACCGAAAAGCAGCCCTATCTTCCGGACACCTGGTTGTTACTGAGCCATCCTGTCTTCTCCAGCTCATGACTGTCGCCATTATGACGCCGCTCGACCTCCGGGTTGTGAGCTACTAGGCTGTGTGACACGTGCAAAGGAGAATCATATCTATAACGAACACCGGTTTGAATAGTATATATGATTTGCTTGTACAACATGATTTGCTGCGATAAAAAGATATTTACAAAAAAAAAAAATCATAGCCAACACCCTACAGAAATTGTTGCCTAGATTATTTAGCTTAAACAATGCTTGCAAGTAGACCCAATTGACCCGGTCAAACGCTTTTGTGGTGTCTAAAGTTATTACTCCCAGGAGAACTTTATATGTAGTAGTAAGATTGATTGCTTCTATTAAATTAAATGTCAACTGGTGCATTCCCCCTTACAAAACCCTTCCGATCTTCATGAAGAAGGCCCCCAACTCCTCCATTCAGTCTCTCTGCAAAATTGTTAGCAAATATTTTATAATCACTATTTAGAAGGGATATAGGTCTGTGTGACTCACCAATGCTTGGAGATTTCACTGGTTTTATAATTAGTGTCACTGTGGCCTCGTTCTATGATGCATTTCTGAACCTCTCTCAAATATCTTTGCATACAACTTAGTCAAGTTTGGGAGTAGGACATCTTCTAATAGTTTTTATATTTCTATTGGTAACCTGTCCGGGCCTGCTGCTATGCCTGACTTTCCCAGCCTGATTGCACACCTAAGGAGTTATGCTACTATTAATAACTGTACTTCTATTATCACTAATTCTGGGTGGGTTATCCTGGTTCAACCAGGCCTTAACCTCTTTCTCAGAGGTCACTAAGCCTGCCTGATATAAATCCTTAAAATAATTCTGAAAAGCTTGCTCGATCTCCTCATTTTTCTTAAGCAATGCCTCCGTATTGTTAAATTTGACTTCTTTTATAATGTTTCTCACTTGATCTGCCTTGGTTTTCCAGGCGAGCAGTTTCCCCTAGTTTTCTCCATATTCAAAGTGAGATATTTTTCTAGCCTTCTATCTCTTTCTTAATCTGTCTTATACTACTACCTCCAATTCAGCTTTTAGATTTTGAAGAGAGGCCTGTATGAGTTCTTTCTCATTATCACCCAATAATACATTTACCAGTTTCCTTTCCAGGGGCTGAATTTGAGTTTCTAGCGTTCCCACCTCTATGATATATTTCTTTCTTTTAAATTATAGTAAGTTAATAATGTCTCCCTTAAAAATGCCTTATAGGTATCCCAGACCACCCCCACAGAAGCAGTGTCTTCCCTTCATACATTGCATAATCCCAACATAGAATACTTCATTGGATTTACTTTCCAAACGAACTTTCAAGGATAACAAAAAATCTCTAATGTTTCTACAAGCTCTGGAGTCAAGGTCCTAGCTACAGCAACAAAGTATCTTGATCGCCTAGAAAGGGCACTGTAAATCAGTTATACCCAATGAGTTAAAAATAGCCACCACCATTTCCAAACAAATGAAGAATTTATTGCATTCATGGGATTTGTAGTTTGGGTTCAGGCGCCAATATATAGTGCACTCGAATGGCAGTGCAATACAATATTTTTGGCAGTCTATGGGCCGTTATGGACTGGCGGCCCGCCATTACACCTACCCACCCCTGGGACCCTGGTGTTGTGGTGAGTTGGTCTGCTTGGGGGTGTCGTTTTGAGGGCACCGCGGATTCCACCGGGGAGGCGCTGTGGATGCTGTGGTGACCCGGGATTAATCTGCTGGGTTCCCGGCTGGGCTGCAGCTCATTCTGAGTGGTACACTGCCGCTGACATCACCGGCTGGTTTGTAAAATCCCAGTGAGACTGGCTGTTTGTTTCCTTTGTTTCCTTTGCGGCGATGAACTTACTTGCCTTGAGCTAAGACCATTGCTCCCCTTAAATGCACCTAGAATCCCCTATCCATTCCTTAGCCCTCCAGATTATCAGTTGATAGCGCAGGTCCCACCCAAGCAGTCTGCGGGGACCGTCAACAGCTACTGAGGGTAAGTCCAAAGAAATTGACTTGTTTTTAATCTCTTAGCAGTCTGCAAGAGACCTTCCTTCGGCACACATTTCCTCAAACTGCCAACTAGATTTATTCTTTAATTCCACCGATTGGGAATATGTGTGGCGGTAATCCCGCATGGTATGCTATTCCCAATCAAAACTCACTAAAGTCTTAAACAAAGCTCCACCTCTCACCTCTTTTCTAGTTATTCACAATCCGGGTGAATGCATAAACAGCGGTTCTTAACTTGAATCTAGGATTGTTTGATAACCCCTTGGAGAATAGTCATTACTACATGTTTTTCTCCCATCTTCCCATAGGGCGGACTACGATACAGGAACACCTCCTGTTCCAGTTCCTGACCCCTCAGGTTGTATTCACTAAACTCCGCAGCCCACCTTGGGCTCTTTTTCAAGTTTATGAGCACTTTAGGTCCTGATGAATTGCCGTGATGGCATGAAACATGTCGACCTGATCACTAATGAGGGTTGAACGGGTCTCCCACACATAGCCTGGTTGAATCCCCATACCCCTCTCATTTTTAACAAGGTAGTTAGCTACAGGAATAAAATGCCCAGAGTAGACTATACTAACTTTTTTTAAATTCACCACACTCCACGCTCACTACTTTATCACTTGGGCCCCTTACACTCACTCAAACATCGGCCAGGAATAAAAGATCTCCACTAAAGTGTAGCACCCAGTGCTACCCGTCAGGTATTGCAGCGCCGGCTTGACGCAGGAGCAGGAAGCCGATGATGACACGAAACAATCGGTTGGTGATATGACAGTAGTCGTAAAACCAGCCTGTTGTGTGAGGTTTCCCTAATTCCGACAAGGGACACTTGCCCCTGACTTCCACATACAACCATTCCTGGAGAGAGGAAGGCAGACCACTCCTATATATACCAATACTAACCCCTAGGGGAACTTTGTGCATCTGTTTTGAATAGTGTTTAATGGGACGTGCACACTGGACCCCTCTAAATATTGTCCCCCTCCTGTCCCTCCTTGTTGTTGACTACATTGGTGCTAATTAACAATACACGTCAGGGGCGTAACACAGACCCCGGCATCCCCCGCAGTGAAATCAGAGCTCAATCAACTGGAAGACAGAATAAACTTGGTGTGAGCCGGGACCCAGTTTAGTTAATTTTATTCTTTTATCTGTACTCTTCTGCTATTATCCTGTGCTCTGCTGAGTTACATTTTTTTATCGCACCCACCTTATTTCTCGCCGTTTTTAAAAATCTCTGCCCGTTTTTTGTGCTTCTAATTTCAGGAAGGACGTGCGGGAGGGGTGCGCTGGATGTATTGGACCTGGTCGAGGGCTTCGACAGTTGGCTACTGCTCTCTGGGGTGGTTGCAGTGTTGCCGCCATCTTGGTAGGAGGCTCAGGGTTAGCGGGCCAGTTCTTGTGGCCTAGCTTGCCTCGTCTATCTGATTTGTATAAATGTGGGCACGAAGGCGCCCGCGCAGCCACCAGACTCTTGAGGCGTGAGCTGGAAGCCAGTTTAGTAAATTGCATTCTTTTATCTGTGCTCTGCTGCTATTTTCCTGTGCTCTGCTGATTTAATTTTTTTTATGGCACCCACCTTATTTATAGCCGTTTTTAAAAATCTCTGCCCTTTTTTTGTGCTGCTAATTTCGGGAAGGACGTGCGGGAGGGGTGCGCTGGGTGTATTGGACCTGGTCGAGGGCTTTGACAGTTGGCTACTGCTCTCCGTGGTGGTTGCAGTGTTGCCGCCATCCTGGTAGGAGGCGCAGGGTTAGCGGGCCAGTTGCTGTGGCCTTGCCTTGCCTACCGGATTTGTATAAATGTGGACGCAAAGGCGCCCGCGCAGCGGGCGCACAGCTTGTGCGCCAAAGGCGCGACTAAGCCAAGCCTGTCTGCACCCGTCCGCGCCGGGCCATCGCCAGTCGCCAGGACCCCTGCTTCTCTCACTAGTGACCTGCGCTGTTATTAACGGGAGGAGCTTTTGGGTATGGCTCTTAATTGTCCCTCCTTACCCTGGACTTTCCAGTAGTCAAGTTTCTGCTGTAAATTCTGTGCCTTTGAACTGGACTTAGCAGTACAATCTTCTTGCTCACCCAGTCTACCTAACTTCATGGAATATAACTTTCTTAGCTTGAACTGCCGCTCTTTGGCGAAACATCACGCCGAGGTGTTTGACCTTCTAATGGATGAGTCTCCATATGCCCTGTTCCTAACAGAAACATGGCTTACTCAGAACTCAGTGGCGGAACCATGGTTAGCCCTCCCACAAGGCTATGTGTTGAAAAGTATTATCAGAGAGGGAGGGAGAGGAGGTGGCATCGCAGTGGTGGTCAAGGAAGTTCACTCTATTAGTCTGGATAAGGAAATGATAGCGGGCTGTGAAAGCGTTCTTTTTGAAATTGCTCTTAGTTGTAATTTTACCATGTCTGGCCTCTTAGTTTACAGGCCCCCCGGGCCCTCTGGCCTGTTCAGAGAAGACCTTCTGAGTAAAGTCAGGCAAATTTCACCATATTGGGGGATCTCAATCTTCATCTTGAGAATGGGGGGAAAGCTGAGATCGACAGTTTTTTGGCAGACTAGGAGGCCTTTCAGCTGTTGCAACACGTTCTTGAGGGTACTCATGTTGCTGATCATCTGTTAGATCCCATTTTTTCGAACATTTTTTTTTTAATGGTTCCACCGATTCCACAGGACTGGACTTATCATTCGTTGATCACATTCTCTCTGCAGGTGCAGGGGAGAGTGGCTGTGTCCCGCCCTGCCCAAGAGCCTAAACGGCCATGGTATAAATTAGACTGTGAATTGCTATCTGTCTGGCTTGATGAGCACAGACCTCAACTTCCCCCGGATATAGAGGGGGCAGATCTGTGTTTCCAAGAATGGCTGACGGCAGGCCTGGACATTCATATCCCAGCTAAGCAGGGTGGAAAGGGGTGTGGGCCATCTAACCCGTGGTTCAATGACTCACTGACTCGGGCAAAAAAGGGCTGTAAGCAGCTAGAGCTCCTATGAGGTAGCTGCAAAAGTTGAATATCGAGCGGCAATTAAGAATTATCATAAGCTCATCCGGAGAGCGCGGGCAGATTATGTAGCAGAAAAGATCTTGGCAAGCTCAAATCCCGCAAAGACCATCTTTTCTCTGCTCGATAATATGAAAAGTGCAGGTGCTCCTAGAACCTCTTATATAACCTCCAATCGCCAGAGTGAGGTACTAGCGCAGCACTTCTTGAATAAAGTTGAGCAGATTTATTGTGGTTTTCCTAAGGCGTCCTCTTCTGTTGAGAACGTAGGGGCGCATGGAGCGGGGGACACTGTGGAGGGTAATTCTTTGACATCATTCCCACTGCTGACGCCTCTGGAATTTGAGGCCCTATGCCATAAAATCAAGTCAGGCTCTCCAGCTGACCCACTGTCATCAACTTATTTTCATCAGCTCCATTCATCGATTGCTCCTGTGAGCTTAGAAGTGGCCAATTTTTCTCTGAGGTCAGCTTCTGTTCCCAGGGCATGGAAGCACGCCAAAATTATTCCGTTGATAAAGAAATCTACTCTTGATCCGGATGATCCGGGGAACTATCGTATCCCATTTGCTTTTTTTGGCCAGGTTAGTTGAAGCACATGTGAATTCTATGCTATACAAATTCATGGAACAACACAGTATCTTTGATTCATCACAGCATGGTTTCCGACCTCGGCATAGCACTAAATCTGTGCTACTGGCAGTATCGGAATCCATTCGGAGTAGGTTTGATAAGGGAGATTCAGCTGCCTTGGTCCTGTTGGACCTAAGCGCCGGTTTTGACACGGTGTCCCATGTGATTCTCATTGAATGCCGCTGGGAAGTTGGGATTAGGGATGGAGCCCTGGAATGGATCCGCTCTTTTTTGGAGGATCAGACGTTCCAGGTCTCAGTACCACCCTTCCACTCCCAGGAATGTGCCCTGCGCCAGGAGGTACCTCAGGGCTCTATTCTAAGCCCACTTTTGTTCAATTCTCAAATTGGGCACGGTAAAATTCTAAGTGCATCCATTCAGGATTTAATCAAAGACACACACTACATAGTCCATAAGACTGTGCGCCTTACTCATTCGAGGAGCCCATTGGAGGGCATTTAAATAGTGGGTGTGTCATAGCACAAGGTAATGCCGAGCCTCTGAGGAAAGAGCGAAGGGCTCTGAAACGCGTCAGGCTGTAGACGGCATCCTGCTGTGTCCAAGACTGGTGTGCTGACGCAGTTTTACCTGAATAAACGCTTCTTACAGCGAGTCTTCTTCTGTGTGCGTCTCTAACTGGGGGCAGTTTGGAGCTTTGATATTTCGCGGCAGTCCCGCCGCGAGAGACGCACCACCCCGTGAGGACTGGGGGCCACGTGTTTGCCATCCTGACAAGTGCACATGTGGGACTAGGACTGAGGATATGGAACTGTGCAGTACGCCGAGGCCCATCTAGGACCTTCAAATTGGGCACGGTAAAATTCTAAGTGCATCCATTCAGGATTTAATCAAAGACACACACTACATAGTCCATAAGACTGTGCGCCTTACTCATTCAAGGAGCCCATTGGAGGGCATTTAAATAGTGGGTGTGTCATAGCACAAGGTAATGCTGAGCCTCTGAGGAAAGAGCGAAGGGCTCTGAAACGCGTCAGGCTGTAGACGGCATCCTGCTGTGTCCAAGACTGGTGTGCTGACGCAGTTTTACCTGAATAAACGCTTCTTACAGCGAGTCTTCTTCCGTGTGCGTCTCTAACTGGGGGGCAGTTTGGAGCTTTGATATATATATATATATATATATATATATATATATATATATATATATATATATATATATATATATATATATATATATATATATATATATATATATATATATAAGAACCTCCAAATTGCCACCAAACTGCGCCGGACTCTCTCGGGGTGGGTGCTCAAAGAGGCGTTCGTGGCTGCACCCCATAACATTGAATCTCACGTCCCTCACCACTGCAGAGGGAACAGAGCACCACGGCAACACAGGTGAGCTGTCAAATTCCTTTATTTCAGGCGTTGTGCATGACGCGTTTCGTTTTATGTAAAAACTTCCTCAGATGCCGCCAGGAATCTTGCAAGTGCTTCTCCCGCCCACATTTAAAAGCAAATTGTCCCGCTACAATTGGTCAGAACACTGCTGGTCACAACGTGCTGGGTAGCCACAAACACCAGAACCTGGATTCGTGTGGAGCAGACACTCAAAGTTAGTACAAACCCAAGTGGGCGTGGTCTGCTCCCTTCTCCCCAGCGTTGACCTTCGTTCTTTCGAATGGGCGATGTGACAGCTCTCCGTGGGCCTCACCCCACCGCTGAAAAATCCCATAGAGCCCATGCATACCGCCTAAGTAAGCAGTATGTCCACACGAAGTCATAGTCCACTGTGAAGCGGTTGGGCTGGTCTCGGGCATGCGGCGTGTCCTGGTGCCTCTACAAAAGAACCTCCAAATTGCCACCAAACTGCGCCGGACTCTCTCGGGGTGGGTGCTCAAAGAGGCGTTCGTGGCTGCACCCCATAACATTGAATCTCACGTCCCTCACCACTGCAGAGAGAACAGAGCACCACGGCAACACAGGTGAGCTGTCAAATTCCTTTATTTCAGGTGTTGTGCATGACGCGTTTCGTTTTATGTAAAAACTTCCTCAGATGCCGCCAGGAATCTTGCAAGTGCTTCTCCCACCCACATTTAAAAGCAAATTGTCCCGCTACGATTGGTCAGAACACTGCTGGTCACAACGTGCTGGGTAGCCACAAACACCAGAACCTGGATTCGTGTGGAGCAGACACTCAAAGTTAGTACAAACCCAAGTGGGCGTGGTCTGCTCCCTTCTCCCCAGCGTTGACCTTCGTTCTTTCGAATGGGCGATGTGACAGCTCTCCGTGTGCCTCACCCCACCGCTGAAAAATCCCATAGAGCCCATGCATACCGCCTAATTAAGCAGTATGCCCACACAAAGTCATGGACTATACTCCGAGAGAGTTCGGCGCAGTTTGGTGGCAATTTGGAGGTTCTTTTGTAGAGGCGCCAGGACATGCCGCATGCCCGAGACCAGCCCAACCGCTTCACAGTGGACTATGACTTCGTGGGGACATACTGCTTACTTAGGCGGTATGCATGGGCTCTATGGGATTTTTCAGCGGTGGGGTGAGGCACACGGAGAGCTGTCACATCGCCCATTCGAATGAACGAAGGTCAACGCTGGGGAGAAGGGAGCAGACCACGCCCACTTGGGTGTGTACTAACTTTGAGTGTCTGCTCCACACGAATCCAGGTTCTGGTGTTTGTGGCTACCCAGCATGTTGTGACCAGCAGTGTTCTGACCAATCGTAGCGGGACAATTTGCTTTTAAATGTGGGCGGGAGAAGCACTTGCAAGATTCCTGGCGGCATCTGAGGAAGTTTTTACATAAAACGAAACGCGTCATGCACAACGCCTGAAATAAAGGAATTTGACAGCTCACCTGTGTTGCCGTGGTGCTCTGTTCCCTCTGCAGTGGTGAGGGACGTGAGATTCAATGTTATGGGGTGCAGCCACGAACGCCTCTTTGAGCACCCACCCCGAGAGAGTCCGGCGCAGTTTGGTGGCAATTTGGAGGTTCTTTTTTTTTTTTATATATATATATATATATCAAAGCTCCAAACTGCCCCCCAGTTAGAGACGCACACGGAAGAAGACTCGCTGTAAGAAGCGTTTATTCAGGTAAAACTGCGTCAGCACACCAGTCTTGGACACAGCAGGATGCCGTATACAGCCTGACGCGCTCACCTGTGTTGCCGTGGTGCTCTGTTCCCTCTGAAGTGGTGAGGGACGTGAGATTCAATATATATATATATATATATATATATATATAGCGAGAGAGTGATGATAAGCGGATAGCGTGAGCAATAACTATGCACCGTGAGAAACCTAGGCATACTGTGCTCTCTGTGAAAAAGTAGGAAAATATCAGAGTGTCAAAAGAAATAATTATTAGTAATAAAGAAATGCAAAAAGCGAAGGCCCGATCAGCCTACAAGTTAAAAAGTCCTGCAATCTGTGCTCGAATGCCTTCAAAACCAAATCTGCAAATAATATCTCTCCATATCTACCTTGCCATAAAGTTGGTCTCAGCGTCTGCATAGAAATCTTCAGCCTCTGCCGTGCTTAATCACGGAAAAATATGTAATCCACGTCTCTGTTAGGATGGGCCAGACCAACTCCATTATTTTATTTAAAAAATATATTCCTGCCGTACAGTGGTTTTTTTGTGCCCCCAGGGGCAAATTGGGGTCAAACCTTTTCTCTGCCCCCAAAGAGGCCAAAATACCATTTTGTCAGTTTGGGTGTGTGACCAATACCAGAGTGCAACCCCTCGCACCACTTTCCGTTGCCCTAAAGACAAAGTCCATTGTGTCAGGTGGACTTCCTATCACCCCTGGAGGCAGATGTGGGGCATTCTCCCCAATTGGGATAAATCTCCTATCTGCCACCAGCAGTGCAATAATACAGTATTGCCCCTTCTGGGTAGGCCACACCCTTGTTTTTTTGTTTTGGTGCCATTAGAATTCCCTAATGTGTAGTCGGCTTTCTTCTCCACACAAGGGCAAATTGAAGGCAAACTCCCATCAACCCCTCTAGGGGTCCAGAAAGACTGATGCCACAGTTTGTGGGGCATGGGGTTGCCCATGGTGGCCAGCCCTCACACTAATACGTTTTTAGTTTTCCCTGATGTCTAGTGGGCTTACTGTTCCCTGGGGGGAGGTGAGGCAGATCAGAGCTAATCACCCCCATTTGCTGCCCAGGTATGCAGAACGACTGAAATGTTTTGGGTTATGGGGAGCACACACCCTTGCCTAAGGGGCTGCTCCCTCATGTCTGATGCAGTGAAAGTAAAATAAGCCCACCGGAAAGTTTTACTTTCATTTTACTGTAATGATGTCAGCGCGCCCTGAGTGCTGATCATCATTACAGTAAAAAAAAGACACTCTGGGCCTGATTTAATTCTTGGCGGATCTAGTCCTGCCATCACTTTTTTGATGGTTTCACCGCCTGCCTACTTGGTGGTCTGTTCACTCTATTTAGATGGTAGCAGATCCATGGAAGAAAGACCACCCGATGCCGCCGACTCCGCCAGGAATTTTCACCCAAGTCGACGGCTTCATGCGCAGAAGCAGTTGTCAGCTGAAGTCCAGCCAAGATTACCGCCGCACCAATCACAATGTGCCATTTTGTCAAGAAAACTATGGCATGGATACCTCCTACTTTGAGTTGGTGAAATCATAGGAAATTAGGTAGAAACGTACCTTTTTTCTGATTTCCACTTCCATTACCATCTTGAACCCCATTGACAAGGTCCTTCCTTTGCTACTACTACATGACCACAACACTAATCAACTCTGTTGTTGCCAGGATCTAAGGTAAGCTTCTTTTACACTTGTCTTACTGTTAGAAATGAAGGTCTCTACTTGGCAGTAGTATACACCATGACCAAGTAGGAACCCTCCCTTCTAGTCAGGGTAATGGGATTACTCAGCTAAAATAACCATTGCTCACCCCCTGGGTAGCTTGGCACGAGCAGTCAGGATTATCTCAGAGGCAATGTGTAAAGCATTTGTATCTATACCCACAGTAACACAGTGAAAACAATACAAAATGGACACCACACCAGTTTCGAAAAATAGCCAATATTTATCTAGACCAAAATGACAAAAATCCAACATACACAAGCGAAGATAGGAATTTATTTAGAATAAAGCAAAAATACAGTTCCTTGAAGTCGATAGTGCTCACCTGGGCTATTGCGGCACCATGAACCACAAATCTGACAGTTCAATCTGACCTCGATGAAGTCGAGGGCCGGCTACGGCACCAGGGTAGACCCGCAAAAGTACTTTTGAGTTTAAGAGGCATCGAGGACCTTGCGGTGAAGGTCGGCGGTGAGGTGTCGCTAGAGTCACAAAGCGTTGGTACGGCGAAGTCAGGAGTGCTGGCATCACTGGTGGTGCATAGTGCTCGTCACAATGATGTGTCTGTGGCTTCCTTGCAGGCAGTGGCATGGTGCTGGTGCGGAGCGCTGGCGTCGGAGTCAATGATGCTGTCATCGGCAGTCCGAGGCTGCGGTGTCGTCGAGGGTGGCGCGCCGAGTTGGTGGCCACCACTGAGGTGCAAGCAGTGGAGTCCGTGATTGCGCTTAGGCGCCATGGTCGGTGACTGCCTCCGGTATCCTTTTCTTGAAGTTACAGCCCAGTAAACACCTCCAGTTCCCCAGAACTGGAATTGGATTGGTACCATTTGGCAGATCAGAACCACCAGCAGTGGATTTCAGGTACTGTAGGTGAGGTCTCTGATGGCCCTGAGACTTCCAACAGAAGGCAAGCACACACAAGCCTTTGGACAAACTTGGAAAGCAGGAGTTCAGAAAGCAAAGTCCAGTTCGTTTCACCGCTCACACACAGAAGCAGCAACTGCAGACAAACCCAGCAAAGCAACACACAACAATGGAGCAGTACTCCTCCTGACGGCTCTTCATCTCTTCTTCTTGGTAGAGTCCTGAATCCAGAAATGTCCTAACAGTCTGAGATTATATACTCAATACTTACAACCCTTTTGGCCTTTGAAGTAGGTATTCTTCAAAGGATTATCTTTCTAGTGCACAAGTTCTTGTTCTGCCTGATCTTGGCTCCAGGCATACTCCAAGGGGGTGAGGACAGCATTGTGGTAGGCTAGGCACAGTCCTACTCAGGTTTAGGTGACAACTCCTCTAACCACTCTAGCTCAGGAAGGCCCATCAGCCTTTGTGAAGGACCATCAGGATATCCAGAGCACACCTCAACTCTCTTTTTGTGACTGTCTAGAGTGAACGCAAAAACAGGTCCCTGTCAGTCTAAACCAGACATTGATTCTGCAGGCAAGCACGGGCACAGGATGGTTAAACAAGAAAATGCCCACTTTCTAAAATAGGTATTTTCAAACACACAATTAAAAAAAATCTTTATTAAAAGACGTGTTTTGAAATTTTGAGCTCAGAAAGCCCAAACTCTAAATCTCTAGCTGTTGTCAATTGAAAGTTACACTTCTAAAATGTTACAAGGCAGCTCCAATGATAGCCTATTGGAGAGCTAGTCCTTGCAATAATGAAAAACGAGATTTCACTATCAGGGCATGTAAAACACACCAGTACATGTCCTATTTTTCACATACAATGCACCCCGCCCATGGGGAAACCTTGAGTCTTCCTTAGGGGTGCCTTAGATGTAGTAAACGGGAAGTGTAGGGCCTGGCAAGTCTTTGCACTTCCCAGGTCCACATGGCAATCACAGACACTGCATTGGCAGGCCTGAGACACGTTTGCAAGGCTACTCGTGTGGGTGGCACAGCCAGTGCTGCAGGGACACTAGTAGCATTTGATTTACAGGGCCTGGGTACACCACATGCATTTTACTAAGGACTTACCAGTAAATCAAATATTGTAATCATGGAGCATCACAATTTACACATGAATCACTTGCACTTGATTACTAATCAGCAGTAGTAAAGTGCCCGGAGGACCTAAACCAACAAAAACAAAGTCCAGGATAAGATAAAAAATACAGAAGGTAGAGGCAAAAAGACAGGGGAATCCACGCCATGGATGCCAGGCCTAACACTTACTTTAGTCTTGTGTATTCTTACATTTCTCTTACATGCATTTTTTATATGTAATGCATCAGTGTTTATTTTACAACTTATCAAGATACAATCAACACACCTCTATTGACACTTAAAATAAATTATGTTGTTGTGGTGGTTGTGGGTGTTGTGCTTGTGGTGCCTGTGGGTGTGCATTCAATAGTATGTGTATGTTGTTTGTGTGCTATGCAATATGTGAGAAAAGGGGCCTAACACATTACCTACATGTATTTTAGAAGCAAAAATTACATACATTTGTATTGACACATAAATCAGTATTACTTACTCATCTCCACTCGACGTGAGACTCACTCTGTAAGCAAACAGCCACTAGGACAATGCCAGCAAAACAAAGTCATCAAAATAGGCTCAGCGCAAACCCGCGGACCTGACAGCAATGGAGTACTTTTAGCCAGCAGAGCAGTCTGCTGCCTTGACAACGGTGCGCCATTTGCTCGATGGGAAACCATCTATCTATGTGGACGATGGTTCAGCCAGCACACATCTCAATTCGGCCGGATACCACTAGTTTAACAGAGTACTTAAAAAATCTCGGCCGTGGAGGGATGATAGGAGTCCCTCCAAGATCTGAATCAGGCCCTCAGGCTGCTCTTCCTGACCAGCCCAAGATTAAAATAAAATAAAGGATTCCCTCTGGTGCTCAGCACCAGAGGAGCCTCTAAATACCGCCTGAGTGTTGACCACCTGTACTTAAGGGATTAAAGGAATATTGTATGGTGATGGGAAGCAAGAAAATAGCATGGGAAGAGATATGTATGGTGTGGATGTAAAGAACTGTAAGATAATAATGGTGTAGGTTGAAAGGTCATTGACAGTTGCATTGTCAATCCAGACCTAAAATTCATGTAGCCTGATGACTGCCCTCTTCCCATTTGTGCTGCTGCCAGAGAAAAACAAAATAAATTATCTTGTGATCTAAGACACTTTAATAGCATTCCAATATCATGTGTTTGCCCTGAAAGGGCACGCTTAGGCAGCTGGATAAATAAACAAAAGAGATTACAACTGCGTGGAGAGCAAGCATTGTTTTGTGGAAGCCCACAACCCAATCAAAACATGTACTTCTGGCTCCCAAAATGTGAGCAGAGTCAAAGCCCACTATGGTGAGGCTCACATAATTGTCTGTTGACATCTGTGCTGTCATGCCAGACCATAATCAGAAAGCTAAAAAGTGACCAACATTTGCAAACCAGGGCAGTTTTAAACTTGTATAGAGACAGAGTATAAGTGTTTTGCAAGGTATGGAAGCCTGCATGCATTTGTGCTTGCTGTAGGCAATAATTGTGATGTCAGAGAAATCAACAGTAAACACTGACCCACCAGATCACAAAACGGCCCACAAAAGGCAAAACAAGCATTTACAATGCAACGGTTTCGTCTTTGGAAAAGTTTGAGCTATTGGCATTATAAATGACAAAATTTGTATTTATGTGTTGGTTTTGAAAACTGATAAATAAATGGCATTGTCATTTACATTGCCAATAGCTCTAACTTTTCCAAAGGCGAAACCGTTGCATTGTAAATGCTTGTTTATTTATGTGTTGGTTTTGATAATAGCGAAATTAATAGCTTTGTCATTTACAATGCCAATAGTTTTAACTTTTGTAAACGTGACACCTATAGTATTTGTAATGCAACATGTTTTGTATTTACGTGACTTAGATGTATTGATATTACAAATAGTGGCTTTTAATTTTTTTAAATAATTAATACTTAAATAAAAGTTAATGTAATTTGTAATGGCAATAGCTTAAACTTTTGTAAATACCTATTGTGAAGATTATGTTCAGTGTATTTTATTGTGATGAAAATCCAAGAACAGAAGTGAAATATTAACATCTTTTTCGTGACATTTGTAATAAAGCTTGAAACATTGAGAGAACATATTTGAAACAGTTGTTGAATGGTTGCATAGATTGATGCTGTGGTGTTCAGTGATGTTGTGGTGCCCCTGAGTGATGCTGTGGTGGGGCGATAGATAGACGAGTGGGGGTGATAGATAGACGAGTGAGGGAGATAGATAGACATGGGCGCGAGATTGGGCGCGTGGTGTGGTTGTGTGTGCATGGTTGTATGTATGTGTGTGTGCGGGTAGAGAAGGATGTATGTGGAAGAGAGCAGCAGATCAGCACAGACGAAGAGAACAGGGAGTTAAAGAAGGACGCAGTGGAAGAGAGCAGCAGATCAGTACAGGAGAAGAGAACATGGAGTTAGAGAAAGAGGTGGGTGGAAGAGAACAACAGATCAGCACAGGAGAAGAAAACAGGGAGTTAGAGAAGGAGGCGGTGGAAGAGAGCAGCAGATCAGCACAGGAGAAGAGAAGAGAACAGTGAGTTAAAGAAGGTGGGGTGGAAGAGAGCAGCAGATCGATCAGCACAGGAGAAGAGAACAGAGTTAAAGAAGGAGGCGGTGGAATAGAGCAGCAGATCAGCACAGGTGAAGAGAACAGGAAGTTAGAGAAGGAGGAGGATGGAAGAGAACAGCAGATCAGCATGGGAGAAGAGAACAGGGAGTTAGCGAAGAAGGTGGGGTCGAAGAGAGCAGCAGATCAGCACAGGAGAAGGGAATAGAACAGGGAGTTAGAGAAGGAGGCGAGGTGGAAGAGAGCAGCAGATCAGCAGAAGAGAACAGGGAGTTAGAGTAGGGGCGGGGTGGAAGAGAGCAGCAGATCAGCACGGGAGAACAGAACAGGGAGTTAAAGGAGGCGGTGGGAAGAAGAGAGCAGAAGATTAGCACTGGAGAAGAGAACAGGGAGTTACGGAAGGAAGCAGTAGAAGAGAGCAGCAGATCAGCACAGCAGAAGAGAACAGGGAGTTAAAGAAGGACGCAGTGGAAGAGAGCAGCAGATCAGTACAGGAGAAGAAAACAGGGAGTTAAAGAAGGAGGTGTCAAGTCAAGTCAAGTCAAGAGATTTATATAGCGCGCTACATACCCATAGGGTCTCAAGGCGCTAGAGGAAGGGTGGGGAATTACTTGTCGAATATCCAAGTTTTAAGTTGCTTTCTGAATGCTAGGTGGTTCTGAGTAAGGCGAATGTGAGTGGGAAGTGAGTTCCAGGTTTTAGCTGCCAGGTAGGAGAAGGATCTACCTCCCATGGTGGTTTTGTTGATGCAAGGTACAGTGGCAAGGGCTTGGTTGGAGGATCGCAGCTGACGGGAGGGGGTGTAGAAGGACAATCGTGTGTTGAGGCATTCGGGTCCAAGTTCGTAAAGTGCTTTGTGTGCGTGGGTTAGGAGGCGGAAAGTAATCCTCTTATTTACGGGAAGCCAGTGGAGTTTTTTCAGGTGACCAGAGATGTGTTCTTTACGCTGGATGTCTAGTATGAGCCTGGCTGAAGCGTTCTGGATGCGTTGGAGTTTTTTCTGGAGTTTTGCGGTGGTACCGGCGTATAGTGTGTTTCCGTAGTCCAGGCGGCTCGTGACCAGTGCGTGGGTGACCGTTTTTCTAGTTTCGGTGGGGATCCAGCGAAATGTTTTTTTGAGCATGCGAAGAATGTTGAAGCAAGATGATGAAACGGCGTTGACTTGTCTGGTCATCGAGAGTGAGGAGTCCAGGATGACGCCCAGGTTCTGTGCGTGGTCCGTCGGGATGGGTGCTTTTCCAAGGGCTTCTGGCCACCAAGAGTCATCCCAGGCAGAGGGGGAGGTGCCTAAGATGAGGACTTCTGTTTTGTCTGAGTTCAGTTTCAGACGGCTGTGCTTCATCCACTCGGCTACTTCTTTCATTCCTTCGTGTAAGTTGGTTTTGGCGGTGTTAGGGTCTTTGGTGAGTGATAGGATCAGTTGAGTGTCATCCGCGTAGGAGATGATGTTGAGATTGTGTTGGCGAGCGATGGCCGCAAGGGGGCTCATGTATACGTTGAAGAGGGTGGGGCTGAGTGACGATCCTTGTGGCACGCCGCAGATGACTTCAGAGGCCTCTGACTTGAATGGTGGGAGGCGGACTCTCTGTGTTCTTCCGGTGAGGAACGAGGTGATCAATTCCAGTGCTTTTCCTTGGATTCCTACGTCTCTGAGGCGCTGTAGAAGGGTGCTATGACAGACTGTGTCGAAGGCAGCGGAGAGGTCGAGGAGGATGAGGGCGACTGTGTCTCCATTGTCCAGTAGAGTTTGAATGTCGTCTGTTGCTGCGATGAGGGCGGTTTCAGTGCTGTGTTTGGCTCGGAAGCCGGACTGTGAGGAGTCGAGGGATTTGTTGGCTTCGAGGAAGGCGGCGAGCTGGTTGTTGACAGCTTTCTCAATGACTTTGGCCGGGAATGGAAGAAGCAAGATGGGGCGGTAGTTTTTGAGTTCGGTGGGGTCAGCTGTGGGTTTTTTCAGAAGGGCGCTGAGTTCTGCGTGTTTCCAGCTTTCCGGGAAGGTGGCGGAGTTGAGGGAGCAGTTGATGACATCTCGGAGGTGTGGTGCTATGATGGAGTCTGCTTTGTTGAAGATGTGGTGAGGGCATGGGTCAGTTGGGGATCCTGAGTGGATGGAGTTCATCAGGCGGATGGTGTCCTCAGTGGAGATTGGGTTCCAGTCGTTAAGGATGTTCAAGGGGGGTGAAGGTCCTGCAGAAGGTTGGGTGGGTTGGTCTTCGGGTCGGTTGTCGAAGCTGTTGTGGATGTCTGCGATTTTGTTGTGGAAGAAGGAAGCTAGGGAGTCGCAGAGGGCTTGGGAGGGGGTGATGTCGTTGGAGTTGGCTGATGGGTTGGTAAATTCTTTGACGATGTTGAATAATTCCTTGCTGTTGTGGGCGTTGTTATCTAGACGGTCTTTGAATGCAGCTTTCTTGGCAGACCGGATTAGTTGGTGGTGTATGCGGGTGGCGTTTTTGAAGGCGTCCCTGGTGCTGGTGTTTGGGTCTTTTTTCCAGGCCTTCTCGAGGGAGCGACAGTGTTTCTTCGATTTCTTAAGATCATCGTTGAACCAGGAGGCGTTTTTGCTGCCTAGTTTGCTTTGGCGTTTTTTCAACGGTGCTAGGATGTCGGCGCTGTTGGATAGCCATTGGGTGAGGTTAATGGCTGCTTGGTCGGGGTTTGAGGAGTGGGCGGGGGGGTTTAGAAGAAGCGATGAGGAGATCTGGTCGATGGTGATTTTGTTCCAGTTTCTTCGCAGGGTGGGTTGAGGATGGTTGTGGATTGTGGTCTTATTGTAGGTAAAGTGAACGCAGCTGTGGTCCGTCAGTGAAGAGCTGTGGTGTGACTGAATGAGACATGTTTGCTGGAGGTGAAGATAGGGTCGAGTGTGTGACCTGCGATGTGGGTGGGCGTAGAGACAAGTTGTTTGAGTCCCAGGTCGGCGAGATTGTCCAGAAGGGTGGTGGCGCTGCTGTCATTGCTCTTTTCCAGGTGAAAATTGAGGTCTCCCAATAGAATGTAGTCCTCGGAGGGGAGGGCGTGTGGGGTGATAAAGTCAGTGATGTCGTCACTGACTTGTGCACGGGGTCCTGGAGGTCGGTAGAGGAGGGTGCCTCTGAGTGTGGTCTTGGGGTCGGTGTGGATCTGGAAGTGGAGGTGTTCGGCGCTGGCAAGGTTGACGTCTGAGCTGGTTGAGATGTGGATGGAGTTCTTATGGACGATATCGATGCCTCCTCCTGTTTGCTTGATGCGGTCCTTGCGGATGATCTTGTATCCTTCCGGGATGGCAATGGTGATGTCTGGGGCTGAAGAGGCATTCATCCATGTTTCTGCTAGGAAGGCGACGTCCGGTGAGATGGTGTCTAGTAGATTCCAGAGTGGGTGGGTGTATAAGTGATTAACAAGGCATGAAAGACTGCAGGTCTGTAGCAGGAAATGTTTGTTTTAACATCAGGGAAATCACCACTAAGAACTGGCCCAACAGACCATAGAACACATTCACAGACAAAAATAACAGACAATATGCGGACCTATGAAACCAGCCCTTTGGTCACTGCGTTATTGCCCTACAGGCCAGCCCAACCTTGTTGGCAGTCTTGAAAGGTCATTCCCGCCGGGAGTGTATCCCTGTAAAAGTTTTAAACCAGCTCTTTGGATCAGAGTTTGTTTGTTGAGGGAATGCTCGTGCTTTGTAGTGTCAGTGCTAACACGTTACGCTATCTTTGTTGGCATTGCCTGAAGAGCAGGAGTTCTAGCCAATTATCACCATGAACCCCTATGGAACCGGACAGAAAGGTTTGTCAAAAGAAAGAATCCCGCCCACATGAATACAAAGGAATGTTTCATTTGACTTTAAATCAGAAGGCCTCATTCCGATTGTGGGTTTTGTTTAAGCTTCTAATAGAGAATACATCAAAAACAGCTACGTGGAGAGAGTAGCCGTTCACTTTTTTTTTTTAGTAAAAGCTTAGTGCTAAATTCACATTCTTTAAATATTCTTGTAAGCCTGCATATCTAAATGAAGAAAGCCGATTTAATCGACTGTCACCCATCCGAGAGCTGACAGTTTTTTAACTAACATGAAAGCCGGATTTATTCTGAATTATTTGGTTGTTGTGGAGGAGCTGTGTGGACGCGTGCGCATTCCTGCACAGTTTGGTAGGCCAGCATAAGGTGACAGATAAACTTTTCACTGCTGTAGGTGTGACTCAGTGAAGGGAAGGCTATATCATTATGAAATAAATTGAGAGGTGCGTTTGAGCCCTCCTATTAACACTTCACTAACGGAGGTCCGAATTTGAAGGCTGTGAAAACGATTATCTTCCTTCAAGTAAAAAAAAAAAAATCGAAAAAGTCGCAATGGTTAAGAGACATTTGCTATACCGCAGTCCTGAGAGGGGTCTTGCAAAAGAGCAGAGTGTGTCCTGTGGTTTCCGGGGAGATGTAAAGGTGCGCGGAGAGTCTGAGGTTACGTGAACATAAAAATGATAAAACCGGGCGCCGTGGTAGGCAGCGCGGCACCCAGGCACATTAATTAAATAAACAACAAAACAACGCATTGGAAACATAAAACAAGGCTACTGTAAACAAGCACGGTAGGCTTTCACTTTCGCCCAGAAAAAAAAACGAGAACGGTGCAGAGAACGCCGAACAAAATACAGCTACCCCGTGAAATGGATGCAAAAAAAAAAAGCTCTCGCCATTGCTGTGGCGGAGGGGGGGGGGGGGGGGGGGGGGGCGGGAGCGCCTACCTTTGAAGTCTGATGGGGGGGCGGGGAGCGGCTTCCTTTGAAGTCTGATGCACTAATCAGGCCTTTGAAAAAGTCACACTGGCCAAAAGCATGGCACTGGACAATGACAACTGAAATAAGCACTTGGGAGTGATATGAGAGAAGAAACCAAAGCCCGGGTGAATTTGGTAGGAAATATCTGATGGACCTGGAATTTGCGTGCGATATACCAGAAATAATAACAGCGGATGCAAGAGGCTTAGTGCTCAGTGCTCCGAGAGGACCACTCCAGGTAAAGGCAAATAATGGACACAGGAATTTAGGGTCCATAAGACCCTGATTCAGTCATTCACCAGCTGAATCCAAAAAAAAAAACTCTTTGGGTCACTTGCTACAATGAAGTGGCACAGAAGTCGGTTAGTGACATTTACAGGCCTTAAAACATTTCATTTCAACTGAATACCCAATGTATTGCCACTTACTTTTAAACTTACCTTTTCAAATTGTTTTCTATTGCTTTTGCCACTGGATAAAGGTTCTAAATAAACTGTTAATTGAAATAGCCTGTTGATTCAAATAATGATTTCCCTGTGGGTCCTCGTTAATGAATTTGCCAAACACAGGATGTTATTTCACATGTATTAAATACGTTGGCGAAGGCCTCGAGTAAAGCCTTCTCGAGCCAAAGAAGATTTTGGGGCCAGCCCGGCCAACCACCCTTATCATCCTGTGTAAGGCACTGGCCTTTGCAAGATTGGATGTGCCCAGAGGGAGGGTTAGCTGTACATACAGGCAGGCAACACTAGGTCAACTTGCGCCTTTGAGACAAAACAAGAGCTAAGGAGTTCAGTAACTAGCACTGATCAGAGCAGGGGTGCTGGGTGAGGGGGCAGCGTGCGCCATTACACCACCTGACCGCCTCCGTGGTCCACCTTAACCAGCATCAAATGCAAGGGCCGGCGCTGCGTCACAGCCCTGGTATTTAGGGAATGCCTGCGAGAGGACTTAGCCCTTATCGGAGCACATTCCTAGGCTTCTCCGCCCACAACACGGCGAGCGAACAAGAAAGCCTGCCTACACATCTTGATATTTTTAAATCCGCCTCGCTTTTCACAAACCTCCATACGCAAAAAAGATAGAACACCTTTCAAAATTATTCTTATGCTATCTCGAAGATGCCAGCTCAGGAAATGGTAAAACGCTATTACTTTAACAGTTGAGTGGAATCTGCCAAAATATTAAGGTCAAAAATTATCAAACACACACTTATGTAGATGGCGCAATCAGAGCCGGCTGTAGTGTGAAGAGTGCCATCACACATGCGCGCACAACACTGATATATGCACCGGAGACCCCCTTGAAATGGAAATCAGCCTTTCCCCTAGGACTAGAAGCTTGGAGGAGAGACGGGATACACTGGGGGGAAGAGGAGAACAAGCACCTACGGGCACACGGACAGCGGGAGGGGGGGCGGGAACGGACAGCGGGAGGGGGGGCGGGAATGGCGCATAGACAGCGGGAGGGGGTGGGAATGGAAAGCGGGAGGGGGGTGGCGGGAACGGCACCTGGTCAGCGGGAGGGGGGCGCGGGAACGGGCACTCACCTGGACTTCTTCCGGCGGCAGTCTGCCGCGGAATGGGAAGAAAACAAACGTACAACAAAAAAATAATAAACCCCGCCCACGGCCGCGATGACGATGCGAAAAGTGTGGAGAGGGAAAAAATTGCAGGAACGCCCACGAATCTGGTCCGGCCATGACGGACAGATCTCTGTTCCAATGGCTAGCCTCCATTTATAGAGCTAGCCAATGGAAGCAGAGGCGGGACTAAGCAGTACACTGTAGGGACATAATCAGTGGCGGTGCGTCCATTGGGGGCGTTGGGGCGTTGCCCCCCCGCCCGCACCCGCAGCTCCCTCGGCATCTCTGAACTGAAGTAAACTCTCAGTTTACTTAAGTTCAGAGACGGCGCCGACGGACAATGCCTGTCAGTCAGCATGACACAGGACCGCCCACGCCCTTCAGAGTCTGAAGGAGGTGGGCGGTCCTGTGTCATGTTGACTGACAGGCAGGCATTGTCAGGGGCAGGCAGCAGCACAGGTGCGCATGAGTGGGGACGGAGGGCACATTTTTCAGCCTTGCCCACTCATGCGCATTTGTGCCAGCTTGGTTTGCGCATGCCCATTAGAAGAGCGAAACCTCGCTCTCCTAATGGGCAGGCGGGCAGAAAGCAACCATGCCCTGAGTCAATCTGGCGCTGCTTCAGCGCCAGGATTTGCTGAGGACGGAGGGCGGGGTTTCCGCTCCAGTGAAGGCGCCAAGGAAGGTCCCAGAACTTAGAAGATGCGGCGCTGACCGGCGGTCAGGTAAGTTTTCTTTCTTTCTTTAATTCACATCACCTCGAGTCCCCCATATTTTGTGTATTAACGTCGGAGTGATGTACTCTGCTGTCTTGGCAGAGGACGGCCACCATATTTACAGATCTCTCCTGCCTGCTATCGGATATGTCAATGTCTTCAGTGGGGACGCTGCCATGGTGTGCCGTGTCCCTACACGGACATTATTTGTTTTTTTTAACATGCTCCCAAAGCAAGATATTGTTTGGCATTCTGGGAAAAGTCCTCCCAATGTGAGGGGGGCCCTTTATTGGTTTTCATTTTTAGGACTCCGACTTCCATGCTTTCCAAAGTGGCTGCAACCCGCAGACAAGAAAAAAATATATGCCGGAAAGTCTGACACTTTGTACGGGGGTCGATGTCTGATGCCGGGGGAAACATGGCAGTTCCCCCGACTCTATATAGAGTGAGCCAGTTAAGTTTGGCAGATAGGATTCCGCACGCTCCATTCTACATAAAGCCCTTTTAATCTGTTAGAGGGTCTATGGAAATGCGCTGCCGCACCTCTGAGTCCTGGCAGGGGATACCCTCGTTCTCAAGTCCTCTGGTTGGAAAGAGGGATATACATGCCTCTCCCAGAGCTGCAAAGCTCACAAGAGTGGCCTTTTCTGCTCAAAAATTCTGCAAGGTGAAACCTGGAGGAATTGGACCAGAAGAAAGCAACAGTGAGTGCAAAATCACCAAATTGGTCACTGCTGGGAATTGAAAGCCAAGTGCAAACACTTTTTGGGCCCTAATTTCGATTCACCGCAGGCTCCGAATGATGCCCTGATGATACGTGTGATAATGTAGATGTTGTACAACAGTCCAGCTTGGGAAGGGTCCCTGTCAGTTGCAGTGTATTGTACCTGCCTACAGTGGCCATGATGCAGCACGGGCTCTGATGCAGGAATAAATACATACGTGCACAATAAATACTAGATGCTCATGCTGAACAGGACAGTGTTATAATACATTTGGAAACGTGTAGTGGCATGTCAAAGGAATATTTTCCATGACTGAGTGTCCATCTGAAGTCATAACGCGCCTCGACGAGCCTGGAACGAAACTAACATTTAAAATGGACTTAGTTTAGTGCTAAAAGTCTGCACTTCCCTCCTTTCGTGAATTTTAGGATTCCGTTGCCAGCCTCTGAACAGTTAACTAATTTCAACCCTCTCAGGGAGGAGGAAAAGAGGGTGAGCGGAATCAATTAAGGCATGGAGGGAGAGTCGAGGAAAGGGTTTCCTCTCAAATTGTAGTGGGGCCTTTGGATATAGCCGACGCTGTTCTCCTGTAGTGCACCCTTTCGGGGTTAGTTCTCTCTAGGGAATGGAATCAAGAGATACTGTGTAGTGCGACTGTGCGAGTGCTGTAGGAGACCGCCTGGATGGAACCTAGCTGTCTATTATGGGGGTCGATTGTCAGTTGTTCTGCACAAGGTGTGGGCTGCAGGGGTCTGGTTGAGCTGCATGAGCGTGTGTGTCTGTGCATGTCCTATGCTCTTTTGTGCTTTAGCATGCCGTTCTGCTGTGTTCTCTGCTGTCCCGTGTATGTATGCTGTGCGCAGTGCTGCACGGTGCTGTGCTCTATTAAGCGCTGCTGTTTTGCATTGCATTGCATTGCACTGTGTACAGTGCTGTACTTTAATGTGCTGTGTATTGTTGTGTTCTGTTCTGCTTTGATGTTCAATGCTTTAATCAAGTGCCAAGGGGTTTTCCCGTATTGAATCGGATGTCCGGATTTGTGCTTTTTGTCGTGTGATATGTTCCACTGTTGTAGTATGCTATAGTTATCTGGACAGTATTGTGCGGTAGCGTTGTGCACTGTGCTTTTTATATCAGTCCTATGTTTGCTGCTCAGTTCTGAGGCTTGCTAGACTATGCTGTGCTTTGCTACACTATACTTTGGGGTGTTTTACTATTCAGCGCACTATTGATGTATACAGCAATGGCCAGCAGTCTGTGCTTTGCTCTACAGTGTTACACCAATTAGCCGCAGCTCTGCCACGGTTTAGCTCACAGACTGCTGCGCCAGTGCTTGCAAACCGCATCCAAGCATACTTTGCTGTCACTGTAATTAATTAGTCTCGCTTGCAGCACTGACTATGCAGTGCTAAACCTTACAGACACTGTTCCATAGCCTCAGTTTCCTTGTAGTAGTAAGGGGGGGGGGTCAAAATGTTTGTTTTCACAGTGCGCTTTGGGAATAACAGGTTCAAACTATGAAAAATAAATAAAAAAAAATCGAAATAAAGCAAGTCTGAGTGTTCGCAAAGTGGCTAGATTGATATTATTCAAACACAAACATATTAGCCCTACTTTGCAGAGTTTGTCAGTGAAGCAGTACTTTTGTTTTCTTGTCTTTTCTTCAACTCCATTGTTTCCCTGGGTGGGGAAGTGCACCAATCCTGGGGTACTGCAATGACTGATTGATGGGTCGATTGGTTACCATGTTCTTCCTGCTTACATTTTACATGCTTTACTTGGCTTTTTTCAGGATGTTGGTACTTTTTATTTAGGCAGCATATTGCTCTCTTGTCTAGTGCGTAATTTGAATGGAGTTGCACTTGCAAGTATATTATGGTTCTAAAAGCACTCACTACCACTGGCCTCTGGCAAATTTCAGAAACAATAAAAATGTCATGATAACGCTGATGGCTAATGTTTTTCCTAGAGAGAGATCAGAGTTTTATTTAATGTCTAGTGAAAGTTTTGACTCATGGAAAGGTAGCGCAGAATTAATGTGCCTGCTGCAAAGAACATGTACCTGTTGTGAAGCTTTGTGATTATACTGAATAAGCAGCTACCTATGTTATATAACATCTCTTTATTAATGTAATAACTGCACTCACAATTGCTTTATTATCCTTCCTGCTTTCTCAAATTTGTGTGAAAACGCACCATTTGTCCACTCTTTTTTCAAACTTTTCGTGGAAAAGAATCTCCCTGAACACCCCCTTAAGTTGTTCGTGCTCGCTCCCTACACTCGCTCGCTACGGTGCAGTATGAAAATCGTTTTACGCCACACCACTTTCAAATGTCACCAGCCGCCACTGGACATAATATTTCTCCTGGGCGGAGCTAGGAGCTCCGGCCCCAGGCGAAACCTAAAAACGGCCTGTACACTGACCTGTCAGACCAACCCATTGGGCACTGCCTCATTTCCCGATAGACCAGTCTGCCCCTGCAAAAACCGCTCATTTGCACAGCACTCTCCTTTCAGTGTGAACTTTGTCAAAACTGGACAAAACTCTAGTTGACATTTGCTTCTAATATAAAATAATCATATTATCTACACTTTAATTTTTGCCCAGGGACCTTGAATACTCATTGGGAAATTTAAGGGAATTGGTGTTTCAAATACCTCCGCTAGTTGGTTCTCATTCGATGACCAATATGATCCAAGAAGGGTACAGCTAAAGAACATATGTTCGGGTGTCCCAGAGGTCAAGGTACAACTCCAGCATTTGTCACAGTCTCACAATTTTAACTGTAGTTTGACTGGTGTCCAATGAAGGGATTTCATAGTGAAAAATCTTTGACCAACTTTCTTCCTAGAGGTAGTCTATGTGTTGGGGGCCTAGATGCTTGGTCCATTTCGAATGCAGTGGTGGCTGTAATGTTGGAGGAGGGCTGGCTAGGATTTTGTATATTTTCGATGCCGTATGCCGACCTGAGTGCCATGCCAACTATCACGAGGCAATATAGGGGTGAACAAATGGCCTAAACTAAGATAACTTTGCTTTAAGCTTTAGGAAGGCATACAAATCTAAGTTAGGCAGGTTAAATATGGATTGGAGTTCCACAAAAGAGGGCGGGCTGGTTTTCTTATTGTACATGTCATGGATTAATCTTATACCTTTGGATGCCCTTGAAGACCCGAGGTTAGTGATTGTGTCAGCCTTAAAGTTCGGGTTATGCCTTATGGAAGCTAGTTATGAATTATAGATAGATTTTAGCATTTGTTTGTCAAGTAGTTTGAGTGCATTTGTAGTCTGTAAATATTTGCTGAGACTGTGTAAACTTGTATATCGACGTTGTATTAATGGAGGTGGTATGGAAGGGTTCGCATAATGTACGTTCCATTTCTAACAAGCGAGGCTCATCAATTGTGTCCCTCAGAGGCCGATGGACTCCTTGTGCTGCCATGAAGGCCGGCTAATTCAAGGTTCCAGTTTGGCAAGTTACAGTCCTTATTTGCGAAATTTTGTCGGAGATTCATGTAGGTGAATCTAGCTTTTTTTGCTGTTCCAGAGGAAGTTTGACATTATCTTGTCAAAAGAGTTAAAGAAAGTGGGTGATAGTTTCAAGGGAAGAGTGGATGTGACGAAATTGTCTACTGGGGTAATCATCATTCTAGGGGTTTGGAGTCTGCCCCACCAATATATGTGTTTAGAGGACCATGAGGTGAGAAGGTCTTTAACTTTAGTTATGCTTCGGGTTTAATTATGTCGATTAAATCACCAGTAAACCAGATACCCAGATATTTGACAAACTTAAATTGCCATTTAAGTCCTCATTCTCCGAAGTGAGTGGGCAAGCAATAAGGGTTCAGGGGGAACACCTCAGTTTTGTCTTTGTTTGAGGTATATCCAGATACCTGGGAGAATTTATGGATTATACTAGTGATCGCTGGAATTTCCTTTCCCAATGTCGTCGGAAAATAGGACGATATTGTCTACATATGTAGTGGTTTTGTATGATGTTGCCCCAAATTGGAACCCTTTAATTTCTGAGGAGATATTAATCACTTGAAGTAATGGATCAATGGAAAGCAGGAAAAGTAGAGGAGAAAGGGTGCAACCATGTTGAGTGTCCTGGTGTAGGTCGAGGGGGGTAGAAAGTGCACCGTTGATTCTGATTTTCACTTTTGGGTTGGTATATAATGCCATGGCCATTTTTATGAATGGTGCACCAAGGTTGTGTGTCTCGAGAACTGACTGCAGGAACAGCGACAAGACCTTATCAAAGGCCTTCTTCGGCGTCGACGGCAATTGCAGCAGCTGGGAGCATGGAGCATTGGGCTTTTCTACTATGTGACAGAACTTACGTACGTTGGACCTGATTCACAAAGGTAAAGTGAGACGAAAGTCTAACTTTATGACTTTCAGTATTCACAAAGGGCATTTACTACTCGTAAATGTGACTCGGGACTGTGCACAAGCGCTGCAGGACTTCTGCACACTCATGTGGGAGTTTGGGGTCCCATTGGCGCCAGGTAAGACGGTGGGGCCATCTACCTCACTAGAGTTTCTGGGGATTGAGCTAGACTCAGTGGAGGGGTGTTTCCGTCTGCTAGTGGAGAAGGTGGCCAAGTTCAGGGCTTCCTTGGTACAATGTCTCTGTAAAGATAAGGTGACCCTACACCAGTTGCAACAGACAGTGGGTCAGCTTAATTTTGCCTTAAGAGTGATGCCGATGGCTCGCCCTTTCTCACGTTCCATAGCGCAGGCTATGGTGGGCCTTAAGGAAGGACACCACCGCACTAGACTGTCGGCAGAGGTTCGCCAGGACATGCGCATTTGGTTGGCATTCCTGGCGGATTTCAACGGTCGAGTGGTGTGGAACAAACCCCCGGCCTCGTCGGACGAACTGGGATTGTGGACCGACTCGGCGGGGAGCGTGGGATTTGGCGCGATCTTTGGAAACCGATGGTCGGCACAAACATGGCCGGCGTGGTGGCACTCAAGTGGCCTAACAGGTAACATTGGATTCTTGGAGCTATTTCCCATTTGGGTGGCTTTAATGGCATGGCCAGAGGACTTTAGGGACCGCTCAGTGGTGTTTTGGTCAGACAACATGACAGTGGTCAAGTGCATTAATCACCAGGCTGCACGCTGCAAGTGGATCTTAAGACTGTTGAAAGAAATTGTATTGCGATGCATGAGATTGAATGTACAATTCAGGGCAAGGCATGTGCCGGGTGTACTCAATAATGCAGCTGATGCACTCTCTCGTTCACACATGCAGGCTTTCAGGGGATATCTACCCACAGCGGAACTAGTGGCGGCACCTTTCCCCGAAGCACTATGGCAGATCGGTGCCCCGGACTACAAGACCTCGTGGCAGCCAGTTTAGCGCCCAGGACGAGGAAAGCTTATGAAGGAGCGTTCCGTTCATACTGCGCCTTTTTAGGGCCGGTAGGGGGGCATAGCTGGGGGTGGGAAGAGTCCTTCCTCCGGTTTCTGGTGGCACTCCACAAGGAAGGCCGATCGGCGGCAACCGCCAACAGGTATAGGGCTGCCATATCATTCACGGCGCAGCTCCACGGGGTACGGGACCCAACTGGTTCATTCTTAGTCAGGAAGGCGCTCCGGGGCTGGCAGCGCCTGGAGGGTCACAGACAGGATAAAAGGCACCCGATTGGGTTAGACAGGTTGTCCTTACTACTGGCGAAACTGGATGAGACATGCTCCTCGCCCAGTGAGGTAATTCTGTTCCGAGCGGCTTTCGCATTGGCATTTCATGGGGCTATGCGGGTAAGTGAACTCGTGGCGAAGAATAAGAAGGAGATGGGGGGAGGTCTATGCAGGGATCACGTCCAAATAAGGGGCGATTCTCTGCTGATCTCGATAGCCAGGTCTAAGACAGACCAGAAGGCTTTAGGGAGTAGTGTGGTGATCCAGCGCGCCCGGGGGAACCCCAGTTGTCCGGTAAGATATTTGGAGGCCTACATGGCACAGAGGTCGACAACTTGGGGGGGGGGCCCTGCTTAGACACAAGGACGGCACCCCGCTGACAAGATTTCAATTTCGGAGGGTGCTGGCAATTACGATTGCAGCGGCGGGCGGGCTTGAACCCGTGTGATTTTGGGACCCACTCATTCAGAATAGGGGCCGCTACGGAGGCTACGGCTCGGGGTCTGTGTCCGGAGGAAGTGAAACAGCTGGGCCGTTGGTCCTCGAACTGTTTCAAGAGGTATGTGCGACTGCACATGTTGTAAAAGACTGATGAAATGCACTCACGCTTGTTGTCTTTTGTTTGGATTACAATTTCGCAAGCCTGTGACGCGGGGCAAAAATTGGGATCGGCCCAACACCAGAGGACCAGCGGGAAAGGATCACCGACTGGAGATCAAGTGGTATGGGTCGTGGGCCACTCATACGTGAGGCGTGCTGGGGACATATTCAAGGCAGGTGACGCGACTCACGCATCTGAGGAATATGGGTTCAGAGTGACCTTCCATGGGAAGGGAGGCTTCTGTTTTGACCAATTTCAAACCTTTGTGGAGGAACTCTTAGGGCGGCACATGTCACCGCCATCTGTAATCATAGTGCATCTGGGAGGCAATGACTTGGTAAGACTGGGAAGACGGGTGTTAGTAGAGCACATATTGTCAGCAGTCAGCTGGTTGGCTAAGAGGCTCCCGGGGTGTACGATTGCCTGGTCCCACATGATCCCCAGAAGAATGTGGCGGGGGGTATCTATGTGTCGACGTTGAACCACTCTGTAAAGAGGGTCAACAACAAGATTGAGAAACTCTTTCGCTCCACTCATTTACAAAGCATTCCCCATGGGTGTATTCAGGGTGATCACTATTACTTGAATGATGGGGTGCACCTGTCCAGGGCTGGGAATGACTTACTCATAGGAGACTTCATAGCATGGCTCGTGGCATTGAGGAGACATGACCTTTAGGAGGTGTGGGGGGGCCGGATAGTCGGTCAACTATCCGGCCTGTGGCGGTAAGGCCATGATCGGTGAGCAGTGATTTCAAGGTCCCTAGGGGGGACGCCACCCAGTATGGATGGGAGCGCCCGGGGGGAGGCGGCCATTGGCCCCTCCCACGGGGGGCAGCACCCACTACGGATGGGTCGCCCAGGGGGAGACGGCCATAGGCCCCTCCCAGGGGGAGACGGCTATATGCCCCTCCTACAAATTTCCCGGGGGCCGGATATCCGCTCCGGCGGAAGAGAGTGTGGGGAAGGGGGGGAGTCCACGCTGTCCTTCTTACGGATACCTCGCACGAGAACTCGGACGACCTTAAGATGGCGTCGAGTGAAAGGGGGCCCCTACGACAAGGGAAGTTACAGTTGGCTGCGAGGGTAAAGTCCTCTGCGCATGCGCCACTCACACCGTCAGGGCGGGAATTTGGTAGTAGGGATCTGACACCGGTTAAGACCTTGCCGTTGGCCCTTAATGCTAGGATGTACAATTTTATTTTAGAATTTTATGCATTTTCAGGATGCTAGACTCGGCTAGGAAACCTTTGTATTAGAGATTTGTTAAGGTTAGCCAAGAACTTGTCTTCATCAAAATGTAATGGAAGATAAAATTGTACATGATTTATGAAACGTTTTAATTTAAAAGTTTTAAATTTTGTTTCATATTTTAATAAATACGGCCGGGGGGGTAACTCCCCCCCCACCTTCCAAAAGTTCAAACCTGTGTCTGTCTCCTCCCATGGGGAATTGGTGGCGGGGGAGGGGTGGCGGGCATCCCGGCCCATATGGAAAGGGAAGACCACTCGGTCCCCCCGAACGTATGGATGGGTGCCCCAATCCCCCGGGAACCATTGTGGGCGGGGGGCGTGTCCTGGCTGGTATGCCCGAAGCGGCGTAGCCGGAGCACGCCCCTCCTGCCCAGAAGAGGTTGTCCTAAACACCCGCCCGGAAGTCCGCGCACGGATGGGCATACCTGAGGCGGGCCGCCGCCCTCCCGCAGATGGATAAATAGAGCGGGAATCCAACAAAGCTTCCTCTTGTTCCAGTGCTCTGAAGGCTGCACCACTCGTCGCTCGTGAGCCCTCGAGGGAACAAGCTGCAATTTTGACCCACCCACCAGCCCCTTTTTGCAATGTTTGTGGAATAAAGTAATTGTTGGTGATTATTCGAATGTAATAAAAAGATACAGTCATTTTGCATCATGGATGTATGCCTTTGATTGAATAGATGCTTGTAGGCCTTTTTCTCCTTTGTAGAAACGTAGAGGAATGGATTAAATAATAAAAATTGTCTTGTGCTTTAGGACTTTTTTCCCTTTGTAGCAATGTCAAAGTTGGTGAATTGTCAAGCTGTTACAGATTAGGCGTATTTTCTTTCCTTAGTAGGTAAAACAACTGTCGTATTTATTTTGGTCGGGCGGTAAGGTCATGATCGGTGAGCAGCGATTTCAAGGTCCCTAGGGGGGGCGCCACCCAGTATGGATGGGAGCGCCCGGGGGGAGGCGGCCATTAGCCCCTCCCACGGGGGGGCGGCACCCACTACGGATGGGTCGCCCAGGGGGAGACGGCCATAGGCCCCTCCCAGGGGGAGACGGCTATATGCCCCTCCTACGAATTTCCCGGGGGCCGGATATCCGCTCCGGCGGAAGAGAGTGTGGGGAAGGGGGGGGAGTCCACGCTGTCCTTCTTACGGATACCTCGCACGAGAACTCAGACGACCTTAAGATGGCGTCGAGTGAAAGGGGGCCCCTACGACAAGGGAAGTTACAGTTGGCTGCGAGGGTAAAGTCCTCTGCGCATGCGCCACTCACACCGTGAGGGCGGGAATTTGGTAGTAGGGATCTGACACCGGTTAAGACCTTGCCATTGGCCCTTAATGCTAGGATGTACAATTTTATTTTAGAATTTTATGCATTTTCAGGATGCTATACTCGGCTAGGAAACCTTTGTATTAGAGATTTGTTAAGGTTAGCCAAGAACTTGTCATCAAAATGTAATGGAAGATAAAATTGTACATGATTCATGAAACGTTTTAATTTAAAATTTTAAATTTTGTTTCATATTTTAATAAATACGGCCGGGGGGTAACTCACCCCCGCCTTCCAAAAGTTCATACCTGTGTCCGTCTCCTCCCATGGGGAATTGGTGTTGGGAGGGGTGGCGGGCATCCCGGCCCATATGAGTTTCTTCAATTTAAGGTGGCAGTTATAGCTTTCCAAGCCCTGTTAATTCTAATGTATTTTAGTTGTTTGATTTCTTTTAAAAGGTGATCATCAGCTCCTGAACGTATATCGAAATGGTCTACCACTCAATCACTGGCTAAAACACAGTATCCCAAATGCAAATTGTACGCAGCAGATTTAAAGCATATGTTTGTGACATGTCCAAGTTTGAATTCATTTTGTACGGAGGTAACTTTAACACTTGTAATGTTGATAGGGCATAATTTCCAGATCGGCGAGAAGGAAATAGTATTAGGGGTTATAAGAGATATGGGCAGCTATTGGAGACCTTTCATTTCTATGTTTATAATGTGTGCACGATTATGTATTGCTACAATATGGATTCAAAATACAAGTCCAAGTATTAATGAATTTTGGGTTTTACTTAGGCAAATATATGAAATGGAATTAGCAGTTGCTAAAGCAAGAGGTCCACGATCATGGCTCAAATTTAAAAAGATCTGGGCTAGTCTCCAATGGAATTGATTAATGAAAATTAATGCTGGCTGATATCCCGGCTTGTTTGGCATCCTTATTTTCATTTATATAAGCTTTAATTAATGATATTGTTTTCTTATTTTACATTTAGTTGCATCCTCTTCGGTTATGTATGTTTAAACATTTGATCGGTTATGTATGTTTTAACATGTGATATGAGATGTTTCCCTTTTTTCTGCTCTTTGTATCTAAATTGCTATCATGAAGTAAAACGTATGGCTAAAAAAGAATAAATATATTTTTTTTAAATGTGATCATCAGCAGTGTTGAAAGGTCACCTCTTTCCTTTTTATTTAGATGGCTAATTTTTGTAATGTTTCTTTTATGTCTCTGTATCTCTTGGACATGTGTTTGATAATTTTACCTCTTATGGTGCTTTTAAACGCATCCCGTAAGAGTACTGGGGATGTGACAAAATGTTAATTTTCTTCAAAGTATTATTCTATTTCCATCTCTTACTCTTGTGTTTCTCAATCTTTGTCTAGAATGTCTGCGTCCATGCACTAAACTGAGTATCTTTCTTTAGTAGGCAGATTCAGAATAGATGTCAATATTTCTGCATGGTCTTATATGACAATAGGATGAATTGTGACATTGGAGGTGGCAGGTAGAAGAGATGCATCTACTAGTAGGTTTTTGTGCTTTGGGGGCCTGAATTTGAGTGCCGGTGTAGTGTGATTTCCATTGGGAGGTTAATATTGCCTCCAAAGATGATTTTGGAGTCCCATGGGATGTCTGATAACTTCTTGTTGAGTGTGCGCCAGAATTGTGGGTCATTCCCCAAAGCGTCATGTATATTCATTGTATAGAGGTCATTCTCTCCATTTTTAAGTCTGGTAAGCAACCACCTACGGTCTTTTTCATGTTCTGATGGAGATGACTGAAAGTCCTGATCTTTTTTTACCTTCAGGTTTCCGAGCAAGTCACCTCTGCGACCCAGCTCTTTATCTAAGAAAATGCTTTGCTAAAGCCTACTTATGTTTCTTGTTGGAAGACTATGTCGCCTTACAAGTCATTACAATAGTCTGATATTTTAGTTCTTTTAACGGGGTGATTCAGCCCCTTGGAATTCAGAGAGATTATGTCTAGTGATGTCATTGTTGCCAGTTGTGACCGCTGGATAGTTTTTTGGATTAAGGGGGCCCGTGTGAGGCCTTTGAGATCTTTGCGACCAACATAGAGCCAGGTTTTCCACTGGTCTGGGAGGAGGAGAGATACGGGGTGGACAAACGAAAGGGGGTAACGCCACATGATTTTTTGAAAGAGTATTGAAGTTGAGAGGAAGTGTGGTGTGCTGCAAAAACCTTTCACTTCCTGCTTTATTGTAGACAATGCTATTTTATGCTCATGTTATTACTGTCTAGGCTGACTTAAAGAAAATAACTATTTTAGGAGTGGTTTAGCATCTCAATGACTGCAATTAGTTAGCAAAAAACAAGAGGTCTCGGAGTCCCCAAGGAGTTTCTTTCTTAGTCTACAGCTCTTCAAGGAGAAGCTTGCAAAGTGCAGAAATGTGGAAAAGTTATGGAAAAATCGTAAAAAGGGTGTGTATCCTGTCCCCACAGCCCTGCCCTGCCCTGCCTGCAGCCTTCCCAGCCTTCCTGACGGCACATAGAGGTGCTTAGGGAGTCCCTGGGACCTGCTGACGCGCATTTGGTGGCGGCCATCTTGGGGGTAGGCAGTTGCACAGGCGGCAGTCTAGTGGTGCAGCTTCGCACCGGACGGCCAGCGACGCCTTAAAACTTCGAGCCGGCAGTGTCCTGGTTAGATCCTCGCTTGTTCATTTCACCTGAGGCGGAAGCCGGGTGTGAGTGACACGCATAGCGCTGACATACTAGCGGTTTTTATACAATAGATGCACTTGTTTTTAACTTATTCCCTCATGTTGTGTTGTGTTGCTATTTTGCACAGTCTCTAAAGCTGACTACTAGCTTCTGTTTTTTAACTTGCTATTTGCTCCGCACTTTGCACTTTTAGGCACCTGAGGCGGAAGCCGGGTGACCTTAGATCTTTCTGTACTTTTAAAAATCCTTTTCTCTTACCTTGCATCTCTTCATTTTCGCGCTGCGCTGCCCTGCCTGCAGCCTTCCCAGCCTTCCTGACGGCACATAGAGGTGCTTAGGGAGTCCCTGGGACCTGCTGACGCGCATTTGGTGGCGGCCATCTTGGGGGTAGGCAGTTGCACGGGCGGCAGTCTAGTGGTGCAGCTTCGCACCGGACGGCCAGCGACGCCTTAAAACTAAGTGCGCCCCACTCCGCGCAGCGGACGCGCGCTGCGGAGGCGCCTAAGGAGCACCGAAGGAAAGCCCGTCTGCGCCCGTCAGCGTCCCGGAGACGGCCGGGCGCGGGCCTTACTTGTAGGGTGCTCCTCAGGATGATAACTTTCACAAGGGACGAGCTTCTTGCTCTGAGACATATGAACGTCATTTGTTCTACGGTCTTTCCTATGTCGCATCGGTCTAACAACAGGTGTTCGGCTTGTGGCTGGCAACCTGGCGATTGTCGTATCGCCTCTCTGACCCCTCCCTCTCTTAGCACCAGCTGTCTATTACTTAACACTAGATCTCTAAGCAAGCATGCGCTTGATATCTATAACCTCCTGACAGACTCTAGACCTGACTGTCTGTTCCTGACTGAAACCTGGCTGGGTGAGGGCCCGGGACCTGACATTGCCAGTGCCATCCCCCCGAGCCATGTTATCTACAGGAAAGACAGAGTCAAGGGGAAGGGGGGTGGTGTTGCCCTGGTCATTGACAGGAGCATTGCTTGCTCTATTATTCCAGTGGACAACATCACAGGTTGTGAAGTTCTTGCCTTCTCCCTCTCTCTCTCCCCTCATCAATCCTGTACTGGGCTGCTGGTCTACAGACCCCCTGGTCCTATGGGCACCTTCCTTGAAGAACTCCACTCATTGATCTCTACATTATGCCTTAGGTCTGACCATTGCCTGTTATTGGGCGACTTCAATATCCATATGGATAAGGAGGGCGACCCGGACAGTATTAAGCTTAACGACATCACATCTTCCTTACAGTTCCTGCCGTACCTTTGCTCCCCCACACACTGTAAAGGACATATTTTAGATTAAATTTTCTCTACTGCCCCTATCGTCCTGACCTCCCTTGCTCCTGTTTTGTGGTCAGACCACTTTCTAGCGGACTTTGAGATCCCTCTTACTATAAAGAAAGTAGCTAACGGACAATGGCGTGATGGGCTCCCTTCCAGGGCTTTTCAGCATATCTCCCCAGCCATGCTGTCCAAGGCCTTAGAAAACCACCCTTGCCTACTAACAGGATCGCTTTAAACCGATCTCGATCTTCTCCAGGACTGGCTGATGCAACAATTGGCCGTCCTCGCCCCCCCATTCCACTGAAGCCGCGTTCAGTCAGATCCTCTGCCCCTTGGTTCTCTCCGGCTCTTGCCGCAAAACGACGACAATGCAAACAAGCCGAACGGACCTGGCGCAAACTCTATGACGCCAGCGCCAAAGAAACCTATAGGGCATTGACCAGGGACTATCACCACGACATCGCGGCTTGCAAAAAATCTTTTCTGGCCAGCAGAATTGATGGCGCCTCCAACTCATGTAAAGAAATCTTCAAGATAGTCAAAGATTTCATCTCCCCCCCCTGGTCCACCCCCAAACTGACTCATTCTGAGTCCTGGATCTCCGAACTGGCAGACTTTTTTACCAACAAAATCAGGACTATCCAGGTCTCTTTCGGGACCGCCACTCAGAACCCCCCTCCCCTCTCAAGATCTCTTGATCCTCTCCAGACCTTGACCACTCCCTCTCTCTGGAATTTTCCTCCATTATCTCTCCAGTCCTCCCTTGACCTGCTCTCCAAACTAAAATCAGGCTCCCCTCTCGACCCGTGCCCTGCTAAATTCCTGGCACAAATGGCCCCTACCCTTAATCATCTCATTAACCCCATTCTCAACCTCTAGCTTAAACTGGTGAAGTACCTCAAGCTTGGAAGCAGGCCCTCATTTTGCCTCTTTTGAAGAAAGCCAATCTGAACCCGGAATTACATCTCAATTATAGACCCATTTCCCTTTTGCCAGCTCTGGCGAAAGTGGCCGAAAAACATGTCCATTCCACCCTGTCCCACTTTTTAGAGTCCAATGATATTTTGCACAAATCCCAATCTGGCTTCCGCTCAAATTTGAGCACTGAAACTGCTGTGCTTGAGGTCACTGAAGTGATTAAAGAAACCCTGGACAGGGGAGGAAAAGCTATGCTGGTGATGCTTGACCTCTCTGCAGCCTTCGATACCCTCCCCCATGACCGCCACCTATCCAGACTCTGGGAGGTAGGTCTAAGGGGGACGGTGTTTAGATGGTTCGGGTCATTCCTCACTGGCCACCAGCAAACGATCTGGGCTCCAACTTTTTCTGCTGCGATGCCGCCTCTGGAGGTCGGAGTGCCGCAGGGCTCAATTTTGAGCCCATCACTCTTCAATATTTATATGACCCCTCTGGCGGCACTTGCGGAGGACTTTGGGGCTCAGATCGTGTCGTACGCTGACGACACTCAACTCCTGTTCACCTGCGACAGGGGACAAGATTTCGACGGGGCATCTATTCGGGGCTGCCTTGGGGCTGTGTTCGACTGGTTTAGTCAGCATAGCCTCAAGTGCAACTCCGATAAATCTGAGGTACTTTTCTTCGGCTGCCCCGCTGACCCCAAATGGAAAGAGTGGTGGCCGGCAGCCATGTTCCATCCCACTGGTGACTCAGGGGTTGCAAAAAGCCTGGGCATTCAGGTTGATAACTGTCTCTCCTTTAGGACTCAGGTGTCGGGCCTAGTCGGCAAATGCTTTGCCATCCTAAAGATGCTGAGAAAGTTCCTGCCGCTTCTATCCTTGGAACACAGGAAGATCACTGTCCAGGCCCTGATTGGTTCAAGGCTGGACTACTCTAACATCCTTTACCTTGGACTGCCTGACTACCTCCTATCGCATCTTCAGGTGGTGCAGAACTCGGCGGCCCGTGCCATCTTCGGCCTCCCCAGGAGAGCAAGGGCCAGTGAGCTTCTCAAGACTCTTCACTGGCTTCCCATGAAGAAGCCGATCACCTTTAAGGCCCTGACCATTGCATTTAAAGCTCTGCATGGTACAGGTGACGGCGATCTTCAGAAATGGGTCTGCTTTTACTCTCCATCCAGATCCTTGCGCTCTTCAACCCAGGCCAAGGCAGTCACTCCCATGATCCCTCGTGCTCGCTGTGGTGGGCGCTCTTTTAAACACCTCGCCCCGCAGCTGTGGAATGATCTTCCTCTCTCTCTCAGATCCAGCCCCAATCTATTGGCTTTCAGGAAAGACTTGAAGACCTTCCTTTTCCTGCAATAACACCGCCTTGCTGAGCTTTGCCCCCTTCACTCGTCCGTCCTTTTCCTCTCTGGACTTGTTGAGGCTCCGACAGCGCCGGGACACTTCTCGGAGTAGCCGTGCACTATAGAAGCACCCTCTTTAACATTAACATTAACATTAACACATGAGGGATGAGCCTCCTCGCCTACCCAAACTGCATGGGTACACTCTACCTCGGATCTTGGACTGACAAGTGGCTCATTGAGATGTTCAGAGCCCTGCAAAAGTTAATAATGGATTTACATGATTGCCAGTCCATTCATGGGGTGTCTCCACTGCTGTGTTGGTTAAACACTCTCACACTTTTTCTTGACATGTGAGCAGATCACACGTCAGTGTTTAAGCTCAAGAATGCAGACTGGTATGTAATAATGGTACCCACTCTGCTGAGGGTGAGACCTGTGCAAAAACCACAGTTGATGGACAGAATGCAGAACAATGTCATACATTCACCCCAGACAGAGATCTGGGCCCAAATCCATCGTTTTTTTGCACTCCACACCACCCCAATTCAGACATGGCCATATGCAAATCAGTCTGACCCTGTCCCTTGCTCACTTTGCCACTGGATTCAAGCAAGCTGGGATGAAGACGGCTGGAATGCCAGAAACCGGTCCTCTGAAGCTTGTTTCCGGTCCAGGGAAGACATGGCTTGGCAGTTCGGGCTGGACTGTTCCCATGAGGCACAGGGTCAGACTGATTTGCATATAACCATGTCTGAACTGGGGTGGCAGAGTGGGCTAAAGAACGGTGATGGATTAAACCCAGATCTTTTGACTGGGTGTGAGTGTTTGATTGATTCAGATGCTCCGTCCATCACCACCCCCTTTTGTACCGAGGGTGAGACCTGTCATGTATAATCCGGCCATCTCTCCATGCAGCCCCACTCACACCCCCTCCAGAGCTGGGTCTTAATGCTCTCCAGCCCAAACCAGCGAGGAAACATTTCCAACTTGGATATGGATTAACTTGTACCCTTCTATCCACTAACCATGCACTGACTGCTCAAGATGCTAAAGTGGGCATAAACCAGAACTCCCCATCCTTTTAGTGCTACCAATCTCTGTGGTATTTTTGTGACTGGAGGTGCCCAACATTTGGGGGCCAATGGCCATGGCCAACGGCCATGGAGAAAGCAGCCCACGAGACGTGTGTTTGAATTCCTGGCATCGCCACTTGATAATAATGAAATCTTGGGCATCTTCTCTTTCTAGCTCCCTTATCTGACAAGAAATAGAGGTATGAAGTGAATTCTAGGTTTTCGCTGTGTCAGACATGCCATTGACATATTCTCCCGCTTCATCCTTCTTGGCTGAGGGTTATCACATTAGGTGACAGGCTTCAGTAAAGGAGGAGGGGCCCAATGTCTGCTCAATCCCTCTAGACTCTCACTCTGTGAAACTTCCAAAGTTACTCTTTGTTAAGAATTTACCGTAGGCGAAGTAGATGTCATAAAGTTCCTTTATTAACATATGCACCAACACAAGCTCCATGAGGACGGAGCGTACACGCCTTCACAGCACTCTTGCACTTGTGTTCAAAGGGGATATGGCATGTGTCCTATCTGACCAGCTACATAGAAACTGCACAGTAAATATAAGGAGTGCTTACTATACCTGAGTGACGTGGCTGTTACTGTGACCCTCAGACTTAAGCGCTCCTTTCAGAATTGGCAGATGTTGCAAAAGCACAGAAAGAGAGAGGCTGGTAGCAGGTTACTCTGCGCTGAAATGTGCGGCACTGGAAGTCAGCATCTCTAGACATATCAGCATTGGCTGGCATCAGGTGTGTGATCTTGGTCTATGCTCTGTTATTGGAGCCCAGTATTTAATGCTCACCCTGGCAGAGGCCTGAAAGCACACCCCAACTCTCTGCTCCCCCCACAGCTCTACCCTTTCGGCAATCCTACTTCCACCCAGCACGATCAGTGAGCTAAGAAGTCTTTGCTGTTCCCTCCCTTCCCTTAATCTCCCTCTGTTTTCATCCCACTGAGTGTTTTTTTAATAGAGTTTTAACATGATGATGATTTTCACAGCCCATGAAAGTAACATTGTGGAGTTTTAACACAATGCTGCGTTTCACAACCTGTAAAAACCAACACCGTGTTAAAACTCTAAAAAACACAGACATGGGTGCATTGGCTATTGGTTAGGGGTGCAAATAATCAGTGGCGTCACTAGGGTTGGTGTTACCCAGTGCGAGTAACTCATGGTGTCACCCCTTCACGACTTACATCATGAATCCATGATGCCCCCAGATACCCTTTCACGGATTTACACAGGGACTAAAATGCACATGGCACCCGCGTGTCATGTGCAGCTACACAAATGTCCTGGACAGTACAGGACACACACACTACGCATGCCACCAGTCTACCCTTGCCCAATTAGACACGGGTTTACTGGCAGCACAAGAACCCTACATGCCCGTTCAGGGCTACACTGTTTCCGGGCATAGCATGTTACGTCTGCACGGACTCAGATTAAGATGCGCACAGTAACTTATGGAAACATGACACCCACGTGCAACTCATAGTCAGTGGGAAGTACGTTACACTTGCACACAATAGCGCAACTACAGACCAAAGCAGTTTACTGGGTATATCGCACGCTCAGACACAAGGAGCACAAGTTGTAATCGCCAAAGGGTATACTTTCAAACACAGCGAAGGGAAGGATGGGGGTGAAACTTACCAGCTGCAGATGAAGACAATCGTGCACCTGGCACTGCAAAACCCTGGTTCACTTCCCCGGGTCGGTTAGTCAGAGTTCAGCCTGCAGGGACTTCTTTTTCTCTTGGTTTTCCTGAAATGATTCCTCTTGCCTGCATCGCATGAATCTCAGGGGCGGAATCCATCCTCCCCTTTCTTGGTGTTGGGTCGGGTAAGATTTTTGAGGCCTTGGAGTGTTTAGCACGCCACTTTTCTCTTGTAACACACTGTTTACTACCTCTCACATTTTGTTTGCTTTTGATACTTGCACAAGTGCCACCATTGCCTATGTAACGTTTATTCTTGTGCTTGAGTGTCTGCCATATTATGCAGTATTATACCTCTAATTGTACTTTGTTTTCTCTTGTAACCTGCACACATGTCACTTTTTCCTCCTGTAATGCACCGTTTGCTACCTCATGTATTTTGTTTGCTCACAATTGTCACTTTTGCCACATGTAACTTAACGTCTGCTTTTGTAATTTGTTCATGTGTTATTTTCTCCTTGTGTATCATTACGGTTCCTATTGTGAAGTGTCTGACGCCTTCGGGTAAAGTCTGCGCTATATAGAAACGCATAAATAAACTGTTGGGGCTCGAGGACCGGCTACTGCAGGAAGGGCTGGGGCAGGGGCCTTCTGAATGTCTCCCCCTGGAGCGTTAGGACTAGGAGAGGCAGGAGAAAGCCATCCATCATCACTGTGGAGACAGGCATGGGCAGCGCGTGGAGAAAGGCATGGGCAGCGCTGCCTCTGCTTCTGCATTCTGCCTCCCAGAACAATATGCTGCTGTGTGCTCCGACTGCCAAGGGCAGGAAACAGGAGCCCTCGTTGCCTGGCACGATGAGCCAGGAGGCCGGGCTTCTGGAGAGCATTAGCAGCCCGCGCTGTTTACACTTGCAAAGCTGCCAAGGTTTTGGATCTCTATGTGTGACATTTTCATAATTTCAGTGTAAATATGAGTGACATTTCAATGACAATGAGTGACACTTTCTCGCGAGCAAAATCAAACAATGAAGACGAGGGAAACATATAAATATCAGAAATGACACCCATTTGAGCAACAAGAAACTCCAAGATCTTAAAACTGCTCCAAAACACCAGAAATGGAGGTAGTAATCTAGTGCCCTTGTAACCTAAGAGGTGACCCAACAACATCATCCATGAACAGTGAGTTACATCATAAATGCCGGTCTCCTTAGTGAGCACCCACTCTGAAAGGCAGCTGACTGATCCCGCCACTCTGCCATTAATGCGTCTGGCACACACTCAGGGTGGCTGCTACTTACTTGTTCAACACTTTGCAGCAGGCACTGGGACTGTGTCTCTTAACTCAAAATGCCCTCCTAATAATACCAAATGTTTGTCCCCGATGTAGCTTGATTGGTCAGTGTGTATTATTTACGTAAGGAACAATGTAAGCCTATCAGCCAGGATTTTCACAAATATTTTGATGTTAAGGTATAATAATGTTATTTGTCTGTATGATCATCTTTTCATAGGAGATCTCTATCTGGGTTATGCAGGACAGTAATATCTGGATAATACATGTTTTGAGTCGCTATTCCCATATTAGCATGTTTTAAAAAACCTGTGACTGGTAATGTATAAAATGATTCGACATGGTGTCAAAGTCGATGCCTCTCCATATGGCAAAACGCAGTGCACATAAACGTATGTAAGCAGAATGAGTTAAAATAATAGTAACATTACTTTGGCTAGGGCAAAGACTGCATTCTTAAAAATGAAATGTAACGTAGTAGATATTGTTATTCTGCAGTTCGTGAAAAGAAAAAACAATGACCGTAATATGCATTTTTTCCTATGAAGCACGGTTCCATAAAATATACAAGATCGAAGTTTTTCATACCATAAAACTAGTAAATCATGCCAAAATTCGATTCCGAATAACTTAACGGTCGGTACTCCAGTAAAAAAATCAGCTCCAGTTCCCCAAATCAGCTCTCCGTTTCTAGCAGCCTGCACACATTTTACTAACAAAGTGTACTTACAATGTCAGGCTTGGTTTTTTATTCAGCTACCAGGGTTCATTAAAGACAGCAGCCAGGCTCCTCAGGCCCTGAGCAACTGACCCCCGCGGGCGACAATCAGGCCCGGTTCTAGAGGGTGGGCCGGGTGGGCCAGGCCCACCCAAACATGAGCCTGGCCCACCCAAACATGAGCCTTGGGCCTTGGCCCGAGGCTTGATGTGAACCGTTTTTTACCCCCACCAGTGTTCAGGCTGGCTCTCCTGATCGGAATTTAAGAGGCTGCTGCAGGCTCTGCGCAGCCCAGCACAGATTTCGCGGCCCATTGTCACATATAGAATGACAATGGGCCAAACCCAGCATTCACAGCATGTGGTGGGAGCTCCCGCCCTGGCCTTAGGGTGGAGGTCTTCAAACTGTGGGTCCGTGGCTGCAGTCCCAGGAGGGCTCAAATGCCGCTTTAAGTACTTAAGAATGAAGATGGCCTGGAAGAGCAACTTTTGGGTTTTTTTGCGTTTCCAGGCTGTCTTCATTTACATGACAGTTGACGTGTCATGAAAAGTATTTGCAGCTGTGATCCTGAACCTTGGAGTGGCAAAGCCAACAGCTTTGCTAAAAACAGCACAATATTTTATAAGTATTTTGTTGTATGTACACGTTCGGCAACTGCACTTAAAATAATGCTCACGCCTACAAGTTAAGAGGTGTTAAATAAATGCACATTAAACTAATTGATGGGACACACACATCTTCACATTATGAAACTTGGTTAATGTGATCCCCGAAGATGTCTGTATGAGAACAGAGTCACAAAATTGAATCCAGAATGGTGCAGTGCATAATCGTGACATATGTATTTATGTAGTTTAACGGTCCAAGCATGTAACAGAAAGCAATGTGAATATGTAGGGTATTATTCTAAAATTGTAATAAACACTATATAACATAGGTGGCCACACAATGATTGAGTATGTGATCAGGACCAATGGAATTATGTGTCAGGGGACCACCTAAGACAAATTATGCAGTATAATGCGGCACATTTTAACTAGTATAGGTTAATTATTTTGATTTTTTTTTACTTGGTAGTACTGTCTGGGCAAAGATTTCACCTCGTTAGTACCAATTTAACAGCCAAATACAGAAATAAGCCACTGAAAGTTGGCCAGTTACCCTTTGAAAAGGGCTTCCAATGTGCGCAAACACGTCACCATGTTTTTTAGTGACTTTTGATCCATTTGAGCTTCAAGCAATTGTTTTTTAAATCAGCATGTTAAACTGCAGGTGGTGGATTTTGTGGCAAATACATAATTATGTGAAAAATGTCACGGCTGCAGAATCTCATAATTCCAGCAGCCTTGTATAAGAAAAAACAAGTGGTTTAGTTAGAACTTCACTTTTTTTTGTGTTGCGATATAGTTAGAACTTCCTCAGTCTTTCATTATTCTAATGTTGCTAAAAAGAGTTAGCTTGGGCAGATATACATTTTTATTAGTAAAGCCAACCCACCAACCTTTGGGGTACTTTAAATCCTGAGTTTTTGCTTCTCCAGACTAAACCCTCTTAAAATATACTGCCCACCTGTATGGATGACGTGAGTCCTACTCCTTCTAATCCTCATTGGCTTATGTGACATTCCCTATAACTGATATACCTACTTGCATAATAAATGATCTCTGTATAATGTGTTTGTGATGTGAAGTACTGTGACACCCTACACTGATATGAGTAGCGCTATACAACAAATGAAATGCATATGAGAGAGGGGCTACAGAGGGATGAAGGGCACTGTTAGGGTGGTACTAATGGTATCTACAGCGAAAGAGGTCATTGGTGGGGCGCCAAACAAGACTTTCTCACTAGTGCTAAAGCCGGCCCTGTCATGCCCTTTCATTTTTTTGTTTATTTAATTAGCAGTAAGGTCATGAGTACACAAAGACTGTTTGGTTGGCCTTCTGGGGTTACCCAAACTAGTTATGCCCACTCTGTCCTTCTCCATATATGCTGCATTGGCTGCAATGCAGCCGGCAATGAGAACATGCCTCCACATAAGCCCCTGGCTGGGCGGCGTCCGGACTATGATTAGCTTTGGGGAGGGAGCCTGGCTGCCTGCATCCTGTTCCTGCTAGAGGCAGAAGAGCAGGAGCCGAGAAGACGTTGGACTCGGCAGGGGGAAAGGTAAGCTAAATTTTTTAATAATAATAATTATTAAATTAAACTCCCCCGCGTGAACCCCCTGCACCGTGTGAACTCCCTCCCCCCTCGTCCTCCCCCGGTGAGTCATGCCGGCCGCGACTGCCGCAGTGGCCCACCCGAATGTACCATTGGCCCACCCAAATAAAAATTCCTGGAGCCGGGCCTGGCGACAATCATTTCTGTTTGGCGCCCACCTCCTCAGTCCACTGCAGGATAGTCCGCTCTCGGTTGGCAGCCTGGTAAGTTAGACAGTGCTGGCAGCCCCGGGCTGCTGCACAGCGGGGTGAAGCAGCTCAGGCACAGAGTGTGCTAGAGAGAGACTCGGACCCCAGGCTCTGCAATTTCAATTGTATTTGCAACGGTCGGCGGACATATCTGTAAAGAACAAGAAGCAGATAGATTTTTAAAACGTCAGGTCCGGGAGCAACGTTACGACGACGTGAGTGACGTTTCGAACGTCATTGACGTCCAGATGCCGAAGTCATAGTCTAATTGGGACAAAATCTTGGCCGGCGGCTGGGTAAGGTTCGACAGACAGAAATATTATTTTGCATTTTGGTGTCACGGACTCCGTGACACCAAAATGCAAAATAATATTACTGTTTGTTGATCCTTTCCCCGCCGCCGGCCAAGATTATTGTTAACACGGACCATGGTGTCACCCCTTTTGATGGTGTCACCCGGTGGGGTCCGCACCCCCCTAGTGACGCCACTGCAAATAATAGACCACGAGTCCGTCTTTGTTTTTCTTGAGCCACAGTTCATTATTAAGTAGTAGGGGGTCTGGATCGGATCGTGTTGGGCTCAAGGGTCAATGGGACTCCGAGCTGAGCCAGAGTCCGGCACCTGGCTCGAGCCAGGCAAGAGATTTCTAAGGCTCGCCCACCTCTACTCTGCTCTCCCCGAGGCTGGCCATGTCCCCTCCCTACCACCGGAAATGTAGTGCATGTGCATCTTATACTCTTGCTTGCTTGAAAAATATCGGTTTCAACGAATAATTCCCTTCTCGCAGTACAGGTGCATAGCTCCTGGCCCGGTGCTTAGCCAGCACGGCCCATCATGATGCGGCCCCACACCTCCATGAAGGGAAACCGCCATGTTTTCATACAGTATCCGAGCAGTAAACAGCGGCCTCTGTGTCCCAGCAGCAGCCCTGCCTTCTCGCGGCGGTGCTGGGTTAACGCCGCGAGCTCGCGCAGGCTGATTAGAATGGGCCGGATGGCGGCCGTCTCCGGAGACGCGTCGCTGCTGGAGGCATCCTTCACTGGCCGCTTTTCGCAGCAGAACCCATCTGACGTATCTGAGCAGTCAATAATATATCCAGAGGAAGTGTTTAATGAAAAACAAAGAGTGAAGGGCAAACAGCAAGGGGGAGACGTAACCTAGCATGCCTCTGAGATGGGGCCTGATAGCGCCCAAGATCCACTTGTCAAATGTGTGCCCAGAATGCGTTTGGACACAGAATGATTGATCACACACTTTGGAAGAGACGCTTTTTATTGAGACACATACACACACAATCCTACGATCATGCTGAGTATGTAACCTTATCATGATGAGCTTCTCTGGCTCAGTGTAGAGCCGAAACTCTTTTTATCTTCCTGTTTTGTGTTAAGTGCATCTATTTCACCCACTAACTCTCCGAGTTTGTGCATGATTCTAGACAGCACAGCTCAGAAACAGAAAGGAACAAGCATTTTCAATGCAATAGGTTTCGCATTTGCGAGAGTTTGAGCTATTGGCATTGTAAATGACAATGCCTTTTATTGATGTGTTTTTAAAACTAACACATATATGAAAGGCATTTTCATTGATAATGCCTCTATCTCAAACTCTAGCAAGGCCCTTTTTTTTAGACGCTGCTCGCCGTGTTCAGGTCACATTGAGCAGCGTCTAAAGAAAGAGGCGAGGCCAACATTAAAGTGAAAGCGCAGTATGGGGCTCTTTCACCCCCCCCCCCCAAAAATAAAAATAAACAAAGGCTCTGTAGCGCAGCCGCTAAAGTTAAAGCAGACAGCACTGGAAATTAAATAAATAAATAAGTGCAGCCGTTATAGTTAAAGCGAACAGCAGCCATTATTATTAAAATTATAAGAGCGGGCGGCATGCTGCCTTGTATGAATATTAGATTAAGGACAAGGGGGGCCTATAAGGTAACCAAGGACCTGGGGTATCCGTTGTGAGGAAAAAAATGGTCCTTGTTATAGGAAAATTAGCAACAAGCAATAAATATAGAATGAAATCAATTCTATATATTCTATCCAGCCGGATAGTGCAATTTAATAGGAATTATTAGGCACTGTCAAGGGACAGACGTAATACACAGTGGGATACAGTCCTAGGGTAGGAAAGCACGTTGTGGATGAAATCGTGGAAGATCATTAAAGAAAATTATGCTCACAGACTAGATAAAGCAAACCGTGTAACAACACAATTAAAACATCCAGTCCTCATGGGAGGTTATAAATGCAGACAAGGCGGTACAAAGGAGGGAATACTAAGCCTATGTATAAATCAAAAGCAATGATTTAGAAAGGACAGTAACAGGAGCCAATTGATAAGATGGGCAGGGAAATGGGTGGCGCTTCTATTCCATACCTCAATGCAGTTTGCCTCGCAGAGCAGTGCACGCACTTCCCTGGTCTACCTAAAAAGAACAAATTATTGACGGAATGCTGAACAATGCAAACATTCACCCCTAGTCACAAAGATCTGTGTTTAATCCTTTGTTCTTTCGCTCACCATGCCACCCCAGTTTGCACCCAGCCATATGCAAATTAGTCTTGACCCTGCTCTTCATGGGAGCAGTCCAGCCTGAACTGCAAGACCAGGTCCTCCCTGGACCTGAAAAAAACATCCTGGTACCAGTTTCAGGGTATTACCCTTCATCGGCCAGGCTAGCTTGAATCCAGTAGCGCAGTGAGCATGGGACCCACATTTGGGCATACCCTTCTAACTTAGGGCTACCAAAGCAAAAAGAACAAATGATGGACGGAATGCTGAGCATTGTAAACATCCACATTTTCAAAATACGGCAACTATTAAAGTCACCGGCGTGTTCTGGAGTTCTGTGATAAATACATTATCATGGAACTCCAGAACACGCCGGTGTAACCAGGGCCCTAGAGGCAGCTGTAATAACCCAGACAGCGAGCGAGCGAGACGGCATTGACCCACAGCCACACTCAATTTTACGGGAGAAGCTGATCTCATACAGTTACCGCCGCAGATTAACTGGGACTTTAATAGTTGCCGTATTTTGAAAAACCCTCTGGAATGAAAACTGGTATTAACTTGGAACATTGCAATAAATACTTACTCACAGACCCTCAACAGGAAAGAGAACTGGTTGCACAGTTTTTTGCGACCTTCACTAGACCATTGAATAACCGGAGTTGCAGAATCTGATATCTAGATTCATAACTGCCCGGGAGATAAGGGGAGATTTGACTGACCCCCTTGTTGCGACAGACAAACGGAAAGTCTTGATAAAGGTGGTAATTATCACTAGAATCCACCAAAACGCGTCAACGCCATTCCTGGTATAATTCAAGACTCTGACATCGATGTTGACGCACAAATGCTGTAGTAGCAAAATGTTGATGGAAACATAATGAAGTCCGAATGTACAACCTGTATTTAACAATTTTCATGTTTGACCTTTTCTGTCTCTAGTTTCAATTGTGCAGGTCATAATTGATTGTCTCGTGTTGTTTTATGTATTTTAGACTAGGGCACTAGATTAGTTAGCCCAAACAATATTGTTTTTATCACAATGTATTCATAATTAATGATTTTTTAAGCTGTCATTTTCTGGTGTAATATACGATTGTACTCTTTGCACTTGGAGGTATGATTATGTGAACCTGTATTTAATTTGACTCAAGGGAACCTTTGGAATTTTGGCATAACTGCTTCAAGCCAAAGGGCATGCAGAACTGGTTCTTTTGATATGGGTCACTAACTTCAAAATTCACATTGAACGTAAAATCGAAAACACTATTTTTAACCCCTTTTTTCCATCGGCTCTGTTAAAAGCTGGCCGCAACTAAACATAGCTAAACGCACGACTACCAACTTTTTGACTCCACTTTAATTTACCTCTGCCTTGATGGATCTGTATGGAACTTGAGATACCAAAAAGGGCCAAAACCTACTGTCTACCAAAGTTCACTGGGCAAACAGCGCTAATGATATTTGCAAATGTACACTTTTTTTTGTCTCCTATTTTCCTTTTGATATCCTTGACAAATTTACACACATGTGACATACCAAAAGGAATCTGGATATGGTATGTGTCTGCCTAATTTCGTGTAGATTTATCAAATGGAACCAAAGTTGTAAGAAAATCAATAATAAACATTTTCAATGGAAGACGCTCTTTAACCGTATAAAAATATATTTGGAAATCAAGAGTTTTATGCTAAACGTCACTTTTGTTTTCCAATTGGGTTAGTCTCTGGGAAAAGTGTCCAGGGCCCACTACACAGGCTATCAGGCCACATGCAGTGCATATGGGGATGCTAGTACTGGATCTAAGGTCATGAGGACTGGACTGACAAACAGGCCCTGCATCCAGTGTCTGCCTTCTTTCTTCCTTCGACCTTGTACAGAGGGTTCTGAGGCAAGAGTGGCAGACACAGGACAAGGCCATGACCTGCATACACAAAGCCAAAGGCCGTATACGCTGAGTTTGATTTTAGATGCACTGGGTGCTGGGAATGGTGACAGACATGCTCTACTCCCAATGACTGCTGTTTAGCCATGTGCCATGCCATGTGCACTGGGTTCTAGTGCAGAAGTGAGTGCCAGCCATGACAGCCATGCTCTGCAGTACCTGTCTTGTCTCTCAGCCACAGGGGAAACATGTGACGCAAAGATGATGTGCATGACATGGCCAAAGGTCATATTGTGAACTCAGTGCCCTTTTTGCAAGTCTGAACGCAGTAGGCTATAGTTTAGGGGGGCACAAGTATGATTTATCATTCGGAAACCACAGCAAGCCCATTGTAAAGATTAAGTTAAGGTTGTGTTTCAAGTAGTTGGATGTCATAACTGAGTTAAAACAGAGTTGTCACCATGTAGTAACTATGATACAAACCTAAATCTTACACACCTGCCATGCACTGTTCATGATCTCACACAGGACATCATAAGCATCACAAATTACATACTCCCTGACATCACTTCTTACATTAAATGTCACATCCCCATTAACATGAGATTGTTTATGGTTACATCCTGCTCCCGATGACCCTCTCACCAGAGTCATTGCCTTCGGCCATACTCTTGCACCCAGAGCCATGTCCACAAACCCCCAAAGTTCACTGTACATGGCCTATGGACAACCCACAGGTGTAGGTGTAGAGGGGCAGGGTGGGGTGGGGTTAGCCATGCTCCCCAAATAAATGCATTCTTGGTTAGTTGGGTCTCGGGTGCTGAGTTGGGTCCACAATGTCTGTGTCAGTTTTTTAGGTCGAGGGCTGACTCAGCGCGCAAACGCTGCTCTAGGGTAGATCTGTGGTAGTTGACTACTTGAGGGAAGCCCCGCCCACTCCCCGCCCATCTTTTTCATTGGCTTGTATCTTTGTCCTTTCTAAATGCTGCCTTCCAATTTGTTTATAGGCTTGTTAGTCCCTCCTTATGACAGCCATGTCGTAATTTGTATCCTTCCATGGCTACTGGACCCTTTACTTTGAGTGTTGCATGGTATGTTTTATTTAGATTGTGAGCACTATTTTCTTCCCGTGCCTTCTCCCCCCCTCCTGCAGTGCGTGCCTTCTTGCCCCCCTGCCCCTGCACGTCCGTACTCCCGTTTGCAATGCAATAGGTCTCGCGTAAATACGAGTCCTATTGCATTGCATATTCTTGTTTTTACTTGATATACTTATTCAATCGCTTGGCTCGTACATGAGATGTTATGGCTAACTCCTGAAAACATTCCGCACTCCTTAAATATGATATATTCTCCACCTCGTGAATGGCAGAAAAGCATTTAGATGTTTTCTGTGAATATTCGTGTCTTCTAAAAATTAAATAAAATGTCTGAAGTCAAAGCAAACATAGCAAATTGCGAATCTTTGTGTTGGTCTATTATTCATATTAATGACAAGAGTCCATTGTGTAGGTCTCCAGCTATCCTCTATTGAAATGTTCGAGAATGTGCGTGTCAAGCCTCCACGAAAAATTATGTCAGGAATGTTCATTGCGCTGCAACGTTTGAGATTGGACTAGTTATCTTGTGAGAATTCTCTCTTTTACCCCCAACATAGCACAGAAGGCCAAGAAGGAAGGTAAGAGCTGGTGGTCGAGTGAGAGGGACTTTGGGTGATTTCAGAGGTATTAAGATCACTGAAGGTCTTATTCTTTCGAGAGACATAATATCCGGCTGCCAACCTCCATGCTGGGTGGTGTAGGCAACGTACAGCCTTTATTTGCAGTTCAGCATTGGATCGTGTGTGTGCAGCTCGCTTCTGGACAGGGACAAAGAAATCTTTAACGGCCCTGTACTGGTTTTTTCGTGGCCATTTTTTTCCATTTGCTTGGGGAGGTAGGAGGGAAGAGGTTAACTGTCCGTAGGAGTTTGTCAGTACTTTATAACCGATCTATGAGGCGCTTCTTGGGAGCAGGGATGCAGATTATATTTGTAGTCTCTAGGAAGGTCTAATGTAGCGCTCTTGGGGGAAGTTGTAATTATTGAAAGTAATCGTGTTATACTCCACAGGGACGTGGCCACCTTAAACCCCACGTGACTTTTTTTCCATGTTTGGTCTTATGATTGAAGTTGAAGTATATATAAACTGTTTTAAAGTCTGTTCTTGCATGTGTGAGTAGATATTTCATTTCACTCTGGGTGATTGAGCACATGGTCAAGGAGGATGGCTCTTGTGTGGCTGACCCCCGGGGTCAGTTTGATACCAAGGCAGCCAGTCCTGGACCCCGAGAATCAAAAGGGCCACCTCCTCAGAGGGGCTCTTGCAGAAACAGGTGTGAACATCTGAGCAGCAGTTTGGAGATCAAGTATGATACTGCAAACACGCTTGGAGGTGAGCTACCTGATGACTAAAACTCGGATCTTCAGCATGGTGTAATAGCCCAGCAGATGGTTTGGTAAAAAACATATACCTGCATGATTTGGTTATAGGGAAACACGCGCTGCCCACCTCCATATTGTAACTTCGAGCCTTATTTGCAACTCCGAAACAACTTTTTGCGCAGGGAACACTTTGACAAATTAACATTAAACACATTTTTGTTTCAAATATGTTTACGAAATCTGATCAACTTTAGTATATCGTTTTAAGGATACTGTTTTTCCCACTACGGATTTGAAAAATATAGACTCGTTTTAGCTGTTAATTTGTAATTTCATTTTTGTCACGTACTTAACTGAGACTGTCTTCTTTCTAGCTGTCCCTGTTAAAACTGAAGCAAAATCCAAGGCGTTGAAAGCTAAAAAGGCTGTTCTGAAGGGGGTACACAGTCACAAGAAGAAGAAAATTAGGACAGCCCCCACTTTCAGGAGGCCGAGGACCTTGAGGGTAAGGAGGCAACCAAAGTATCCCAGGAAGAGTGCTCCTCGTAGGAACAAGTATGTGGTCAACGATTTTGACACTTAAGGAATCTTATTTCTTTGTAGGAATATAGCAGTGAAACAGTTTTCAGATGAAAATCATGCTCACAATACTGACTTGAACGTTCATTTAATATGTTGGTGATCAACTCCCATGGATTCTCATTACCTCTAGCCACGTTGAATATGGAAATGATGTTTCATAGCGATCAAAGCCTGAACATTTGTGATTACAGCTTATTTTATTGATGCAGATTGTTGGCCGGAGGATCTAGGGGACCCTCCGGAGCCCAAGACTGTGATCAAGAACCTTGGCATACGCCTAGACCAGGAATTGACCATGAAAGAGCACACTGCAACCACCGCAAGCTCCTGCTTCCATGTACCTGGCCTGTTACAGAGAGTCCTCCATTTCCTCCCCTTGTCCACATGGAAAACTCTCATCCAGGCATTGATGCTGAGCCACTTTGACAACTGTAATGCCCTTCTGGTCTCAGATAATGAGTCCTCGCTGAGCAAACTACCGGTGGTCCAAAACACTGCGGCGCACCTTGTATTGAACGCTCCCCCGAAACTGCCTCTCTTCCACCCCTTCAACAACTTCACTGGCTCCTGGTACACAAATGAATCCAATTTAAAATGTGCTGTATTGTGCACAAGGCCTTGAATGGTAAAGGTCCCATCTATCTCGCAGGAAAATTCAGTCACTACATACCTTCTAGGCCACTCCACTCTGGAACTAAATCTCTGCTCTTGTACCGCGGTTCAAAAAATCACGACTGGGTGGGAAAGCTTTCTTTCACCTAGCCCCTCTCTACTGGAATCATCTCCCTATCCATCTGCGGCAATGCCCTGATGACCTCCAATTCAGAGGGTTCCTTAAAACTGCACTGTTTTAATATGTCCTCCCTCTTGGCCTACTACAGCACCTCCATAGCACGGAGATACCCCTTCGGGGTGATTTAGGCGCTTTATAAATAAATAAACCCACCCCACTAAATATTTCATTATTGCCTACTAGATGCCTTTTCGCCCAAAATGTTCATCAGATTCTGTGCTTGGGTAAAACCGGGATGGTCAAATAACTTACAGAAATAACTTTCTCTCGCTCCTACTGTCATCCCAGACCTGACCATTATGCAATAATCAAGTTCCCGCTTACCACGGAGTCTGCCATGAAGAAGATTGAAGATAACAAAACGCTGGTCTTCATTGTTGATGCCAAGGCTAACAAGCATCAAATCAAACAAGCTGTAAAGAAGCTTTATGATATTGATGTTGCCAAGGTCAACACACTGATCAGGTATGATTTATTGTAGCAAATGTCTGGCATTCTCATTTTCCCTGCTATTAAGAGCATTTATTTTGTGTTTTACATGCTTTTTGGAAGAGGGCCTGGATAGTCTCTCTCGATGTACAGAGAAGGGGCGATGAACACAATTTCATAACTGTGGATCGAAACCTACGAGTGTCCCCTGCACGTTTTAGGGGTTCAGCTAGCCACTGACATTTAACTGTTTCTGTCTAAAGCATTTGAGCTAATTTATTATACATATGCTTTCTTCCTCCTGTGAGGGTAACAAATGCACCAAGTAGCAATAATATTTTAATTCTTCTGTATTGTCTCCCCAGCGTTTTCCATGTGTTAACAAGACATATGAAAATAATCATAAGATCTGTAAAGACTTTTTTACTCGGAAGCTCATTGCTAGTTCAGGATGGGAGTGTGCCTGCAGGCATCGTTCGCACTCAAACACACCCCAACCTGAACAGTCAGTTGCTGAAACAGATTTGAGTTTCATAAAATTCCAGAAAATTACTCACCCGTTCAGTTTTTATTTTAACACAAAGACCATGCATGGTGTCTGGCTTTTGTTTTCTATAGAACTCAGTTGCTATTGTGTCTGCCAAGCTAGTGTCAGTTCAGTTACTACTACTTTCCCACCACCTATGCTGAGGGTTCTGATTTATTGACTTTAAACCCTAAGAAAACCACTGTGAGAAATTGCTCACATTGAGTGTCGTGACAAGCCCCTGGAATCCGCAGAAGTCATTGGTTGGGGGCGCAAGCCTTAATTTCTCTTATATGCGTGAGTGCACCCACATGTGTTCTTTAAGATATATTGAAGAATGGGGCACTGACCAGTTCTGAGTATTTCCAGTGTATGCATTTTAGAGTAAGTTCGGAGTGCTGCTAGGCTAGTACCTTTGTGTTTTTCTCCTTCACTGTACAGTTGTGCAAATGATGGAAAACTTAAATTCATGCTGATAACAATGATGTTTCAAAGGAACCGCTGGTATATGCAAGAAGGCTTCAAAGAGAATTGTAGTATCCTGTACGTTGTTGTTTAGTACCTTATATCTTACATTACAGCTAACACTGATATGCATTGTAAATCAGTGTTAGCTTAACTGGAATGTTGGGACTGCATCTTGGGTGTCCCTAGTGATGCAATGTAGATGTTTGAAAGGAAGCAGTCGATGAGAACCTGGCTGGCCTGCTGTGGCTGTGGTGCTGAGGCTGAAGTGTAAACCATCCTTCTTAATAACGTTTCCTGACTATCAAGCTGCAGCTGCCTCCTACATCCTTTAATTGGCCACGACTTTGAGGAGAGTGGACCCACCACTGGATGTCAACACTTAAACTCTATTTTCTCATCTTATCTCTTTCACTTCGTTTATGAAGACATCAGCCCTTCTCCTATGCCAGAACCAACCAACCAACCTCTTCACTCGGCAAGTATACAATTATTTCTTGTCACTCACCCTTTACAAAGTGACTGCTGGACTTCACGATGAACGTACTTCCAAGTATGGAGCATATACAGGTAGTTTGGGACATGGGACTCTGTTTTCTCCTCCTCCCTGCTTCCTCTGTGTCTCATCTCTGCTGTGGGGTGTATAGTGTTTTTATTTGCGAGCTTACATCAGCCTGTTTTTACCCCAAGGAGTTGCATTTGAAAACTTAAATACGCGCAAGGAGACTTAAACGTACGCGTGTTTATGAGCGAGGACATGCATGAGGGTCTTCCACTGTGTGCGTGCTCAGCGGAAGGAGTCGCATGAGAAGCCATTATTGCCTATCAACCAGGAGGCTTCATGTGTGTGTGCCCGACGTGAGCAGTTCTGCCTACGTAACTCTTGTTACGTCTTCTGTCTTTGACCTCAAGATTCTACTGTTGTCTAGCAACGAAGAATCTTCCCCTTCAATTGTTATATTGCGTTCTATAGTGTGTGGCCATATTGCACGTCTCTTTGTTCTTTATTGCCTAGCAACTAACAATACATCCATTTGTGCCCTTCTGTTTTGAATTACCGCTGACTCATTATTTTGTGTATGGCTCTTCTTATTTTGGCTGACACGCAAGCCTTTCATGTATACATACAGTGGATCTCCTGCTCTTTCTTCGTATACTTACAGGTTTTCCTGTCATCGCTGAAACACACATCCTTCTTTTTACATTTGTGTGCAGTTGTTCTTGTCTTAGCTGACATGCAAAGCCTTCTTCCATTACATTTGTGTGCAGCAGATCTTGTCATAGCTGAAACTAACAGCTTTCTTTAACATAAAGAGCAGCTGTTTTAATTTTTTGCTGACACACCCAGCTGCATTGCTCCATTGGGTCATATCATCACAGACACACAGCCTGCTTTTTTTTTAATTTTTCATTATTTTATGTGCAGCTGGTTTCATAGTTACGTTCATTTACAAACAGCTGTTCTTACTATCTCTGATGCACACAACTTTACTGTTTTACTGGTTTCACCCACTAATTTGCGTCAACATGCAAAATGTTCCTCCTCCTACTTTCTTCCTTATGGATCCCAGGGAACGGCAAATTCCTTGGAAAACATGGAAGAATGTTTTTATTAACTATGCAAGACTTTGTGGAACTTCCTTGAGCGCAGAGCGCAGAATGGCCTTGTTGCTTCATTGTCCTGGCTCAGAAGGTCAAGAGGTTTTTCAACATCTACCTGACCTGTCTGCTGAAAGGAGCAATAACCTAAATGAGTGTGAATTTTGCATGAAGAAATTAGACTTACATTACTTACCCAAAATTTCAAGAATATTAGAAAGATATTAATTTGGGAAATGAATGCAGAGGTAAGGTGAATCTGTTGAAGAATATGTTTCAGTATGAAGGAAACTTGCTTCTACATGCTCTTTTGGTGTCAACACTGAAGAAAGACTTCGTGATCAGTTCATGTTAGGGTGTTGTGTAGAAAAAGCTAGAGAGAGCTTTTGGCAAAAGAATGATCCATCTCTTTCTGAAGTTATTTCTCTTGCCATGAATTTTGAACACAGTAAAGCTTGTGTTGAAGAAATGAAAAAGAATTGTACAACTTTAAAAGAAGAAATGACACAAATGGTTACTGTGCGCAAAAAGAACTCCAATAGTTTCACTTCACGTATGCCTCAAATAGACTTTATTAATGCTTCACTTCCATCGGAGAAAGACTTTAGTAATGCTGAACAATCAAATTCCGGAAAATGTTACAGGTGTGGTGATACTGGACATTGTGCTAACTTTAAAGGTTGTCTGGGTTGGAAAACCACTTGCAAAAAATGTGGAAAGAAAGGTCATCTTTCAATATTGTTGCAGGAGTTTTAACACTTCTAATACAAAAAAACAAATTCAGGAATTAACTTGTGAATTTGTTGATGATTCTTCTGAAGATAAAATCATCATGCAAGTTCAAAATGGTACAGGAGGTCCCTGGGTTTCAGTTCAAATTGATGAGGCTTCTTTTTCCATGTTATTTGATTCAGGTGCAAAGATAACTTTGATTCCCAAAGTTTTCTTTGAGAAATATTTAGCATGCAAGGTTAAGTTGTTTAAACCTGACGTTTCCCCAAAAGGCTATCATGTTCAACCCATCAAACTTATAGGATACTTTAATGGCTCGATCCACTTCAAAGATAGATTTACTGCAGAGAAAATCTATGTTTCTGTATGGGGGGACTCTCTCCTTAGCTGGATCCACCAGAAAGAATTAGGTGTATATCTAGACCCCAATGACACTCCTTCAGTTAAATTGAGACAAACCTTACAAGTGAATAGTGTAGATTCTGTTAAGCCCAATTTTGAGGATGAGTTTCCAGAAGTGTTTAAAAATAATCTGGGATGCATCAAGAAATATGTGCACAACATTAGAATTAAGGAAGGAGCTAAACCAGTTATGAGCAAGGTCAGAGGTGTATACCTCTTCTTGTCAAAGAAAAGATGAAAGCTGAGTTAGACAAATTAAAAGAAAATGGCATCATAGAAGTAGTGGACGCTACTCAATGGTTGGCCCCAGTAGTTATGGTGAAGAAGACTAATGGTGAAGTTCGCCTTTGTGTGGATCTGTGTAAATTAAATAAGAATGTCATTGTGGACCACTATCCCCTTCCAAATATTAATGAAATGTTGGCCATGTTAAAAGGGGCAAAGTGTTTCACAACTGGGGATCTTACCTTGGCATACCACCAAGTTAGACTTCACCATGAGTCTAAAGATCTAACGGCTTTTGTAACTCCGTTTGGCACGTTTAAATTTGTACGAATGCCGTTTGGACTGATATCTGCCGCTGCTGTTTTTCAGCGTGTAATGGAAAAAATGTTGGTAGGTTTATTGGGAATTGAAATATATCAAGATGATCTTCTTATATTTGGTGAAAATGTTACTGTGCACAACCAAAGGGTACGTGAGGTGTTGCAAAGGTTCAAGGAGAAAGGTGTTACTTTAAAAGCCAGTAACTGCAAATTCAATTTGGAGAAAATAGATATCTTGGTAACAAGATAATTCCAGTTGGAATTGAACCAAAAAAGGAACTGATTGAAACCATTAACAATCTAGTCACTCAAGAGGGCATTCCTTTTTTTGGAATGGTGAGTGTGAATTGGAATTTTGCACAATAAAGAAAATGCTTAGAGGGGCATCCAGTCTTCAGAGCTTTGAGCTAGGGCAAGAGTTTATAGTTATGTCCGATGCCAGTTCAAAAGGTCTTGGGACTGTCTTGTTGCAAAGACATAGGGCCATATGTAGGTGGCCAAATACCGATCGGTAACACCGAAAATGGCTCATTTTCGGTGTTACCGACAAATAATTTGTAATTCCAGATGTAGGGGGCCTGAAAATTACCGATTCTGTATATTTACCGAATCGGTAATTTTACCGAATCGGTAAATTACCGAATCGGTAAATGTACAGAATCGGTAATTTGGGATGTAGGTGGCACTGGAAACAGTGCCACAGGCCCTTAGAAATTCGTTATTTACCATGAAATACAATGGCATGGTAAATAACGAATTTCTGTGTACATGCACATCTGTGCATGTACACCTGTGCCATGTGGCACACATACATGCCCTAAGGGCATGTATGTGTGTCACATTGCACACAAGCCAGAATCAGGGGTGCAACAGGGTGTCAAAGTGACACCCTGTCCCCCTTAACAAATCGGTAAAATTACCGAATCGGTATTTACCGATTCGGTAATTGCCATTGATTCCTATGGGCCTCAAGGCCCATAGGAATCAATGGCAATTACCGAATCGGTAAATACCGATTCGGTAATTACCGAATATTACCGATTCGGTAATATTTAAATAATAATTACCTACATGGCATTTACCGAATTGTAAATACCGAATCGGTAAAAATCGGTATTTACGATTCGGTAAATGCCATTTACCTACATATGGCCCATAATGGTTTAGAAAATACTATTTTGTTTATCTCCAGAAGCCTCAGAGGGGCAGAACTGAATTATTCAGTTATAGAGAAAGATGCTCTAGCTGTTTTCTGGGCGGTACCAACACTCAAAACATTTGTGTGGGGAAGCAATTTTAAGGCAAAAGGTGATCATAGACCTCTTAAAGAAATATTTGAAAGGAAAGGCTTAGATGCAGTCTCTTCAAGGATCAGGCACTGGGTACTTGAATTACAAGAATTTCATTTTGATATTTAATATGTTCCGGGTGCCAGGAATTGGGCTGCAGACTGTTGTTCCGGTTTGGTCAACTTGACTGATGCCAGTGAAAATGTTGCTGATGAAGATGAGAATCTAGCCGTTTGTCTGTTTAGAGAAGGTATAATTAGTGAGGATGAATGGTTGGCTGAAGTTGATAAAGATCCTGTACTACAAAAGGTGACAGAAAACATAAAAAGTGACTGGTCTAACTCAGACAAAAGCAATGAAGTCTTACAGACCTTTTGGAGCGTTGGGGATGAATTATCTCTTCAAAGTGGTCTTGTGTTTAGGGGCACAAGACTTATTCCTCCTTTATCCCTGAGAGAGGGTTTGATTTCACTAGCCCATGAGAGCCGTCCAGGGATCTCCAAGACTAACGAAAGGTTAAGGTTGATGTATTGGTGGCCTGGAATGGATATCCAGGTGGAACGAGTTGTGCGAGATTGTGGAGAGTGTTGCAATGCAGACAAAACTTTAAAATGTAGAGTGCAACCCAATGAAGATAAGAGACATACCGAAGAAACCCTGGAAAGAAGTTTCCTTTGATATATTGGGTCCCATTTGCTATGCCAGTTCTCACAAGTATGTTTTAGTACTCATGGACATGTATTCAAGATGCCCAGAAGTTGCCATTACTAACTCTATTCAGTCGCGTGATGTAATTACATTTCTGGAAAGTGTGTTAGAGAGGGAAGGTTTTCCGAATTCTGTGTTGACAGACAGTGGAATGCAACTGGTCTCTCGTGAAATGAAAGATTTTTTAAAATAAGAGGTATCAGACACAAGAAATCAGCATTGTACCATCCCGAGACCAATGGCATGGTTGAGAGATTCAACAAAGTCTTGAAGCAAACCATTCAGCGTGCCATTACGAACAATTTGCGTTGGAAAGAAGAATTATTTTGTAAAGTAAAGAATGATATAATAACTCCTCATCCGAGCACTGGTTTCTCCCATTTTGAATTGTTCAGAAGAAGAAAGGCCAATACCTTAGTCTGTTCTTCCTGGGTTAATGACATGATCAGTAATGATCTGTCTGTTTCTCAGAAAGAAGAGTTTAAAAAAGTAAAAGAGCACAAGTTAGCTTATAAAAGGAAAGACCTATTTGACTCACACAAACTACAAAGAAAACTGTTGTTCAGGTCGGTGATTTAATCAGAATAAAAAATCCTCCTGGCGGTGTTTTCAATTCTGGTTCCAAATTTTCATTACCCCTGAAGGTTATGAAACATTTTGGAAATGCTGTAAAAATGCAAGATCCTCGTATGTGGAATTTGGGTCGTGTATTGAAAGTTGCTAAGAGAAATGAAAATGTACTTGATGTAAATGATCCTGTTAATGATACAACTGTTGTAAGAAGGTCCTCTAGGGTTGCTAAGAGACCTTCTTACCTGAAAGATTATGTTTAATTTTATGTTGTTAATTTTGTTGATGGGAAAGGGGGGGTATTATCCTGCACCTTGTTGTTTAGTACCTTATATCTTACATTACAGCTAACACTGATATGCACTGTAAATCAATGTTAGCTTAACTAGAATGTTGGGACTGCATCTTGGTTGTCCCTAGTGATGGAATGTAGATGTTTGAAAGGAAGCAGTTGAAGGGAGCCTGGTTGGCCTGCTGTGGCTGTGGTGCTGAGGCTGAAGTGTAAACCATCCTTCGTAATAAAGTTTCCTATCAAGCTGCCGCTGCCTCCTTCATCATTTCAAGAACCTTATGACAAAATGCCTGGAAATAACAGTCCATCTTTATTTTAGGCCCGACGGCGAGAAGAAGGCATATGTGCATCTAGTTCCAGACCACGATGCATTGGATGTAGCCAACAAAGTAAGTGTCTTAACTACTCCTGCAGCTTCAAGTTTTATTTGTTTGTTCTTATTTTTTTCTGTTTTTTTAGCTCTTGTGTTATTCTTTAAATAGATCTGTACAGAAGGAAGGGAGCTGGCTCAGACAAAGACAGAACTGCATGTCTACTTGTTGATTTTCTGCTGCCGCCTTGTGCGCATGATGGAGAGCTTGTTTTGACTGATAGCAGTGATGCAGTCAAAGGAACCACTGATGCAGAATGGTTTTTTAGTGCTATGTAGAATGTTTCTAGCTAATTTTTCTGCCATAGGTGACTGTCCATCCCCTTGTAAGTTGGTTGTGTTTTTGAGAACTGCTTGCGTTAATTTTGTTAGCATGGGTTGGGTTGATAGACTGAGACGGATACCGGTGGCTCACAGTAAACATGTATGGAGCACTTATCATAAACTGCACCCAGTGGTGCTTTTTTCTGCCAAACGCATCAGTGTTCAGCATGTGTTCTCTGTCCATCTATCAGGTGGTTCGGAAATATGGTACGTTTTAGGTCGAGCCTAGTGCGAGTGCGCATACGCTGCAAGAGTACTTGTGGTGGAGTAGCCATTAGCTTGTCATTGTCCTAAATGATGGCTTCTGATTCGTCAACAGGTTTATTAATCCCTCCTTAGTACCGCCTCCTCTTTATTTGTCACCCCCCATGTCGACTGGCCCTTTTACTTTGGTTGTTACACATACGTGTTATTTAGTCTGGAAGCACTATGTTCTTTATCCTGTTTCTCTTACTGCAGGCACAGCGTGCCTCCCGCTCTCCCTGCTATTGTCATGCCTTTACTCCTCACCCCTTCCGTGCCCCCAATTGTCCGTGATGCCGAGAATGATTTGCCTCCAACAGCAACAAGAATTGGGCTTCAGCCTTCTAGTGCCCTGGGAAGGAGTTGCGATTCACTGGCACTTAATAGGGTGGATTTCGTTAGCGGCCAGATAAGGGGATAGCCCTCCTACTAGCAGGTAGCGCCCAGCAGCAGGACTTGGCACTGGTAGAAACTGCAATTCTTTTTTCGGGCTCCCTTAAGTCCTAAAAGTGGATTCGATATCACATGCGCCTAGAAGTGGGTTTAGACTCCAGTAGCACCTTGATGCAGGTTTCCAGAGTTATAGATAGATAGACAGGTATTTGTGCAGAACGATGCTCAGGATTCTTGCTGGGTAAACGAGCCTTTACCTACTGTATGATAAGGAAGTACACATTTAATGCTCCGCATTGCACAACCTCTTGGTTTGTTTAATAAGTAGGGGCGTTCGGTGTTATTCAAATATGTAAAGCACTCCAACATCTGTTCCTAGTGCCAAAGCGTTACATAAAGAGTAAATAAATAGCGACCATCAAGGAACTCTGGCCTGGCTGTGCCTCCCAGTGACAGGAACTGGTTTTGACCTTCCCGGGTGAAAAGTCAGAAAGAGGGGTTGAGAGCGAGTTGTCTGAAAAGTCAGAAGCCTAAATAAACTGCCTGAATGCCAGAGAGAGCCAACAAGTACCTTTTGAGCTGCTTCTACCACACAATCAGGGGCTGCGCCAAAGCCAGCCAAGTTAAAACCATAGGGAAAACTGGCATTACAGCAGCGACTGTAATAGAAAGGAGGCATAAAACAGAAGGAACATGCCTTCAGGTCTGACTCTGCCCGGTAGCGAGCCCTCACCCCTCTAAGGGAAGCGTGCTTGCATCCTTATCTGCCGATGACGCCGGTGTCACTGAGTGAAACTCCGACCGGTCCTAGCTCGAGTTCACCGTACTTTGCATTCTGGGACTTGTAGTTTCATTTTACCATTGTATTTAGGGCCTTGAAAGCTTTTAGCATCTAAAGCGCTACGCGATAAAATAAAAACGTGCACCTTAAGGATAACACACGACATTGGGCCACTTGGCAACCAAGTACATTAGGACTCTTAGTTGCTCGTTGGGGAAATAAAAAGTTCTCTCTCATTTTACTCACCAAATCACTGACAAATTGGATGACAAATCTGGGGTTTGGATGAAAAGTGCCAAAGATGCAGGTGGGATGTCTAGAGATTTCATCTAAACTATTCAGAGCCAGCATTTAGAGTGACTGTCTCACCAGTTAAACCGATTACCTCTGGTTTGGCGACAGGCCCCATTTATGGATCAGTCCTGGCAGCTCCTGTCATTTGAAGGAGAAATTGGATTGTGGGGCAGATAGTAACCTCTTGAGTCTAGCTCCTTGAGGACCAGCTGTGAGTGTTACTGCTACAGCTCTCCTATTCTGGCTGGACTTTGATCTCTACAGTCCCTGCGCCCTGAAGTATTCCCAGAGCCCCTCCTTCTCCCCACACTCACTTTAGCCCCATTGTGTTCTGGGGAAACCCTACGCCCCCCTCCCCTCTTTTCGCATCCTAGGACCTGATATGTTCTCCTCCCCCAACCCAAGCAGGTAAACCGTCTCAATCCGGAAGGGAGGGTACCTTCCCCACCACTCCCCAGGGCCAGCGTTCCTGGGAGGAAACTCATTAACTTGGACTGTTCCTCCTGGTTGACATGTAACTTTGGGGGATATTCTAAAGAACGTGTGATAATTATCACAAAATTAGCTTAACGCAACTCTTCACATCGCAGTCTTTCACGGGAAAATAACGCAGTGCTAACGCTGTATTCTCAACACGGCGGTATCATGCGATAGTCTCAAAATAACGCGTAAAATATCCGCGATAAAGTCACTGGGACTGCGATAAAAAAGTAAACCCCAACGCAAAAAAAGTCGAGCTGGGCCCAACCGCGATAAGAAAATCAGCGATAATCTTCCCAAGACCTGCAATTCACACATGTCAGGCGGGAAAAATCACCATAAAAGTAGAAAAAAACATACAAACAAAAGCCAAACAAACAACCGCGAAGAACAATGGAGGTAGCCGGAGCAAGTACAGAGGACAACCTGAACCCCACAAGCTCCCCGGAGGATCAGCCTGGGACCTCGGGTTCAGGGAAGGGCAAGGACAAGAAGAGTAGGAAGAAGCAGTTCAGTCCGCAGGAAAACAGGATCCTGATAACGGAGGTGCTAGAACACCATCAACCACTGTTCGTCACCTCCACTGTGTCATTGTCAACCAAAAATGGAATATGGCAGTCCATCGTCAACAAGGTGAATGCAGTCGGAGTGCTGAAGAGGGCAATGTAAGAGGTCAAGAGGCACTGGAATGATGTGAAGCGCAAAACCAAGCAGAAACTCACCAACAACCGGAAGTCAGCAATGCAGACTGGAGGTGGGAGTCCAGGGCCACAGAAGGAGCTGGACGAGATGGAGGAAATGGTGTCCACAGTCATCAGTGTGGAGACGGTGGCAGGAGTTGGGGGACCGGACACTGCTCAACATGACCGGACACAACAGCACCAGGGTGGGTAACAACCAGGGACTGGGGGAACGGGGGAGATGGACACAATCGCACACATGCACAATTAAGTATAGCACATCTGCTGACAAAATATGCCCCAGACCCCCAACTCCCACCATGAGACCAATGTACCCAAGTATGCAACATCTCAGCACTGTATAAGCACAGAAATCAAAGGCACACCACATGAAAGTGATAAGGGGCAGCAAAATCAGAGCTGCAGGGGTGACTCCCCCAAATGCGACACACACACATAACATGCAGAGCACATCAACATTGACAACAATGTGGTAGAAACCGCAACACGTCCACAACAGTACAGAGGACACAACTGGTGCCGCTTGTGTGTAGAAACTGGCCAATCACAATTGGCACTGCAGGGAAATGTGAGTACAAACACACATCCATGATGTTGTTGAAATGTCCACCGTCCCGCATCAAATAGGCAGCTCCTCCCTAACAGTCACAATGTACACTGTCATGCAGTCTGTATGTAAACATGTACAATGCGTCAACATACATGTGAACACAATGTTAAACTGCATCTCCCATTCACATTGCAGAGGGAAATCCAACACCTCCTGCAGAGCAACCAGATCCTCTCTTCTCTGATGACGAAGAGAACCACCACACCTTCGACTCCGACGCCCTCCAACAGCTCGTGGAGTACCTCTGCACCCCACCTCCAGGAGCAGGGCAGCCCATCTGCTACGAGGAGACCCCACCCCCTGCACAGAACACACAGCAGGCAGTGCCCACCACCACGGCAGCCTCCCAGGACCCCCACGAACAACACATGGACTTCCAACGCCGTGTGTTGGGGTGCCAGGAGAAGCTGGCTGAACAGGTGCAGGTGGGTCTTGGATGCATGGCAGCCAAACGAGATGCCATACGTGGGTGTCTAAGTCCCGTCAATCAATCAATCAATCAGAGTACTTGTAAAGCGCGCTACTTACCCGTGAGGGTCCCAAGGCGCTGAGGGGAGAGGGGTGCTGCTACTGCTCGAAGAGCCAGGTCATGAGGAGTCTTCTGAAGGCGAGTAGGTCTTGGGTCTGCCGTATGTGGGTAGGGAGGGTGTTCCAGTTCTTGGCAGCAAGGTAGGAGAAGCATCTGCCGCCGGACGTCTTTCGTTGGATGCGGGGGACAGCGGCGAGGGCGAGGCTGGCAGAGCGGAGCTGGCAGGTGGGGGTGTGGAAGCTGAGTCTGCTGTGAAGGTAGGCTGGTCTGGCGTTGTGGAGTGCTTTGTGTGGGTGGGTGAGGAGCTTGAAGGCGATCCTCTTGTCAACGGGGACCCAGTGTAGGTCTCTCAGGTTGGGGGTGATGTGGCTGCGACTGGGGATGTTGATCAGTTGGGCGGAGGCGTTTTGGATGCAATTTAGTCGTTGTAGCTGTTTTGCTGGGATCTCTGCATAGAGTACATTGCCGTAGTCCAGTCTGCTGCTGACAAGGGCTTGTGTCACCGTTCTTCTTGTTTCGGTCGGGATCCACTTGTAGATCCTGCGGAGCATGCGGAGGGTGTTCTAGCAGGAGGAGGAGACGGCGTTGACGTGCTTAGACATAGAGAGGGAAGAGTTGAGGATGAATCCTAGATTGCGTGCATGGTCGGTGGGTGTTGGTGCTGTTCCCAGTGTGGTCGGCCACCAGGAGTCGTCCCAGGCTGAGGGGGTGGGTCCAAGGATGAGGACCTCCGTCTTGTCCGAGTTCAGCTTCAGACGGCTGCTCCTCATCCAATCGGCGACGGCCTTCATTCCCTCGTGGAGGTTGGTTTTGGCGGTGTGTGGGTCCTTGGTGAGGGAGAGGATGAGCTGGGTGTCGTCAGCGTAGGAGATGATGTTGAGGTCATGATGGCGGGCCACTTGTGCGAGGGGGGCCATGTAGACGTTGAACAGCATTTGGCTGAGGGATGAGCCCTGGGGGATGCCGCAGATGATGTCTGTGGCTTCGGATCGGAAAGGTGGGAGGCGGACGCTCTGGTTCTGCCGGAGAGGAAGGAGGTGGTCCGGTCAAGAGCCTTCTCTTGGATTCCGGCTTCTAGGAGGCTTGTCTTTAGAGTGCGATGGCAGACCATGTCGAAGGCGGCTGACAGGTCCAGGAGGATAAGGGCTAATGTTTCATCGTTTATCTAGTTGGCGCCGGATGTCGTCTGTGACGGTGATGAGGGCTGTCTCGGTGCCGTGGTTTTGCCTGAATCCGGACTGGTACGGGTCAAAGATGTTGTTGTCTTCGAGGTTGCGGGCCAGTAGCATGTTGACGATTTTCTCAATGACCTTTGCCGGGAATGGGAGCAGGGAGATGGGCCGGAAGTTCTTGAGATCCGCTTTGGGCTTCTTGAGGAGGGCGTTGATTTTGGCGTGCTTCCAGCTTTCCCGGAATGTCGCTGTTTCGAAGGAGATGTGGATGACCTTCCGTAGTTGGGGTGTGATGGCTGCGTCTGCTTTGTTGAATACGTGGTGTGGGCACGTGTAAGACGGAGATCCTGAGTGAATGGAGTTCATGACCTTGCGTGTCTCGTCATCGTTGATGTTGGACCAGGAGGCCAGGCGGTTGGCGCTGGTGGTGTTCACAGGGGAGGTGGAGTCTGGCGTAGTCGGGGCGGTCGTGGTGTTGAAGCTGTCGTGGATGTCAGCGATCTTACGGTGGAAGAAGATGGCTAGTGAGTTGCACAGTTCTTGTGAGGGCGGGATGTCATTGGCGTTGGTGCTGGAGAGTTCCTTTACGATGCTGAAGAGCTCTTTGCTGTTGTGTGCGTTGTTATCCAAGCGGTCTTTGAAGGAGGATCTCTTGGCTAATCTGATGAGGTGGTGGTGTCTGCGGGTGGCATCCTTGTGGGCTGCGTGGTTGTTAGGTGTGCGTTTGTGGAGCCATGATTTCTCCAGTTTGCGGCATGGGCGTTTGGAGGTCTGGAGCTAGTCGGTGAACCAGGTGGCTCTCTTGTTGGCGTGGCTGTTGGAGGGTTTCTTAAGCGGGGCGAGGGTGCTGACGCAGTCGTTGATCCACTGTCTGAGTTTTTGGGCTGCGGCGTCTGGGTTGGTGGGGTCGGTGGGTGGGTTCTTGGCGAGGGAGGTGATCAGCTGGTCTTCGGTGACTTTGCTCCAGCAGCGGCGAGGCAGCTGTTGGGTGCGGTGGCGTGTGGTTGGTTTCTTGAATGTGTAATGGATCCAGCATGTGGCCAGCGGTGTGGGTGGGTGCAGTGATGAGTTGTCTGAGGCCCAGGTTGGCAAGGTTGCCGATCAGGGTGGCGGAGGTGGGGGACCACTCACAGTCCCTAAAGGACACCCACAGTCTGCTGCAAGCTCTCCAACGAACCATGGCTGATATCGCTGGAGTCCTGACTCAGAGACAAGAACAATTGTCTAGTCAGAGTGGCTCTAGCGATGTCACCCAGTAGATGGGACACATGCAGAGGATCATGGAGAACATGGAGCGGACGCAGGCGGAAAGAGCGGCTGCCATGGCTGCACACCAGCGAGAGGCATCTGGGTTTGGTCACGAATTACACAACAATCAGACTGCGGACTGAGCTCTTCCCCTTCCGTTGAACTTGTCATTCCCTGAAGGACTATGTCTGGCCCTCCACGGGCCAACAATGTAAAGTGGGGTTTGCATGGCCCTGTACGGTTCCAGCTACAACACTCCACTGAATGTGCATTAAACATTCATGTTCACACAGATGTGTCATGTATATGATCTTTCAAGTGTGGACGTATGGATGATTGTAAGCTCAGTGTTTCCCCCTTACGTCCATGTTGCTCATGTTGTGACACATTGCCGATTGCGGTCCGGGTGGCGCCAGCACTACAACAGGGACACATGCATTAGTTACTTCCTTGTCCAGCCCGGACGGAACCACGCCCAGAGCCCGGGGTCATTGTTCACACCCTTATGCTGGACTGACATACGCCAGGGCAGCCCACTCCGTTTATGCTCACAGGGGGGGGAGGACAACGCTACATGTCCCTGGCCTTCCCTGTGGTAATATGCTGATCACAGGTCTAGTTGTCAGCATGCCACAGCCACTCTCTCACAGCTGGTTTACACCCACACCAAAACCCATCTAGCACACGTGTCACAGGACATGTGACCCTGCCAATAAAAAGGGCCGGGCGCACGTGATAGACACTATTTCCACTCTCTATCTGGGTGTATCCGTATGGTTCTTAGTTATGCAAAAGGGCCTAGGGGCCAGCCACTTCACATTTCCCAGTGCCGGAGGTGACAGGATGGCGTCCGCACCACGAGACTCAATCATAAAGAGTCCATGATTTGCGGGGCACAGACTTGGTGGCACCTGATACACTGCGGCCGGCACTGGAACATTGCCACGTGACGTGACTTTCGGTGAACTGAGGTAGGGGCACCTTAAGTGCTGAGCGGGTGTACAGCCTGCGATGATGCCCCGTCCTGGCGGTCCGGACTGGTGAGGATTTGTGTGGGCCCTGCTGGACCGCAGTGTAGGCCTGAGCCACCAGGCAGTGCTGGCCTACCGCCACATGATGTTGCCTCGCGGGTCACAGAGTTAGTGGCACCTAAAGGGCTGAGCGGGTGTGCAGCCTGCGATGATGCTGTGTGCACTGATATGATCTCTGCCATAGCGAAATCAAAACCCAGCATCTAGTGTGTGACCTGGTGGCCCACGGAGTGGGGCTGCATGATGTGGAGGGTGCCATGTTCACGGACCTGGGCTTGGGGCTTGCACTGGCACGTGGTGGGCCCTCCTGGAGACACGCCGGTGGCGGAAGGTGAGCAGTGAGGCCTGGGTGCGCAGGGACGGGCAATAACCGCTGGGCGGCGGTAGAGGCTGGGGTGCAGCAGCCTGTGTGCGCAGGGGCGGGCAAGCGATGATGGCATGTGCAATTGTATGGTCTCTGCCATTCATAGATCTGGACTCTGTTTCTGATAAGGGATCTGGTGAACTGCAGTACATACTGGCATGTGGTTGGAAACACTCTGGTGGCAGCAGGTGAGCAGTGAGGTCTGGGTCCGCAGTGTCGGCACTCTCTCTCCCTCTCCTTCTCTTCCTTTCACTGTCTCTCTCTCTCTCCCTCTCTCTCTCTCTCACTCTCTCTCTCTGTCTCCGTCCATTTCCCTCTTTCTCTCTCTCTCCCTCTCTTTTTCGCTCTCCTTCTCTTTCTCTCTCCCTCTTTCTCTCTCTTTTTCTCTTTCTTTCCCTCTCTTTCTCTCTCTCTCTCTCTCCCTCTTTCTCTCTCTCTATCTCCCTCTCTTTCTCTTTCTCTCTCCCCCTCTTTCTCTCTCTCTCCCTCTCTTTCTCCCTCTTTCTCTCTCTCTCTCGCTTTCGCTCACTCTCTCTGTTCTTTGATGAGCGCAGGACACACATTCTTATCTAAAAATTTATCTTGCAGGATGTGACCTACAGATTGCCCTGAGAAGACCCGCCATGACTCTTAAAAATAGTTGTTTTGAGTTTTTTGAATAAAATGTTTTGTTTGGTAATTCAAAGATGAATGAGTTATTCTCCTTTTTCTGAACACACATGCATGTTGATTGTTGTGATTGTGCGACGTCAGGTGAATTGTTTTGTGCATGATTTTGTGAAGTTGATGTAACATATCTTTGTCTGGAGTTGGGGGGTGCCTGGGTTAGGGCCGGAGGGGTCTGGGGGTGGTGGCAGTGGGTGTTATGGCCCTCTAGGGTGTCCGAGGTTCATGATCAGAAGCTCCATCGCATCTGTTCTTCTGGTGTGGTGCTGGGCTGGGCTCCCTTTTCTCGTGCAGGTTGTCGTCTGACTTTACACCCGGTCAGAGCAGGTGTTAAATTCCTGCTGCTAACGCACCTTTTTGCCTGTTTTGGGATCTTATCGCCGAACTTGGCTGGTCGTTGAGAATGTTGCAGGGTGGTGTTGTCGCGACTTTTTGCATGGGAACGCCTACTCTGCATCACATTAGCGATAGGTGCCGGAGTCATCTGTGGTGATGTTTTTTGCACCTGCTATCGCAGGTAACTGGTGATATCGGCTGTTAGAACCAGCTTGTGAATGGGGCGATACATTTATCGCCACTTTGGCTGTGATAAAGTGCCGATAACTCGGCGATAAATCCTTGAGAATATGCCCCTTTGTTTTTCTGTTAATTGGTGGTGGGGTTTTTGACCCTTTTTTGTTCGACTGCGAGAGCCCATCAGAGGTGGTAAAAAACAGAGGGCATGGTGGGTTTAAAAAGTCCAGGGGCAGGCACTGGAGCATTTGGTGGTACTGACTGGGGGTGGGATGCAAAAAATATTGAGAAATTACAAACAAAACTTTTGAGGCCAAGATTAGACACGTCCACTCAGTAATCCGTGTCAAATGTGGCACTTTAAACCTGGCCGACCTTTTATGCCAACAGCACTTTGCATTCTGGGACTAGTAGGTTTGCTGTTCCTTTTTGTCAGTTTTATATATAGCGCAAACATGTCCTAAGAGCATTGGAGTGCTTTACACGAGCACAATATTACAATATATGAGGTCTTTTTCATTTTTGTAATTTTGTTTTACTTATTTTTAGGTCGAGACTAGAGCCAGTGCGCATGCGCTGCTCTGCAAGACTTGTTGCAGTGGAGTAGGGAATGGAAGCCCTGCCCACTCCACCCATATTTGCCATTGGCTTGTCATTATCTATCCTAAATGCTGGCTTCTGATTTGTAAACAGGTTTGTTAGTCCCTCCTTAATACCACCTCCTCTTCATTAGTCACCTCCCATGGAGACTGGCCCTTTTACTTCGGCTGTTACACGGTACGTGTTATTTAGGCTTTAAGCACTATTTTCTTTATCCAGTTTCTCTCCAGGCATGATGTTCTTTAGTGCCTTCTTTACAACCCCTCCCTCCCATTGTCTGTGCCATCTTTACTCCCCTCCCTTCTGTTGTCCGTGCCCCCCTCCCTTCGTCTGTGATGTCTACGATTTGCAATGCAATAGGTCTCGCATATACCAGAGTTTGAGCTATTGGCATTGTAAATGACAATGCCTTTTATTTATGTTTTGGTTTTTAAAACCTAAAGCGCATTGTCTTTTACAATGCCAATAGCTTAAACTCGAGTAAATGCGAGACCTATTGCATTGCAAATGCTAGTCTTGTTTTGTGCCACGCATAAAAGGCAAAACAGTGACATTTAGGAAAGAGAAACTGAGCAAGAGATACCCATCTGGTGGCTGAACCTCAGAATGTGCAACCAGATAGCTTGGAATCAATACCGGCTTCCCTACGTGCCCAAATTGTGTGAGCCTAGGCAAACATTTAGGGGCAGACGTATCAACAATCTGTTTTGCGAGTCCTTAATTGCGATTTTTTGCAAATCGCAATTTCGGAATCGCAAAATGGGATGTAGGAATATTTTTGCGAGAAATTAGCGATTTCTTAAAAATCGCAGAATAATAAGCGATTTTTCTGCAATTTCTTATTTTGCGAATTTCCAAATTAAGAAATCGCAAAAACGGGAATCTGAAATGCAGGAACAGGCTATGACATCACTACCAGGAAGTTTTAGTGATTGCTTGCACCTGCTTGCCCGAGCCACACCCAGTGGCAGTTGGAAGAGTGTTGTGAGGCAGAGCAGACCTATTTGGAGAACAATGGAGTCCCATAGCACACAGGAGGAATTGTCTGCTGAAAAGAGGAAAAGGAAGCAAAAATTCTCTGAAAAAGTACAAGAAATCCTCATTGAAGAAATGGTTTGTAACCATGAGGTTCTTTTTGGCAAGAAAGCACTTAAAGTTCCTGATTCAAGAAAAAGAAAAATCTGGTTGGAAATCCAGGACAAAGTAAATTCAGTTAGAGTTACCACTCGCTCCATAGATGAAATAAAGAAGAGATGGTACGACATGCGTCTAAGATCCAAAGAGAGGATTGCAGAAAGCATTAAAGAGGCGAATAAAACTGGTGGTGGTACATCATCTGCAGACCAGCCTACACCCCATGAGGAATTAATAGAATCAACCCTGCTTCCAGAGAGTGTGAGTGGAGTGACTAACATTGATAGCTCAGACCCTACACCAACTACACAAGGTAAGATGCATGCAAAGTCCATAGAATGTGTGTAATGCATGTGTGTGTGTGCTGTGCATATACTCAGTTTGATAAAGGTGGAAGTCTAGTGAGACTGTTAAACCTGTACAAAGCAATGCATCATGGGAGTTGTAGTGCAATAATGATTGTCACACATATCATCATAGGAATTCATGAGGTGTTTGCAATTGATAATGAAGGTAGAAAAACAGTGTAGTCCAAGTAATTGTCATCACTGAAAATACTTTATTTGTAAGAAACACAAACTCATTTATCACACTCTACATCCACAGAACAATCAAGGGAATCCAGGGAAGAAAGTGATTTGGATAATTCACCTCCACATGTCACAACTGATACAGAAGAAGGAGGCACTGAGGCCACGGCCCTCAATCCAAATATGCACAGAAAGCGCAGACATGTTGCCCCTCTACCACCAATGGAAGGTGATGATAATGTACGTGGAGGTACAGTGGCCAATGAGACTGACACAGTGTTCCCTCAAGACTCACAAGACGAACCACAAATACTAAGGCCACGGTCATTCAGGTTGGAGACGTGTAGGAGGAGCAGCAGTGGACAAATTGAAGGTGACACTGTTTTTGCTGGCCTGGAGCAGGATATGCTTCAAGTTCAGCGCCTGAAACACAAAGCCCTCAGGTCAATCAATAGGCAGCTTTTGAAATTAAATAACAAACAAGAAGGCATGGCTGCATCAATAGAAAAACTCTGCCTGACTCTTGAATGCACAGAAAGTGCTCGCAACAGGGCTGCACAGACAGCACATGTGAGGATGCAAGGGTACACAAAGGCAATTAACAGGCTTTGTTCTGTCACTAGCAATTTCACCAGGCGCAGAATTAACATGCAGCGTGAAATGAGCGACTGCACACGTGACATGGCTAAAAGTTTGGACAAAATGACCTCTGTGTTAGAAATAATGCAAACATCCAACTCTGGCGCAAGCGCTCTCCTTGGCTCAGCTGATAGTGAGGACACCTCCAGTAAGAGCAGTAGGAACCCCACTCCAACAACTCAATTGACCCAGCGCAGGAGTGGAAGGCGTGCTAGTACAGTACCTGAACAAGAATGCATGCAATCACAGGAACAACCTCCTTCCAGCCGCCTTCGCAAGAAATAACTTTTTGAATGGCAATTTATTCATCATCACTGCATTGTGGAAGCTGTCTTTTGTTCCACTTATGGACATTTTCGTTTCCTTCGTTTTTAATTTGACATTTCAGCACAATGCACTATGGTTTGTCTGTTGTGGATTAAAACAACAATTGCAAACATGAGTCTGTAGTTTGGCTTTTCTTACCTAAAAATAATTTTGTGTAATCTCTATCCTTCTTTGACGGCCTGCCATTGCTCCAGCTCCTGCTACAGCCATTCTAGGTGGAGGTATGTCATCATCATCAGATGAGTCAGACTCACTCACTTCAATGTCTGTGCCTTTGCGGATGGCCATGTTGTGCAGCATTGCACATGTTGTAACAATTTTACAATAGGTTTCAGGACTATATTGCAATGCTCCTCCACTTTTGTGTATGCATCTGAAACGGCTTTTTAAAATTCCAAATGTACGTTCAATGACCCCACGTGTCGACTGGTGTGCCCTGTTGTACCGTCTTTCACTTGCATTTGCAGGATTCAAGTATGGTGTTAGGATGAAATCACGCACTGCATAGGCACTATCACCTGTATGTGAAAAAAATATATTAACTGTATGTTACATTTTCAAATGATGGATGGATGGATGGAGGTTTGCATGAGTGTTACTCACCTAGCAGGTATCCATCTCCATACTGACCAGCACTCAGACGTCTATGAATTGCGCTATGTCTGAAGATAAAGGAGTCATGTGCGCTCCCTGGATACTTGGCCACAATGTCACTGATAATGTATTTGGCATTGCATATTATCTGGATGTTGAGAGAGTGGTAGCTTTTTCTATTGCGAAATACATATTCAGTGGCTGCAGGTGGAGTGATAGCAATATGAGTACCGTCAATGCATCCAATCACATGTGGAAAGCGTGCGATTTGATAGAAATCCAACTTTGTTTCCTGTATGGCTTGTTGTGTATTTGAGAAATATATATGATGTTGGAGTCTCCTCAGCATTGCATCCAGGAACACATGAAAGAAGCATGATAGGGCACTTTGTGACACTCCACCAACCTCTGCAATGACACTTTGAAAAGACCCTGAAGCCAAAAGGTGCAGTGAGCACAATACTTGCACATGTGTTGGAATTGATTGTGTCCTGGCTGAAGGATGTTCCAAAAAAGGTTCCAATTCATTAATGAGGTCCAAAATGGTGTGTGGATGAAGTCTGTATTTGTCATATATCTCCTCCTGAGTCTGCTGGAACAGCGTAATGCGTATTCTGCAGATTCTCTCCTGTCTCTGTCTCCTCTGGGCAAGAGCTTCAATGTGCAGCCTCCTGGCAATCAGGTATAGTGCAGCCATTTTGGAATTTAAAATAATGCATTCTGGGTCCCTTTTTATACTTTTTTTTCTTTTACCACCTGCTTGTATTGGGTGTTAATTGCGCTTTCTTATTTTGTGATTTTCTGAAAATTGCAAATTGTGATTTTTACATAGATCCTGTTGCGATTTCTTAAGCTGCGATTTCTTGTTTGCGATTTTCGCAAAACTCAAAACGTCAAAATAAGGAATCAGAAAATAATTCGCAGAAAAACACTTCTTGCACACTAAGAAATCGCAAATATTGCGATTTCTTAAAACTGCGATGCGATTTTTTCATACATGCCAGTTCCACTTTATTTTGTCGCAAACGCTGGGAAATTGCGATTCACAGCGTTTGCGACAAAAAAAAACCTTGATACATCTGCCCCTTAATTTCACAGACCCCTATGATGAAGCATGACACCAATGACCCTTTTGGTGTGTGAGGGGCATTTTAACAAAGCTGTGTGCTTCCCATCACTGTAGTAAACACACTTAATCTGGAAGAACATGACTATACATCCATTCTGGGGTGGTTCCTTTTTGTTTCTTATATACTGACTTGAGCAGGGCATACCCACCTCGAAGTGCTCTTGGAGCAGCACCTCTTCACTCCCTATATTGATTATTTACATCACTTTTCATGCACCATGGTCGCACAAACCGGCAAAACAAACACCATCTCCACCCAGGCATTCCCCACCAGGGCACCTCATGTCCGTTACTTGGCCTTCCAAAATTCCATCCAGTGGTGCCATACTGTTCTTAGTATCCCAGAGAACGACAGCTGTCCCCACCATCCAAATCACCATCCCATGGTTCCCGAGACTACTCACACCCTACAAAGAATAGAAATATTAGTATGAGCTCTCGGTCCCCATGTATCCCATGGATCCATGACCAACTCCGTCCCAAGCACGCAGCCGCATTTGCTGGCATGATCCCGATGGAGACAGACCCTGATTACTGCCACGCCCGGTGGAGTACTGCCACCCAATGGTGGAACCGTGCTGAAATGTCCATCCGTAATTGGAAGGCCCTCGCTGTATGGATCAAGGCCCTTGTTTTCTTTGAGGCAGTCCCTTCCATGTATATGGACACACATACCCTGGCTCTATATTCCCCACCACACCTGAGCCAAGCATAGCCCATGAAATGCATATTTGACATCATTGCACCTGCCCCTCGTTGAGTTGAAGACCAGCACCCTCCCAGCCATGCAGCTGTAGTTGCGGCACATCACTGACATTAACTGAATCCCAGAAATGGCATAAATCCGTCCACTCGCTGCAGCGAATCAGGGTTCATCAGGTCAAGCTACACTGAGGCCCAGCCGCCCGTTCAAGTGAGGTGAACATGATCAAACAATCCTGAGATCCATTTCGAAGTAGGTAAATTCAATCAGGCTGCACTGATTGCCCTAGGGCCTCATCCTGTGGGTCCAGTAACATACATAGTTTTCTTAGGGCTGTCCTCGTTGGGCGGGCCAGGCTTGAAAGTCTTAACTATAATAGACAAACCCTTCCCGCCCGGGTTGAGTCCGAAGATTGTCTCGAGGCCATCCACTGATTCATAACTCCAAATAAATATGTCTTCCCAAAATTTCTCTGTTCATGTCTATCCTGTCCCCCACATCCCTCCCGACCCCTGAGCCAAACATGGCCCCTGAAATGCACCTGAGTTACCAACAGCATACTTGGCCCTTGTTGCGCAGGCCGGGGTTGAAAGGTCATACGTGTAATATGAAAGCACTTGCCGTATCAATGGAGGCCATAGCTTGATAACCAGGCCCACAACAAGTCAATATCGACATACCCTACTGTCTGGATACCTCTCACCATAGACACCGGCAGAAAAACAGAAAGCCTTTACTCCAGCACTTCCCCATGACACCCTGTTAGCTGGCATGTCCCCATGCAAGGTATTGAAAACCACCATTCTTGCATTCCTGATTCCATAGTTAGTTCATAACCAAATCCTGTGCAGAGGACCCTAGGGGCCTCGCTTGGCCCAATGAAGGGAAGCCGTGTTTCTGACCTCCCCCATTTCCACCTTTCCATTTCGTCTCCCACACCTTCCATTACCTGATCAGCCCCAATTGAGTTAACTGCGTACTCAACAGGCCCCAACATCCTGTGCATATGATACTGACCACCAGCCTTTCTGACCTGCGATAAAAAACTCCAATGTCCATTCTGCTTGTGACTTCCACTGCGAGCCTCCTTCTGCTGCCAGGTGTTGTCACCTCCCCTTGCATTTGCTTTCTGTAAAGACACCAACAGAGATGTCGAATTGCCCTGCCTCCCGCAGGGCCTCGCACCTCAGGCAGCCCCACAATCAAGTCCCCGTGCCTTTCACCACCTCACTTATTCCATCCCTTGACACACAGTCCTACTCATGCACCCCAACATTCACAGCAGACATCCATGGTCCGGACATAAGAGCATACATCACACCATACACCACCCCAAACTCGAGTTGGGTAGTGCAGTTGTGGTATTGCGTGGACGATGTAGGGAATGCAGTCATAGACGCCCTTATTACTCCTGACCAATGCCCTGGAGCCATTATGCGCCACCCTGGTGTCTCCAAACTATCTGCTTGCCTCTTCTGCGGGCATTGTCCCTTACATCTACCACATGGCTGCCCCAACCAGGCAGGCTTCCCGCACCACCAGGCCCACAATCTGCCCTGTCTCCCATGTGGGTCTCTGTACCCTTATTGCCTAGTCTCGGCCCCCCAGCTCGCTTGGAGCCCTGGCGCCCTTGTGACCTCCACCCCCAGCCTGAATGAAAGCCCTCACTGAGCTGCACAATGCCATCATCTCCAAGGCCCTGGAGCCATGCTTCTCCCGCATGTTTGTTTCTGACAGGTCCTCATTTAGCTCTGCCTTCTTACCCCTGACCTGTCTTGGTGGCGAAAAAACAACAAGCATTGGCATAGCCAATAGGACTCGCCTTTGGGACTTTGTGTGTTTAGCCAGAACTTTTGGCTATGTTGTAGAGCATTGTGGCTGCTGTGCATCATGCTAAAAAGTTATAATAAAACGTGTTTAGCATTTTTGTTACTTTTATACAAACCAAGACGACATTATATACAACTGAGCAACCTGATTAAAAAATGATTTTAACATAAAAAATGTCTTCTAGTTTTTTTGTAGTTGCACTGCTGGCAACTTCTTCCTGCCTGGTCTCATACTTGTTTGTTATAATACTTTTTGTTATGGGGGAGCGGGACATAAATAACGGGGGAGTGGAGGTTGGAAAACAGTAATTTAATTTGAACACGAGCAGTGGACGGACACTAGGGGAGATCAACAGATGCCAGATACTGAGGGCAGATTGACGTGATGCTTAGGTGTGTGTAATTATGTGGTACTGAGTGGTATTATGTGGAGTGTATTTATGTTGCATTGAGTTGAGTGTAATTACGTGGTGTGTAATTATGTGGTACTAAGTGGTAATATGTGGATTGTATTTATATTGCATCGAGTAGAGTGTAATTATGTGGCGTGTTATTACATGGCACTGAGTGGTATTATGTGAAGTGTATTTATGTTGCATTGAGTAGAGTGTGATTATATGGTGTGTAATTATGTGGCACTGAGTGGTATCATGTGGAGTGTATTTATGTTACATTGAGTAGAGTGTAATTATATGGTGTGTAATTATGCGGTACTGAGTGGTATGTGGAGTGTATTCATGTTGCATTGAGTAGAGTGTAATTATGTGGTGTGTAACTATGTCGCACTGAGTGGTATTTTGTGGAGTATATTTATGTTGCATTGAGTAGAGTGTAATTAAGTGGTGTGGCGTAACTATGTGGCACAGTGGTATTATGTGGAGTGTATTTATGTTGCATTGAACAGAGTGTAATTATGTGATGTGTAATTATGTGGTACTGGCTGGTATTATGTTGAGTGTATTTATGTTGCATTGAGTAGAGTGTAATTATGAGGTGTGTAATTATGTGTAACTGATACGCAGTGGTCATGATGAGTGATGCTATGGTGCACCGAGTGATGCTGTAGTGGTGCTGAGTGATGCTGTGGTATCGCGGAGTGATGCTGTGGTGGCGCTGAATGATGTTGTGTTGGCTCTGAGTTATGCTGTGGTGGCGCTGCGTGATGCTGTGGTGGTGCAGAGTGATGCTGTAGTGGCGCTGAGTGATACTGTGGCACTGCTGAGTGATGCTTTGGTGGTGCTGCGTGATGCTGTGGTGGTGCTGAGTGATGCTGTGGTGGTGCTGAGTGATACTGTGGCATTGCAAAATAATGCTGTGGTTTCGCTGAGTGATGCTGTGGTTTCGCTGAGTGATGCTGTGGTTGCACTGAGTGATGCTGTTGTGGCACTGAGTGATGCTGTGGTGGTGCTGAGTGATGCTGTGGTAACATTGCGTGATGCTGTGGTGGCACTGCGTGATGCAGTGGTGGCACTGCGTGATGCTGTGGTAGCGATGCTTGATGATGTGGTGACACTGAGCGATGCCGTGGTGGTGCTAAGCGATGCTGTGGTGGACCTGAGTGATGCTGTGGTAGTGCTGCGTGATGCTGTGGTGGCACTGAGTGATGCTGTGGTGACACTGAGCGATGCCGTGGTGGCGTTGAGTGATGCTGTGGTGGACCTGAGTGATGTTGTGTTGGTGCTGCATGATGCTGTGGTTGCGCTGAGTGATGCTGTTGTGGCGCTGAGTGATGCTGTGGTGACACTGCGTGATGCTGTGGTGGCGCTGCGTGATGCTGTGGTGGCACTGAGTGATGCTGTGGTGGCGTTGAGTGATGCTGTGGTGACGCTGCTTGATGCTGTGGTGAAACTGAGCGATGCTGTGGTGGACCTGAGTGATGCTGTGGTGACGCTGAGTGATGCTGAGGATTTGCTGAGTGATGCTGTGGTTTTGCTGAGTGATGCTGTGGTTGCGCTGAGTGATGCTGTTGAGGTGCTGAGTGATGCTGTGGTGGCGCTGCGTGATGCTGTGGTGGTGCTGCGTGATGCTGTGGTGGTGTTGCGTGGTGCTGCGTGATGCTGTGGTGGCGCTGAGTGATGCTGTGGTGGTGCTGCGTAATGCTGTGGTGGCGCTGCGTGATGCTGTGGTGGCACTGAGTGATGCTGTGGTGGCACTTAGTGATGCTGTGGTTGCGCTGAGTGATGCTGTGGTTTTGCTGAGTGATACTGTGGTTGCGCTGAGTGATGCTGTTGCGGTGCGGAGTGATGCTGTGGTGGCGCTGCGTGATGCTGTGGTAGTGCTGCGTGATGCTGTGGTGGCGCTAAGTGATGCTGTGGTGGTGCTGAGTGATGCTGTGGTTGCGCTGAGTGATGCTGTGGTGGCACTGAGTGATGCTGTGGTTGCGCTTGTTGCTTCACGATGACACACCAGCAGCAACCAAGACATTTCTACATCTAAAAATACGCGCTAATGTCTTGTTCATGTAGCGCTCGCCACCCGTCTTTGCATAAAGCTGCAACATGAATCCATCACTGAAACTGTAGTGAATGTCAGTCAGTGCTCGCTGTTCTGGCTGTGACATGCGGGTTCTCTTACCCTAACCCTTCTCCGTGTGTTCTGCTTTCCCTTTATTGCAGATATTAGTGAATATCAGAGGCAACTTCAACACTTTTATATCACCCAGGAAGGGGATTTACAGCTTTAATTTCCACATGGTGAAAGTGTACAACAGGCAGACAATTACACCGAAAGAATGCGTGCTATATAACAGGCCTAACATCACAACATGTGCTGCACACGCCAGTATTTTAATGAGGTGCGATTTAAAAATGTTATGTAATCTGAACTTGTAAAATGTACATATACCCATAGGGTTTTCAGGTGCTAGTGAGGAGACTGAAAGTGACAGCAGTAACAGGGAAAACAAGCGCAGTTTAACAAGAAAAAAACGTGAGCACCATCTGTTTGCAATTACCGCCAATGCGATAAATGGAAACAGATGGTGTTAAAGCTCGCTCCCGTGGACCCTAGGCCATCGACCAAACAAGGTGGGACAATCCACCGCCTTGCACCAATTGCGTGCTGTGTTTTTAAAAAGACACATGCACAGGCCAATTGCAGGCTAAGAAAAAAAGCCCTTACTTAATGCCTCGCAGTGTAGCGCATGTGCTGGCTCAGGCGAGACCTAAAAACGTCCTGTGGTGAAGAGGGGGGGAGGCGCCAGTTTGCACTAATGTTAATGTTAATGTTAAAATAGATTTTTAGAGCGCACAGCGACTCAAAAGAATGTCCCGACGCTTAAAAGACAGAAAGAACCAAAAAGCAAGAGGAGACAAGAGAAGAAACAGGAGAAAAAAACCCGGGATGACAGAGAAAGTTATAGTGTCTGTTGAAACAGCCAGGTTTTCAATTCTTTCCTGAAAGCGAGCAGATTAGCAACTTTCCTTAGTGGAAGAGGCAGCTTATTCCAAAGTCCGGCCACTTGCACTTGAAAGGAGCGACCGCCTTTTTGCGAGCTCTGAAATATTTAGGGGTGGCCATAAGATGTTGGTGGGCAGATCTTAATGATCTACCAGGTATATAAAAAGAAACTCTTCTAAAGATGTATTTTGCTCCTATCCCATGCACGGCCTGAAGGCCAGGACCAGGGCTTTGAAGCGGATTCTACTACGCACCGGTAACCAGTGCAGATCCACTAGGCAGCTCCCACAGCCTCTACCAGCACAGAATGCGTTCGCCATACTTTCGACGAAGCTTGCCAAGGCCCAGAAAAACGTACCCACATGTGAGGCGAACACTGTCATTATAGTGCTAAGTGTACCTGATCCAAATAAGCCCACAGATCATTCTTTGTTAAAGCATCAATATGAACCCATTGATACAGCCACTAGTCATTGGTTGTTAGGCTATCTACACTGTATAATAACCACTCTGAAAAGTAGGCCAGGGCAACGATTAAGCAAAGAAAAGTTCAGCACACCTCCACAAGTGCCTCCATTATGCCAAGAATATTACCAATATTATACCAGCACTGGCCTTATGGAGTACTGCCCAACGTGCAAGAATACTTACCTCAGACGTCCACTGGCATTATGCAGAAGCAACCCCGAGCAGAAACCTAGATGCCCGATAAGCAGCCCCACTCTTCCGCTGCTTGAAAGACGCATTCTCACTGTTTTACTCTGTCGTTTGCTAATGACAGGAATACTCAAATGTCTCATGTGTAGACACAGTGCACGGGTCTGATCTGTGCTTTCGGCGATCAGTTTTACAAATGTAACATAATAATAATCCCCTCTTTTGTTTGTGGGTGTGTTTGCAGCTCAGGCGTGTCACGTGATCACCTGCCCCTGGGGCGCCTGCAGCTTGTTTAGATGCACTTTAAGTCCCGGGGACAAGGGAAGTCATCCCAGTACAGCTCCTCTGTCCACGTGACATGCATTCTACTCAGCGACCGCGTAAAAGCGCCAACGTGAAGTCTTTATCTTTCATTTCAATCGTGCACGCGGAATCTTAATTTTGGTGCATCAGAATTGCAGGTAGATCACCCCTCTTTGCGGGGTTTGATGCAACACAGAGCAGCACTGACAGTACATCCCACTGCCCCGCGCCACAGGCTCCGAACTGACCGCAGGCCTCCTCGCTGGCCTTGTGACCCAATATGAAAATTATCCCGACACGAAAGAAAAAAAAGAAAAGAACAACAAACTGAAAAACTCCCATTAGCCCAACACCATTGCCAGAGGCGATGCACTGAGGGCACGCTTATCCGAGGCTGAACAGAGGATACCAGACAGTATCAGCTGTTCTGTCCCTTCCTTACTGCCGCAAAACAGACACTTTTATTTCCCCACATTCGCCTCAGTAGGCCGTCGCCTTCCGATCTCACCAACAAACTTTTTTCTCCTGGTAGTGCGAGGAATCAGAAAGAGGCTGAAAGCCCCTCTCGTGACTCCTTACATTTTGAACCCCCAAACCACCTCGCCCGCAATCCACCAATCCTACCCTGTCCTGTTATCAAACCCTGTGAAGTTTCCCGGGCAAGATTAGGCTGCGTCTTTGCTTCCCCCAGAACCACATTGCCAGGTCTACCACTCATGGTAAAACTGGGAATGCGCTGCCTTGCCTTACTCCAGATTTACCAAGCACAACAGAGTCATACACGGTGGCCTTGTGTGACTTGGTAAATCTGCCGTTAGTGTTGCGTTGCCCTTGTGTTTTGTGTGTGACACAAGTGCAATGCAACACTTCGATAAATCTAGCCCTAAGTACATATAGTTACTGGTTTAATAAAAAAAGTAATAAATCCGCACCCACAGAAGTACTCATGATTTTGTTGGCTGTAGGATTCTGGGCACTTTACCACTGCTGACTCGTGCTAAAGTGCATCTGCTCTCTGTGTAAATTACGTAATGTAATTATGATTCACTATCCATAATTGCCATATTTGATATACTGGTAAGCTCCTAGCAAAGTGCACGGTGTGTGCCAGAGTCTGTAAATCAAATCCTAATAGTGCACTTGCAGCACTGGTTGTGCCACCCACATGAGTAGCCCTATAAATGCAACTCAGACCTGCCACTGCAGTGTTTGTGCACTCAGTTGTCAACTGCCATGTTGACCTGGTAAGTGCACCCGCTTGCCCGGCCCTAACCTTCCCTTTTCTCACATGTAAGGCACCCCTAAGGTAGGCTCATGGTAACCCCATGGGTAGGGTGCAGTGTGTGTGAAAGGTAGGATGTGTACTGGTGTGTGTTACATGCCCTGTTAATACAATACTGTGTATTTCGTCTTTCAGAATTGAAAGGCTATCTGTCCTGTAGGCTAACCCGGGAGTTGCTTTTTAACATCTTACAAATATAACTTTCCATAGGGACAAGACAGAGAAATGGCGTTTAGGCTCTCTGAACTCAGAATTTATTAACACACCTTTTGGTGAAGGTGCTTTTTAAATTCTGTGTCTGCAAATGCCACTTTTAGAAAGTGGTAATTTTCTTACTAGCATCCTGAGTGCCTCTGACTGTTTTTGTATTCAGCATCTGGTGTTGTAGTGACATGAGCTGGGGATGTGCATTGACTCTAGACAGTTACTGGGGGGGGTGGCGTCTGCCCTGCCTTGCCTTGGTGACTCATAGCTGGGCTGAATAGACCTGGGGCCTCATTTATGACTTTTACCGTAGGGAAGCGCAGCAGGCCTTCCTGCTGCGCTTCCCTACGGCAAAAGAAAAGGGCAGAAATGCGCCGTATCTATAAGATACGGCGCATTCCTGTCCTTTTCCCCTGCGCCAGCGCAGGCACCCTTGCACAATGGTGCAAGGGTTCCTGCGTTGCGGGGAAGATTATTTTTGTACAGGAAGGGAAACCTTTCTGTACAAAAATAATCACAAGAGGCTTTTCCTCTTTCTATGTGTGCTGTAGAATGCAGCACACATAGAAAAAGGAAATACGAGGAGAAATAAAGACATTTCTCCCTGTTGCGCCTCCCTTACGCCTCCCCTGGGGAGGCGTAAGCTTTTGGCACTGCTTCAGAGTTACGATTTCTGGTAAATCTGGGGCAGTGTCAAAAGGCCATGGATGTTGCTGGGAACGCCCCCAGCACCACCCATTGCACGCCCCTTTAACGCAGAACACTGCGTTAAAGGGACTGATATACATCAGGCAGCAGTACGCCACAAAAACTGGCGTACTGCTGCCTGATAAATACCACGCAGGCTTCTGCGCCACGGAACTTCATGAAAAGTGAAGTTCCGGCAAGGGGCCTCATAAATGAGGCCCCTGGTCTGCATTTAGAGGTGGTGGGAGGAGTTTTGCCTTTACCTGAATAGGCTGTATCTTCTTTACACAATGTTGTCTCTGTCCCCTGTGGTCATGCTGCCCCAGGGAGGATGGGACTGGTTTAGACTGGGTTCGGAGAACCTTGCCACCAAGAGAACAATAACAAAATGGGGTATAAGTACAAGACCTAAAACCCCAGGATTTTAGATTAATTACAGGATAAATAGGACCTGGTCCCTGTCAAGAAGAAGAGCAGAAGGACTGTGGGAGGTGTGCTGCCTTTTCTGTGTGAGGGGTGGGTTGGCCTGCAGTTGCTGTTTTTGTCTATTGTGAAGGAAAAGGACTGACTCATTTTACCCTGCTCTTTTTGCCCCCCAAGGGCTTGAGCGTGCTGGCCTCCTGTTGAAAATCTCAGGGAGATAAAAGATTTAAAGAAAGATGCGTGCTGGATCTGAAAGTGTCCTGCCCGGGAGGAGTGCTGAAGAAACTGTGTGAGGAGTGCTGCCCCTGCTTGTGTGGGATAGGACAGCCTGCAGTGGCTGCTCCTGTCTGGAGCACGAGAAGGACTGGACTGTCCTTGTCTTGTACCATTGTGCCAAGAAGTAAGCACATTTTAAGTGCTTCACGGTGAGGCACAAGCGTGTGCTCTCAACCGAGCGTGTGGGGCGAAATTTTTTGCAACCGAGCAGGTGTTGCACCACCTTTTGTCCTCTTCCCACTCGCCCTTAAGATTTACAGCTGGGGCTCTGACTAAGTGGCCCTGTACTGTACTGCTACAACGATGAAGTCCAGGCAGCAGACACCACCGCTCCATGGAGTGTTCCCCGAGGCAGCACAGCAAAAAAGGGAGAACGCGAGGGGAAAGTCCGCAAAGCAGCCGGAAGAAGAAGCTCTGTCCACCTGAGGCAGAGCACCGAGCAAGATGCCGTGCCAGGTCATAGAGTGATATATTTACAACAAGGGGTGGTGAGGGACAGAGTCTCTGAATTAAGCAGAAAGCTCTCACCCAGTCAAGAGATCAGGGCTAGATCCAACACCGTTTTTTAGCTCACTGCACCATCCCAGTTTCAGAACCTGGCTGTATGCAAATTAGTCTGTTCCTGTCCCAGTGCATGATGGGAACAGGGCAAACCAAACTACAAAAGCCAATTCTTACACTGGGAAGGAAACAAGCTCCCCCGGTAGCTTGTCTCCTTTCTGGTAAAGAATTGGCTTGGTAGTTTAGTCTGCCCTGTTCCCATGATGCACTGGGCCAGGGACAGACTGATTTGCATATAGCCAGGTTCTGAGCTGGGATGGGGCAGTGAGATAAATAACGGTGATGGATCAAGCCCTGATCTTTGGACTGGGTAAGAGTGGTCTGCTCAATTCAGACACTCTGTTCATCACCACCCCCTTTTGTAAATCGATAGGTCATAGAGTGAGGCCCAGGGAGAGAGAAGGCCATTTGCGAGTCGTCAGCCATTTAGCTAAGCGAGCACTCATCACAATGCTTGGCATTCGAAGCCACGCTGTGGTGGGTGTTGGAGCCGCGCGGGCTCCAACCTGCCGATGGCCCGCCTGGGAAGAGGAAGCGGAAGTACTCCGCCGTGGCCCCACGCTGCTTCATCCGAGTGAAGGAGGTGGGTTTAGCTGAGGAGGCCAGGTGAGTGGGCGGCTATTCTCCATGCTCAGGGACACGTCACAGCTGCACCACACTCGAGTGGAGCGGCAACTGGGATTTCTGCCTACGGGGGACCCAGTGAGGTCTGCCCACTGATGGTGGAAGGATGTGTCTTACCCGGTCCAGACAAATACCTTAGAGGAAACCCTTGGATGTCACAGTCTGCCCTGTGCCGGCAGCAGCAGCACTGCACGTTTGCAGACTACTGTCCTCCATAACGTTTACATATGCGGGAGGCCGAGTGAGGTCTCCCCCCTGCCCGCAGTGTGTGCGCCCTCTCCCTACCCTCATGACATACCATGAGGGAGTATTGGAGGGTTGTAATTGCCTCCCCGATAGCTGAAACTTGAGGAGTGTTTTCTCAGCACCAAAACAATTACTGCAGCTACTGGTGAAGGTGGGCAGGATGCCCTGCCACCTACAAGTTGGGGAAAGTTACCATACTAGGTATATTAAAAGCACCAAAGTGCTGTGCTCTGTCCATTTCCAATGATACTGGTTGCTACCTGTGATGTATGCACAGGTAGGGTATAAAGAGGTGTGTTTACGAGGGTGGAATAACTTGAGCAACTTATCAGTATAGTTTCAGTTCAATACTGATGCTATGACAATTGCCAGTGGCAAAGTGATTTGTGATTTATGTTGTGCTTATGACAATTGCCTTTTGGCAAAAGGAGTTGTGACCTGTGCTACCTATGAGTAATCACTTCAGTGCACTATATGTTATGTTCATGACAATTGCCTAAAGGCAAAGTGATTTATGAGTTTATGGTCTATCTGCCGCGGTCGGCAGTAGGAGTTCCTGCCCCATGGGTGGATCCACGGGGTCCGGAGCAGGAGAAGCTACGTGCCAAGAGGGTGCTAGGCGTTGCGGGCGATGTGCCATAGTCGCCTCCACCCCTCTCCCGAGACCCATGGGGCGTGGATCTTTTACTACACAAACTATACAGGTTCCTTTGAGTGGAGGTAAATCCCACATCTTGTGGTTTGTGTTTTGTTTTGCACTTTTTCACACATAGAGCAATTTTTTTACTTTCACGTCCTTTGGTTAGGGTGGGCCTTAGCGCGCCCATACCGCCAAGGTACACGCTACACGGTCCTGACGAATGCCCACGTAATTCTTACACTTATAAAGGGCAGAAACATGTTGACCCCACTTTAAGTGGAAACTCCCATCATAATCTGCGGTAGTTCTCCCACACATACCTTTTTAACCATGTCTAAACTGACCAGTAAATAAATCATTTTGGATGGTACAGTATTAGACATTTTTAACATCACTTTTCACATCACTGTCACGAAATCCAGCTCCGCAGTAATCTGGCGTTGTAGCACACCAGGGAGGCACTCAACTTCTCCTGGTGGGCCCGATGATGAAGCATGTCACCAACCAGGTTGGTGAGTGAGGGCTTCCCACAAAACCCTTGAAGGTTTCCAATGTGTCAACAAGAGGGTATTTTTCTATAGTCCTTTTTCACAGTCTTTGCCTCTGTGTTTCTACACAGACACCTTTGCATATGACACTCTTCTTTTGTTTTGCATACTTAACTCGGGGGACTAAGAGTGCCTCCTACCCTCTCTCTCTCCAATTGTTTCATCATAACATCAATTCACAATTATTATTTTTTTAGACCATTTGAAGAAGTTGAACAACATAGGTTAATTTATAGCTACTGAGTAAGGGATCCCAAGATTTCAACCAATGTCAACCCACAGCTAACAAATTAAGGGCACAATATAATTTCTGAAGCATCTGTTGTACTGAAATAAATATTATTAAAAGAAAATAGAAATATGTCATGTAGAAGTGTTTGGATACATATATTATTTTGAAATATACCATCTGTGATTTGACAAGCAGGTTAACACAGTCACCTCCTCTCCTTTTCTTACTTTTAAAATCTTGCAAAAGATCTTGCCCTTTATTCTTTTTGAGCTGAGGAAATTAGTTGTAACCACTCTCATTTTCTCTAAAATTAACTATAGCAATGCCTTGTACATCAATCTCCAGAAAGGATTACTGAATAAGCTACAGATCCTGCAGAATGCTGCTGCTCGGTTGCTGCTTTGAAAACCTAAGCACCAGTCTGCCTCGAAGGCTTTGCTCCATCTTCATTGGTTACCAGTACACAAGCGTATTGATTTCAAGGCTTTGTGTATTGCTTTCAAAGCCTTGCATGATGTGGGACCAGACTATTTTAAAAAGAAATTTATGCGGTATGTTCCTCCTAGGCCATTGCATTCCTCACTAGCTTTCATCTTACCGGTCTCAAATGTAAAAGAGTCTGCTGGGGCGGAAGAAGCTTTATTTATGGGACAAACAAACGCTGAAATTCATTACCTCTCAACTTACAAATATGTCCCTCCTTGTCCTCCTTCAGAAAGAATCCTAAAACCTGGCTTTTTAATTTGTAGATCCACATTTAGTTTGCCTTCTTCTTTTCTTCATCACTCTGTTGTTGGACTAGTGCCAAAACGCCCACGGGCAATAGAGCACTTCATAAAATGTACTTTAATTTAACTTCATTATATCTACATATCCTTTCAACACGGACTGTGGATTTCGCCAGTGGCTCGTGTTTAGTGATGATACATGGCACATGCCAGTACTTTAAATGGGCTGACACTAACTGGTGCTAGTTCCAGCACTTATGAATGTTTTCCCTTGGAATACCATAATTACACTTTGTCGAATGAGAGTACCAGTGCTCATAGGGACAGAAAGACATGATCGGTGATGTGTTAGGAGATGCTTGCAGGTGCATGTGCTGCTTAGAACGAGGCTTTCAGACCAAAGCACGTCTATGGACAAGGAGAGTCTCTAGGACCAAGAGTTCTTATTGGCTGGCCTTACTTGAAAAGAACTAGTGCGTCCCCCATTACTGTACTCTGGGACCCAATCTTTATTTAAAGCAAAAACACCCTTTGTTAGAGAGTAATCTGTTTCCTGTTCTTTCAGTGTCTCTTTTTTTCAGAACTTTTTTTTTTGTTTTTTTTTTTGGTGTAAGACATTTATTATGTAATAGGAGTCACAAGATTACACTGCGTCACGCCAACAACCCGGAGGCAGGCCGCTATGAAGTATACACAACATCCGTTGTATTAAAGTGGTCAGTTGTAACATAACTCTGCGGAACTCCGAGCCCTCAGAAAGATATACAGTACAGTAATGAGTTATTTTTGAGCAATGCAATCTTAGCTCCGAAAATGGTCTTACTTTTATCAGTGCAGAAGACAGGTAACCAAGGCATGAGGTAATATGGCTGTCCCGGGGCGACCAGCAGACCCCAGGGCCCGGAACAGCTTATGAAACGGGTACGTCCAGCAGCACTGTTTTTCGCCCAACCTTCCCCAACAAACAAAAAGGAAACGTAAACAACCTAACATTGGTGCAATTACAAAGAATCAACCACGCAGTGTCCCACACATACATGGGGCTGCGTGTTCTTGCGCTTGGTGATTATCAGTGGATTGTAAACTGTGGCAAGGGTGGAGGTGTGGCAGGTAGTAAGCCTCCTCAGTGAAGATGGAGGGGGGGGGGGGGGAATAGTAGGGGGGGGGAAGAGAATGTCGGAGCAGGGCAATACGCTGGGTCCCGTGGTCCCAGGGAGGGCAGATGGGAGAGTACACACAGCGTGTGTTAAATCAATAGGGATGACAGGGTTAGTGCTCTCCACGACCAGGGCGAGCCATCGCAGGAGCAGAACAGCAGAGCTACAGTAGGTCGATCTCACGTTCAAATCATTCAGCCCATATCATCCGAAACACCCACATCAGGCGACTCCCCAGAGGCGACCGAACACTCACGCTCCCTTGTCCATTGTAGAAATGGCTCCCAAATGTCATTCGGTCTAGAGGCAGTGGGCATAGTTTCCCAGTAGTGTGTTAGTTGTGCATGCCCATAAGCGATATCCCCAAGCCAGTCTGTGAACAATGGAAGTGCTTTTCTGCCCCAATGTAGTGAAATCTGACGTTTTGCATATAGGAGGAGGAGTGCATGCAATTTCCTGTCACAAGGTTCAGTGTCTTGTACATAGCCCAACAAGCCTAGAAGTGGTGAAGGTGCGTCATTCCTGTGTAAGATTTGGTTGATAGCTGTGAATACGTCCGCCCAGTATTCGCTCAGTTTGGGGCAGCTCCATGCCACGTGTATGAAGGACGCATCCTCCCTTCCGCACTTCCAGCAGGACGCATCTGTGCGGATGCCCATACGGTGTAGCAGCACCGGTGTGCGGTAGTATCGGTGTAAGAATTTGAAGTGTATGAGACGTAGTCTATAGTTTGGAGACAGTGCCGTCAGTTGTTTACAGCAGAACTCCCACATTTCGTCGGTGAACGGGTCTTCCAGATCAGCAGCCCAAGCCATCTTGGCTGTGGCTACAGTGACTGGGGCCTGCTCTTGCATGCTGTTGTACAGTCTCGATACTAGCTTTTTGGGAGAAGGCCTCGAAAGCAGGTTCTGGAGGGCCTCCAGGGGTCGCGGCTCTTCCGGGAATTGGGGCCCCATCTTCTTGCAAGACTCCCTAAGGGAGTGGTACAGCAGCGCATCTGCAAAGGACTCAGGTTGGTCATCGTCTCCCGCGCACAGCTCCACAAAGGTGCCGTCTGGATATAAATCGGCGAAGGTGTGGAGCCTCTTCCCGCGGAGCGTAAGAACGTCGCCCCTTGCAGTTAAACAGGGTAATATCGGGTTTCCCCGGAGGGGGATGGCAGGTGCGTAAAGTAAGGAGAGTCCTGCTGTCTTTTGTAATTCTCGCCATGTCCAGCAGACCATCTCCACGGTGTCTACCTCTCCTGAAGGGCGAGAGACTTTCCCGTATAGTGCCACTCGCAGAGGCAACGGGGCAACTGCAGCCAGCTCTACCGCCACGTGCGGTTGGTAGGGAGTGGGGAAGGCCCAAAAATGCAGAAATTGTGCCTGCGCACAGAGAGAATACAGCCTCAGGTCTGGAGCCCCAAGGCCCCCTTGCCGAAGCGGGAGTGTAAGTAGGTCCCAGGAGACCCTCGCCTGTCCTCCGGCCCAAACCAGTTTCAACAACAGAGAGCGAACACGCTCGTGAAAGTGCGATGTCATGGGCAGCGGAATGTTCACGAATAAATACAGGAATTTGGGGAGGACCACCATTTTCGCTAATGCTATTCTGGCAACCAGGGATAAGGGCAATCTGTTCCAAACCTCGATTTTCCCTTCCAGCCAGTCTACCGCTCTCCCAAAGTTTAGTGACCATAGCTCCTGCACATCTCGACTGACCCATATCCCCAAGTATTTAACAGCTTCAGTCTCCCAACGCAGCGGGTAGTCAGGAGCTGGCCTACTAGTCTCATCTATCAGAGGGAAGGCCACAGACTTAGACCAGTTTATGGATACTCCCGCCAGGCCTTCAAACCTAACGAATTCACGGAGCAACGGGTTCATGTTGTCTTTGGGGTTGACGATGTACAGAGTCACATCGTCGGCATATAGTGAGATCAATAAGCACCTGGAGCTAAACCCGATGCCTCTCGCAGTGTGGTGTTGACGTATCCTAGCCGCAAGCGGCTCCATTGCGATGGCAAACAGGAGGGGGGACAGTGGGCACCCCTGTCTGGTTCCTCTGGTGATATCGAAAGGTCTAGAGACAAGGACGTTTACGCTCACTCTAGCTCTGGGTCCAGTGTACAATAGTTTTCAGGGTTATGAAATTACTACTGAACCCCATTCTGCCCAAAATTTTAAATAAATACGGCCATTCCAAAGAGTCGAACGCTTTGGTAGCGTCCAAGAACACCACTGCTGCCTGCACAGATGGATGTAAGTAATGAAGTATCGAGAAAATGGTTCGGAGGTTGTGCGATGTGGCCCGACCCGGGATGAATCCGGACTGGTCGGGTAGTGCAATGATCGGCAGCATCGGTTGTAATTTGTCCGCAATTATTTTTGCATAAATTTTGGCATCCACATTGATCAGGGATAGGGGCCTATAGGAGTCCAGGAGCATCTCATCTTTGTCAGGTTTTAAGAGCGTTATTATTAAGGCTTCGCGCATGGACTCTGGTAGGGAGTTTAAATCAAGGGCCTCCACGAACACTGAGTGTAACTTCGGCGCCAGCTCATCTGCGTAAGCTTTGTAAAAGGACGTTGTCAGGCCGTCAGGCCCATGGGCCTTATTAGCCGGCATGCTTTTGATCATCTGGACAATGTCTTGGACGGTAACCGGTAGATCCATGTATTGTCTGTGGTTGTTATTAAACCAAACTAGGGCAATAGAGTCCAGAAAGCTGTCCAAAGAGGCCGGGGCAGTGGGCTGTTTGGAGGTGTACAGGGACGCATAGAAGTCAGTGAAAGCGCGTAACACAGCTTCTTGGCCAACGGCCAAAGATCCTTCCTTATCGTAGATGGTGTGAATGTGGTGTGATTGTGTGCGGGGGGCTATCAACCTGGCAAGTGTCCTGCTGGGCCTATCCCCCTCTCCGTATCTGCGGGCTTCTGCTTGTCTCCCCAGAAACCGCACCTCGCGTTCCGCCTCCTCATGAAAGGACAGACTGATTTGCATATAGCCATGTTCTGAGCTGGGATGGGGCAGTGAGATAAATAACGGTGATGGATCAAGCCCTGATCTTTGGACTGGGTAAGAGTGGTCTGCTCAATTCAGACACTCTGTTCATCACCACCCCCTTTTGTAAATCGATTTTGGCCACTATAGGTGTGGCAGGGTATACTCAGACATGAGTCCCTTTCTCACTGCTCCATCAGGATTCAAGCAAGCCGGGCCGAAGAGGCTGAAATGCCAGAAACCGGTCCCCGGTAGCTTGTCTCCTTTCTGGTAAAGAATTGGCTTGGTAGTTTAGTCTGCCCTGTTCCCATGATGCACTGGGCCAGGGACAGACTGATTTGCATATAGCCATGTTCTGAGCTGGGATGGGGCAGTGAGATAAATAACGGTGATGGATCAAGCCCTGATCTTTGGACTGGGTAAGAGTGGTCTGCTCAATTCAGACACTCTGTTCATCACCACCCCCTTTTGTAAATCGATTTTGGCCACTATAGGTGTGGCAGGGTATACTCAGACATGAGTCCCTTTCTCACTGCTCCATCAGGATTCAAGCAAGCCGGGCCGAAGAGGCTGAAATGCCAGAAACCGGTCCCCGGTAGCTTGTCTCCTTTCTGGTAAAGAATTGGCTTGGTAGTTTAGTCTGCCCTGTTCCCATGATGCACTGGGCCAGGGACAGACTGATTTGCATATAGCCATGTTCTGAGCTGGGATGGGGCAGTGAGATAAATAACGGTGATGGATCAAGCCCTGATCTTTGGACTGGGTAAGAGTGGTCTTCTCAATTCAGACACTCTGTTCATCACCACCCCCTTTTGTAAATCGATTTTGGCCACTATAGGTGTGGCAGGGTATACTCAGACATGAGTCCCTTTCTCACTGCTCCATCAGGATTCAAGCAAGCCGGGCCGAAGAGGCTGAAATGCCAGAAACCGGTCCCCGGTAGCTTGTCTCCTTTCTGGTAAAGAATTGGCTTGGTAGTTTAGTCTGCCCTGTTCCCATGATGCACTGGGCCAGGGACAGACTGATTTGCATATAGCCATGTTCTGAGCTGGGATGGGGCAGTGAGATAAATAACGGTGATGGATCAAGCCCTGATCTTTGGACTGGGTAAGAGTGGTCTGCTCAATTCAGACACTCTGTTCATCACCACCCCCTTTTGTAAATCGATTTTGGCCACTATAGGTGTGGCAGGGTATACTCAGACATGAGTCCCTTTCTCACTGCTCCATCAGGATTCAAGCAAGCCGGGCCGAAGAGGCTGAAATGCCAGAAACCGGTCCCCGGTAGCTTGTCTCCTTTCTGGTAAAGAATTGGCTTGGTAGTTTAGTCTGCCCTGTTCCCATGATGCACTGGGCCAGGGACAGACTGATTTGCATATAGCCATGTTCTGAGCTGGGATGGGGCAGTGAGATAAATAACGGTGATGGATCAAGCCCTGATCTTTGGACTGGGTAAGAATGGTCTGCTCAATTCAGACACTCTGTTCATCACCACCCCCTTTTGTAAATCGATTTTGGCCACTATAGGTGTGGCAGGGTATACTCAGACATGAGTCCCTTTCTCACTGCTCCATCAGGATTCAAGCAAGCCGGGCCGAAGAGGCTGAAATGCCAGAAACCGGTCCCCGGTAGCTTGTCTCCTTTCTGGTAAAGAATTGGCTTGGTAGTTTAGTCTGCCCTGTTCCCATGATGCACTGGGCCATGGACAGACTGATTTGCATATAGCCATGTTCTGAGCTGGGATGGGGCAGTGAGATAAATAACGGTGATGGATCAAGCCCTGATCTTTGGACTGGGTAAGAGTGGTCTGCTCAATTCAGACACTCTGTTCATCACCACCCCCTTTTGTAAATCCTCATGAAAGGCAAGCAGTTTTGCTTTAATGTCACCCGCAGTCGCTAATGTCGGGTCAAGGCTAAAGGCCGCATCCAGACCTCTCAGTTCTCCCTCTAGTTTGGCTAGTGTGTCACGAATTGTTCGCAGTACTCCCGCTTGTCTCGCTATGCACTGGCCTCTGATTACCGCCTTAAAGGCGTCCCATTCAATGGCTTCTGATGTAACGGATCCCGCATTCTCAGCAAAGTATGTAATGATATCACCCCTTATCTCCTCAACAAAAACTGGGTCCGTAAGTGCGTGTGGGGGAAGTCACCATGTGAATGCCCTGTTGATAGTGTCAGGGAGACGCAGCTCAAGCACACAGGGGGCGTGGTCTGATAGTGATCTAGCTTGTATTTCGACTTTCGTCACCCATGTTGCAACCTCAGGAGACACCAACCAAAAGTCCAATCTGGACCAAGCAGCTTTATGACATGTGTAACAGGTTCCTATTTTCGCATTCGGATGTCGAACTCTCCACACATCAGCCAGCAATCCCTCACCCATCACATCAAGGACGGCTTGGCGCGCTCTGGCATGCGTCGGTCTACTTACACCTCGTCTGTCCATGTCATCATCCAGCACAACATTAAAATCACCCCCTATCACAACCGATGGGCAGTCAAGTAGTACAATCTGTGCCCATACCTCTCTAAAGAATTCGGGGTCATCGATATTCGGACCATATATGGCAGCCAGCACTAATGGTCGCCCCTGTAGGGAACCATGTAAGATCACGTATCTACCATCCACATCCAGCCTGTGTGCATGCTCCCGCCAGTCCAGCCCCCTGCGCATAAGTATAGCTACTCCTCTGGCATAGTTAGAGTAAATGGCCGAATATACATTTGACCACCTGGAATTTTTCAATCTGGGTGAAGGAGTAGCGTTGATGTGAGTCTCTTGCAAGTAGCAAATGTCCACGTTATGCCTGGCAAGTGTGCCATGCATCAATCAGGCTTTCTTGTAGTCCCCAAGGCCTCTGATGTTCCAGGTCCATAGCTTAATCCCTCCCATGGCTGAGGTACTGTAGAAGTAGGATCGTCCCCATCCCACCCCGCCCCCCAGTGTCACAGGGTTCTCCACAACTCGCTGCCACTAATCCCTCGCACAAAAAGAAAACCTTAGTAAAAGTCACACTGCACCGTGTCTGAACAAAAAATAACAATTCAATAAACTTCTCCCAATCCCCACCACCCTCAGCAACCTCCCAATTAGGTTGTGATATACCCCGAAGTAAGGCACGCAAGGCGTGACGCAAAACCAACATTGAAAACAACGGGAGGCACCCCATGGGGCGTGGTGTGCCCAGCGTTCACCCCCGTGTGAACGGGGTGGCTACAGTTAGGTATAAGGTTCCATGGACTTTGCGGGTCTCCCGCCCCAGGGTTCTTAGAGTGTACCATGACTAATATTCTTGTAGGCATTAGGGCACCATGAATCCCAGCCCGGTGTCCGGGGATGTGTCACGTTTGAACCCCACTCTCTCCCAGGTGAAGTGCAACAGCAATGATCGTAAGGAGTCCTCGTGTACCCGCGGAGGACATGGGGGGGCAAACCTATAATATCGCAAACATTACAACATCAGATCATTTAGTCATTGTCACTTAGCTGGTCCGCAGTGTCTTCATGTCTGGGCGACTTCCTTCTGGCCCCCGCACCGCCGATGTGTTTGGCGAATTTGAGTGCAGATTTCGCATCAGTGAAAAAGTGCGTAGAGTTAACATGGAGGACTTTCAATTTTGCTGGGTACAGTAGGGAGTACAGCACACCAGCCTGCAGCAACAGCTTCTTTGCCGGTAGGAATTCTTTACGGGCCGCTTGCACCAGGGGGGTAAAGTCTGGATAGAAGGAAATGTTGTTCCCTTTATGAACAATTTTGCCCTTTTCTCTCGCCAATCGTAATATCAAGTCTCTGTCCTGGTAATTGATCAACTTAGCGAGGATGGGACGAGGTGGAGTCCCTGGTGGCGGTTTCTTCCGTAGCGATCTGTGTGCTCTTTCGACCGTGAATACTGAGGACAGGTGTGGATCGAATAGTTCATGCAGTAGATCTGTCACATAATTCTCCATCTTTTCTATGTTTGTCGTCTCCGGAATTCCCGTAATGCGTATATTGGACCTACGGGAACGCGCCTCCAAATCATCTGACTTGGCTCGCAGAGCGTCCAGTTCTCGTTCCAGAGATGTGATATGCTGCTTGGCCTGCTGTTGGAATTCACAGCATTCGGTTTGCCTGTTCTCTAAGCAGTCCAGCCGAGTTTCATGTACGTCAACTTTAGATTTCACAGATTCAAGTTGCGCAGACATGGCGTCCAGTTTGGTGTCAATACTCTTAAGGCTGGATCTCACCTCCATGATGAGTGCTCCAAAGTCGATATCTGTAGGTGTCCCTTGCGACGCCGCCATGTCACCTCCCGCCTCTGTAGCCGTGTTCTTCGGGAGGCGCTTATTATCAAAGCTGATTTTGGGCTGACGGGCCTCGTTTTTCCCCATCGTGACGGTGAGAGCACTGCAATAGTCAGCCTGGAGACGCAGTGTTTCACCGCAGGTTATATGTATGCCGACCGGTGGGGTGGTAGTGTCGCACAGATAGGCCCGGGGAGCTCTGGACTTGCAATCAGCGTTCCCAGGTTTCAGCGGTGTTTTTGTACAGCGTTCGCGTCGTCAGCAACGCGCAATTCTGGCCCATCGCAAGTCACAAAATGGCAGGTTCTCTATATAATTCACTTTAGCGACTTGGCGCGGCGTCCAGCAATGCAGCAGAACAGGGGGCCAGTATACTATGTTAGGGCTCCAGTCCCCGGGTGACACAGCAGCGCATGTACTATTAAGATTTGGTATCTACGGGCGGCAGCACCCCTCAGGTCAAGCGGTGTGGGCAGGGGGCTGTCAGCAGGTCCCCCACCACACTTACCGCTGCTCGCCGTATCTCTGTCGCTTTGTCCGGCGCTGGTAGTGGCGTCGGGTCAGGCTCTGATCCGGTATCACCAGCTCCGGTCACGATGCGCCAGCTCCGCAGTAATGGCGGGTCCTGCCTCTGCGTTCCAGACAGAGCAGGGGATTCGGCTGCTCTCCGTGCGTCGTCTGTCTGCAATGATCAGGGCTGCTCCCGGGGCTCAGCAGGGATGTCCCGAGGATCGTTTTCAGCGTCTGCGCCGCCGCCAGCAAAATTCCACGTCACCGGTTGCCGGACCCCCAGAGGCCTGCAAAGCCGCGGGTTGTGGTGTACCGCGGCGCCCAGGGCACAGCACTTCCGCCCAGGAGTCGCGCTGGCTATCGGGGCGCCGGACCCGCAACCTGATCTGGTTCCTCAGCCACAGTATCTGCGCGCCCCAAACTTCTGTGCAGGGATCCTGTAGGTGTCCGCTGCCGAACCCCGAGGTATCGGGGCTCCGCAAGTGCCAGGATCAGGATAGTAGCAGGATTAATGATTGTAGCCGGCGGAGCTCACTCACTGAGCGGCCATTTCGCAGCTCGGCTAGCCACGCCCCCCTTTTTTCAGAACTTTAATTTAAAAAAATCTATCTTTCTTTCTTTATAAATGAACTATTTATTATAGTAGGTCAAATGTACTTGCAAGTTCAATCCAAAAATATGTTTTGATAATTTTATTTTTTAATTCAGCAACTTGAAAACTGATTGCTCAGTGTTTTGTGATAAGAAGAAAAAAAAGATAAGTACCTTATTTTTTGCTTCATATTTAAGTTAAAAAAATATTTTAAAAAGTTTATTTACCTTAATGTTTTACGTTATGTAAATATAGATTCAATTGTTTTATTCAGTAAAATCTTCTTCTTGTTTATGTTTAATTCAATCCCTTGTTTTGCTTTAGTTTAGTTTCTAATATAAGGGAATTCTGGATCGTTTTACTCTGATAATGTAAATGGAATCATTTTGATAATTTGTAAAAATACCCTTTTCATCATTTTATCCTTTTTAATATTGTGTTGTAAATAAAGGGATTCTTTATTCCATAGTTGTGAAATGTTCCTTATTTTGGAAGGAGTTGGTACTACATGACTCCTGTTGATAGTGCTGAATGTGCTAATGTCCTGTCAACTTGATAGTCTCCTCAGGTGTGAAACTCTCTGGAATCAGTGCATTATATGTTTTTTAAATCTTACCTTTTTTGATATAATCTTTATATTCTCAATTTTCTTTTTTTTAAATAATTTTCTTTCATGACATAACATTTTGCTCTGTTTTCTAAAAATATATGCTTTCTTTGGTGTTACTTCAGTGGGTTTGTGTGGCAGGTATATTGGAGTTATTTTTTACATTGGGTAAAGTTGTGTTATTTAGAAAACAATTTTAAGATATTTAATAGTTACTTATATACACATTTTAAACTCTAAACTCAAAATATCCAGCACATGATATTAAAACAATAGTGAAGTAGTAGAGGTAAATAACATTAGGGATACATAAATGCAAAGTAAAAAAAGCAACCAACTAGCAGACAACAAAGTAGTGTCATACAACCTAGTCAAAGTAACTCTTACAAAAGAGTGGGCATCCTTAGCACAATGCCTTTCCCTGATAATGCTAACCTAGTCATATGATGTAACTGCTTTGCAGATGTTGGCCATCCAAGGAATTATTCACTTCTTGACAATGATGATCATGGCATAATTGAAGTGATTATTGGCAAGTTATGTGAATTGATAGAATCATGTCTACTTCTGTAAATAGGAGGGCCATAGCATAATGGTGGTAATTCTTGGAAAATTGTGACCATCCGTGGCGTAAGATCAACTCCAGGTAAAATGATGCCCCTGGCATAATGGGGGTAATTTGGTGGTAATGGTGGCAAATTTCAAAACGTGTGGGCATCCTAACTCGATGTAGGTTTAACATAATAATGATACATGTTGCCAAATTATGGGCATCTGTGGCATTATATCCGTTCTTGGTAATGCTAGCATGATTGTGAAAATAACTCCCAAACATGGCATCCATGGCATTATGCACATGCCTGATAATTGTGACAGTTGCATAATGGTGGAGATTCTTAGCATATTCTGCCTACCCCTGAAACAATTATGGCATTGTGATAATGTTCATAATTCTGTCTACAGGTGGCAAAATAATCCTAATTCCCTACAATATGTGGGCATCTATGGCATGAGGCTGACTCCTGGTAATAATGGACCTGGAATAATGGTGTGGATTCTTGCAAACTGTGGGCATCTCTGGTATGAATTCCATTTCTGCTAACAGGGGCACTGGCACAATGGTGGTAAATGTTGACCATTTGTGGGCATTCATGGCATTATCTCCACTCCTGATAGTGCTGGCACTGATATAATGGTGGTATGTGTTGCTAAATTATGTACATCCATGGCATGATGTCCAACCTAGTTAATGCTATCCCTGGCATAATGGTGATAATTATTGAAAATTGTGGGAATAAATGGTGGTAATTGTTTCCAAAATATGTACATCAATGACATGATGGGGAAAGAAACTAGCAAGCATTTCCAGGGACTGTGTGTCCCATAACTCTGTGGGTGCAAAGGAGGCGGCCCAGCAACCATGTGCTCCTGTGACCTGTGATGACAGGAGGCACAGGAGGCTCTACATAGCACTTTGCAGTGACCCGATGCGCGGACCATGCACGGGCCAAGGGTCGGCCAATCTTGCGCCTGTCATCGCTTGGAGGAGGCTGGCCCACCCCTCCGACATCTATGCTCCCAAAAGTACGCTGTTTGTCTGGAGATCAAGTCTCACATATGTTGGTAGCTCGTCTGCATCCTGCGAAGGAGTGGTAGAGAGTGAAGAGTGTTTTCTCTTTGTATGAGGTCACGCATGGGGCCCAAGGATGCATCCTCAAACTGTTTCCAGGCTAAAGCCCTTACAATAAACGACTGTGCAGTAAAGGGCCTAGAATAAGGAAGCATAAAGTCCTCACTGGCACAGTTTAGACTGCCTCCAATAGCCCGATCAATGGTTTTCTGCGGCGAGCGGTGGGTGGCCTAAACAAAGAATTCGAGTCCGCTGAGTGGTACCACATGGGTATCTTGATCTGGAATTTTGCGGGGATTGGATCTTAACTAAATAATCCATCATGGGGGCAATTTATTGATCAGTTCTAAATATCACCTCTTTTTTCGCCCCATGGGTCTCTTAGCATCTCCCTGAACACACACTCTAAGCAACCAAGGGAAGAGACAAGCCAATCTCAGCACTCTGATGCTAGTAAATCCCCACGGCCACCCACAATTTGGAGTCTATTGTTTCTTTGAAATCCAGTCTAGAAAGGGTCCTGCTTACCCCCAAGGACTCTAGAGGGAAGAGAAAACGAGTTGATATCTGCACAAAAGCCAAGCGCCCTCGGATAGTGACAAAGTAACACTCTGAGGGTCAGCCCGAGGTTAACATTGAGGTCACGCTGGGAAACCTTGCTGCCAGAATTACAGAAGATCTGGAAAGGAAGTTGGGGCCAATAACTGAATGACTAATGGCAATAGAGGCGGTTTTGGGGAATACTAGGCTTCACATGATGCCTACAAGAATGGCTAAGACTCTCCCAGCACCAGTGTTACATCCGAGATGTACTGTTACTAAGCTTCCTCCAAATGCTAGGGAGGCTGAATTTTTGGAACAACAGCCTATCACTAGGGCCAATGCTACTCCCTTGTACGCCGAGAAGTGAGCTGCGGGGGAATATGCATCCATGCTCGCAGGAGAGTCCTGGGGGGAAAGACTCGACAAGGATTGGAATGTAAGGAAAAAATGAGTCATAGGGCCAAAGCTGATGATGATTTTGCTAATTTTCATTCTCATCCCAACCCTACTACTGTAATTCATCTCCCCCCTGAAGCATGCCAGCTGGTTGCGGTAATAATTAATGTACCAGGCTTGTCACCAGACTCTGTAGAATACTTAGCACAATAAAAAAAAAGGTTATTCACTGGTTACATCTATATGCAAGTTTCCCTCATCAGATGACCTCTACTATACTCGTGTTACGGAGGGTAGGGTGGGTAGGCCGATTGCCCAAACAAATGCCGGGCGACTGTATAATTGTCAATTTCAGCTCCGCTGACACAGTTCATAAATTGTTTATGAATTGTAAAACAGAGTATTATGCCAACTGGGTCGGTTTTGCACCCGCTGAATTTTTACTATCCTCCCACATATCCAAAATTGATCCCTACAGAAGCCCAAGGAATTAGACGGATTACTTCCAGAAATGGCCCCGGAGTGATTACAGATAAGCATTCATTAGTACAAAAAGAAGGGTGCTCAACCTTGTCTGAGAACGGTTGACTCAAGTGGGCAGGTCCCTCATATCCTACTGTTTCCTCACATTTCAAAGACCTGAGCAAGCTGCAGCAGCGCCCACTGACTTTAGCATGTGCAGGTTCTGATCCAGTTAGCGGATTATCAGGGACGACAATGCCCGTTTTGCAAGCTGCATAGAAATATACTCATGTGCAAGACAATGGCAAGGCAGTGCTCGTTGGAGGCATGCCATTTAGATAGAACAGAGGAACAAGACCCAGTGTCAGTCCCAAAAGAAAATCATATCCCCCCTAAGACTGCACAAACTACTCTTTCTATGCCATGAGGTCTCCCTTCAAAAGTGCAGCTGAAAGAAATGTATTACTGTCCTAGGGGTGTATTAGCCACTACTGCCACAATTCCCTTAGGCACCACAGTGGGTATCTTGAGCTGGAATTTTGCGGAGATTCGGTCTAAACTAAATAATCCATCATGGGCGCAATTCATTGATCAGGTCAAAATATGCTTGTTCCAGGTAGCCTGGGCACTAGATCCAGTTTATAGAAACGATAATAACGTTTTTGGGCATGTATTTCATGATTTTCACCCCTGGTAATGTTGACCTTTGCATAATGGTTCAAATTCTTGGCAAATGGTGGACTTCTGTGGCATGACTACTTCTTCTGGTAATGGCAGAACTGATATAATGGTGGCGATTTTTCTCAAATTATTGGCATGGATGGCATTATGCCTACCCCTGGCAAAATGATGACCCTTGCATAACGTAGGTAATGTTTCAAAAAGGTGGGTGTCCATGGCATGATGTGCACTCCTGTCAGTGGTATAATGATGATAAATCTTGGCAAGCTATGGGAAGCAATGAAGTGAGGCTCACCCCATGTCATTTGCAGGCCCGATAGAATGGTGGCAATTCACTGCAAAGCGTGGATGTCCATGGCATGATACCTGCTCCTGGTAATGCTGGAATCTGGCACAGTGATATGGGTTCTTAACAAATCGAGGTCATCTGTGGCATGAATCTCATTTCTAATATTGCCGGTCCTGGCATACTGGTGGTACTTGATGGTAAATTCTGGGCATGCGTAACATGATGCCATCCCTTAATAACAAGCTGGCTCTGGCATAATGGTGTTTTTCTTAGTAAAGTGTGGCCATTTTGGCATGGTGCCTACCACTGGAAGAATGGTTCTGGCATAATGATTCATCTTCTTGGCAAAGCGACGGTATCCATGTTATGTTATGCTATGTTATGTCAGCATCACTTGGTATAGTGCAGCGAATCATACCCGAAGAAATATCTTGACACTTGGCTGAATACGAGGCAAGCAAAACTAACTAAAACAACCACGTTTTTAGAAGTTTTTTAAACTTTCAAGCTCTGTACACAGACAGATATGTAGAGGAAGTTTGTCCAGTCAAGGGGGCAAGATCAGAGAAAGACCTCCCACCGAATCTAGATGTACGGATCCACGGAATCTAAAGTAAGGCTTTACCTGTGGATCTCAACAGTCTGATGGGGTGATAATATCAGAGTCTATTTAGCAAGTAGAATGGAGCGTTGCCACGCAGGGATTTGTGGGTGAGGCAGCACAGCTTAAAAATGAACTTTTGTGTGATAGACAGCCTGTGCAGAGAGTTTAGAATTGGAGCCGAAGGAGAACCTGATGGAAGATTGCACACTAGCCTGGCAGCGGTATTCTGCACCACCTGCAAAGTCTCATTGGCAGCTACAAGTTAAGCATTTCTTTAGTCAAGGTGACTAATGATTAGGTTATGGACTAGGGTTTTTCTAGAAGTCGGGGAAGCCGAGGAAATGCATTTTTTAGTAATCGCATAGTGACAAATTAAGTTATACAGATGGTCGAGCTATGTTCTTTCATAGACAAAGTAGTATCTAACTTGACACCAACTGTTTTTTACCACTTGTTTCAGGGATTGGGCTGATGGCCACCAATCTGGTTTCCACAGGTACTGAGCTTTACCGAATAAGAGTATCTCTTTTTTTCCGCTATTTAGATGTAAACAATTGCTGGATATCCAGAGAACTATTTTCCTCATACAATGCTAGAAATGGGATTTCACCCCTTCCAGATCCTGGCCAAAGGAGATGAACAGTTGAGTGTCATGCTTTGACAATTTGTGCCAGAGGGGCAACATAGATGTTGAATAAGGTGGGGCTTAACCTAGATCCCTGCGGTAGCCCTTTCCCCATAGACATGGTGCGTGACTTAAAGGGCTTCAAGGAGATGGTTTGAGTATGATCTTTCAGAAAGTCAATAAACCATTGATGTGCTTTGCCTTAGACCCCCCATGTCCTGCAGCCTGTGAATTAGGACATCATGGGAAACGGTGTTGAAGGTCACAATCAGGCCCAGAACCCAAGCTTTGCTGGGGTGCCCGCATCCAGGGATAATCTAATCGTATCATTGACTAAGACTAGCGAAGTCTCTGTGCTGTGGAATACTCCAAAGCCTGACTGAGAGGGATCAAAGAGCCTATGTGGAGAAGTGTGGCTCAATGGTTAGAGTGGCAGACCCTGATGCAGAGGTCTAGCCCGGGACCAGGGTTCAATTCCCGCCTCGTCGGGTCTTGGGCTCAATTTCCGCGGACCTGATAATTGTCGCCTCGGCGCCTATTCTAATCTTGGATCCCACTCTGCAACTCAGGGCAATAGCTTGCTTAATCTCCACAACGGCCCCAACAACGCAAGGATGCCTGGCTTCACCTTGGGGGTGCCCAGGAGTGGGCACTTCACAGGGAAAAGCCAGGAAGGGTTCCACAGCGGTATGCGTACAAGCGCCTGAGATACCCCTTCAGTGGGTCGATTCGGTGCGCTATACAAATACTACTACATTTACATATGTTCCTCTAAAAATGCAGAGAGCGGCAGGTTTGTGATGTTCTTGAAATGTGGGCTAAGGAGAGGAGGCAGCGAGATGGGACGGTAATTTGAGGGTTTACCTGGGTCAGCGTTCAGCTTTTTTTAAATGGGGAGACTTGGGTAGTTTTCCAGACAATGGGATCTGAGGCAGAGTCCATTGTGAGGTTGAAGAGGGACATAATGGTGGGGGCGATTGAGCTGGGAATACTGTCCATATTGCTGGGAGGGCACAGGTCCAGTGGTGATCCTGATTTGGCTGAGTCTAACAGCCCTGGGTCTGCTCTAAGGTGCAGTGTTCAAAACTTTCCAGATGGAAAATGGCCTTAGGAGAGGGCTGACTACATTCAGGAGGGTTAACAAACTGGCTCTGGGTTAGGGGAAAATTTGCATAGATTTTATTTATTTTTTCTTCAAAAAATAGGCTAGTGAATCACAGAATCCTCATGATGCCGGAATGACATGGTTTAAGAAAAACAATGACAGTTTTGAAAATAACTTTTATAGAATTACCTACTAGGTCAATCTAGTATATTATAACGTTTCTCCTGGCCATTTTAACATTGTTATGATAGCTCTTGAGCATCAATTTAAATTTCTCTTGGTCTGCAAGGGTTTTTGGTTTTTGCCATCGCCTTTCTAGCCTTCTACACTTGGATTTCTCCATTTTTAAATCGTCTTTAACCAAAGGGCATTGTTTCTGCTGGGGGTGACAGGTGCCTCTTTGAGAAGCGCAATTTGATCCAGTGCTCAGGGATAGGAATCATTGAAATTTCCCAGAGCGACTTGTACCTTGTCTGGACAATCTATCAGATTTTTCAGACTCATTTGCCCTGGGAATTTGAAAGTTAATCAGATAGTGATCTGTCCAGAGTAGCGGTAAAGGGGGTTCACACCTAAACTCACAGGATTTAGTAAAGATTAAGTCTAGGGTGTGGCCTGTTGAGTGCCATGGATGCCACCCTGGGAGTGCTGGCACTGGCATAATGATGGTTATTCTTATTAAATTATGAGCATCCATGACCTCATGAGTACCACAGGAAAGGTAATAGGGAAGGCATAATGGTGGCATTTCTTGGCAGGTATCCATTTCATGATGTCCACAGTTGAACATAATGGATGGATGCTATAAAAAATGATAGTCCATGTAAAGTTGGATTTTCTGAACTTACTTCTTCACCAGTGGCTTTTTAATGATTGCTTTTAACCTACTGTTGAAAGTTACCACCATTTTATCAAATCTTTCTTCTTGTAGGTGAACCTGTAACACTCCTGGGACGGGTTGCTTGCAGTCATTACAGTAATATTTCACATGAACCATTCTAGAAACTGTGTTGTTTATACAAATTTATGCAAAAAGAGTTCTATAAAACACACTATTTGGACCTTTTTTCGTAATTTCTTTGGGGTTGAAGTGGAGAATATCCCTCACAAAGCTTTATTGATGGTGGTTTGCTTACTTGCTGAAATTTGGGGCAGGTAATGTACCTCCCAAACCGCTGTTGATGCGCATCAAAAATTATTGATCCCATTATATGCCTGCCTCCAAATCACCAGTAGCCCCGATGACTAGCAACTGGAGTTGTATGTTGCATATAAATCCTTGGTACCTGCAGCGTACCGCAAAAGGCTGTTGCACCTCACTGAAATATATGACAGGTAGCCAAAACTTTCGGCTAGAAACAGCATGAGTGTATGGTAAAAGCACCCGCAGAAACCCATAGGGCATGGTCTGTGGTCACCAGGCCCAGCAGTGTCCTCCATAACGAAATTACTGAAGACCTACCACAATATCCAGGCATTTGCATAAGAAAGGTAGATGCCCCAGCAACACACTGGTTAGAAAAGGCATTTACCTGTTGACACTGAAGGGACCAAGGACCTGCATCTCGTGCACACTGCCACCAGAGCGATAGGACTGATCCAGGCTCCTCTGTTGCTAGACTGGGGAGGAGATGGTAGGAAGAGGGTTCGCTTAAGAAAAGACCAGGATGTCCTGCCCCTGTCCAGGCAGCACCGTCTCACCATAGCGAGGAATCCGACGGGGACAGAATAAATATCTCTGCTTAAAGGTCTGTTCTGAAGGGGTTTACGTATTGATTTACCCTGATATTGCATCTATTTGAAATGTTTACTTTCTTTCTTGTCAGCTATAATTTTAGATTTATAGCATGAGCCGTTCTTTTAATTTATGGATTGAATGAACTATCTCCTCTGCAATCAAATAAAGATATATTTAAAAAAGATAGTTGCAGCATTTTTTTCTAAATAGATTTGGAAGACATATGAGCTCTAACGTGACTTGAATATGCACCACATCCTTAGGATCTTCTGCCTTCACTGGGTTTGAAATTATTTTTTTAATCAAACGTGCAGTTGTGACTGTTTCTATCGGAGGTGTCATGCTTTACATGGCTGATTCCTTTCGTCTTTATGGAGGTTATTTGAGTGGAACGTTTGTTGACAGTTTCCATATGACCTTTCTCCATCTTGCTATGTCCCATATTGTATAAATTAGTTATTTTCCCCTTGCTAGAGTTTTGTTTAATGCTTTTTTGAATTAGAGCTTTGCAACCCATATACATTCCTTTTTTTTGCTACTGGATGGAAGAGGGTCAAGTTTAGTGTAATTTAATTCACATAATTGTATGTGCGGTGTGTGTAATGTTTTCTAGCAAGACCGCAGGATGTTGTTTTCTTTGTAACATTTAAATATATGATTTGCTTTAAATTATGTTGTGTTGACACGCGGGAGCAAGACATTCATGTCTTTATTCCTGTTGTGTAGAGGGGATGTGAGCAAGTGTTGGAAAGTCAAATGCTCAAGTTTGGGACCACCGTATAAACATATGGAGCAAACTTGGCTCGAGGGCATTCGAGCGCTTTACAAGTGAGAAACATTGTTTCTTTAGACACGATGAGATTAAGTGATTTGCTCAGAATCACAGGATATTGAGCTGAAGCTGGCATTCGAACCTGGGGGCATATTTATATGGGCATTGCGCCACCGTAGCGTGACACTCTGAAGACACAATGCCCTGCTCCATATTTACAATGAGGCGCTAAACCACTTTGCGTGGTTTAATGCCACCTCCTAAATATGGGCGAAGGGGTGTGCAAAGGGTGTTGCTGTAGGCGTCCCCACGCAACACCCATCGCTTTTTTACACTGCCCCAGAATTACAAGGATATGTAAATCTGAGGCGGTGTCAAAAACTAACATCTTTGGAATGGAGGCGTTAGAGTGGCGCAACATGGAGAAATACTTTTATTTTTCCTTGTTTTTTGTATGTGTAATGAATTCTACAGCACACATAGCAAAGCGGCATTAATGATTGTTTTTGTGCAGTAAGGTATCCCTTTTGCACAAACACAATCATACCTACAATCCAGGCACCCTTGCATCGTGGTGCAAGGGGGCCTGCGCTGGTGCTAGGCAGCTTTTTAGCGTCGGCTCAAGGGAAACACAGGGGTGCGCTGTATTCTTGTCAATGCAGCGCATTCCTGCATTTTTTAAATGACTCAGCGCAACGCTGCTAAACTGCTTGCTGCGCTGCACCATTTAGTTGTAAATATGCCCTTTAGTTTCCTAGTTCGAAAGTCAGCAGCTCTAGCCGCTAGGCCACATCTCTTCCACACAGTGAAGGGGACAAGCAAACAAGAAAAAGAGATGGAGTATTTTCAGTGGCATATTGTATGCATGTATATTCTGTTTCTATTGTGTCAACCTAGCCAAAAGTCAGCGAAGATGTTAGTCACTTAATTTGGTGATTGACATAGGATTTATTTAATTTGGTGGCAGCATGTGTAACATTATGTCTCTGCATATTTTCTTTCTAATTTAGAGTTTTAATTCAGACACAAATAATTGTTTCCTGCTATTTTATGATTTTGTTTTGATTTTGATTGAACCCTAAAAATCCCTTATTATCTCCTAATGCTACTAGTCAATAAACCCTATGGGGCAGAAGAGCTGGAGAGGAGTGGTACAACCCTGCTAAGTGTGCAATGACTGTTTGGTCGGCTCTATTGGGCTACCCAAAACAGTCATGCGCACTTAACCTGTTCTCCATGCAGGCTGCATTACAGCCTGCGAGGAGGGCATGCCCACCCCTCCAGACCCTGGCTGAGTGCCGTGTCCTGGCACTTAGACTAATCACAACGCTGCATTGTATCATTGTGATTGGCAAGGGGAGCCTGTGTGCGGATGCTTCCTGTTTCTGTAGTCGACAAGAACAGGAGCAGAAACGCGGCACTCGACGGGAGGGTAAGTGGTTTTTTTTTATTATTGTGACCAGCGCGCCTCTCTACCCTCTTAACCCCCCCCCCCCCCCCCATGCCGCCTGCCCCACCACCCGTGCCGACCACCACTGAAGGCTGAGATGCTGCCAAATTATTAAAGTAATGCCAAATTGTCAGGAACAGACGCTGGTGACATGAGAATGCAGCAGTAGTATGTAAAGTCATTTTAACGTCAAGTATACAGGTACCGCTGTACAAACACACCTTCTGAACCAGGAAACAAGTGGAAGAGCAATCAAGGTTGGCAACCTGAGCAGAGGCTATATAACTTTTAAAAGACCCAGAGTCCACCTACTTCTGCTAGGTCAAAGGAAGTCACAATTAATTTCGAACAGGGGTTTGCCCTAGGAGGGTCATGGCTCAGACCCTAGCTAGGCTGGCATTCTGCTATTTGGAGGGTGAGAGACAGAGTGCTTGGTAAGTTGCTATCCTGACAGAAAAAGAAGGAATTGGCCTGCACTGTGTAACCTTTCTGTCCTCAGCCCCTCACCTCACACCGTCCCCCAGGTCAATTCAATACCGTCTAAGATCCCTGCGACCCCTGTTTAGTCCCTGCGAACCCTGTTTACCTAGTCAACATGAGGAGGCATCCTTCTGCCCTTCTAGAATTTCCTCCAAACAACCTTAACTTTCACTATTAGTAGAGATTGACATTTCTGGTTGAAAAGGAAACAAGTTGGTGAAAGGAGACATTCCCTGCTTCCATTGTTACAGCTAGAGCAGCAGCATGACACATATTTAATTTTGTTTAAAGAGCTGCCCAGAGAGTTTGTGTGCATTATTGATTTTCGGCAAAAGAAATATATCTATGTTCAAAATAATCGTTTTCTTTCTTGTCAGCTGTAATTTAGTTTTATAACATGTTTTTGCATTGCATGGATTTATTTCCTCTATAATCAAATAAAGTTATTTTTTATAAAACAAATGATAGATGTAGCATTTTCTCTAAATTAATTCGGAAGACATGTGAGCTCTAATGTGATCTGAATGAACATTCGTCATGTGATAAGGATCTTGTTTGGTCACTGTGAGGTTTTGAAATCCTTTTTTTTGAAGCGCGGGTTTGGAGCTGTTGCTGGTGGACGGTGCATTCTTTGGTTTGCTTTGCTATGTGTCAGTATGGACTGTATTTGAATGTAATGTTTTCTGACAATTTCCGGATGACTTATTTCCAACATGTGATGTTCCATGGTATATATCACCAGTAATGTCGTTTTTATGCTGCTCACATTGCTAGAGTTTGAATTATACTTATTTAATTAGCGGTATGCAGACCACATACATTTTGTGGTAATGAATGCAAGTGTCAAGTTTAGTTTTAGTTAATTCACATGATGCGTACTGCAGGGGTTATACATTCTAGCAAGGTGGAGGGAGGCTTTATTCGGAACATGCAAATTGATGATTTGCTCTTGAATTACTCTCAGGTGACACGAGGGAGGAGGATATGCAAGTCTCCATTCCTGTAATGAGGAGGGGAATAAAGCAAATCACAAGATGTCAAATATTAATCAGATTTGGAAGCAGAGTACAGGAAACAAGCAGAAGAGAGAAACAGGGAGGGAGTGTTACCTAAACTCTGGCATGCTACTAGTATACTTTAGTAACAAGGGTAGGATTTCATAAATTTGGTGTAGCCACCGGGCTATGATCAGGGCAGTGAGTTGTGGAGTAATGAGAACTTTGAACAACATTGAAAAGAAAATACAATAATAATTAAGAGATGACACCTGATTTAGTTATTAGTCAAACTGATCTGGAGAAGTGTGGCTCACTGGTTAGAAGCGGCAGATCCTGAAGCAGAAGTCGGCCCGTGACCAGGGTTCAATTCCTGACGCGGCAGGGTCTTGGGTCAATGTCCGCGGACTCGATAATTCTTGCCTAGGTGCCTACGCTAACCATGGGTCCAACTCTGGGCAATAGCTTGCTTAATCTCCACAACGGCCCCAGCAGCGCCGGGGATGCCTGGCTTCACCTTGGGGGTGCTCTCTCACAGGGAAAGCCAGGACGGGTCCCCCAGCGGTATACAGCGCCAGGACGCCACGTAACGAGGTAACAGTGCGCTTTACAAGTATACATACATTACTAAGGAAAGATCTGAAGATACCAGGATGGGTGGTCTAGAAGGTTATGAATCGAAATCAGAGTGTCTGATTGAGAATGAAGATCGATCATGATTTACTCATGAATTTTGTCCATGAATAGATGGCTCTACATCCTCAAAAGGTTTCAAATAAACCAAGGCTGACATCTCTACTGGGGGTGGCGCAGAGATAGGGGCAACCTGATTCGGACACCTTAGGAAAGCCCAAACATTGCCATGTTCTTGGAAGCCATCTTGAACAAGGATAGCGTAGCATTGGAAAGGAAGGTGGCCATGGGATCGGGTGATGAACTGTTGGGCATTCAGAACACAATTACACACCCATCACTTTCAGTAGTTACCAGACTCAAGGCACATCTGCTGTTAACTGCCTAACAGCTCCTAGTCTTGCAATGGGAATGGTGCAAATGCATGCTAGGCCAACTGACATGGAAAGTTGTGGATAAGTTGGTAAGAGACAATGCATCCACATAATGCATGACATTTTAGAAGGATTGCTAACTAGTTAATCTTTATAGAAACAATTATTCAGAATTTATTGTTTTTTTTTGAAGTTCAACAAAATCTTTATTGTCGTGACTTAGGCATAGTTAACACAGCCTTTGGCCTACAACCCTGGGGCCGGCCGCGATTTGCAGAATCTTAGTATCAGTTAACAACACAGCCTTTCAGCTGGCAACCCGGGGGTCCAGCGGCGTATCTTCAGTAATGCTACAGTAATATATCGTGATTATACGGGCCAGCTGAGTGCTACTTCACATGCAACTTCATTTTTGGGGGGTGTGTAGCCCCTTTTTGTTGAACATTCAGAACAGTAAACCTATGAACTCCTGGGCAATTCTACGCTCTGACACCCTTCGTGTGTAGCATGGTGTATGTGCATTCAATACTGGCTTATTCCGTTGAGCAGTGTAGGTGACCTATTAGACATGTGGCAACAAGGGCGAATCGAATAAGGCAATGGTAATCTATACCTCCACTGCCTCCCCCTCAATACTCAATAGGTAGTCAGTCAAGTAACACCAATAGTTCTTTGAACGCGAGCTTCTGGGCAATTCCTCTTCATACGTTAGCAGCGTGTCCTTACAATACGTCAGGTCCGTTAGCCATGCCTTAGTGTCTGGGACCTGTTTCCCTTCCCAACACCTAGATACTTGTCGTTTCGCAAGTAATAGCGCTAGAGCACAAAACTTCCGCTTCCCCGCTCTAACATTGGGTAAGAGACCCAATAGACAATTTTTTATAGTACACTTCACCTCGATCCCCACCATTTTACTCAAAGTGGCTGTGATCGCACCCCAATACGTGTTTATCTTTTGACAGTACCAAGCTAAATGGACAAAATCCGCCCCATCGTATCCACAACGTCTACACCTGGCATCCACACGTAACCCATATCTATGCAACCTTTGCGGTGTATGGTATGTTTGATGTAGGTATTTGTGATGTGTAATACGCAGATTTCCATTTGAAGTGAGCAGTTTGAGGAGCGTGCAAGCAATAGACCATTCACGCTCTGTGAGCGCTTCCGGTAATGAGTCGTTCCATCTCTGCAGGGCCCTGTCAGCGTTGTGTGGAAGTTCACTTTGTGCCACCTTGTATAATCTAGAGACCAGATGGGATGTGTTCGATGAAGTTATTATGAATTGTAGTGACTGCAAAGTTGGCGGTTCTACTGGGTAGTTTGGGTATAGTTCCTGAATCGCCTTCTGTAATCTAAAGTGTGTGAATCTGAAAAGTAGTGTTGGGTTACTTACATAGGTCAGATCATCGGCTTTGCGAAAATTCCCTTCGAGATATAGATCCCCAAATGTGTCTATTCCTATGTTTTTCAGTATGTCCATCCCAACTTTTTCGTTAGTCACCGATATGTTCGGGTGGAAGTGCAGTGGGAGTGCCGGGGCATATAACGGTAGCTTGTGAGTCATCCTCCCCAATGTTCTCCATGCGTGTGCAGTGGTATCAACCGTGTTGATATCTTTTGAGTGTAGCGGCGGGCGTTTATGCGTTAGTATCGCCGTCAAGGGAATCGGTGCTGCATCACCCTCTTCCACCGCCGTATGCGTGAGATACGGGGTGGGATGATACCAGTGTGACGCGTATTGGGCCTGTGCACACAGATAGTAGAGTCGAATGTCCGGCACACAAAACCCCCCCCTTTCATAGGGCAGCGTTAATGTGTGTAGGTCTATGCGTGCCTGTTTACCCGCCCATATAAGCTTGAGTACTAGGGATGTTATGCGCGTAAAGATTGCTTTAGGCGGCGTGATCGGTATGTTATTGAATAAATACAACAGCTTCGGGAGGACACTCATCTTGACGATTGCAATTCTGTCCGCCAAGGACAACGGTAGTTGTATCCATCTTGCTACTTTACCTTCCAGCTCTGCAGTCACCCTACCATAGTTTGTCCTGATCACTTCTTCGGGGTCCCGGCTGTACCATATTCCCAGGTAGCGCGTGGGGTCGGTCTGTCAGTCCAGTGGAAAGTCAGGTGAATGCGGCGCAGTGGAATCCGTGAGTGGGATGATTAGTGATTTCTCCCAGTTAATCTGTAGCCCAGAATGGCGTCCGAATTTCACATACTCACGCAGTAATGGGCTAAGCTTCTGTTCAGGGTCCCGCACATAGAGAAGCATGTCATCCGCATACAGCGAAATATGCAGGGGCCTCCCGGGGAAATGCAGAGCTGAATGATTATGTGTCTGTCTAATTATGCACGCGAGTGGTTCCAGGGCCAAGGCAAATATTAAAGGCGACAACGGACACCCCTGTCTAGTCCCTCTCGCAATATCAAAAGGTGCCGACATATATCCATTTACTCTCACTCTTGCTACTGGCCTCGTACACAGAAGAGACACCCAGGAGATATACCGTGCCGGAAATCCCATCCTCTGCAATATCGTGAATATGTAGGACCATTCGATGGAGTCGAACGCTTTGGCTGCGTCAAGCATGATGGCAGCCGCTTTTGTCTGGGGGTTGAGGTAGTGAGATAGTGCAAATAGCGTTCTCGTATTGTGGGATGTGGCTCGCGTCGGGATGAACCCTGCCTGATCCGGAAGGATCAAGTTCGTCATTAGGGGCTGCAATCGCTCAGCTAGGAGTTTCGCTAGAATTTTGGAGTCCACATTTAAAAGGGACAGTGGACGATATGATTCGCAGAGTTCTGGTTGCTTACCAGGCTTTAGGAGAGTAATAATCACCGCCTCTCGTAGTGACGTCGGTAGTTCCTTCTGGTCAAAGGCCGCGCCATACATCTCAACCATGCGAGGGGCAAGGATATCAACAAATGTTTTATAAAATTCACAGGTGTAGCCATCAGGCCCCGGCGCTTTCCCATTTGGTAATGCATGTATAATGGCGGTCACCTCTTCTACTGTAATCGGTTGTGCCAGGTATTCGCGCTGGTTGTCGAACAACCACGCTATAGCTATGTCATGTAGGTAGTCACGTGTTTCCTGAGGTGGAGCAGGTTGCTGGGAAGTGTACAAATCTGCATAGTTGTGGACAAGGCTGTCAAGTATGCCCGCCGGTTGTGTATGCAAAGCGCCGTCCCTGTCTCGCACCTGTGTGATCAACTGCGACCCCCTCCCATTACATATTTTCCTCGCTAACATCCTGTCGGGCCTGCCGCCCTCCCCAAACTGTCTGGCTAGCGGTCGTTTGTTCACATATTTCAGTTCGTCCTCCGCATATGTTTGATGTTCTATGAGGATAAGCTTAATTTTCCCCAGAAGTTCTACATTACCAGTATGCGTGTACTCCTTCTCTAGGACTGAGATCTCATGTTCAAGCCTGGTTATCTGCGCCCTTATATCTTTAAGTATTCCAGCTGTCGTGCTAATGCAAGTGCCCCTTAGCGTTGCCTTAAATGCCTCCCATAGTAAGCATGGGTCTTCAACTGAGTCCTCATTCAACTGGAAGTATTCCTTTATTGCTTTCGTTATGGTAGTAACGTATAAGGGGTCTAACAGTGCCCGTGCATTAAAGCGTCAACTGAATGGAGGGGGTATGTAGTGTGGTATCTGTAGTGTAAGTTCCACTGGATTGTGATCGGACAGCATGCGTGGGAGTGTCAGTATCTGTGTAGCCCATAGCACAGCGCTATCTGTCCCCAGCCAGTAATCTATCCTCGACCAGCTGCCGTGTGACATGTTAACATGTGTCGCACCCGGTGTTGATGGGTGTTTGACCCTCCAAATATCTTTGAGTGCAAGTTCTACCAGTATGTCTCCCAGCTTGTCCCTGGCTTTCTTGTGTGGTTCCATGGATGTAATAGAACGATCTACAGTATCACGCAATACTACATTAAAATCCCCTCCACAGAGTATCATCTTATCAGTAAATTCCAGCAAGTGATCCCACAATTCCTGAAAAAATTCCGGGGAATCAACATTCGGCCCATACACATTTACTATCGTTACCTCTTGCCCTCTCAACACTCCCGACACAATTACATATCTTCCATTTTTATCGACAATTGTATGTGCGATTCTGTAATCCATGCCCTTCTTGATCAGTGTCATGACCCCTCTGGAATAGGATGAGTATGCTGCCGAATGGGTCGACTCTGCCCAGCGTGTGCCAATAGGTCTATGCACTTTAGGGTCCATGTGCGTCTCTTGAAGCAATGCTATGTCTATGTGGTGCCTACCAAGACAAGCAAATATTTGTCTGACCTTTTTGGGATTAGTGAGGCCTCTCACATTCCACGTTAGTAGTTTCAGACTATTTCTACTCATATTTACACCACAACATACTGTTTGCGCCACGTGCAGCCACCCCCACCCTTCAGTTTCAGCTTAACATTACACAGTACCATGATGGCGGATATCAAACTGTTAGCAATGTCCACGTTCCGCTATGCAGCAGTGCATCTCGATCGCCCAGATAGTTAAAAAAACAACAAACCCCAACGTCCCCAGTACCCACCCACTCCAGCAACCCAATTCTGCTGAAGCCATTGTACCCATAGAACTGGAAATGTCAACATAACTCGTCAGGGACTGCCCTAGTGGAGGTCCGCCGAGGACGCATTACTCCATCCTAGTGAAAGGATGTGGGCGAATTTGTGTTCTGTAATCAGACCGCCTGGGCCCTGAGGCAACACCAGTCTCATTGCATGTCTCTGGAGCGATAGGCGTTCAGAACAGTCTTATAGATAGTGATATGCATTATGTAGCTTGTCCCAAAGGTTCACAGTGGTTGTGTACTGCAGCACAGCAATAAAGTCTATACTCTAACAGCTTGTAACGTTCTTCTGCCTTGCGTACAATATTGAGTTTCTCCACAAGTGGCCGAGCTGTGCCTCACCCCTACATGAAACTCATATCACACATTGTCTCACTATATACTTCATATAGTACGGTTAGGAGGCACATGTCAGGTAGCGCAGTTCATGCGGAGTCTCGCTTTACCCTCCTACCACCGTAGAACTGTCATTTGGGCAAGTACAGCGCAGTGCTCATCAGAAGGTCTTAACTTTAATCTGACTCGGTGTGTCTGTCTTTGCGATTGGACCGTTTACCTTTGGCAACCGCTGTTTTGATGAAATCCATTGCAGCTTTCGGGGTCGATAAGAAAATCGGTTTGTCCTCCCACGTGATCCGCAGGCGAGCGGGGTACATCATGGCATACGGGATCTGCAAATCTCGAAATTTGGCTTTAACCTCGTGGAACTCTTTGCGTGCCTGTTGTAATGCAACCGTGAAGTCTGGAAAGAATTAAAGTTTGTTTCCCTGATGGTGGATCTCACCTTTTTCCCTCGCCAGCCTGAGCACGGTGTCCCTGTCGCGGTAATTCAGGACTCTGGCCAATATCGGTCTGGGCATGGCTCCCGGTTTTGGCTTGGGCGCCAAGGATCGATGCGCTCTTTCAATAATGAATATCGGTGATAGATTTTCAGGGCCAAACAAATCTTTGCATAGTTGTTCCACATAGGTCTCCATTCGGCCTGTGTTGGTTGATTCTGGCAAACCTGAAATACGTATGTTGTTACGTCTCGACCTGGCTTCAAACTCCTCAGCCTTGGCTTTGATCACTTCAAGGACTTTCTCCATTCCTGTGCATTTGGCCGTCGTGGTTCTCGATTCGTCCTCCACCGTCGAGATCCTGTTTTCGGCCGTGTCCAACCGTTCGCCCTGCTTGTCGAGTTTAGCCGCCATACTGTCCACTCGGCCCGTCAAATGATCAAGTTTGCCATTTATATCCTGAAGATTAGCTTGTATGGATTTCAATATGTTTTCCATGACACTACCATCTTGGGAGTCAGTTTCGGGGTCTTCCTCTGCAGCACCAGTCTGGTTTTTTGGCGTCTTCCACGTCTCAAACGTTAGTTTGGGCTGTTGTTTATCTGGTTTGCCCATTGTGTGCAAAGGGGGGGTGCTGAGCCAGCACCACCTCAAGTCTCCCGCCTCTTTGATCTTTGTGCAGCGTTAGGATCCGGAAGGAGGGAATGCCACGCCGACTCCTCATGCGTAGCAAAGACAACCGGAATGCGTCTTGTGGTTGCTTAGTAGCGGTGCCCTAGCCTTGCATCAGGGTGTCGCCGAATGTCACTCCAAATAAAAAGCAGGGACCGGCACCGGCAGTTGAGGCACACCACCCCAGGTCTCTTCACGCTGTGCCGGTAGTGCGTGTTGCTGCCCACACTTCCATGGAAGGGGGCGATCGGCATCAGCAGCAGCACCCTCAGACACCCCTCCGTTCCTGTGGTGGGATAGAGTCGGTAGTAGCCGCCTGTGAGGGGGTCCGGTGTGAAACACCTGATATTCAGAGACCTGTGCTCTCTTTACGAGGTCTCCCACCGCATGCAGGCAGCAATATGGCACTTGTTTATCCCCATGTGGTTTGCAGGGCTAAAAGGCAGCAAGCACCTCGCCTCCCAGTGAGCAGATATTCCCCCTGTGTCCAGGCACGTTTGAGGCGCGTTCCGGTCTCCCTAATGGATGGGCGCCGCCATGTTTCTTCCCGCCGATTCTCGGCAGTTAGTGACCGACCAAAGGACAGTAGGGGGGGGGGGATCGCCGTTGTTAATGGCGCTGCTGTATTGTCCCGTTTGTGGAGTCCGATTTTAGACAGTGCCCCTTCCCACGCTAACGGTCCCTGAACATGCAAAATGCGGGCCGCGCCATTAACTTAAACGCCGTCACGGACATTCATGCCCAGCGGTGTACTGTGACGTCGCATCATCCCCGTACCTCCATTGTCGCCGTTGCCTGCCCGCAGTTCTGTGCCGGTCTGTCCAGGTATTCAGCATATGGAGCACCCGCTGTGAGCAAGTGCCCCTTCTTCAGCCCCAATGTCCAGTGAGGTCGCTCTCTCTCGGCGGTGCCAGCACGCTCAGTCTGCAGTCATTGGTAGCCGAGTGTAGTCCGCCATAATGGGTCGCCGAGCCCGCCGGGATTCACGGCTCGTGTTGTGACTCCAGCTTGCCGAGGCTCATCTTCTGCCGCCCTCCGCATGCACGACTTGCTCTGACACCAGATGGTGTGCCTGGTGACCCACGGCGATCCGATTTAAGGCATGTTACTGGCGACTTTGATATTCGCCCGGCGGAGCTGCACAGCTAGGCAGCCATTCCGCTGTGCGCCCCCTAGCACCTTCCAGAATTTATTGTTTACATCTTTTTATTAGTGTTTTAGCAACAGGGTACAATAACCGTCCCTCCTACATCCACCGGCTGGTGGGAGAACAACAAAAGAGTAATAATAGGAAAAGGCAACTAAAAAGGAACAGTAGGTAGACATCAGAGATGTAGGAAGGTTTGGGGAGGGTGAATGGGTGTGTTGACAACCTGAGACGAAGGAAATATGGGAATGTCAGTGTCACTTAATCTCCCCGTGCCTGAATGTGTAATGTAAATACGGTGCTCATGTAAAGCGCTCCAATACCTTCGGGTCGAGTTTGCGCTATATAAAATATGCACAAAAAAAGAACAATATAAATCAACCACAGCTGGAAATACCTCTGTCTAAAAGGGGCTTATTTTGGGACAGTGCCAGAGAATGTGTGTAAGAGTGCAAATCTGCCCACAGCGCTACCAAATGGCACCATCTCCACCCACTTTCCACTGGGAGACCCGGGCCGGCATAAAATACCAGTAATCTGCAATTTTAAGACATTTCTTTGCTGGAGGCATTGCGGGCAGAGGCGCTGGCTCAGTATAGGATGTTACGTCATTCCTTAGTGGTAAACTCGCGTTCACATTCAGTCTCCCATCTTCGTTGTGCCAATGTTTTCGAAGGCTCCTGTGGAGCATTGATGAATGTGTATATGTCAGAGAGAAGTCATTTATCAGAGAACGAGTAAGGAGACATGTTTCAAAATGTTTTGTCACAGGGATCCTGCTCCTACACAGAACTGTGCATAGAGACTCGGAACCTCAGTGAATTAGGGTGTGCCAAAACTCTCCTTAGTATCCAAAATCCCCTACCAGACTAGCAATCAGTGTCTCATTGGTTCTTACACACCCCCAATGATTAGACAACCCAGAACATAGACTTAGAACACCTCAGGTAAAGTGGAACACATGAACACTCTTTTGTTATACTAACATATCATTCCAGAACGAGGAGTAAATTATGACATGTGCAAGTTTTAAGTATTTATTTCTAATGCAGTGTTATCAAGCGCAGTATCTTAGCTAATACAAGCACACATATTATAAGGAGCAAGGTTAGCAGCATAGTTACTATTCCATAAAATGCAAAGGGTGAATAGAACCTCAGTTTAACCTCCCTTGCTAGTATATTATATTATATCTACAGAAGGTCTCTTTGGGTTTAGAAGGGCGGGCCCATACCTCTGGTCTTAGCAGAAAGGGATCACATCATCTCCTGCACCAACTCTCTGCATGCGAATATTCATTAAGAGTGTATGCATGCTCTGTGCAGTGCATTATTAAACGCGCCTAAAAACCAAAGTTGGCTACAGATGCATATGTATTATGTCTAGACCGTGTGCTGATGAAACCGAACAACAAGCGCTGGGTTGAAATAACCTTGAAGGCCTCGGCACTCACTGTTCAGACATAGCTTACCAAGCAAGGCTGATATTATAAGCAAACATATTATTCGTGTGTGAAGCAAAATATTCTACTAGGCGAAAAGCTTTAATAACAAAATGTGTCGTGTGCAGAGGTTGCAGAAAAGGAAAATGGCGTCTAAACTTCTAATAAGCTCATGCTAACATAACACAGCGTGTAGGCAAAACCAACCTACATGACAGTTTGAGGGGCCTGCTGTAGTGAAGGCGAATCGAAGGTTGGGGAACCCAGCGGCAGATGGCAGTATACTGCCAGTGTGCGGTGGACGGAAGACCATAGGCAGACTGAATGTGAGTAAATTCCATAGGAGCGTCTGTGTCAAAAAAGTCACCCACCCTCTTGCAGTTGGCCTCTTGCCATTGAGCAAATGCAGAGCCATTTAATGCAGAGGGGAAGTCAGGGCTACCTACATATGCGTCTGAGGTGGGAAGCGAGTAGACTTGCACTCTGTCTCAGAATCCCATTGTAGCCTGTAGTAAGATATAAACCCCCAGTGGTCGATGCTGTTTCGGGAGCCATAACGCCTTCTAAATATGAATGCCAATCACATCCTGATTTATAAAGCACCACTGTTTCTCGGTGCTATGCCGAGTCCACTCCACCATGTAGTGTAGCTGGGCTGCCTGATAATTGCACAGTAAATTGGGAACTTCCAGACCGCCTTCCTACTGAGACAGGTACGTCTGTTTCCTTGCCATGCGTGTCCCCTTCCCGTCCAAAATGATGTCCTCAAGGAGACGTTGTAGTTTCTCAAGTATTTGTGGAGGGGGCTGAAGTGGCATTGTTTCCATGACATAAAGGATGCTCATCAAGAGTGTCATTCTGATGGCCACTAATCGCCCTAAGCATGAAAGGCCCTATCCCTTCCACTTAGATTAATCAGAGCGTGTGGTTGTCAAGATCGCATCATAGTTGCGTTCAACAGTACGTTCAGGTGTAGCATAGATCTGTAAGCCCAGGTATCCTACCCCTTGTGAGGACCAGGCAAACGGGAAGCTGCATTCTAGTTGTGCTTGATCAGCACTTGGGATAGTAAGGTTTGAAGCAGAAGATTTCTGCAGGTTAGTTTTAAGCCACATGCGAGCCCGAAGGCCGCCAGCTCTCTCCTTACTGTGGGCAGTGATGTCTGCGGGTTCGACAAGATCAGTAAGATGCTGTTGGCATAAAGTGCCACTTTATACTCTCATAGCTATGCCTGTGATGTCTCGGTTGTTATGGATCCATTTAGCAAAGGGCTCCATATATAAGGCAAATAGCAAGGGCGACAGAGGGCAGCCCTGACGAGTGCCTCTGCAAACACTGAAGGGCTGTGACATGAGGCCGTTAACTCTCACCATTGCTTCGGGAGAGGCATAACTACTTTGAACTGATTGATGGAACCATGGACCGAGTCCAAATCTAGCCAGCACCGAGAGAAGATATGGCCTATGCACCCGATCAAAGGCCTGCCCTATCAACATCAATGCCCACATGCATCAAGCATTTTTGGAATCGCAAACGGTGCGATTCCTTAAAATCGGCCGTTTGCGATTCCAAAAATGCTTTTTGGGATGCATCATTGCTTTATCTTGAAAATCGCTAATTTTGCGATTTTCTAAAATGCGATTGCATTTAAGGAATTGCAATTTTGCGATTCCTTAAATGCAATGCATCATTCTTTAAAAAATTGCGATCTTGAAGATTGCAAGTGCAATTTACCACGAGGTTGAACCTCGTGGTAAATTGCGAAAAATGTTTAAAATGGTCAAATTTACATTTTAAACAATGTCATGTTACAGACACACATGTCCTTAGGACATGTGTGTGTGAAACATCCATTTAAAAAAACATTTCAGGGGTGCAGGGGGGGGGGTCCTTTGGAATGCATCAACATTATGCGAATTCAAAATTGCGAATTCGCAATTTCCATTGATTCCTATGGGCCTTTTGGCCCATAGGAATCAATGGGAATAGCGAATTCGCAATTTTGAATTCGCATAATTTTTGCGATTCGGTAAAAATTGCGATTTTTACTGCATCGCAAAAATTATGCACTTTCTGTGATGCATCCCGTTTTGCGAATCCATATTTGCGATTCGGTAAAAATCGCAAATTTGGAAACGCAAAACGGGAGTTTGATGCATGTGGGGGCTAGTCCCTTAAGCTGTTTGCTAGCCTTCATACCGTATGAAGCCTGGACTCCAACTAGATCACTATACCTCTTCAGCTATAGTGTCACGAGTTTCTTATTCGAATGTGCCTCGTAAGTAAGACTTACGAGGTTGCGGTTGTTTGAAGAACCTCATAAGGCTTCAATACAGATACGAGTCGATAGAGCAAGACAAGAAACTCGAGGCACATTCGAATAAGAAACTCGTGACACTATAGCTGAAGAGGTATAGTGATCTAGTTGGAGTCCAGGCTTCATACGGTACACAACTACAACAATCAGATACTGCCCCTGATGAAGGCACTCACGAGTGCCGAAATGCATTGGGCTCATTCAAGAAATGTTCATTAAAAGTATTATATCATATGTGCCAAGTAGAACATTGAAAACGTTGATAAGCATGATGTAATACGAAAATGTATTGAAAAAATACGTCAGTTAACATATTGTTATGTAAATGTTGCACAACGAATCCATAGCCTAAATGAATAGGAGAATATAAGCATGAGATAAATAAAAAGATACATAAATGGAATCAAACATAAGTGTGGTTTAAACAAAGTTTGAAAAAATAAAAAAACAGAAGGCGCAACAGCGCCAAGGGAACAGTGCGCGATTGGGTGGATACTCATTTCCACCATAACGAGCCTTCATAAGTAGGCATCGCAAATGAGCAGTGTGTTTGTGAGATTCTTCTTATTCCCTTATTTTGGCTTCCAACTGAATGCAGGTGTCGCATCTGTCCTTATTTAGGCAGGCTGCGATACAATAAACTAAACATATACAACAGGTTTTAGTGTGTCCCACAGCAGTGCTACAGGTGTCATTACTGGCTAAGAAGGAGTGGATAGTGGTTGTAATGTCAGTGGCTGTTTTTGGACATGTGAGGAGCTTTCTGTGCGGGTAGGTGGTGCAGAAGTAGGAAGGGCAACAGACGAATGGTCCAAGAGGGCAGCCACTCCAATATCTACTGCTGTAGTCGTGATAGTCATGCAGAGGATATGAGAAAAAGGTCAATTCTGGAATTGGTATGGTGTGCTGCAGAAAAGAAAGTGTAGTCCTGCGCAGTCAGGTGTTTGTGTCGCCACATGCCAACCAATCCCACATCTGCTAGCCACTGTTTGCACGCTGAGGTGGTGGCCCAGTCTGTCCAGTCCTCTGGATGGATCTGTCTAGCTGCTTGTCAAGTTCTATGTTAAAGTCTCTCCTAAGATAGCATGTGAGTCAGGGGTGTCAAGAATGCAGCCTATTGCGTCATTCAGAAAGACTTCTTGGTGATGATTTCCCTAGGAAGTGGGTAGCCAGGAGATATGCCACTCTTGACATCTTCCCTGGGCATGCAGAGAAATATTGCAGGTCAAACTACCGGGAGCATAAGCTTTTCCAATCAGCTTCAAGCAGGTGGCTTTCCTGAGTAAGGCAGATGTCACATTTAGCATCTATAGTGAAGGATAGGAGCACAAGGCATTTTACAGGAGCTTTGAGTCCTCAGACATTTAAGCTAAGTATATTAATCATGGATCGGCAACTGGGAAGTGGGTAGTGAGAGCTGGTATAGTCATAAAGCGGGCAGGTACCCTCCATCAATTCGGCTGTAGAGTGGTGGCTGCAATGTATGAGAATGTGCCAGGTTGTCGGGTGGAAGAGGGGGGGGGGGGGGGGGGTAACAAAAAACCGTTCAACAAGTGAGTCCCCAGCCTGGGAATGTAGAAACCCAAAACTTGAGGATCCATGTCCTCGGCAACTGTTTGTTCTGGCTCTCTAACATGAGGTCACCAGGGAACTCTGCTGCCAACTAACAGCCACTGATAAGGGCAATCCGGTCTCATCCTGCACAGCTACAAACAGAATGAGCTCCTTAACAGTAGTGTGAAGATGGCCCATCCTCCGTTGGTCCCCAGGGCCGCAGCCAGCAGCAAAGCGCATAGCCCATCGCCCATCAATGTTCACTATCGGGTTCCAATTCACTGTCTCAATTTTGTAATCAGTGTAGCAATGTCACCTGTTCTCTGCAGCGTTCAGTCTCCAAAGGTTTGCACACTGTCTTCTTCTTCGGTCACGTAGACCAGAATAGGTCCAGTAAAGGGGATGCCGGCTTCTTGATGGGGATCGGGTGGAGCAGTCCCCCTGGAGGGCACCCATAACAGCAGTGATCGGGCCTCCTGGATAGTGCGAATACTTCTAGTTTCATTGTTCCAGTCAAACTGAAGGTAGAAGGGGTACATCTATTTGTACTTGACCCCTTTTTTGCGGAGGAATTCGATCAGCGGCCGAAGGGCCCAATGTCGCTGTAGTGTTATCGGGGATAGATCCTGATAGAGCCATACCATCATTAGGCCTGGGCGATAAATTCCACTCCGCTCGCGGAAATTGCGGAATTTTGGCAATTCAGCGTTCCATGGAGAACGCGGAATTGGCAAAATTTTCACGATCCGCAGCGTCGCAGAATTTTTTCTTTGCACTTTTAAAATGTGTGTTAGTCCGCGCTGTCCCTGCTTTCGCCGACGAGTTTACCTATCCGTTCGCTTGCGCCACAAGATTTTGGTAGCCGGCCGGTTTGATCCCGCGAGAGTGTGCGATCGTGAACACGTCATTTGGACGTATTGCAAGCAGGCGGGACAAGTGAAATAAGATAGCTTCGCCAATTGGCGACCTCATGGGCAAGTTCGCGAGATATTTCACCCCGAGCATGCAAACAGCATCCCCGAAAAGGAAAAACGCATGGCGAACGGGTGGAACAAGCAATTCTGCGTGCTTGCGGAATACTGCGTAGCTCGCAGAGGTTTTTTTACCGTTTCGCAGAACTTTGCATAAAGCGACTACGCAAATTCCTACATCTTGCCTTCAAAGTCAAGTGTCGGGCACTGTGGACATGATGGCCTCTTTCTGACCATAATAGTGGAGGCAAGTTAGATTGTCTTGCGGTTGCTCTGGAGATGGGGCTGGGTGTCCTGCTCTATCGATCAAGAATGATTTCTTGGTCTGTTAGCTCCAGGGCCATATGGTGAAACAGGCGTGTAATAATAGTCCTGCAACTTTCCAGAAGCTGCCTGCAGAGGAACTCCTTTCATGTGAATATTAGAGTGTCGGATCTGTTCTCAAGGTCTTCAAGCTGGTAGGTAAGTTCCACATTCTTATCTCTCTGTTCCAGAAGTTCACAGCATTTTTTATCCAGTTCCTCCACTTATGAATCATTATTTTGCTTCAATAAATCCACTCTCTGACCCAGATCACCAAGGTCCTTCCTGATATCTTGTATGTTGGCTGTTACATCTTGTTTGATGCCGCTATGTACTCCCGGATGGTCCCAAAAAAGTGCTCCAGAAGTTCTCTTGTTACCTGTGCACCCTCCTGGTGGGAGCCTGCTTCAGAGTGGCGTCTATTTTGAGCTGTTGCTGCGAGGTCATGGTAGTGTTGGGAACAATCTACAACTCCAATAGGGAAATGTGTGTCAAAGGTTGCTCAATGTCCCCAGCACCCCGCAGGGATTTCAGCTGCCCAGATGTTTGCGGTTCTCCCCAGGGGTGCATGGAGCTGGAGCCGCTGCCAACAGCAGTGGCTAGTCGTTTCATTGCAGGACCAAGGGAAAGCCACCAGTGCAGGAGCTGCTGAGGCAAGGCCAACCTCCAGGAGCAGTGCGGGCCAGATCCAGACTGGGTACAGAACAGGAAGTAGCTGTGGGGGAGCGATATGGCGAGTGACTGTGTTCCCTCCGTCGAACAAGAGGATGCTGGCAATTGTGTTGAGCAGGCCGGTTTCCCAAGTGTATCTGCTTAGGCCACAACTTCAGTATGCTGGCTGGGTGAGTAGGAGGTGTCTGTGAGCTGTGCAGGACACTCGGGCAGAAGGGCAGAGCCTCCTGTGTGGTCTGACCCACTTCGATCCGTCACCGAATCACAGCCAGGTGTCCACAACATAAGCAGCGCCGAGGGAAGCACCCCTCTCCCACTAGCCACTAGTCTGCACCAACAAGCAAGCCTTCAGGGGTCGTGGCAAAGGGAGACAGTCACTGCAGCAAGGCGTTTGCAATGTTGGCCTCTTGTTTCCTCAGGGGCTTGTGCAAGTCTGCATCAGGTCCATCACATACCTCCCCACCCACAGGCCCGTCCACAGCAGTAGCGTTCGTCACAGGGCTCACCGGCCGTCAGCAGGTCTGGATGGGGGCCTCTCTCAAGCAGGGTTATGCAGAGAACTGCAGCAGGGAACCCTCATCGACCCTCACTGGGCCGCACTAGGGATGCTGAGAGTGCAGGGGGGCACGGCTTCCAGCTATAGGCAGAGTGCGTCTTGAGGGCCAGCCATAGGGCCACCCCAGTCAGACAGCCAAGTATCTCAGGTCCGGAATAATTCCTGCAGGGGCCTCCGATCCGCTCCTCCACCACCAGGGTAATGTATGTATACTTGTAAAGTAATGTATGTATACTTGTAAAGCGCACTGTTACCTCGCCACGTGGCGTCCTGGCGCTGTATACTGCTGGGGAACCCATCCTGGCTTTCCCTGTGAGAGGGCACCCCCAAGGTGAAGCCAGGCATCCCCGGTGCTGCTAGGGCCGTTGTGGAGATTAAGCAAGCTATTGCCCAGAGTTGCAGAGTGGGACCCATGGTTAGCGTAGGCACCTAGGTGAGAATTATCGAGTCCGCGGACATTGACCCAAGACCCTGCCGCATCGGGAATTGAACCCTGGTCCCGGGCCGATCTCTGCTTCAGGGTCTGGCACTTCTAACCAGATATGAGGGGAACGGTCACCAGTTCAGGCCCGGGGCATCACAGCAGGGCCCATCTTGGCAGTACGGCCGCCTGATCTGCCCCTGAGTGTCACATGGTTCCCTCCAATCAAGATGGAGTCCACTCTTGCTCCCTGCACTCAATGTCCGCTCTAGGTCCTATATCAAGCTAGACGGGCCCGTAGGTGTATGTCCTCTGCCCTGGCCCAGTGCGCAGGCAGCGGAACTCTGGGAAAGTACGTTCACATCAGCACCATCTTGGACACTACCCCAAGTAATCAGAATTTGAAGATGTAACTTGCCCCAAGCTGTAGAGAGTTCTAGGTTTGATAGAACGTCAAACAAACCAAAATAATCAGAAACTCACCCAAGTGCCATTAAGATATTCCAAAAACAAAGACATCACTGGGTGTTTGATTATGTGATGCCTAAGAAAGAGGTGTTATGTTTGGTATATTAATGGTTTCATGTAGATAATATGAAAGAAACGATTTTTACAGAGAGAGCTAACCCCTTAGCTGCCCTATTCACTTATTTGTATCATAAAAAGGTATCTCAGGATGCCCTTATGTCACATATTTATGTCATGGCACGAGGTACAAAAGGCAAGTCGGTGCCCCTTCAGCGCCATAATAGCAGGCACTAGTGTACACAGGTACCCTGGCTGTTCAAGGGATAAAAACAGAGCTATGTCAGTTTGAATTCTGTATATTCACATTAAAATGGCAATACAAACTATTTATTTATTTGTAATTATCTTTTACATTTTTTATTGAAAGTTTTCTTTAAAGTACAAAGCGAACGCTACAGTTTCCAAGTTAATATAACACCACACATTTTAACATTCTAACAGAGTAGATGTGCTCGACCTCTTTGATCAGATACAGAAAATGCTTTATACATGGTAGCAGTATGGTCTGATGCAGCTGAAAGCTCATAAAAACATTTTCTTATCACAATCCCACTATTACAACTAATGGACCCATATAAATAATAAATGACACCTTAATTACCATAGATCACGGCCCTCCAATGGATCTTTTTGTTGAGCTACTTGGTGAACGTAAAGCAATTTCTTTATGAGGACCTAGGAACAAAGAATTGCCAACACATGCCTACTTCATTACTTTTCTCAGACACTAAAACACGAACCTTGAGACAAGAAAAATGACTAAAAGAATGAGACAAAATCTATAAAGATAACTCATGTAAAGCATTTATCTAAAGCCTCATTTGAATGGACAAAAGACAGTTTGTGGTTCAGGTTATCGAATCATACGAACCAAAGCAAGGCTGAGAGATTTAGGCCTAGATGTATCAAGCCTTTTGCAATTCGCAGAATTTCGGCCTTTGCGAATCGCAAACGGCCTACTTGCATGTTTTGGCATGCATCAAAAATTCGCAATTTAAGGAATCGCAAAAATTTGCGATTCCTTATTTTGCCATAGCATTTAAGGAATCGCAATTTAGCGATTCCTTAAATGCTATGTATGAAGCATTTTACAATTGCGAATTTTGGTTAAGAAATCGCAAATTACCACCAACTTGTAGTTGATGTTAATTTGCGAATTCTTTTAAAAACGCACAATTTGGCATTTTTTAAGGTGGCATGTGACGGACACACATGCCCATAAGGCATGTATGTGCGCCAAATGCACACACATGTAGATTTCAGGGGTGCAGCAGGGTGTTTTCGAGACACCCCTGCACCCTTGAAATTATTCTCAATTTGTGATTAGCAAATTGCGAATCGCAAATTGAGAATATTTTCACAATCATTCCTATGAATGCATGGGAAAATATTCCTTATTTGTGAATTCGCAAAATGCGAATTCGCAAATAAGGAAGACTAAGAAATCGCTAAAATATAGCGATTTTCTACATACATTCCATTTTGCGATTTCTAAATAGCGATTCCTTAAAAATCGCTATTTAGAAATCGCAAATTGGAATCTTGATACATCTGCCCCTTTGTTTCTCTTCTTAATAGATATGTTCAAGTTAGAACTGTAGCACTGCGGGCCACAGAAGGAGTCAGTTAACCCTTCAGCCGAAAGGTTATTTCCTGCTCACCTTTATCTGCTGGCAAAGTGCAGGTATCAGAATCGTAGATTAAGAAAGTTGAGTTCAAGGTTTAGCATTAATGGAAAGCAATAGTCAGTCCGACAGCATGCTAAGCAGGGAAATCGAAAATGATAGCTAGCCCCTGACTCCACTTCCAAGAGATGAATTATATTTCCAAAAGTTCACAATTTACACCCACAAAATATCCTTTTCAACCGTCCATAGGGTTTTCATTGGTCACTCACAGTGTGCTACTCATGGGGGGATCAATACATCACCAAGAAATTCGGAAGAGTAAGTAATCCTTTTGCAAATTCATTAGTTTTGTTAAATTCAATTTGTATTTAATATCCGTCCCTTTCCACGGAAGTAGGTGAAACTTCACTTTGCTCACAGTCCACAAGTGCTCTTCTTGGTTTTGCAATAATATTGCTACATTTCTATCAAAAGTGTTGCCTAACTAGAAGTCAATCCATTGTTAACCAATACAGAAAAGAAACTTCCTGAAAAGTTCTCACAGTGGCTAAAGAGGCTATTTCATATGATTTTACACTTAGGCAGGAAAGATAATCATTTGAGGCCTACATGAAATTTCACTGAATCGTTGGCAAGTTATTATTATTATAAATCACACATTAATAAATGCATTTTGACATCTCTTGATTAATTCAATTATTCTTCTCCTTTAGATATTACACGTCAATATTAGGTACTACTAAAAAAAATCGTTTTATGACATCCTTTTTTGCACATTCTGATTTTCAAAGCATAGTTTAGCGTGTCACTCTCAAATACACATTTACCATATAAACGTTACAAAAAGCTGAAGGTTTACATAATGTTGATTATTACTAGATAAGCAATTTAACATTTCAGAAGCTTAATTATGTAGACATTTGTATCAATTGTAATGCATATTGGAATATTATTGTCACATCACTCTCTATGTTAGCTATATTTTGTTTACTTTCAATCATGTAAATACGTACATGTGTACTTATTGTTTCTCTCTTTGTTTACATTTTCGTATTATCAATTTTGAAGAATCTGCATGTTTTTACGATGCAGTATGAGGTCTCACGTTTTTCGACTTAGCCAGTTAACATCAAAAATAATTTCGTAATTATTCTTTAATAGTGAGAATTGATAAATTGATAGAGGCAACCGTCATTTAACATTTATGCTCCATCTGGTCCATTTGGCCTTCTATTATGTCGGTATTAGCGACTTTTGTTTTCTGTCTCCCTAAGAATGACATCCTCAGTATCAACTACAGTCTCATGGCTCCTGCTTGGCATGGAGAGCTAAATATGTGCTAAAGGATCTCCAGATATCTTTAGGGTGGAATTTCACTACCATTAGAACCCAATACCCTTCTATTTTCTTTTGGAAATAAGACATATCCTGTATATAGCTTGCTAGCACCACCCTCCTCTGGGTCAGAAGAAGCATAATAGCCATGAGCTTGCAAAACTAGTTGGAATGTCCCTGACATAGCCCAACAAGGCAGCCAGTGGTGGTCTTGGGACCAAATCACACATCACTTCATACAATCAAAAATCATGGTCCAGAACTTTGCTATTTTGGTGCACCTCCCAAGCTAAGTGCATGAAATCAGCATCAGCTAAGCTGCAACACAAGCAACTTGTGTCAGTCAGTATCCCCAATCTATACAAGACGATGGGTTTACAGTAGACTTTATGTAAAAATTCAACTTGAATGAGTCGCCGTCAGTAGGTAGGAGAGAACATGTCTGTCTTTGGGCAACAACACCACCACCACCTTTCCCAAGTCAAGTTGTCTCCTAAGTCTGCTTGCAACTTCTCGATTTATCCACAGGGGCCTAGTCCTCCATATATTTGAGTACAGTCTTGTAATTAGTCTGCTGTGGGCAGGAGAGTCAAGTACACAGCAAGGGCGTGCAAGCTCACCGGCTCCTGAGGGAAGTACTCATGTATTGCCTTACAGGCACTGCACATACAATGGTAAAGGAAGACGCTGAGCAGAGTGCAGTCCATTTGGGCTTGTATGTCTCCAGCCCCATGCATCTCAGCTGCTGCTGAGCTGCCTGTCCCCTGTTGGCGGTAGCATCGGGTTATTGACCAGCTTCAAGTTAGCAGAGTAGAGGCAGTGCAGACAAACCCTGTGCCGTAGCCAGTTTCAGGCCCATAGAGTGCAGATAACAGTGTTGATCATGTCCCTATGGTGTATTGGCCTGGCACATTTCATCTTAGTCTGGAGGCATGGATCAGCATTATCAGCCTCAAATGCAAGGTGGGGCAGGTACGGCCCGGTATCGGACCAATGATGCACATATTGGGCCTCCATGCAGTATTAACATTCTTGTATATTAGGCGCACATGGTCCTCTTTGTTTGAAAGACAAGGCTAATACCTCCAAGGGCAATCTTGGCTGTCTACCAACCCACGCCAGGAAGGTCAGGAGGAATCTGATTCTGTCAAAGGAGACCCTCGTACGTGGGAGGGGACTATTGACAAAGATAAAGAAGTATAGGCAGCACTACCATCTTAGCAATGACTATTCCCTCCACAAGGGACAGGGGCAATCTAGACCAGACAGGAACCCGCTACTCCAACCCCCCACAACTGCTCCATAGTTTTCTTGCTAATTTCGGTCCATATCTCTAATAATCCAGATCCCCAAGTACTGTACAGGTGTACCAGCCCAGTTTAGTGGGAACTCCATTAAACACTGCATTGTGGTTTCAGTCAGAGGAAAGATCACTGACTTGGACCAATTGACTGTGATCCCAGTAAGTGCACCAAATTTAAGGAATTTGCATAGCAAACACGCAAGATTCAGTACAGGGTCTTTCGCATAGATGGACACATCGTCTGCTTACATATATACTACAAGTCTCTGTAATATGTAATTTAGGCCACATTCAGCATGGTGTTGCTGCAGTCAGGCTGCATGTGGCTCCATAGCAATAGCATTTAAGATCTGGCACAGCCTGTCAAGTGCCTCCGTTGACTGCGATGGGGTTGGTGACCACGCTATTGACCTGGAGCCTGGCAGAAGGTAGCCTATACAGCAGCCTGATCCACCTGGAGAATTGAAGGGCTACAGCCAATGCTTTGTAGCAATGCAAAGAGATAGGGAAACAAAGGAATTCATGGGATTGAGAAACACTGCTATCGCTGAGATCTGCGCGTTCAGGGTGTGGAACAATGCACCGAGAGTGTGGCGGTTGTAGGCATTGGATCTTCCTAAAACAAAGCCTGATGGATTCGGCCAAACAGCATTTTGGAGGAGAGGAAGGATCTTAGCAGTGGGTATTTCAAGCAGTATTTTATTGCTCATGTTGACCATGGATAAAGGCCTGTATGAGTCACGTAGGTTGAGCTGCTTATTTGACTTCACAATAGTTAATATTAGGGGCCTTCTCAACAGAGGGAGGAAGTTACTCAGGGCTTCTGGCTTCCTCATACATTGTGAGCAAATACAGAGCTAATTTCTCAGCATCTTCTTTATAGAACATAGCAGTTAAGCGGCCCACGTCCACAGCCATGTCTCCTGGCATACTATGGATTTCTTGAGTTATGTCATATGTAGTAAATGAAACTTCAATGTAGCACCTGTGGGCATTGTTGAGGGAGAGTAACTGGATGGAGTTGAAGTATTCAGTAAGTCTGAAAGGGCACCTCACCAGTAGATTTATAGAGAGTAGCGTAGAATCTAAGCATTATCTGGGTAATATCCACTGTGGAGTGGCAGGTCTCTCCTTTACTATTCAGTAACTCTGTGATGTATGAACTGCTACATTGTTTTTTAAGCTGGACTGCAAAACTCTTGCTAACCCTACCACCTTTGCCAAAGTGCTGAGCGGATGCCTTCCTGTGAAGGAAGTAGGTTTCATTCTCACCATTTTCTTCATATTCAGATAATTTGCCATAGATCTGCGCAAGATGTTGCACCTCTCCTGCATCAAAGTAATGGAGTTCAAGCTCCTGGAGTTCTTACTTCAGTGCTTTCAAGTGTGTTTGCAAATTCCCGATTGCTTAGACAAGCTAATACCTCAGATGAAGGCCTTAAACGCCTCCCAGAGCACTCCAGGGGACTCCACTGAGCCAACATAATGAGTGAAGAATCTGCAATGGTACCCCTAATCTCATCATTAATAAAGGGATTTCTCAGAGCATTCGCGGGGAGTCTCCCAGTAAATGTGCTGTCCGCCGCCCCACTTAGTAACTGGCATGTGGGCAGAGATCCTTCAAGGCAGATGTTCTACGCTTTTAGTCTGCGCGCCGTTAATCTGTAGGCAATTAAGCTTCGAATGGTGTGGTCACACACGTGCCTTCCGTCGCCAAGGGCTGCCTGATGTGCCAAACATCAATTAAGGCGTGGTCCGACAGTATGGAATTAACTGTGCAGCAGCATGTGGTTTCCAAGTGGAATGAGACTTGTCTAGGTGGTGATCCAACACTACATTTAAGTCAACCATTAGAGAACTGTAGAGTGGCCCAAGCTGACTATTTTGTCCCTTATAGCGGAAATAGATAGCGGGGTCAACATTTGGGCCATATACACATGCAATAGTAACCTTTGCCTGTAAGAACACCATGCAGAATCATGTATCTCCCTTCTTTGTCACAGAATGATCTCAGGGTCTGTCATTGTACTCCTCTCCTAAACACCTGCAACTTCCCCAGCACAATCTGCATGAGGTGGAGTTCTTGTAGCAGGGCAATATCCACATTGTGGCGCCGGAGATATGCAAACACTTGTCTCACCTATCCTAGGTCTTTCATACCACACAATACATAAGTATGGCTCCTCTAATAACAAACCGTTAGGTATCTTAACGTGGACGCCAGGCCTGAGGGTCTGTCTACCGCCCATTCGCCACTGCAATATTACCAAAGCAAATACCATGGGTTCGGCAGCCAAATGTTGCACACCAAAACAATACATGTGAACATCCAGGGAACTAAGAACTAGTATGGTCCGCCCCCGACACACTTCAACAACGCCAACCCTTTGTAGAACCTCCCCATACCAAAAATCTACAAAAAAGGAAAATTGACAAATGAGAAAGTTTCTAAGGACAGCAGAGTGAGTCAGGTGGTCACCTCATCCCAGAGCAGTGACAAGTGGCCCAGTATGGTAAGGTTAAAGGGCTGGTCAACGTGATTAACAGAATTATAAAGTGATCAATATCAGGGTGTCACCTTTTAGCAGACTGTAGGTTTAAGTTGAGGCAGAGGTTAGTCACAGCAGCCAACTCGGGATGAGCCTCACTGGCTCAGATAATAGAAGTAGTGCAGCCTGGCTGCAGCATCAGTCATTATCACTGAGATGGTTCCCTGGATCATTCTCAGCATGGGATTCTCACTCGGGGGTCTTGCACATGTTTGCTTGCAGTAGAACATACTGGCCAGCTTGGGATCCGTGAACAAATTGGCCTTTCCATTTACTGTAACATTGAGTTGAGCCGGAAAGTTCAGTGCTTAAAGCAGGCCCACCTTCATCAGTAATCACTTAGCAGGAATGAATTCTCAATGGGCAGCCTGCACATCATGGGTGAAGTCTGGGTATATTGGGATTCTGTTCCCTTGGTAGTGCAGTTCTCCTTTTTTATGGCTAAGTACACAATAGTATCACGTCTCTAAAGTCTAGCAAACTGGCAATAATGGAATGGGCCCCCTGCATGGGACGTGGACCCAGAGACTGGTGCACACGCTCCACTGAAAACAAGGTTGTCAGCTGCTCCACAAAAAAAGGCCTGGAGGAGGGTCTCCATATAGTCTCAAATTATGGTCATAGTGGTAGACTCCAGGTATCCCAAGAATCTAATGTTGTTTTTTATGGAGTGCGCCTCTAGGTCCTCATTCTTAGATTTGATTACTGCAAGAACTATTCATGCATAGGAGATACTCTTTGTGCATTGTGGCCCCATCTTCAGGGTCAAACACCCGTTGTTCCAGATGGGTCAGCATTCATCATGTTTATCAAGTCCGTCGCTCATGCGGTCTAGATGATTGGTAAAAGTGTCAATCTCATAGTCAATTGTTTTAAGGCTACTTTGCATGTCAACAAGTAGGGCTTTAATGTCTATGTCCTCAGGTGGATTGCTTTGCCCCTGTTAGGGGATCACACTCTGCAGGCATCCTCACAGGTTGTTCTCAAGGGGTGCTTCTTATCAAACATTAGCTTTCCTTGGGGTTTGTTGGTTTTCCCCATCGCAGATGGTACTGTGAGGCTTCAGGCAATGACAGATATATTGGTGCCTCACAGGTTAACACTTTGCCAACTGTAAGGTTGCACAGGGTGGGCAGTGGCCCCACCTCTCCCGAGATCCCCAGAGGGTGTGAGTAAGCTCTAGCCCATTCTTCCAGCAGCCCTCTCAATGGTAGCATAGGCAGTGAACAGTTTCTGGGCAAGCCCGTCACATAGGCATGACAGAGCTACACTGTTGTTATTTCAGCCATTAAATCTCCCAACTCTATAAGCAGGTAAGATATGGTACGCCTCCTCAAATTGGAGATGTCCCTCTCTGCAGCTCCCTATCAGCCCGTTGTCGATGCTGTGACCCACCTATGCTCATGCAGGTCCATATTCTGTATCCATGAGTGGTCTCCATCCAGTTCTGGCCGTAGGCAGGGCACAGGATTTACAGGTTGTGCTAGGCCCTTGTTCCGTTTCACAGGTTTCAGCCACCAAAGCAGGCCACAGTCACCCCAGCAGCAGGCTACCACTCACCTGCACTCTTGGCAAAGGGTCGCCTTGCAGATGCAGAAGGCTCGTCCTGCACTCCTCTGGTTCGAGTCCAGTGCAAACTCCCGTACTCTGCTTTAGCGGTAGTCCACCATTGCCACAACCGTGAGCAATGCGGTTTCAGAAACAACATGCTGCTTCAGGCACAGCACAATTTCTCATCAGAACAGGCTCTGCATATGTATACTTCCATATGTAATCATTTGAGCCTCATTAGGAGGCCCCTAAGCAGACGTTCCACTGCAAGAGCAGAAGAGGCATCTCCTTCACCACCCTGGTAGAGGTTGGTCCACCATATTCAAAGATTGCCTGGTAGGGCAGAAATTGCCTCATGGAAAAACTCTGTCATAACAATTTCACATAATGGCATGGTGGAGTTGCCATTACCATAGACATGTAGCCCCAAAGTGGGGGCAATTTTCTAGTATGCACTTTACTAGTGTCTTTGATGTGCATTGGCATTCCATGCAAGACGGTCAGGGTTTACATGTTGGTCTTTCATGTACCACTCAATATGGGCGACGACTGGCCCAAATAAACTGGGTAGCGGTCTTTAGCTATTTTCGTAAGAGTCTACACTGATGATCCTTAAAGTAGAACCAGTGGAGACACCCTCCTCTGCCTACAAAATAAAGGGAATGAAAAGAAGAAGCGGGCAGGTATAAATAACTTTGACAATATTTGGCAGATGTTCCATAACTGTCCTTCTTTCAATCAGTCTCTTTGTCTCAGCTTGTTTTTCATTTGAAATCAGAGTTTCAATGAGGCCATAGAAAACTGTTTTCTGATATTGTGAGATTTTTCTTAGGTTTAAGGGCATTCTCTGTGGAAGCCAAATGAAGAAACAAAGAAGAGGCTCATATTGTGGCTGGTGACTTGACTGTACATTCTAGTATTATGTTGCTGGAAATGCTGCTCATGACTTCGATGATCCGAGGAGCGATGACATTGATGGCTAAGGATCTGATTGATGGGCACTGTTCTTCAGGGATGCACTTCAAAAGAAATATAAGTCCCTAGACTTTACACCCCATTTCCATGCTCATTGTCCTACCAAAAAAGAAAGACCAACACAAAAGTGAAGACCAAACCTTCAGACCCTTAAAAGACTTATACTTAGGCAACCTAACCCTTGAACTCATCTCTCACACTTTCAACTACATGTCCAATGCCGATGAAAAGTGAGATCAAAGAAAAAAGACCTAGTTCTAAATGGGAGGTGGATTTACAAAGTGCAGCACGTGTAAAGATGGCAAATAAAGAGCAAATATGAAAGAAGTGTGTACCCATTACCGTAATAACTTCAAGATACGAAAAGCTTTGAATTGTTAGACCGAATATGCAGTGTATCTATGGTCTTGCTTATGCCCTAAGGTATATGTGGGTAGTGCCATCTTACCAACATGTAAAAGCATTCTGCATTTAGTGTGATTGTCAGTGTGCCCCAAAAAATGAGCGGTGGTGATAGAGAAAGGTATTTATGTAAGCTTGAAGCATCCTATATTTTGAGATTAGAGTCAAGAGATTCCCAGGGTCTAAATGTAGATGAGGAGATGCATGTTTATTTATGTGCAGCCTCTTTCTGTTTTTACAGTTTGAGAAAAATATGCTGTTTCCTTTTTGGTTGTTTACTTTTTAATGTTGTTTTTTAATTTCTACATCCACTGCCAGGGTGAATAAAATCATGAAATTTGGAATGAACATTGCTATGATTTATGAAATAACATTAGGCTTGGCGGTTTGATAATTTATTATATTTTGATGAGAATGGAATGTAAGCCCACTTGGGCTTGATTGAGTTTAGTAATGAAATAAGTAATTTATTTTGAAGGTGGAGACTTATTTTGAAAAAGTTGTTATGTACTTAAAAAGAGAAATAATTTTTCAAAAGAACATGCAATCGAATATTTTAAGTTGAGTGAGCATGACTATTGATTTCCTCCACTCTTTTTCTATCTTTTCTTTAAAATATTATACATATTGATAATCATAGTAGAATGAGGAATTGAAAAGAAAAATATAAATTAAGCGGTATCAAACTTTAAATGTGGATTATTTCTTTATGGTTTTGTGGTGCAAAATGTAACCTTTCTAATATGGCGCCAATATTGATGTAGTGTGCAGTGCTTCCATTGTGTATTGTCCTTTTATATTGATGGTTAAGATGGTAACCAGTGTCATCAACAAGGCTTGATCACCGAAACGCGTTAATGCTGTTTTGTTCCTCATGCAGTTTATGAAATAATAAAGCATTTTGAAACAAGCTTTTGAGTGCTTGAAGGAATAAGGTGAAGTTGTGTTATTACGTGCTGAAGCAGCAGCGTTTAACTGTGCATTGCTGGCGCTTTGGTGCCCATTAGCACCCGCTGGCTGTTTGTGGATACATAAATAAATATACATATTTATGAATATATATATATATAGGTGTGTGCATATATATAGCTAAATGTGTTTAGTAATTAATATTTTAGTTTTACTGTTAAAAATTGTAATACTATTCTTAATGTAATACTTTATTACCAATAGAAACTTTATAATTATATTTTTTAAACTGTATTATAATTTAATTAAATATTTTATTAACATTAAAACTACCCATCTCCAAAAACTCCTTACCACTCCAAAACACTAACAGTCCCTGAACCCTACAGCTCCTTTCCAGATGAAAACATCACCCATTCCAAAACCCAAAAAATTGCTTATCAACCCAAAAAGCAACCCATCCCTACACGTTTAAAACTCCTCATCACCCAAAACGGCTCGGCCAGGTAGCCCCTGACATACTTCACTCTAATCAAAAAGGATTTATAAGAGGGAGACAATTATATGAGCTCACTTACAAACTAATAAGATCTGTTGATGTGGCCATAAAAGAGGTTCTCCCCCTATCTATTCTGACGTTGGATGCTACCAAGGCCTTCGACAGGGTAAATTGGTTATACCTGTCGGAGGCCTTGAGAAAGTTTAACGTTGGAGATAGATTTCGTAGGGCAATAGATTTGTTATATCGAAGCCCCTCAGCTTCAATTCTGATTAATGGGGCCTTACAGCGTCATTTAATGTAACCAGAGGAACCCGACAGGGTTGCCCTTTGTCTCCTCTCCTCTTCGATTTGTATATAGAACCCTTTGCACAAACACTAAGAGATAGCGCACTTATTAAACCCTTTATTTTTGGTGATTGGGAAAAAAAGGTGGCACTCTATGCTGACGATATAATGATTTTCACGTCAGACATTAATGCAGCATATCCGGAGGTGATAGACCTAGCTCTCAAATTTGGCAACGTTTCTGGATACGAAGTTAATGCTTTCAAAACTGAGTCAATGACTTGGAACACAGACTTAACTACTTTTAATGAGTCATCTAGACCTCAATTAGGATATTTGGGGGTAAATATAGTTAAAGACATCGACCGGATCGCTTCCTTAAACTTTTCTATAATAGCAGCACAGTGTCGTAAAAATATGAAGGATTGGTCACATCTTCCACTCACTATCCTAGGTAAGGTTAATCTAGTAAAAATGTGTATTCTGCCTAAGATTTCTTTATTATTTAATTCAATCCCACTTTTTTTTGATCCCAAATTAATCTCTAAACTACAAAGCGAGATTTCGACTTTCATTTGGAATAGTAAAAATCCAAGAATTTCTTGGAAGAGAATAAGACGCCGCAGAGAGAAGGGAGGGTTAGCGGGACCGGATCTTCAGATCTATGCGTGGGCTTTTCAGCTTTCGCACGCACGCATGTTGCTAAATATTCCAGCAGCAACAGGGGTAGGCCATATGTTCTCTATGTTACTGAACTGTGAGGGAGTCGGACAGGGTAGCTTTTTATTTAAATTCGGGGACCCAACATTTAAAAAAAAAAAAAAACTAAAGACTTTAAAGGGGATAGCTTCCACATGGTACAGAATGAGGCAGGCAATTAAACTGGGATATTATCTAGAGAGAGCTCCAATATGGGATCTACCATCTCCCCCAGTTTGGGCAGAAGATACATTAACCCAACCATTAAGAGCGGCTGGTATCAATACCTGGGGCGACTTGTTTATGGACGGTACACTACTCCCTTGGGATTACTTAATAAATAAGGTTGGGCCAAGTTTGTCTAGATTTAAATTTATACAAATTTCAAGCTGGTCCCATGTATACAACACACAGATATCCCGGAGTAGCAATTTACCTATAGGAGCCACTAGCGAATTAGTAACGTGTCTGCTAGATAGCCCCCCTGCAAAAAACGAAATATCACTTTGGTATAAGAAGATCATGGAGGAAATAGATGGTAAATTCTGCCTCCCTGCAACATTATGGGCCGACGTATTGCCAGATATAGACTTGGAGGAGCTTTGGTCAGCTTCCTGTGTGGCACTGTGGGATCTGGTGAAGCCAGCTTGGCTGCGTCGGAACCACATCTTCACAATTCACAGGGCCTACTATTCCCCGCTGAGACTGTAAAAATTCTCTTCGACAGGTCCGGTCTCGTGCCCAAGATGCCGACTTGTTGCTGCATCTGATATCCACATGTTCTACGAATGTCCAGAATTAACAACATACTGGGAGTCAATAGGAAATGATTTATCTTTGGCATTGGGCTTTCACCTTTCCATAGATCTCGCTCTTGTCATTTTTGGCCTGAAGAACAAAGTACGTAATGCAGCTTCTAACCTCGTATTTTACTCCATTTTGGCAGCTCGTAGAGAGATCTGTAGACATTGGAAGGACGCCCAGCCTCCTTCTATTCATGAATGGCGAACTTCTGTCCTTCAGATTTCCAAACTTGATCTAGCTAGAGGTGGAAATCCAAGTAGGAGAGCTTTTTGGACACAGTTGGCACGGTCGCATTGAGCCTGGGGATTTTTTTTTTTCCCAGGGTCCTATGATTAATGCGAGCATAGCCAACCATTGCTTTCAACATGGAACAAATGGGGCTACGGTGTCACGGGCACTATCTTCCAATGAAAAGCCCTAAGTAAGAATTTTCAGGCTTGTGTGAATGTACTGTTGGGATTTGGCTTCCTCCCCCTCCAACTAAGATCTCCCTCCCAGCTAATGCTGAGATGGTACAGAAGCACAGCCGGTTTTCTTAGCTCTGTGGCATATTTCTGATTGGATAGATTGGAGCTATGCATGCAAATGAGGATACTAAAAAAAAAAAAAAAAAAAAAAAAAGAATGAGGAATTGAAAAGAAAAATATAAATTAAGCGGTATCAAACTTTAAATGTGGATTATTTCTTTATGGTTTTGTGGTGCAAAATGTAACCTTTCTAATATGGCGCCAATATTGATGTAGTGTGCAGTGCTTCCATTGTGTATTGTCCTTTTATATTGATGGTTAAGATGGGAACCAGTGTCATCAACAAGGCTTGATCACCGAAACGCGTTAATGCTGTTTTGTTCCTCATGCAGTTTATGAAATAATAAAGCATTTTGAAACAAGCTTTTGAGTGCTTGAAGGAATAAGGTGAAGTTGTGTTATTACGTGCTGAAGCAGCAGCGTGTAACTGTGCATCGCTGGCGCTTTGGTGCCCATTAGCACCCGCTGGCTGTTTGTGGATACATAAATAAATATACATTTTTATAAATATATATATATATAGGTGTGTGCATATATATAGCTAAATGTGTTTAGTAATTAATATTTTAGTTTTACTGTTAAAAATTGTAATACTATTCTTAATGTAATACTTTATTACCAATAGAAACTTTATAATTATATTTTTTAAACTGTATTATAATTTAATTAAATATTTTATTAACATTAAAACTACCCATCTCCAAAAACTCCTTACCACTCCAAAACACTAACAGTCCCTGAACCCTACAGCTCCTTTCCAGATGAAAACATCACCCATTCCAAAACCCTAAAAATTGCTTATCAACCCAAAAAGCAACCCATCCCTACACGTTAAAAACTCCTCATCACCCAAAAAAAATGCATATCTATGAACCTTAAACACTCATAGCAATGCAAAACTAATTTCTGACCCCCTTAAAACCCACTTAAACATATGTAAACCTCCTTTTTATTTCGAAATCTTTTTTATTGAGTCATCAAATAGGATAATCACATTTATTACAGAAGAGCAAGAGTATAGATTAATCAATGTAATAGTTTTCAAGCAGGTGACTTTTATATTACATTCATGATACTAAAAGATAGACAATTCAGGTCTGTAAATGGCAGCCCATAACAAACAACTGTGTCTAATACTGTATAGTAGACCAAAGTTTGTACCAATCAAGCCATTCCATGTATGTCATAACCCCGCACAGCAACATTTTTGCCCTGTGATATGTCCTCAGATAGTCTCCACTTCAGCAGGATTTGGTGGGGGCTCTACTAGGAGAACCCTGAAATCTGCCCAACGTTTCCATATTTTAAAGTGCTTCTGCAGGCACCCCCACACTTTCTAAATCGTCTGTTCCTGACCCATACACCAGTCAAGGCCTGCCTTCCAATCACCCAATTTAGGCGGAGACGGATCCTTCCATACCCTAGCTATGTCTCTTTTTGCCAGGGTAAAGCCCAAGAATAATAGGTGTCTTTTATAGATGTTTCCCCTATTTCTTCCTTGACAAGTGAAAGAACAAGCTTAGGAGACTGGGATATGTCCCATCTGAGTACTTCTGATAAAAAAACGAGTAACACCCCTCCAAAACCTGCCAAGTGCGGTACAATCCCAAATAGTATGCAGAAGTGTGCCTTCCTCACTGCCACATCGTAGGCGCATACGGTAATCTATCAGCCCGCCCTCCAAAGCCGGTATCTGGTAAAATAAGCACAATGCAAATGCTTAAACTGAATAAGGAGAGATGCTATTGCAGCGTACCTTAGGGATTCCAAGGCCTCTGTCCAATCGTTACAATCAAGGGCACCCAAGTCCCTCTGCCATTTTTCCCGGAGCAAATCTAAAGTCGTGGAGAGTCACTAAAAAAAGTTTGATATATCTTTGCAGTCTTATGATCCCCTAAATCCCCCATAAAAGCCTTTGCCTCTATTGGGTTAAACTCCAGGAGAGATTTCAAATGCTCAATACATGGGGATAAGGCATGTCTCAGTTGCAGGTATTTTTAAAATTGTGTGTGCAGCATAGCATACTCATTTCTGAGCTCCTGAAAGGACCTCATGGTGGTACCTTGGATTACATTCACCAACGTGGAAATGCCTATGGCGTCCCATTGTTTAAACCCCGCTAAGGTGGATACTTGCGGCATAAGGCCGCTCTGCCAGAGGGGCGTCTCCCTTGTCAATCATCTGCACCACCCCATCCTATGCATTGATTCTTTACACACTCCGAAGACCACTCTGATGGCAGGCGGCAATTTCCATAGCTCTTTTGGTGTGTAGAACAGTTTATGGTATAATACATCTCCCATAAGCCATTTCTCCACTTGGTATGCTGGGTCACTGCTATTCCCATACCACCAGTCGTTCAAGATCAAGAAATAAGATGCTGCATGATATGATTGGATTCCAGGGGACGCTATACTTCCATAATATGTTGATTGGAAGTACGCTTTAAGTTCTACCCTAGCAGCTTGATCATGCCACAGGAAACGGCTTAATCTGGAGTTGGGTTGCTAGAACCAGGAGACAGATATCTGAAAGGGATGGTTATGCAGTTGTTAGAGAAGGCAAGGGAGGGATACCATTTTAAATATTGCTGACCTTCCTAGTATGGAAAGGGGCATACGCATCCAGGAATCCAGCTCAGCCTGTGCGCGCGTCCATATAGGGGCAATGTTTCTATTCCATGACACCGATTGAGAGGCCGAGATGTAGACCCGAGGTATTTCAGCCCAGTTGTGGCCAGTGTTACTTCTCCCGTCCATGTGCCCATTTCTGAGCCTCCACGAATAGGCCACAGTATCGACTTCTTAGCGTTCATATACAGGCCAGAGTGTTGACCAAATATCTGCATAATGCGGAGAATTCGGGGTCCTGTCCGATGCAGTTCCTTTAAGAAGAAAAGAACAATCGTCCATATAGCAATCCGATCCGAAAGCCCCCCCGGCCATTCAAAGCCCTTCACCTGCGCATCCAGTCAAACCCATGAGGCCAACGGTTCCATTGCTAATGGAAATAAATGAGGGGAAAGGGGGCCCCCCTGTCGGGTGCCCCGTCCTAAAGGGAAGGCATCCGATACCGCACCGGCCACTCTAACCGAGGCCTACAGGTCGGTATGTGGTAGTCTAATATAGTACATGAGTTGCTGTCCTATATTTAGGCATAGGAGGTCAAACAAGTAGGTCCATCCCAGGAAATTGAATGCTCTATCTATGTGGGCTAGCAGCAGCGCCGCCAGGCCATCCAGCCTGATCGATCGCCGCTACTGCATTATGAGCCCGTCGAATATTTTGACGGGTCGCTCGAGGAGGCATAAGGCCTCCTGATCAGAGTGAACCAAGTCCGACATATAAGGGAGGATGCTATTAGCCAGAGCTTTGGCCAATAATTTGGCCTCCACATTCAGCAACGATATAGGGCGGTATAGAGTGTTGATCTGGAGGTCGGCCGGGCTTAGGAAATACCGTAATTTCGCCATGTTGCCAATCCAGTTGGAGTCTCCCCTCCTTGAGGGCTATGTGTACCGCGTCCAGTTAGTGAGAAAGGATCTGAGATTGGAACAATTTATAGAGCTCACACAGGAAGCCGTTTGGGCCTGGAGCTTTTACCTGAGCGTAGGTCAGCAAGGGCAAAGCTCAGTTCTTCAACCATCAGCGGGGCATCTAGATCTACATGTGCACTATCCAAAATGGCCTTAGCGGGCAGATCGTCAAGGTATTGGTGGATCAAGGGTTCTGGCAAAATGTCATGGGGGTATAGAGCTCTGCATAATAAGTTGCAAAGCTAGAAGCAATTTGAGCAGGGTCAGTGAGTGTTTGGCCATCGTTGCCGGGTGGAGAGCCTGATGACACAAACGATGCAGGAGAGAGCTCGATTTATCATCCCATTGATAAATTCTACTGCGCGAGGCCAACCAAGCCTGTCTGGCCTCATCAAGCAGTGTGTCAGCATACGTTTGTTGAAGGAGAAGAAGATGGCGGCAAATCTGCCCGCTGTCTATTCCTCTACACTTCTGTTTCAGTTCTAGCAACTGGGCCTCAGTCTGGAGCAATGCCTCCCGGCGTTTTTTTCGCTGGGCAACGCAAAATTCAACATCTGCGCCCCTAATGGTTGACTTCATAGCCTCCCAAATAATCTCTGCAAAGTGCACCATGTCCAGATTGTCAGCAAAATAATCCATAATTGCCTGACATATGTGCGTTTTATATTGCGGGTCCTGGAGGTGCCATGACGTTAGGCGCCACTGAAAGGGAGGACGGGCCACCCCCAAGCGCAGAGTCAGGACCACTGGAGAGCGATCTGATAAACCCCTGGGTAGTATATTCGTAGCAGTGATTCAATAATAATAAGTGGTTGTTATAGATATGTAATCCAATCGGGAGAAGGCGTCATGGATCGCAGAGTAATATGTACAGCTTTGTGTAGTCGGGTGCAAATGTCTCCATATATCCATCCACCTAATGTCTCTCATAGGTGTCTGCAGGCGTGTGTCCCTAAGTGTCTCTTGTCTGACGCGTGGTCTCCATCTATCCTGAGCCACATTCACCACGTCATTCCAATCCCCGCATCTCCTGTAGTGTTCTCGTCAGGCGCTCTACAAATGATTCTGGGAGCGGGGCGTGCGTAGACACTGCCAAGTGTAACGGACTCTCCGTGCAGTGAGCCAATCACAATAATATACCTACCCTGGGGGTCGGACCATGTTTTAGCATGTATAAAGGGAACCCGTTGATTAATTAGGACCGCCACCCCACGGAAACCTCTGGTAAACCCAGCATGATAAATTTGAATATAACCAAAGCGGGAGAGACATATTGCCTTGGAACCCCTAAGGTGAGTCTCCGGCAACAATAGAACATCAGCTGCGGCGCAATTGGCCTGTTGAAGGACTGCACGTCTTTTAAAATAAACTTTTATTTTTAATCATAATACTATTCTTTTATTATTTAAATAACCAAAAAATAATTGACAAATTAAAATGAATTAATAAATCTATTTTCTAAATTGTATCTATTTATAATACTCTCTAACTTAAATGTAAGTATTATTAAGTAAACATATTTGAACTTAATGATTTACTAATTTTAATTTAGAGCACTATAAATCATTAAATGCGCACAACCGTAACAGTTTATTTCTACACACACACACACACACACACACACACACACACACACACACACACACACACACACACACACACACACACACACACACACACACACACACACACACACACACACACACACACACACACACACACACACACAAACTGGCACACACACCCACACACACACAATGTTAAAGATATGTGATTTAAATATTAATAAAGTAACTTACATGAGAAGTAAAGGTAGACTTAATGACTCCCAATGTAACTCCAGCAATGTAATGATTCCCAGTGTACGGCCTGTAAGTAATGGTTGTACAACTTCAGAAGGCAATGGAGGTTTCAAAGGAAATGAGTCACTGGATTCAAAGATCAATACATTTGAGACTATCATACCATAAATTAATAACTGGAGTCAAAGACCAAATCATTCGAGAGCGCTCTACCCTATAATGAGTAACGGGAAATCCTTTGTTTTTACTTGCTGCTGTGTGGGGGACTCGACGTCCCAGAGGACATCTGCTTACAGACGAGCAGGAGGGGCACAACGGGACATCCATGCCGCGTCGCGCTAAAAAGTGCAGTCTGTCCTCAGCGGTGCAGGAAATCCTCTGTTTTTGCTTGCCGCTGTGTGGGGTACTCAGCATCCCACAGGACATCTGCCTACGGAAGAGGAGGAGGGGCACAGCGGGACAGACACGCCGCAGTGCGCTTAAAAGCGCAGTCTGTCTCCTGCGGCGCGGAACGCACGCGGGCCGTGCCTAGGCAACGCCCAGGCCAAGGGCAGACCTGTCCTTGCCCGTCACTGACCGTAGCAGGCCGGGCTGGGCCACCCCTCTGACACTTTGGATCTCCTTTACATCGAAAGGTACTGTTTCCTTGTTTGCCCCCAATGTACTGTATGCAGGATGGTGAACACCCTAAATATCGAATCCAAAATATAGACTGCCCAGAATATTGTATAAAAAATATAGACAGCATATCAAATTACTAAAATATAGTCAGTCAGAATATCGAATTTGGGGTAGAACATATCGATTTCCATAATATCGAATTTAAAATATCGTTTTCCATAACATAATTTTTTTTTAGTGTTATGTATGGTAGTATGTGTGTTAAAATTATGTATTAATTTTGTAATGTGTGTTTCTTTTTTTTAAAGTAGTGAATGTTATGTAATTTAATTTTTGCGTAATTTTATTCCGTAGCTGGTTGTGGGTTTATAGGGGAATAGGGTGGGAAGTAATTTAATTATAGTAAATTAAATATTAATTTTTATTTATATGTATTGATAATTAATTGATTGATAATTATAAATTGGTAATTAATTTGTAATAATTGGTAATTAATTATTATTAGTTGGTAATTAATTTGTATAAATTGGCAATTAATTTTTATTAATTGATTTATTGATAATTTCATTAATTGTATTATTTATTTGGAGTGGGTTGTGGGTTTATAGGAGAATAGGGTGGAAAATAATTTAATTGTAATAAAGTAAATATTTATTTTTATTTATATGTATTGATAATTAATTGATAATTATTAATTGGTAATTAATTTGTATTAATTGGTAATAACTTTTTTAGTTGGTAATTATTTTTTATTAATTGGTAATTTTATTATTCATTTTTTATTGGTATTGATATTTAATTTAATTTTAATATTAAATCATTACTTTCCCTACTGTTGCACTCTCTGGAGTGGGAATAGTCATTTTTACCCCTACGCTATCCAACGCTTTCCCTACTGTTGCACTCTCTGGAGTGGGAATAGGAATTTTTACCCTCCCTCTATCCAACGCTTTCACTACTGTTGCACTCTCTGGAGTGGCAATAGTCATTTTTACCCCTACGCTATACAACGCTTTCCCTACTGTTGCTCTCACTGGAGTGGGAATAGTAATTTTTACCCCTATACTATCCAACGCTTTCCCTACTGTTGCAGTCATTGGAGTGGGAATTGTAATTTTTACCCTCCCGCTATCCAATGCTTTCCCTACTGTGGCACTCTCTGGAGTGGAAATAGTAATTTTTACACCACCGCTATCCAACGCTTTCCCTACTGTTGCACTCTTTGGAGTGGGAATAGTAATTTTTACCCTTACACTATCCAACGCTTTCCCTACTGTTGCAGTCACTGGAGTGGGAATAGACATTTTTACCCTCTCACTATCCAACAAATTCTCTACTATTTTACATTACATTTATTAGTTTTACATTTTAAGCTTTTTTACATTATTTTAAGTATGTTTTATTTAATGGCTTTTAGTATTTAATTCATGTTATATTATTTTTAATATATTTAAAAAATTCGATATTTTAGTTAACTATATTTTAACATTCTATATTTTGGATTCGATATTTTAGTACTTACCTGTTTGTAGATAGGTATTCTATATTCTGTACTTCGATATTTTGGAATCAATATTTTGGGCATTCTATATTATGTCCCTCGATATTAAGTCACTGAACCATGCAGGATTGTCCCAGGTACACAGCAGAATTATGATTAAGTCGTCCTCCCCTACTAGGATATGTGTGGCATAGCTACCTAACTTTTGTACCTTTTCTATGGCCTTTCCTGGATTTACCTGGTTATTATGCCCCATATCTGGCCTGCTTATACTTTATACAGTTTGGTACAGGTGTTTGGTATTTAGGAGGCATGTGCAAATGTAAGACAGGTAATGCCCCGCCAGTAGCTGATAGTGGCCAGTCAACCATTGATTAATTTTTGGTGAGGGCAGTTAATATGATCTCTCAAGAGATAGACTTTGTTGAACGACGTCTCTCTACAGGTGGAGGGCCTGGGAGTGGGATTACTATGTCACTTAGTGATGTTACAGCCATACCCCTTCTAATTAAGATTCCTACCAGGGAAGGTACGGCCCTAGAGCCACTGATAGTCTGGCTTCCTCTGCAACTAACGAGGCAACACGATCGCCCAGTACCAGCATCACTCATTAATCCCCCTACTCCAAAAAGGAAAAGGAAATTCAAAAAGACCCCTGTTATGCCTGGAGGTTCCAGGAGACCAAATACCTCGAGGCTCCGGCCTCCTCTGGAACAGAGGTTGGGACTATATCATGCAATCTGGGGGACTCACAACGGACCTCACTACTGGCTGAGATTACTACTAGATTAGCAGTCCTGCTAGCAATTCTTGAGAAGTTAGAGGCCTTGTCTACTGAAGTCCATCAGATTAAGATACGTTATTCTATCACGCCTCTGGGACAAACTGAGGGTTCTTGTATACATATCGAATAACGTTTTTGAACTGAACTGAGTAACTGGAGTCAAAGATCAATACCCTAAATCTTTCAAGAAGGCAGGAAATGACAGCAAACCTTGAACAGGCACATCCTGAATACAGGAGTAAGATGAGGATTTATGACAAAGGAAATGGTAGACTAATATGTTGTAACTCTTTGAACATAGTGAAGTGAGATGACCTTTGTTGGAATGGAAGACCAAGGCAAAAAGGTCTACGTGCATCATTAAGCAAGCCTAGTATCCGGCATCAGGAGTTGAGACGCACAGGAACCAGACACATAACTAACTTTTTTTCAGACCTGAGTTGGAGGTATATTTAAAGAAGAAATAAGTTGTAAGCATGAACACTTCTTTAGAAAAATGGAGCCTATCTATCCTCAACTCTGATCAATGGAAGGATTTAGAATTTTAATGCAATGGATGAATAAGGGTAAAACAGTCCCGCTGGATGGTCTCCTGTCAAGTTTTACAGATCCATGACTAAGCAACTGTTGTCGATCTGGCACGCATTGTTTATCATACTAAATGGTAGTGGGACTCCTACCTACTGGCAAGAAGCTACTATTTCATTTACATTGAAGAGACCCTAAAATCTACAACTCATTCAAGCCCAGATCACGGATTAATTGGTAATTCTGGAGCTAGATTAAATGCTTGTATAACAAGTTTAATTCAGGGGAGTCAAAAACAATTGAGCGGTTACATTTAGAGTCCCTAAGTAGAAGAGAGCACGTATCTATGACTGTGTGAAAACATTCACCACAATTTTGTGAGCTGCAGTTTCCCTGTGCCCCAGATTGCAGTGAACCAAAGACCAGGAGGTGGTAAACAGGCAGACTAGTGCTGTCACTTTCCTAAAATGTAAAAAGCGATTTTTTCTAACCGCAATTGCATTTTTTTTACTGTTTTGCTTGTGGTTGTTACAGTTTAAAAAATGTGTTTTAACCTGCCTGTGATTGCATAATTTCTCACCTGTTTTGTGTTGAAATTTGTGGTTTTTACTTGCCCGTGACTTTTCTCATCCAACCTGTTGATTTGTGGGATTTGCAGTCCAAAATCTATAGTTTGTTTCCCTCACATTCACCGTGACTATTTGTTTTTCCCTCCTAATTTCTCCCATTATGCGGTGCCTGCCATGCTGTGCATGGAACTGCTGGGGGGTACCATAGGTACCGCATCGGGCCTCCAAAACAGACTCCACATGCCTTTCCGTGGCAGCATTGCCGCCACGGAAAGGCATCTGTCAAAGCCCATTGTAATAAGGCGTAATAAGGCTGGCAGTGTCTGATAGACATCGCACCATATGAACCCTTTTCCACCCCCGGGGCGGAAAAGCGGCAGATGGTCTTTCCGTCCGCCGCGGACCCTCCAGCCATACTAATATGGCGGGGGTCATTCCAGCATGGATGGTGGGCGGATCGCCACTGCCAGGCCGGCCTGGCGAGGACAATACGCCCACCATCCTAATGGGCCCCAAAGTTTGTTAGGGCCTTCATTGGAGAAGTCCAAAGTGTGGATTGAGCCTGTCTGTCTCCAATAAGATTCGAAATAGAGGAGCAGCTCCCCAGCCCCCCTGGCCAGCAAACCTAAGCTTGCTATACAATATCCTCTGAGCACACACCTACAGTTCCCGTTTGTAATTCAAGCAAATATCTGGCAAGTAACTCTTGTCTTCAAGAGTGGAATTTGTATGTACAATTTCCCAAAGTCAATATCAAAAAGTCAGAATTCCAGAGTAAATAGTCTTTGTAGTTTTATTTCTTGCTTTTTCTTTGTGTATCATCAGATGTTCAAAGTTGATTACAACTAAGCATGGGCGAATTTTGCGAATCTCGCGTTCGCGAATTTTGCGGATTTGCGAACTCGCAATCCGCAAAATCCGCGAATTCTCGCGAATTTGCGGATTTTTTTTTTTGTGTTTGCGCGGGTTTCTGCCAGTTCGCGAGGGTTTTGTACAATTTCGCAAATTGCGAACTTACCTGTCGGGTCGCAAGTTTCGGGAACTTGTTGTTTCTACGTGTCCAGCCTGTTTGGGACACTCTTCTTCATCACTGCCACTCTCTGTCACCACTGCCACTCTCTGACTACTCATGCCACCCTCTGGCCCACCCATGCCACCCTCTGTTTCATCACAGCACCCTCTGGTTGTCCAGTCAGTGTACATTATTGTGGCAACGCAAGCACACCTTCCCTGCCTCAAGTGACCTGAATTAATTTGGGGCTGATTAATGTGTCACAGAATATTTTTTTAGCTGGCACCTGCTTCCGTAGTGCTTCCTGATTAGTGATCTTTTGCACTTGCTAAGTGCTTTCATTGTTGCAAAATTAGTTACTGTGCCCAGACGTGGGTCCCAGGCACTCCACACCACTGGAGTCAAGCTAGCCGGGCTGATGAGAGGTGTTACCTCGAAACCGGTCCGGTCCTCGGATGCTTGATTCCGTTCTGGGAAGGACATGGCTTTTGTAGTTCGGACTGGACTGTTCCCATGGGGCACAGGGTCAGAGCTGATTTGCATATCGCCATTGTCTAACCCAGGGTGGTGTGGAGTGAAAAAAAACGATGGATTATGACCCAGATCTTTTGACTGGGTTGAATGTGTGACATTGATCCTCATTCGGTCCATCACCTGTTGTTTTTGCAAACTCGCTATAAGTGTACTGGGGATGCCCAGACGTGGGTCCCAGGCACTCCACACCACTGGAGTCAAGCTAGCCGGGCTGATGAGAGGTGTTACCTCGAAACCGGTCCGGTCCTCGGATGCTTGATTCCGTTCTGGGAAGGACATGGCTTTTGTAGTTCGGACTGGACTGTTCCCATGGGGCACAGGGTCAGAGCTGATTTGCATATCGCCATTGTCTAACCCAGGGTGGTGTGGAGTGCAAAAAAACGATGGATTATGACCCAGATCTTTTGACTGGGTTGAATGTGTGACATTGATCCTCATTCGGTCCATCACCTGTTGTTTTTGCAAACTCGCTATAAGTGTACTGGGGATGCCCAGACGTGGGTCCCAGGCACTCCACACCACTGGAGTCAAGCTAGCCGGGCTGATGAGAGGTGTTACCTCGAAACCGGTCCGGTCCTCGGATGCTTGATTCCGTTCTGGGAAGGACATGGCTTTTGTAGTTCGGACTGGACTGTTCCCATGGGGCACAGGGTCAGAGCTGATTTGCATATCGCCATTGTCTAACCCAGGGTGGTGTGGAGTGCAAAAAAACGATGGATTATGACCCAGATCTTTTGACTGGGTTGAATGTGTGACATTGATCCTCATTCGGTCCATCACCTGTTGTTTTTGCAAACTCGCTATAAGTGTACTGGGGATGCCCAGACGTGGGTCCCAGGCACTCCACACCACTGGAGTCAAGGTGTTACCTCGAAACCGGTCCGGTCCTCGGATGCTTGATTCCGTTCTGGGAAGGACATGGCTTTTGTAGTTCGGACTGGACTGTTCCCATGGGGCACAGGGTCAGAGCTGATTTGCATATCGCCATTGTCTAACCCAGGGTGGTGTGGAGTGCAAAAAAACGATGGATTATGACCCAGATCTTTTGACTGGGTTGAATGTGTGACATTGATCCTCATTCGGTCCATCACCTGTTGTTTTTGCAAACTCGCTATAAGTGTACTAGGGATGCCCAGACGTGGGTCCCAGGCACTCCACACCACTGGAGTCAAGCTAGCCGGGCTGATGAGAGGTGTTACCTCGAAACCGGTCCGGTCCTCGGATGCTTGATTCCGTTCTGGGAAGGACATGGCTTTTGTAGTTCGGACTGGACTGTTCCCATGGGGCACAGGGTCAGAGCTGATTTGCATATCGCCATTGTCTAACCCAGGGTGGTGTGGAGTGCAAAAAAACGATGGATTATGACCCAGATCTTTTGACTGGGTTGAATGTGTGACATTGATCCTCATTCGGTCCATCACCTGTTGTTTTTGCAAACTCGCTATAAGTGTACTGGGGATGCCCAGACGTGGGTCCCAGGCACTCCACACCACTGGAGTCAAGCTAGCCGGGCTGATGAGAGGTGTTACCTCGAAACCGGTCCGGTCCTCGGATGCTTGATTCCGTTCTGGGAAGGACATGGCTTTTGTAGTTCGGACTGGACTGTTCCCATGGGGCACAGGGTCAGAGCTGATTTGCATATCGCCATTGTCTAACCCAGGGTGGTGTGGAGTGCAAAAAAACGATGGATTATGACCCAGATCTTTTGACTGGGTTGAATGTGTGACATTGATCCTCATTCGGTCCATCACCTGTTGTTTTTGCAAACTCGCTATAAGTGTACTGGGGATGCCCAGACGTGGGTCCCAGGCACTCCACACCATTGGAGTCAAGCTAGCCGGGCTGATGAGAGGTGTTACCTCGAAACCGGTCTGGTCCTCGGATTCTTGATTCCGTTCTGGGAAGAACATGGCTTTTGTAGTTCGGACTGGACTGTTCCCATGGGGCACAGGGTCAGAGCTGATTTGCATATCGCCATTGTCTAACCCAGGGTGGTGTGGAGTGCAAAAAAACGATGGATTATGACCCAGATCTTTTGACTGGGTTGAATGTGTGACATTGATCCTCATTCGGTCCATCACCTGTTGTTTTTGCAAACTCGCTATAAGTGTACTGGGGATGCCCAGACGTGGGTCCCAGGCACTCCACACCACTGGAGTCAAGCTAGCCGGGCTGATGAGAGGTGTTACCTCGAAACCGGTCCGGTCCTCGGATGCTTGATTCCGTTATGGGAAGGACATGGCTTTTGTAGTTCGGACTGGACTGTTCCCATGGGGCACAGGGTCAGAGCTGATTTGCATATCGCCATTGTCTAACCCAGGGTGGTGTGGAGTGCAAAAAAACGATGGATTATGACCCAGATCTTTTGACTGGGTTGAATGTGTGACATTGATCCTCATTCGGTCCATCACCTGTTGTTTTTGCAAACTCGCTATAAGTGTACTGGGGATGCCCAGACGTGGGTCCCAGGCACTCCACACCACTGGAGTCAAGCTAGCCGGGCTGATGAGAGGTGTTACCTCGAAACCGGTCCGGTCCTCGGATGCTTGATTCCGTTCTGGGAAGGACATGGCTTTTGTAGTTCGGACTGGACTGTTCCCATGGGGCACAGGGTCAGAGCTGATTTGCATATCGCCATTGTCTAACCCAGGGTGGTGTGGAGTGCAAAAAAACGATGGATTATGACCCAGATCTTTTGACTGGGTTGAATGTGTGACATTGATCCTCATTCGGTCCATCACCTGTTGTTTTTGCAAACTCGCTATAAGTGTACTGGGGATGCCCAGACGTGGGTCCCAGGCACTCCACACCACTGGAGTCAAGCTAGCCGGGCTGATGAGAGGTGTTACCTCGAAACCGGTCCGGTCCTCGGATGCTTGATTCCGTTCTGGGAAGGACATGGCTTTTGTAGTTCGGACTGGACTGTTCCCATGGGGCACAGGGTCAGAGCTGATTTGCATATCGCCATTGTCTAACCCAGGGTGGTGTGGAGTGCAAAAAAACGATGGATTATGACCCAGATCTTTTGACTGGGTTGAATGTGTGACATTGATCCTCATTCGGTCCATCACCTGATGTTTTTGCAAACTCGCTATAAGTGTACTGGGGATGCCCAGACGTGGGTCCCAGGCACTCCACACCACTGGAGTCAAGCTAGCCGGGCTGATGAGAGGTGTTATCTCGAACCCGGTCCGGTCCTCGGATGCTTGATTCCGTTCTGGGAAGGACATGGCTTTTGTAGTTCGGACTGGACTGTTCCCATGGGGCACAGGGTCAGAGCTGATTTGCATATCGCCATTGTCTAACCCAGGGTAGTGTGGAGTGCAAAAAAACGATGGATTATGACCCAGATCTTTTGACTGGGTTGAATGTGTGACATTGATCCTCATTCGGTCCATCACCTGTTGTTTTTGCAAACTCGCTATAAGTGTACTGGGGATGCCCAGACGTGGGTCCCAGGCACTCCACACCACTGGAGTCAAGCTAGCCGGGCTGATGAGAGGTGTTACCTCGAAACCGGTCCGGTCCTCGGATGCTTGATTCCGTTCTGGGAAGGACATGGCTTTTGTAGTTCGGACTGGACTGTTCCCATGGGGCACAGGGTCAGAGCTGATTTGCATATCGCCATTGTCTAACCCAGGGTGGTGTGGAGTGCAAAAAAACGATGGATTATGACCCAGATCTTTTGACTGGGTTGAATGTGTGACATTGATCCTCATTCGGTCCATCACCTGTTGTTTTTGCAAACTCGCTATAAGTGTACTGGGGATGCCCAGACGTGGGTCCCAGGCACTCCACACCACTGGAGTCAAGCTAGCCGGGCTGATGAGAGGTGTTACCTCGAAACCGGTCCGGTCCTCGGATGCTTGATTCCGTTCTGGGAAGGACATGGCTTTTGTAGTTCGGACTGGACTGTTCCCATGGGGCACAGGGTCAGAGCTGATTTGCATATCGCCATTGTCTAACCCAGGGTGGTGTGGAGTGCAAAAAAACGATGGATTATGACCCAGATCTTTTGACTGGGTTGAATGTGTGACATTGATCCTCATTCGGTCCATCACCTGTTGTTTTTGCAAACTCGCTATAAGTGTACTGGGGATGCCCAGACGTGGGTCCCAGGCACTCCACACCACTGGAGTCAAGCTAGCCGGGCTGATGAGAGGTGTTACCTTGAAACCGGTCCGGTCCTCGGATGCTTGATTCCGTTCTGGGAAGGACATGGCTTTTGTAGTTCGGACTGGACTGTTCCCATGGGGCACAGGGTCAGAGCTGATTTGCATATCGCCATTGTCTAACCCAGGGTGGTGTGGAGTGCAAAAAAACGATGGATTATGACCCAGATCTTTTGACTGGGTTGAATGTGTGACATTGATCCTCATTCGGTCCATCACCTGTTGTTTTTGCAAACTCGCTATAAGTGTACTGGGGATGCCCAGACGTGGGTCCCAGGCACTCCACACCACTGGAGTCAAGCTAGCCGGGCTGATGAGAGGTGTTACCTTGAAACCGGTCCGGTCCTCGGATGCTTGATTCCGTTCTGGGAAGGACATGGCTTTTGTAGTTCGGACTGGACTGTTCCCATGGGGCACAGGGTCAGAGCTGATTTGCATATCGCCATTGTCTAACCCAGGGTGGTGTGGAGTGCAAAAAAACGATGGATTATGACCCAGATCTTTTGACTGGGTTGAATGTGTGACATTGATCCTCATTCGGTCCATCACCTGTTGTTTTTGCAAACTCGCTATAAGTGTACTGGGGATGCCCAGACGGTCGCCATTGAGCTTTGAAAATGGTCAGGTTTAACATGTATCGTATATCGTGCAAAGTAATCACCATTGCAAATATAATGTTTAACATCATATCATGGAATGCCCGAGGAATGGGCTCACAAGTGAAAAGAGCGTCAGTGTTTGAGCTCTGCAAAGTACAAAAAGGGGACATTATATGTTTACAGGAATGTGCAATTCCCCACTCCACGGACTACAGTCACATATCCAAATATTGGGAAGAAGGCCCCTCCAAATGGTCTGGGGGTGGAAACAAGAATGCTGGAATAGGCATTCTCATAAAAAACAAAGAAATGTCAATCCTTGATACTAAAATTATACAGCCAGGCAGGGCTATGATGGTCACCATACAATACAGAAACACCACCTTTAAGGTCTGTAATATTTACGCACCAACCGACAAGAATGAAAGAATGTCCCTGTTTGAAATGCTCCCACTTTTTATTGCAGGTGCAACCCCAATGGTGTTAACAGGGGATTTCAACTGCATCATAAACCCCACAGACAGATGTGGCAAGAAAAATTGTTACGAAATTGATAAGTCTGCAAAATGTCTCAAAAACATGTGTAAAGATCTGCAACTGTCAGATACAGGGGCAACATCAGGGTCAAAACAAAGGTTCACATGGGAAGCAGAAAGTGGCAAAGTCAAATCAAGAATTGATTTCATTTTCACCTCTAAAAATATAAAAGCAAGGAATTATGAAACAAACGAGAGTGGTATGTCAGACCACCAAATCTTGAAAGCAACCGTTGAAATCTCAATTATGTGTCAAATGGGGAGGGGTGTGTGGAAAATGAACACCTTGTTGTTACAAGAGGAAAATATATGTAAAAATTACAGTGATATGTACAACAACTTAAAAACCAGAAAAGAAAGTTTCCCATCCTTAGCAGAATGGTGGGAAGAGGTAAAAAAACAAACAAAACTTTTTTTCAGAAAACAGAGCATGATCAAAAGCAAGGAAAAGTTTTTAAAAATTTGATGAAATACAACAAAGAATGATCACACTAGAAAACCTGGAAAGGGGTGGAATGGAAGTAGGGGAGGAAAGAGAAAAAACAAAAACAGAACTGAAAGAATGGCTGAAACAACGAGGGAAAGAACACATTTTTAACTCCAGAGTCAAGATCTTTGAGGAAGATGAAAAGTGCTCAAGGTTCTTTTTCAAAAAGGCACAGCAAGTGCAAAAGGTAATGAATGAACTGAAAGACACAAATGGACAAACACAAAAGGGCACAGAGAAAGTAGGGAAAATAACAACAGCCTTTTTTTCCCAATTGTACAAAAAAGAGCCATCAGATATAAGTGCATGTGAAGATTTTCTAGGGTCTTTGCAGAGCTCCTTATCCCAAGAGGAACAACATTTTCTAACCACCCCCATTTCAGGAGAAGAACTCTTCCAAATCATTCAGGAAGCCCCAAAAGGATCAGCCCCTGGGCAAGACGGCCTTCCATGGGAGTTTTACAAAGCTTTCTGGGGGCTTATTGCAAAGGATTTTTGGAGTCTGTTGAAAGAATGCTTGGAAAAAAATGTTTTACCCCCCTCCTTTCCACAGGGCATCATCAAACTGCTGGAGAAAAAGGGGGACAAGCTGGACATCAACAATTGGAGGCCAATTACCCTCTTGAATGTGGACAGTAAGATCCTAAGTAAAGTCCTGGCAGGAAGATGCAGAAAGGTGCTGGCCTCCATCGTGCACCCAGACCAAACATGTGAGGTCCCAGGAAGGAAAATCTGGGACAGCTTGGCCATCATTAGAGACACCTTGTGGTTAGCGAAAGACAGGGGGAATCCACTAGCTATCTTGGCCCTTGATTTCCAGAAAGCCTTTGACTCCCTAAGTCATGAATACCTTTTTAAAGTGCTCAGGAAAATGGGATTCCCAGAAGGTTTCATCCAAACTATTGGCTTAATATACACTGGATGTGAACGCCAGGTCCTTATAAATGGTACACTATCTGAGGGGTTCCACATTGAATCAGGGGTCAGGCAAGGATGCCCCTTATCACCGGCACTCTTTGTATGTGCAATTGAACCTCTCCTATGTGCCATCAGGAAGGACAAGTGCATAACTGGCCCTCTGGTACCGGGCAGCCAAGGCAAACAGGTCAAATGTGTAGCATACATGACGATGTCACCATTGCTTGCACTGACGCTAGATCCATAAAAAGAACTTTCCTTATAACCCAACTCTTTTCCCTAGCAGCTGGGCTACAGGTGAATGTGGAGAAAACACACTGCATGACGGTGGGACAGTGGGACAAACTGTCTCAGCTGCCAGTGAAACCTTCCAAAGACCCAGTAAAAATACTGGGGATTCTTTTTTCACAGGACATGAAGGGAGAAATAAACTGGGAGAAGATCCAGACAAAGCTCAAGCAGAAAATGGCGCTCTGGACGACGAGAACACTTTCCATGGAAGGGAAAGTCTTGGTGCTGAAAGCAATATGTCTACCAATCCTGATGTTTATTGCCATGATCTTCCCTCCGTCATACAGGTGGACAAAAGTGACACAAAGACTTTTTGCAAACTTCTTTTGGGGGTCAAAAATTGAAAAACTAAAAAGAGAGACAGTTTTCAAACTACCCACAAAAGGAGGGAAAGACCTGCCAAACCTCCATGACTTCCTGATGTCACATTTTGTTAAAAACGTACTGGGGAATGCAAAGAAAGACTCACATGTGGCGGCCTACACACTGTTTGCTACAAGCTTCATCTTATCAAGAGAGGGAATATGTAAACTGGACAATACAAAGCCTTTTTTACTAGAACCACCCCCTGCGTACAAAGGCATCAAACCTTTCTTCAAGAAGCTGGAAGAGAGGCAAATTCAAGCGAAGGACATCACATCCCAGATGGCCTTAAGCAAAGAACTGAAAGAAACGGACTCAGTGACAATGGTAAACAACTTATCAGAGAAGCAATCAGGGAAGGTTTGGGAGATGGTGAACCACAAAGACTTGACAAACTCCCAGAAAGACTTGGCATGGATGATGGTATCCAAATGCCTACCAGTGAAGCAATTCCAACATGCAAGGAAACTGGCAAAAACAGCAAGATGCCCAACACCAGGCTGTGCAGCAGATGAATCACTGATGCACTTCATTTGGAACTGCGGCGGAGCACAAAGCATGTGGAAGGCAATGGGACAGCTCATTAAAGAATTAACAGGACAGGCATCCCTGTCCTATGAACTGGTTCTATATGGGTTGGGCATGAATTGCAATGCAAATAAAGAAAGGACACTATGGAGAATAATAAACTGTGTGAAAGAGGCGATGTGGGAAAACAGGAACCTTTCCTTGTACAAACACCAAGCAATCACGGAAAAAGAATGCCAAAAACTTGTTTTCACTAAAATGTTCTCTTACATGTGCATAGACACCCATAGATTTGGACAAGAGTGGGCAAAGGAAACCTGGAAAATCAGGAGTTGGTCTGGATGGGTAAAATGAGAAATCTTGATGGAAAACCACCAAAGATAGCCTGATGCGCCTCTTTGAGAATGGTTAAATGTACAGCACCCAAATATAAGGGACTGCTTAAAATGTAAACCTGACAAATAATTTTAAATAAAGTATATTTTTACAAAAAAATAAAAAAAAAAACGGTCCGGTCCTCGGATGCTTGATTCCGTTCTGGGAAGGACATGGCTTTTGTAGTTCGGACTGGACTGTTCCCATGGGGCACAGGGTCAGAGCTGATTTGCATATCGCCATTGTCTAACCCAGGGTGGTGTGGAGTGCAAAAAAACGATGGATTATGACCCAGATCTTTTGACTGGGTTGAATGTGTGACATTGATCCTCATTCGGTCCATCACCTGTTGTTTTTGCAAACTCGCAAAATTAGTTACAACACCTGCCCTGCCCCAACTGACAATAATGAATTAGGGGCTGATTAATGGATTTGAACTTCCAGCCTGGCTCCTGCTTGTCTCCCTTAGCTGTAATTCAGGACCTTTGTGGCATATGTGTAACTATTCTGAGGTTCAGAGCAGGGTCACATAATAGTTGCAACTGGCAACTGAACTCTGGAGGGGCCCCTCAGGAAGCACTACAGGAAATGGCTACTAATGATGAGCCTGAACTTTTGAACCTGGTAAGTAGTTTCAGTTTTGCTAAGATCGTATTTCTGCAATTTTGCACTTATTCGCGGGGCGCGAAGTTGTACTGGGAAGCCGCGAACTCACGCGAACAGTGCGAGCAAACCATAAAATCCGCTGCTCGCGGATTTGCGGATTTTGCGGGAGATTCGCGAATCTCGCGGATTGCGAATTTACCGAAAATCCGCAAAATCCGCGAGCGAAACGGATTTTCCACCCATGCTTAATTACAACAGCCAACACGTGTTTCGTCGTGTACAGTATAATACCTCGACTTCTTCAGGGCTGTAATCAAATAAAACATATCCCACAATCACTACACATACTACGTATAGCTAGCTATAAGAGGTGGGAAAGTACCAACCACCTTCCAGTAGAGTAATAGCCTGCAGAGTGGATAGATTTGAAATAAGAAAGAAAGTAGAAAAGCCACTCCAATCTAGATATACACCCTAAATATGTGTTGAAAGTCAAGACCCACAACCAAGTGAATAATCATGGTATGGGTAATATATCACCTCTAAATTTTACAGTTGCCTCACACTACAATAGGGTCGTCCCAACATAAGTAAATTATCAGTCTGTAAAAAAGAGGCATAAAATAAATCGTATATTCCATAAAGTTTTCTCAAGCACCAATAGAATTGCCAAATAATCCTCATTTGGCTCCAAACAAAATGTCTTACCAACATAAAATATCAACTTCACCCCCTATGTCTATTATTCAACCAATGTAATTATTACCTTCGTAATCTTGTCTAATCCAATTCAGCACTAGCAGAACATGTCCAATTCTTCAATCCTCTATCAGCATCCACTAGAATCAAATATAATATATGAAACTAAATATGTCTGCTAGACAGCGCTTGATAATGCAGTGGACTCTGTAACACTTACCCAGTGTCTATTATCTGGGATGTTTACGCAATCGTATTTTAAGTTTCTCTTATCCTCATCTCACACTACAAAAGTAAATAGTACATGTCATTTCCCTACTGAAATAATATGAAAACAGTTCAATCATATTGCCATGAGATAAGTTCACACAACTCACCATCCTCATTACACTACGTCCATAGGTCTGTCACAAAATATCCAAATACAAGGGAAGGTTCCTGATCATAGATAAAATAAGAGTCAGTAAACTCTATGTAAATATTAACATCATCCCATTTAATATAGGGATTCAAAAAGTATCTCACCTACGTTGACGGTCTGTCTATGCACAATTTACCCCTCAACGTGATCCATCCAATTAACTCACTTTCTATAAGTAAGAGAGGAATGCTTTAGACAATGCCGCTTTTATATATATACCTAAGAAATTAGTCATGTGAGGTTATATAGACTTACCCACGGTCTTATAGTAACAATCTCGGCTCGGGGTCGTTATCGTCTCAAATATCTAATAACGGCTGTATATGACAAAATAGCGTCAAAGGTCATAACCCAACATCAAAAGTTGAACATACAATACTCAATTCTCAATGCCGCTCACCAAAATCTGTATCCTATTCTGTTTCACGACCTCCTATAGAATATAAAGTACATTTTAGTATTCGTGTATTGTACTCTATTGTACCACAAAAGCTAACAGTCTACGAAATCCGCTTATTACCTATATTCCGCGCAGTCGAAGTGTGTCCAATATCCTCCGACGTCTCCCAGTACTGGCGTCTAGCATCAGCGCCATCTTAGAGTGTCAATTTATATAAATATTAACGGGTGCCATCTTGTAACATGTCCGTATATTAACTCGTAATCCTAAATCGGGACCCTGTTCTTTCGAATACGGTAAACATTAGTGGGCGCCATCTTGTAACATGTGCTTCTTTGAACATCTGAACAGTAATGATGTTAACCTAAGGTTCACAACTCAATATGATAAGAAGAAAATCAATTATCTTGATGTTGAATTGTACATTAAGGGGGATAAGTTGTGTTCTAGGATGTACAGAAAAGAGACTAGTTGCAACTCATTACTTCATGCAACTAGCTGCCACCCGAATTTTCAGATTAAATCCATCCCATATGGAGAGATGGTCCGAGCTAGGAGAAATTGCTCTGAGAATGAGGATTTTGACAATGTAGTTCAGGATATGTCTACTAGATTTGTAGCAAGAGGTTATCACGGGATGTTATCGACAAGGCAAGGAGACGTGCATGTAAACTTGTGCGCTCTCAGTCATTAATGAAGAAAATCACCACAGAGAAGAGTGAACAGAAAGTTCGCCTAGTGACTTGTTATAATACAGAGTCCAATAAATTATACTCTATTATTAATCGTCACTGGCATCTTTTGTCTGCAGATAAAGACCTATCACCGTATATTGGGCAGAGACCGTCCATAACTTTCAGGAAAGGGAAGACCCTAGCTAATGATCTTATCCCGAGTTATCCTATCAGGAATAGAGAAATATGGCCTAGAAATATGACAAGAGGATTCTATAAATGTGGACGATGTAATTGCTGCAGATGGGCATTGCTGCAGATGGGCATGTAAAAAGATTGTGAGTTTCAGTTACAACGACTCAGTTATGTTTGAAATTGATACTTTCATCAATTGTGAAACTTCCTTTGTTGTATATATATTTGCATGTACATGTGGACAGATTTATGTGGGCAGCACAATAAGAAGACTCAGGGACAGGATGATGGAACATATTAGGGCATGGAAAAATGGGGACACTAGATACCCTATTGCTGCTCACTTTGTTCAAAATATTAACAAACAGGAAGAACACCAATTTTGTTACCATGGAGTAGAACATGTGACTCAAGACCCTAGGGGAGGTAACAGAACTCTGAAACTCAGACGCAGGGAAGTACTTTGGATCATGAAATTGAAATCAGTTGAACGTGGTCTTAACATTGATAATGAATACCAGTACTTCTTAGGTAATGATTAGCACATTTGCAGATCTCTGACTCAATAATGTTCTGTATGGTTATGGACTGTTTAATGATTCTAATTTGTCTATTACATGTCTGATGTTGACATCTTGCTGCTGATAATTATTAGAATGTACAGGGACATAGGTTTCCAAAAGGAGATTGCATGATTATTGGTATTGCTTCAACCTGTATTATGCTCTATTAAGAATATTAGTAAGTAGAAAGGAGGATTTTGCACTACCTGTTACCTTTCTTCTGGCTAACTGACTAACATTGACACTTCATTGCTCCTTTTCACCCTTACCTATGGGACCAGATTTATGCACTTTGGGTTATAATTGGAGTCTTATCTAATCTAATTTTTATTAGAATAGTACAGTATCCCATGAATTGTCGCCGGGGAGTAGGGATATATAAATTTTGATATTAGTAAATAATTGGGCGGCTGGTTGGTCGAAATTGTGATAGTAAGTCTACGAATAATTGCACTATATTCGGTATGCCATTTAGCTGCTAAATATGAGTTAATATTTACATTCAATTTATAAATCATGAATGTTTACCGTATTCGAAAGAATAGGGTCCTGATTTAGGATTACGAGGTAATATACGAACATGTTACAAGATGGCGCCCGCTAATGTTTACCGTATTCGAAAGAACAGGGTCCCGATTTAGGATTACGAGTTAATATATGAACATGTTACAAGATGGCGCCCGTTAATACTTATATAAATTGGCACTCTAAGATGGCGCTGATGCTAGACGCCAGAACTGGGAGACGTCGGAGGATATTGGACACACTTCGACTGCGCGGAATATAGGTAATAAGCGGATTTCGTAGACTGTTAGCTTTTGTGGTACAATAGAGTACAATACACGGATACTAAAATGTACTTTATATTCTATAGGAGGTCGTGAAACAGAATAGGATACAGATTTTGGTGAGCGGCATTGAGAATTGAGTATTGTATGTTCAACTTTTGATGTTGGGTTATGACCTTTGACGCTATTTTGTCATATACAGCCGTTATTAGATATTTGAGACGATAACGACCCCGAGCCGAGATTGTTACTATAAGACCGTGGGTAAGTCTACAAACGGGAACTGTAGGTGTGTGCTCAGAGGATATTGTATATATTGTCGCTCCCTTTTGGGAGCTAGTGATGTAGGATACGCATCATTTCTCTAGAGGCACCATTATATTATTGTAATCTATTCAGAATTTTGTACCCTGATAATAAGGGTTGTGCGCCCGCAGTTTTGGTTGGTATCCTAACTTTAGAATAACCTAAGCTTGCTGATTGGCCCCCTAGCTCCCAGGCAACCCTGAGCCCTCCTCTCACTCCTGCCCAGGCCCCTTAAGGGTTTGCTGGGTAAACCCCCAAAACATTCACCTCCATTTTGTGAGCTGCAGTTTCCCTGTGCCCCAGATTGCACTGAACCAAAGACCAGGAGGTGGTAAGGAGGCAGACTAGTGCGGTCTCTTTCCTAACATTTAAAAAGTGATTTTCCCTACCCGTGCTTGCATTTATTTTTACTGTTTTTCTTGTGGTTGTTACAGTTTAAAATTTTTAGTTTTAGTCTGCCAGTGATTGCATAATTTCTCACCTGTTTTGTGTTTAAACTTGTGGTTTTTACTTGCCCAAGACTGTTTTCATTTAACCTGTTGAATTGTGGGATTTGCAGTCCAAAATCTGTAGTTTTTTTCCCTCTAATTCCCGTCACTATCTGTTTTTCCCTCCAAATGTCTCGCTTACTCTGTGCTCAGACCTATATGCTAAGCAATCCATCTCCAGTTCCTATTTTGTGTTAGCAAGTGAGTGAAACCAGACCCCCCTCTTTACCACTCCCCTAGCAACACGGATATCCTACATCAGAGAGTGAACAAAGGGTGCTCTGAGACAGCAGTAATCTGCTGTGAGCGGTTTACGCTGAGTTTTGTAGGGATTGTGCACTTGTTTTTTGGCTAGTGAGTAAAGTTTTATACAAACAGTATTCTTACCTGCAGAAGTGCAAAGGGTGGATTGAGCCGGTCTGTCTCCTAGGAAATTCTGAAAAGAGGAGCAGCTTCCAATTTCCTGGCTGGCAAACCTTGTTTGAGGTCACCTTATATAGTCTGCTATTGGATGGTACATGTATGCATTGATTGGTGGTTGTATCTGGTGTTTCTATTGGATTAGGGTTATTGTTCTCATTGGTTGGGTATTTGAGGGTTCTGATTGGTTCCTGGGTCAGTGATTCAATTAATGTAGGGTTGGGGCTAGGGTTAGGTTTTCTATTGGTAGTAGGGATTAGGGTTTCCTGTGTGATTGGTTGCTAGGACTAGGGCTATGGTTAGGCTTTCTATTGGAAGTAGGGAGTAGGGTTTCCTTTGTGATTGGTTGCTGGACTAGGTGTGGGACTAGGGCTAGATTTAGGCTTACTATTGGACGTAGGGATTAGTGTTTTGTGCCTGATTGAGTGTTTGGACTAGGGCTATGATTGTCTGTGAATTCCTGGTCTCCTATTGGTCCTAGGGTTTAGGGCTAGTGGTGTGATTGGTTAGGGTTAGGTCTAGGGTTCCCATTGGCTGAAGAGGCCACCTAATTACTAGGACTATAAAAGGCCAGGGTTTAGGGCATCTCATCCCGGGCTTTGAGACTAAAGGCGGAGAGGACAAGGGCAGTTGCCTCCTTGAGCCTGTTCGAGACTGGTCGGGATTAGGGACAGAGATGCTGCCCATTTCCTTATACACTAATACCCACCCTACACCATCCACAGAGTAACACACTCACACCAATTGAACTCCACACATTTACTACAAACCAGCCCTATGCACAAATCAATGTACCAGCACACACTGCAAGACCACACAAACCACACATATATACCCTTCTATCCCAGCTACCACACATTCCCACCATCACCCACAAACAGTACACAACTCTATCATATACCACTAACATATCCACTCATCACTAACACAACCAAAAGCCATACCATGCTTATCTACAACCCATCCAGTCACACACTCCCCACTCTAATTACTCTAAACAGACCCTTTTTTATCACTAACAAATCTTTACTGAGCCTTCCATCATTTGTCCAACCAACACCCTCCTCTTCTTTCTACCAGAATAACAGAACAACACAACACTTACACTCCACAGCACCACACAAGACAAACAGTCTTAACTCTACTTCATACCGCCTACACACAACATACACTCTACTCACAAACACATCACCACCCCTTTACCTTACAACTTCCTCTCACAAACAATACTATACAAACAACTCCATCTTAAAATACATATACATCAGCACCTCTTTTCACTACTCTGCAAAAAGAAAACATATCATGCACACCAGCACAACAACATTTTTGAAGCGCAACACCTCATAATACTTAGTCACAAAATTCAATCATACACCCACATTTCAAATTACAAAAATGAACAAACTACAATGCCAAGCTTTCTCTCCTCTAACACACCTAACACAAATCGAGCAACTCTTCTAAATGCCTCTCATCCATTGGACAAGTTAGAACCTTACTACATGACCCTCATGTTGCACCACCACCCCTATCTCATAGACCTTCTGCCCAAAACACACGTAAACAATATAAGCAACATGCCACAAATCACAACTTTGCTTCTCCATGTCTACTGCTCAACAAGGTTACAACCCAAAAACAACACAGCACACCAATTCACTCTAAAACACTGTCCCCACCACCTACAGAGGCAGACCCATCAAAATGCCTTCTTAGCCTGCTGGATGAGGACCACATTACAGAACAGCTATACAATTTCTATCCTAATACAGATAACACCAGCACTAAAAACACACCTGCTACAAACCCACACAATACTGATCACTCTTCTACAAAACAAAGTCTTACTGTCACCAAAGCACATTCTCTAAACTGTCTACTAATAAATGCTCGATTGCTCTCACTGAAGCAAAACCAGACATATTAATCATAACTAAATCATGGTTGGGTGTTGATATGGCTCCAGTCCTACATGAAGCCATTCTTCTAGGCTATCAAACTATCACCCAAAATCGTATAGGCAAAAAAGGAGGTGGCCTAACCGTTGTGTTCAGGCAAAAATTACATATCACTAAAGTTGACGACATTTCCATAAAGAATTGTGAGGCTCTTCTCACCAGATGCAATCCTACACTGTCTTCCTCATGTAACTTTCTGCTCCTTTACAAACCTCCACCTAGCAAGGCGACATTCCCAGACACACTTCTAGACACAGTTCAAATCCTGATAACAATACACTTCAACCTAAGCGTTCTGGGCGACCTCAACATTTGGTTTGACAAACCCAATATGCCCCATACAATAATCACTGGCCTAGATGTACTGAATCTGTATCGGATCATCCACAAACCCACACACATCGCTGGACACATCCTATATGTCATTTTTTCTAATACTGAACCAGTTACCTTTGCAACTATAACTCCAGTCACATGGTCAGACCACCACTTGCTTGCTTTCCAACATAAAACAACACTAAGCGACGCACCTAAACCCACCTTACATGAATCCATCTATCGACCGTGGAACAAACTCAATTCGGAACACTTGGAAACCCAACTAACATCCAGTACAGATCTGGAAACAATAAATTCTGTTAAAAAACTATATGAGTGGCTAGAGGAAGCTTTTGATAACCTGAAACCAATCAAAACCACACAACAGGACAAAAAAAATAAGCACCATGGAGAAACACAGCAATAAAAGAAATAAAACAACTAATTAGAAAACTGCAATGTGCCTAGCTCAAAACAAACGCCAAACAAGACAAACTTTGCCTACAGAAAATTAACAGAATATACAAATTAGCTATCAAAAAAGCAAAGGAAATGTACTATTCAGACAGAATTCAATGCTAAATGTGCAAATAAAGAATTCTATAAAATACTCAATTCATTTCGTAAACCAAATTGCCTAGAAGGAACTCATCCCATTACTCAAGATTTCACAGACAAACTGGGAAATCATTACACAGACAAAGCAGACGCATTGGACTCATACTTAAAATAGAGACAAAGCACCAGCACTAACCCTTTTACAAAACAACAATCCAAGAATACTCTAACCCAGCCTCTCCGTTCCTTCAAACACATTTCACATGATGAATTTATGGACCTGGTCAAGGTACGCAGGCCTGCTGGTAGCCCTTCTGACCCATGTCCACCGCAAACTTTCAAGATAATTCTTCTAACAACCCCTGCTGCCACTCCAGTAACAAGAATCATTAACAATTCCTTAACTACCGGAATATTTCCAGAAGAACTCAAAAAGTCCTACATACACCCTTTACTAAAGAAAACAGACTTGGACCCGCTGAACCCTGACAATTACAGACCCATTGCAAATGGCCCTTTCCTGGGTAAACTAATTGAAAGAGTAGCAGATGTACCAGTTCATGGAACAGAATGCCATACTTTCAGACTTCCAAACAGGATTCCGTCCAAGAAGAGGCACAGAATCTGCCCTCCTTGCCATCTTGGATGACCTGAAGATCACAGTTGACCGCAACGGAGTTTCTGCGCTGCTTCTCTTGGACCTCTCGGCTGCCTTCGACATGGTTGACAGTGACACTCTGATATAAAGACTCTACGAATCCGGCATAGAGGGGACTGCTCTAGACTGGATCACGTCCTAATCTCAAACAGAAATAATGCCATCCATACCTCACCTATCTCGTCCAAACCGTACTCCACAAGGCTCTATCATTCCGCCCATGCTTTTCAACATCTACATGAAGTAATTACTGGTACTGATCAACCAATTTCACCTCACTTGCTATAACTATGCAGATGACACGCAAATACTCCTTCAACTGGAATGCCCCAAAGAAATTGGAAACTCGCCAATTTTCAGTTGTCTCAGAGCCATGGATCAATGGATGACTTGGAGCCATCTCAAATTGAATGCTTCCAAAACGGAAATACTCACTGTGGCGATTGGAAACAATATGACCCGCTTGCCGCCTGGCCAGATGAACTGGGATCACCACCTAAAGTATTGAAGAAAGTAAGAAACCTGGGAATGACCATGGACTCCAAGCTATTGATGAATGCCCAAGTGGACAAACTAGCAAGAGCAAGCTTTGTTACTATAAAAACTCTGCGACAAATCTTTACCCATTTGGGATTTCCACACAAGGTCCAACCTACCATCTCCCTTGTTCTGTCCAAGCTCGATTACGCCAATAGTCTCTAACATGGATCACCTTTAACAACCATGAAAAGACTACAACGGATTCAAAACTCGGCTGCCAGACTACTCTTACATATCAAACCACGATACCACATCTCCCCTGCCTTGAAAGCTCTGCATTGGTTACCGTTTGCCAGAAGATCCACGTTCAAGGTGCTTTGTATCACCCACTAACCGATACATGGAATGGGACTGCTCTTCATCAGGAATAAAATCACCAAACACATTCAACAAAGGAACCTCCGTTCTAGAGTGCCACCCAGCCTCAAAATCCCAAGATACAAGAAAATATTGGTGGCACATCCTTCTAACGTTCAAGCAGCCAAGCTAAGGAACTCTTTACTCCCAACATAAGATCCACGGACAACCACCTTATCTTAAGAAAACTGCTCAAGAATTGGCTCTTCCCCACATAAGCACCATACGCAAACAGAAATATAAAACATATCTCTCTGTATTTAAGCATTTATTTGTATTATAGATATGTAATTATATATGTGTATTGCTGTGTATAAACATATAGAATAATTATGTTTTAAAAAATAAAAATAAATAAATACTTTTTAAGTACAACAATACTTGAATACCAGAGTTTATCTAATGCATCTTTAATCTACATATACTTACCTACTTTATGCATCTATTTACCTTCCATGTACTTGGATCTATATATTTATCACTTTTCTCCTAAAAACATACAATGCAATACCCTATTTCTCACCCTATACCTCTCTCAATATATCTTCTACCTCAACTCTCTGACTCGTCTCAAAATTCTATCCACTACTCTTTCCTATGCACTACCCCAGTTCTCACCCTATACCTCTATCAATATATTTAATCTACATATACTTACTTCCTTTATGCATCTATACTCTTTCCATACTTATGGATCTATATATTTATTGCTTTCTTCTAATTTAGCATATACAACACACTACCCTATTCTCATCCTATACCTCTCTTAATATATCTTCTACCTCAACTCTCTGACTCATCTCAAACCTCTTTCTACTACTCTTTCCGATGCACTACCCTATTTCTCACCCTATACCTCTATCAATATATTCTCTACATCCACTCTCTCATTAATCCCAAACCCCATACCACTACTATGATCCCCAAAATAACCCATTCTAGACTCTCTCCTACTCTACCCCTCCTTGCATCATCTGACACCTCTTTTACTATACCAATCCCCTAAAACAAACCTCTAAATTCTTCCCTCTGACTCTTTCCCTCCACATCCCTTTTTACTCGTACCAAGCCTCCTACTGCTATGACATCAAAAACAAAACAGCAAAACCAACAAATATAAATCCTTCACTCTTCTATCCCTCCACTATCTTGCAATCAAAATAACAGACTAACATGTCCACTTCTCAAATTTCATATTTCACTATACTAATTCACCACAAATCCTCCATGGGTCTCAGAGTAACGTGTCTCTCGCCAAAAAAGCACTTCAACACCTCATCAGGGGTAGCAAGCACTATATAAATGCAAACCTTTTCCCCTCTTCTATCCCTCTGCTACCCTTCTCAATCCAAATAACTGACTAACACATCCACCATGCAAATTACTTTCATATTTAACAATACTAAATCAACACTAATCCTTTATGGGTTCTGGAGTAGTTTGCTACTTGCCAAAATAGCGTTTCAACACCCCATTAGGGGCAACAAGCAGTATATAAATGCAAACCTTTTTTCCCTCTTTTATCCGTCCGCTATCCTTCTCAATCCAAATAACTGACTAATATCCACCACTCAAATTACTTTCATATTTCACAATACTAATTCACCACTAATCCTTTATGGGTTCCGGAGTAGCGTGCTACTCGCCAAAAAAGTTTTTCAACATCCCATCAGGGGTAAAAAGCGCTATATAAATGCAAACCTTTTTCCCTCTTCAACCCCTCCACTATCCTTCTGAATCCAAATAACTGACTAACCTATCCACCACTCAAATTACTTTCATATTTCACAATACTAATTCAACACTAATCCTTTATGGGTTCCGGGGTAGCGTGCTACTCGCCGAAAAAGCACTTCAACACCTCGTCAGGGGTAGTAAGCTCTATATAAATGCAATTACAATACAATACAATGTAGTGATTTTTTTTATAGCTAGAGCCATTACTGGGAAGCTGAAAAGTTCTGAATAAATGGTGTGTGCTCAGAGGGACGATTCAAAAGATTTATTAGGCAATTACCAGATAAGCACATATTGGGTAAGCTGATAGTACTCTTTCAAGAGATATGTCTTCACTTTCGTCTTGAAATGGAGGAGGGTTAAGCAGTTCTGAGAGTGTAGGTGGAGATGGTTTAGAGTCAAGTGTAAGGGTGCTGAGTTTGGAGGTAAAGCGAGCCCCATACGCATGTTACCAGGTAATTCTATTTAAAGGATAAAAGCCCTCAAGCTAGGGTGACGTTTCTTTATAGGGCCTCTTCTCACACCATCAGGGATTACTATGGTGTGGGCAATGACTCTCTGTAAGATGGCAGGGGGCAGATGGTATTGCTGGGAGAGGGCTAATGTGAAGACTAGGTTTAGGTGTAGAATAACAGACGAAGCTGAGAGAAAAGCACTTAGAACTGCATCTTGGGGGACCTAATACAGTATTTATTCTTGTCCCCAATGGGCAGGAATAAAACGAAAGGGCTATAATTCAGCCAAATTGTAGATGGTCAACATATTTCTGCCTAAGTTTAACCCCAGAAAAGGGTGTAAAGGACCATCAACAATTCACTCTGCCAATAATAGGCCAGTTAGCAAACAAATTAAATAATACCACCTATGGTGGGGTCACTTATGCTCTTTCACTGGTAGACAGACATGTCATTTTCAAGAAATAAAATAAAGAGAGCAAAAAGTATTATAATGGTGTAGCAGTAATTGTGCAGCATCCCTGCAAGACAGGACACCACAAAAATGGTGATGTGCTTGGAATGGTAGCCGCTGAGGTGTTGTGGCATTTTGTGGAGGTGTTCCAGTAAACATGTGCTGGTAAAACGATGAGGAAACACATCGAAAAAAACAGAAAAGTTAGACTTACCCTCTAAGGGCCCAATTACGATCTTGCTCAGAAGACCTACGAATTGGATTTGGCTTTAACGGATCAGATTCATAGCTCTTTTTCCCGACCGAATCGTACACTGGTCCGAACGGCCATGTACGATGCGAAGTTCGCTTACATGTCAAGCGAATCATCTCTCAACCCGACCCAGTCCGTATAACTCATACGCAGACGCTTCCTACACCTCTATGGACTCTGTTTCCGAGCGAGCAAGTACGATGCACAATTCGGACAGCCTTCACGATTCGGTATGTCTGGATCGAAAAAGCTGCCGGAATCATTCTTTTGGGGCCTGTAGCAGGTCCCCCCATCACCTGGAGCCCTCCGATTTTGACCCATGGGGTTCCCGTGGGCCCCCCTTCCCATGCATTGTCAGTGTTGCGGGCACCATGGGGTGCCCACCACAGGGTGCACGCTTTTCCCCAACCACCCCTTTTTGCTATGGGAGCCTGTGTACCCGTCCAGTATACAGGCTCCTATAGTGTTCAATGGGAGTCCGATCAAACCAAGTCCGTAAGCATGTGAATGCATAGTACTCACTTGCTCGGACTCAAGGTGCACAATTCGCTTTTAAAGTCCTACGAACCCGAGTCATACAGGGGGCTTTACAAGTGAGATCGTGATCGGGCCCTTATTGTAAGGTCTGGGACCTCAACTTAGCTATTCTGGTCAAGCCTAAGGCCAAAAAGTATTCAAGAAGATTACACATCTAAATTTACATTTAAATGAAAAGGATATTGTATATCAAAGTCATTGTTGGCATCCATACTGATAATAGCTAATGCACACCGCCGCTACCCAGTCATACTCAAGGTATCCCATAATTAACCATAGTATTTTAAAAGGAGGCTATACAAGATAAAAGCCCAAGGACACTTATTAAGGCGAAGGAAGGGGCAAACAAACAAATTATGGAAACTGGAGAATGACTGCTTCTGTTAATATGCGCAACAGTCTAGGAAATACCCAGGATCATGGAGAATCGTAGGGGTCGATTCACAAAACTAACTTTAGACAAAATCATAAACTTACTACTTTTGGTATTCATAGAAGGCATTTAGCAGTCTTAAGTTAGGATTTTGTCTTAAGTTAGGATTTTGTTTAAGTTACGATTTTGTCTTAAATTAAACTTAAGTTTAATTTAAGTTTGTCTTAATTTTAATTTAAGATAAAATCCTAACTTAAGACAAAAAAATCGTACTTGAAGACAAGATCCTGAATTAAGACAAAATCCTAATTTAAGACAAAATCCTAACTTAAGACAAAATCCTAATTTAAGACTACTAAATGCCTTTTGTGAATACCAAAAGTAGTACTTTATGATTTTGTCTTCAGTTAGTTCTGTGAATCGGCCACCTAGTGCTTACCTGATTAGTTGATTGCTGAAACTGGTGCAATGTCATGCTGAGGAGACAAGTTGGACCATCAAGCAGGATTTCAAAAAGATGTGTGCAAAGTTAAAGATGACATCACTATGTCACCGTGTGATCAAGAGGTATGAGGGAATTGGAGTTCACAGTTATGGATGGTGGAGATACTCCATTAAAAAATCTAAATAATAACTTTAACAAACCCGCGCATGTACCCATAGCTAAGAGCTCTATAAAAGTGAGGGTTTTTGGGATATTAGGCTGCCATAGCGCTTGAATCGATTAATCTCTTTTGTTCCTACATGATCTATTGACTAGAAGGACCGCCATGTATATGGCATCCTCACTGCGTTGGAAAGACACCAGGATATAGGTGTGCCATCCTGCCTCTGAATCCATGGTGCTTCCACAACCATGGGGCTACACAACAGCCCCTTCTGAACAAACACTTCTGCAACCTCCAACTGCACCAGTTTCTTTTTAAGGGCGAGGAAAAGGAAGGTCAAGAGGAAGATGGAGAAACAACCAGCAGAACCCTTGGAGCTCCTGTCTCCCGACCCCAGACACAGAGCAGGTCCAGAGAATTGTCTGCCACAACCAACAACAGGACAATCTAGTTGTCAATTTTAGTGACCATATCCTGACAAACCAGGAATTTATCCTACACCTAATACCATATCTCTGCTAAAACTGGATCATAATATTTCACATAATGCCCACTATAAGAAATCAGATTATTAGATTATGGGAGAGAGGGTCCTCAGTTATTATATCATCTGTGGCTACGCTCTGATAAAGTAAAAGCAATGTACTGCCTGAAAGTAATCAGGTTTCCTAGAGCTTACCATTGATTAGGTGATTAGCTAAGGACGTAAAGCCTTCCTTTCAGAAAATTGCACGTGGCACATGTTCAGCAATGCCGAAAAATATTTCAGTTAATATTAATAATTAAATGATACAAAAATTAGGTAAACCTGATGTATGGAGCGAATAAAGACAATGCAGTGAGAATTTTCAATTCTGTAGCGTCTTCCCTGATGCTTCCTAGTACACAAACTTCCCGATCAGGCTTCTTCAAAATCAGGCCGCGGGTTCCAGTAGAACTATTTTCAGCCAGGAGCACAGCCAAAGGTCCAGTCGCTACTGGTCTTGGTGGTTTTATGCCAGGCAGCAGCAGCTGGCTTTCTCCTTTGATCTTCCACACAGGCAGACTCTCACTCTCCGATTGTGAACCCTCTTAGCTTTGTGGGCAGCAAAAGGCCAGCTTTCCCTGTGCGCAGGAAACCTTTCATGTCCAGACACTCAAGGGAAGCAGCAGTCACCGGGCTTCAGTCCTTCGCCAGGCAGAGGGAATCCTTTTAGCAATCAGCTTTCTGATCTCCGTCCCAAGCAATTACCTGACTGGAAAGTGGCTGAGTAGCCTTTCGTTCCCTAACAGGGATTAGAAAATAGCTTTTAAGTAGAAAGTGCCTCTTTTAAAAGACTGCAGCTACTTACTGAAACTTGACTCCAAGCCCATCAAGCTTTTAGGTGACATGTAGAATACACAGAGATCATTATCGAAAGTATGTATGTAAATTGGGATTGCACACGTACAGCTGACCTAGAAAATAGTAATCCAGATATTTAAAGTGGAAAAATGATTTTGAATTCATGTTAAACGTTCATTTCTATCGTGGAATGTGAAATATATACCAATTAAACATTCGAAAATGTTTTCGTTGCTTTAGGTAAAGGCATGAATTGACCCCAATCCGGCCAGAAGTAAAAAAATACCAACTATACAGAGGAATGAATACCAAAACCTCAGGGGGGGGGCTTCCCTTACAGCCCCCTTGCTGTAGGGGAGTCTGCAGGCACGAACGAACTCGTTTGGGTTCTCGAATCAGCTCTTTGCTGATGAAGCTGCCTCAACTGTTTCCCTAGCACCTGCTCCCACTTGCTTGCAAACATGACTGTTACTTAGTGGCCGCGTGCTATTGAATGCTGACTGGGTCCAAATAACTATTATCTACGGCTGCTCAACCACCTTTCCATCCCCTTGCTGCCATTCCAGCCTCCTATGATTCCACCAAATCTCGGCCCGCACCCCGCCAATGCCTGGGTAAACGCACTAGTGCTGAGGGCCTGCATAGCCAACACTCACTCCTGCCCAACAAGGCCATAAATGCTGCCTCCACTGCATGCTAGTCCATATGCTGGGCTCCTTCCCTAAGCAGCCTCTTTGTTATCAGCAGGCTAGCTAAGGGTACTCTGATGTCGTGGGTCCTGGGCCCACATGCTAAGGTATAAGTGACGCAGACACCCTGGCTACCATTGTTCAACCGGCCTCGAGCACGTGCACCCAGGCCCTTTTATTTACAGGCTCACGTCACTCGTAACGCCTGTAAGGCAGGGTCGGATTGGTAAGGCGGGTACTCCGGAAATGGCCGAAGGGCCAGTAGTCAAGTTCTGGCTCTGGGCTGCTTTTTTGGGCAGCCTGGGGGCTGTCTGTGCTGTTAGGATGCCGCCAGCGGCCTACTGGGTGCCTGAGTGGCCCTTCTAGAGCAGTGGTCGAAGTGGGAAAAAAAGTAGGGGAACTGTGGTTGGAGAATCAGGGGGCGGGAATAACCGAAGATTGAATCAGTGGGCGGAGTCACGGGTCTGGCTAGAAATAGCAAAACTTACCAATTTTTAATACGTTTAGCATTTCACTGACCAGTTACAGCTTATAACGTTATTTAACTGAAAAAATGGATAAACATGTTTATTTGAGGTTTAATTCAGGAAAAAGCAAACACTCATAGAGAATACAGGTTTATGTAAACCGTGTGAAATATAAGTCGGAACAACATGTTAGCTTAATGCTTTTACTCTCATTGTTCAGAAATCCATGATTATTTTTTGTCTCAAACATTGAGGTCATGAATACAGGGCTCCTCCTGTACACATGTGTTAAGCAGGGCTCAGAAGAGAATGGGACTCTTCAGGAGAATCTAGACTCACGGAAACCCACAAAGGCTCCTTCATATTCATGTCAGCCAGCTAGCTGCTCAATCATAATATAACAAAAAGAACAACTGGTGGACAGAATGCAGAACAATATCATACATTCACCCCAGTACAGAGATCTGGGCCTAAATCCATTGTTTCTTTGCTCACCATGCCATTCCAGTTTGGACCCAGCCATATGCAAATCAGTTTTGATCCTGCGCCCAATTGGAACAGTCCAGCCCGAACTACCAGGCCAGGTCCTCCCTGGACTGGAAACAAGCATCCTAGGACCGGTTTCGCGCTTTCAGCCCTCATCAGCCAGGATAGCTTGATTCCAGTGGCATGGAGAGCACGGGACTCACGTCTGAGCATACCCGTTCCACTCGGGGTGACAAATGCAGACAAAACAATTGATGGACAGAATGCAGAACAATGTCATACATTCACCCCAGTTCAGAGATCTGGGCTTAAATCCATAGTTTTTTGCTCTCCATGCCATTCCAGTTTGGACCCAGCCATATGCAAATCAGTCTTGATCCTGCGCACAATGTGAACAGTCCAGCCCGAACTGCCAGGCCATATGTATTTAAGTGTCCTTTCATTCAGGAAGTGAACACAAAGCAGTACCCACTGAACTATGCACATAACATATTGCTCTTTGATATGCAAGTTACATATTCTTTGCAGCAGACATATTACTGCTCTGCACTACCTTAGATGAGTTAAACAGGCACTAGAGAAAACATGCTCCCATCTCGCTACAGCAGGTACAGTGATCGAATTCTTGGCACGTGTATTGTTGACTGCAACCTGCTGAATATACAAAGAACTTTGCAGAAAACTCCTACACTTGTACAAAACCGAACTCCCACAAACTAAACTGGCCCCTTACCCTTCAAGTCGCCCTGGGAAACGCCTGCTCCTGCCCTTTCACTGTCCTGTCCAGTCAGTAGTCCTGCTCATGCTCGATCAACACTCCTGCTTCATCAATTCCCCTGCCCCCTCCCTTCTCCTGGCCCGTCACTTCTCCTCCCCGTCACTGCTCCTGCCCTGTTCTTTGCTCCTGCCCTGTTCACTGCTCCTTCCCTGTTCACTGCTCCTGCTCCGTTTACTGCTCCTGCCCCGTTCACTGCTCCTGTCCCGTTCACTGCTCCTGTCCATTCACTGCTCCTACCCGGTTGCCACTCTTGCTCATGCCTAATCACCGCTCCTGCTCCATCACTTCTCCTGCATCGTCATTTCTCCTGCTTCGTCATTTCTCCTGCCCCGTCACCTCTCCTGCCACATCACCTCTCCTGCCCAGTCACCTCTCCTGCCCCATCATCTCTCCTGCCCCATCACCTCTCCTGCCTTGTTCACTGCTACTGCCCCATTCACTGCTCCTGCCCGGTTACCACTCCTTCTCATGCCTAATCACCACTCCTGCCCCATTACTTCTACTGCTTCGTCACTTCTCCTGCCCCGTTACCTCTCCTGCCCCGTCAACTCTCCTGCCCCGTTACCTCTCCTTCCTCGTTACCTTTCCTGCCCAGTTACCTCTCCTGCCCAGTTACCTCTCCTGCCCCGTCACCTCACCTGCATGTCATGTCACCTGCCCGTCACTTCTTGTGCCCGGTCACCTCTCCTGCCCTGTTGCCTCTTCTTCCACATCACCTCTCCTGCCCTGTCGCCTCTCCTGCCCCATCACTTCTCCTGCCCTGTCACTGCTCCTGCCCCATCACTGCTCCTGCCCCTTTCACTGCTCCTTTCCCGTTCACTGCTCCTTCCCCGTTCACTTCTCCTGCCCCATTCACTGCTCCTGTCCTGTTCACTGCTCCTGCCACGTTCACCGCTCCTGTCCTTTCACCGCTCCCGCCCGGTTACCGCTCTAGCTCATGCCCCCTCTCCTCCCCAGCCCCCTCACCTCTCCTGCCTCATCACCTCTCCTTGCCCATCATCTCTCCTGCCTCATCACCTCTCCTTTCCTGTTGCCTCTCCTGCCCCGTCACTGTTCCTGGCCACTCACTTATCCTGCCTCGTCACATTTCCTGCCCCGTCACTTTTCCTGCCCTGTCACTTTTCCTGACCCATCACCGCTCCTGCTCGTTCACTGCTCCTGCCCGTTCACTGCTCCTGTCCGGTCAGCACCCCTGCCCGATCACCACTCCAGCTCCATCACTTCTCCTTTCCCATCACTTCTCCTGCACCGTCCACTGCTCTTATCCATTCACTCCCCCTATCCGTTCACTGCTCCTGCCGGTTACTGCTCCTGCCCATGCATAATCACCGCTCCTGCCCCTTCACTTCTCCTGCCCCATCACTTCTCCTGCCCCGTCACCTCTCCTTTCCTGTCACCTCTCCTGTCCCGTCACTGCTCCTGACACGTCAACTCTCCTACCTGTCACTTCTCCTGCCCTGTCAATTCTCCTGCCCGTTACTTCTCCTGCCCGGTCACCTCTCCTACCCTAGAACCTCTCCTTTCCTGCCGTCTCTTCTGTCCAGTCACTGCTCCTGCCCAGTTCACAACATTGACAAATTACAGAAGGTGTCAAGTTCCCCACAGTACTCTGTCTAGGGCTCCTCTGTAATCACCAACTCCGATCTCACTGGCACTTAACATGCAAAAGGCAGAGGGCGGGTGCATTGTCATTCCAAAGGGGGTAATCAGCCTCAATCGGAATGACAATGGGCCTGCCCTGAATCTGTGCGAGCTCAGGGAGGGGCTGCTACAGCCTCTGGAGTTCAACAGAGAAGTGCGAGCAGCCCCTGGAATCTGAATGAAAAAAAGTTATCGTTTTTAAGTAGGACTGCTCTTGCCGTCCGGGATGCTTTTTTGAAAGTGAGAAGTAGGGGAACGGACTGGAATAATTTTTAGAAGTAGGGGCATGTCGTGCCCTTCCGTCCTGCCCACTTCTACCACTGTTCTAGAGGCAGATGGGCGGGGGTATCACTCCCTTTCTCTTGCTGGGCCGGCCCATTAATGTATGCTGATTGAGCGGGGCAGAGGCATGAGCAGAAGTGGTCTCACTTGCATTCATGTGTGGCTCAGTAGTGTGAACTAATCTGTGCATTTTTTGTAAATCTAAGTGAAGTTAATAAAACATGCCCCACCCCCTTTCTCTACATAAAACTTCACTGAAGCAGTGTTTTGTGGAAAGGCTATACGCAAATGTGGGACACTTTTATTTCTGTGCCCGGGCTGATTTTTGATCCTGATTTTTGATCCCAATCCAACCTTGCTGTGAGAGATGTGTGTAGGGGTGCAAGTGTGCCCACTCCCATAGGGGTGTGGCTACTAACCCTGTGCCTGTTGAGACACTAGAACGTGTCTCGCAGGGTACAACAGGTTCATCATTCAAAACGCAGAGTCGTCTGAATTCCTCACCTTGGTGTCCCACTCTCCATGGCGTGTTACCCTCTCCTGAACACCAGACATCTCCCCTTACAACAACACCCACAAGGCCCTTCATTACTACTAAATACAGCCCAAGGCAGCTCGAGGTCACAGCCTTTGAGGTGAACATGCTCCCAAACGCACTATCCTCCAGCCCCGCTCGCTACTCGGACTCTTGGTGAAATCGCGACTCAGTGACACTTCTGCCGCGTTGAGCGTCTTGAGTACATCCTTACCACATTCTTTACTTCATGTGCTGCGCCGTCCACGTCACGTGCGCATGCTGGTGCGCACTGTTTCAATTCAAATTCAAATATGCAGAGTTGCCCTCTTGAGACAGTGAGCTGCAAATACAAATACTGCGAGTACAGACTACTGCGACCTATAAATGCGCACATAAATGATTACTTTCGCAGATACATGAATAGCTCAATTATTCTAATAGCAGATAAATGTGCAATTAAATCACTGTTGGCACAGCAGATAAATAAACAGACAAACAACCCTCTGTTTTACAAAATAATTATTGTTGCAGATGAATGCGCAGTCGCCTCGTTGATGCAGGAGATACATGTGCACTCCAATTGTTGAAGCAGCAGACAAATGTGCAGCAAAATCATATTGGCAGCAGATAAATGCGCACGGCCATCCTGTCGCTTGTAACTGTGCACAGAATTAAATATAGCTATTATAAATTATCATTGCCGCGCGTAAACCAAAGTGGTACACATTGCTCTCTGCAGCGGCGCCTGTACTCTTTGCCTAAAGTCCTCCCCACGCCCCCTCTGCCTGACACCCCCTTCCATAAGGGGTGATGGATGCAAGGGGGTGGAGGGGGTGGGCATTTAACCAAGATTGGTATAATGCACCCTATTTTCTTGCCAGTGCAACTGCCGTCTTCACAGTCACTCTTTAGATGCAGAGATAGCATTGATTCTTTGTAGTTGTTATACGCTGTCCACTGAAATTGTATAACAATCACTTAAATCTATTCTGATTTGGTACACCTAGAATGATGCTTTCATTGGTGAACAGAGCAACAATTCAAATTTTGATACTCACTACAAAGTAATCTATAATTTTTCCTTTCGTTTTGCAGCATTATAATACAACGCCTCCTCCTGCTTCCGCACCCTCTGCGTGCTCCACAGAATCAACAAATGGATCCCGGTTAACACCAGAAAAACCATCACACAGGCCCTTGTCCTCAGCCGACTCAACTACGGCAACACTCTCTGCACTGGAATCCCCACCCAGCGGTATACACCTGTTACAACGCAACTTTTACAACTACCTACCATTACAACGCAACTTTTACAACGCATACCATTACAACGCATTGCGCTGGGGGGCGCTCTAGGATAGGGAATAAGTATAATTTACTATCTAACACCTTCCCTAGTGTCCACGGGGACTGGAGTTGGAATAGTAAATTATACTTACCACTATCCAGCACCTCTAAGCGCTATGCGTTGTAATGGTATGCGTTGTAATGGTTGCGTTGTAATGGTAGGTAGTTGTAATGGTATGCGTTATAACGTCATACATCCCCACCCAGCTCCTCAGAAGATTCCAGACCATACAGAACCCTGCAGCCAGACTCATCTTGGTCCTCCTGAAATGGACCCACATCACTCCTCACCTCAGAAACCTCCACTGGCTCCGAACCAGAAAAGATGTCAGTTCAAGATACTCACACAACCCTACAAAGCCCTCCACAACCAAAGGTCATCCTATTTCAACCACCGACTGAACTTCCATCTGCCCCCAAAAAGAGACCTGCGTTCCACTTCACTCACCCTCACACTTATTCCCCGCATCCAACGCAGTGGGCCACTCCTTCTCTCACATCGCCGCCAAGACCTGGAACGACCTGCCCCTCCACCTCTGAAAAGCACCCTCTATGGCAAACTTAGGAAAGAGCCTCAATACCTGGCTCTTCATCGTAGACCTAGCACCCTCAGCGCTTTACAAATGGCTGACTGATTGATTAATTCATATCTGAGTGAGGCTTTTGTTTGTTATGCCATTCTGTAAACTGAATGAAGTCTGCTCCCTGTTTTGTCATTTAAGAAAGACAGCGAGACCCTTAGCCACATGTACAACCATTTTATTTAGCAAGTTATTTGTCATTGGTTTGTGTCATGCTGGCTTCCGATTCGTTCATAGGCTTGTTAGTCCCTCCTTAGTACCGCCTTGTCTTCATTTGTAACCTCTCATGAGGACTGGCCCTTTTACTTCGGTTGTTACACTATATGTCTTATTTAGTCTGTGAGCACTATTTTCTTTAGTGACTTTCTCCTACTGCAGGCACATGCGGCACTGCAGCATCAGAAGTTCCCCCACTCTGCATGTCTTCAGGAAGACCCTCAAGACCCGGCTCTTTGGTAAGACGTAGCTGCACGATCTCCCCTCCCCCAAGCACCTTGAGGCCATCACAGGTGAGTAGCGCGCTTCAGAAATCCCTAATTGATTGATTGATTGGGTTATTGCGCTTGTTTCTCGAAGGTTGTCTGTTTCTGAGCAGTCATAGTTTTGACAGAGAAAATAAACGAGGCACAGACAAAACGGTAAAAAGATTTGCCGAAGATCATACAGATTTAAGGTGTTAACCTGATTCAAGCACAGATCGCCCAACCTGGCCATGATCTTTGTAGACGTGTAATGTGTGAATGCTAATAGTGATCATGTGAGTTTGATTTGGGTTTATTTAGGGAAAACCACAATCAGAAATGTTTTCCAGACGTTCTGCTTTTAAATCAAGTGTACTTAATACCAACCCTGTGCCACAAATTAAGCATGGACAGATGTATGACATGTTCCAATGTGTGATCTTTGGCATGTGCCAAAGGGTTATATGGAGCTCAATTTTCTCCTCAACGGAGGGGACCTGGACCCCATCATGTGTTTCATGGACAACTTGAGCATTTGGTACTGGTGAAGGGTGTATGGTTGAAAGTACTGAGGCTTGCAGTGCTGTCCCTGCCCACCAATGGGCATCAAACCTCTTCAAGGGTAAAGGAACAGATGCAGAAGGAGAGAGGGAATGAGGCCACTGTGTTGGCAGGAGAGACAAGAGAAGGGCGATTCCCAGGATCACACAAAGCTTTCTGACCACAGGGTGGAGCTGACCCAACAAGGAAGAGCCCAGAAGACAGAGGCAAAGAGAACAGGCGCTTAGCCAGCCACAGAGTCCACCTCCCTCACCGGAACGCGCCTGACCTGACAAAAAGGTGAAAACAATCATTTGCAATGCAATAGGTCTCGCATTTACGCAAATTTGAGCTATTGGCATTGTAAATGTAAATATTTACTTATGTTTTGGTTTTTAACCCCTTTGATGCTCATGACGGAACCCAGCCGTCATGAGCCATGGGTGGCCTGTGGGCATGACGGCTGGGTTCCGTCACGACCCTGCCCGCGATTGGAATGTCCAGCTCCGGGCTGGAATTCCTGCTTCAGGCAAGGTGTTAAAACATAATACCAATACCTTAAATTATCGCAAATGTGAGACCTATTGCATTGAAAATGCTTGTTTAAAAGTAGGCAATAGTCAGTGGGACCACTTCTGCTCTTTAAAAATGTTGGGGCCCACATTCACAAAGGGGAAGGGTCCTTAGGGACCCTTTCCCGCTTGCGAATGTGTTACCATTTCCTTCACAGAGACAGTAAAGTATTAATGTTTTGCAACATCATTCCGGTTGCAAACCATTCATACATGTCCCTGTGAATTGTTATTAGTAACAGACAACCTTGGTATGTCCTTTCCTAATGCCGATTCATAAACCCTATTTTGTGAGTTGGAAATAGATTACTGACTCGCAAAATAGGGATAGTACATACCAGAAGCTGTGTTAGCGGTCGCAAATGGCCTGATTCTCTGTTTGTAACTGCTAAAAACGGTCATACATCTGGCCCATGGTTTTATTATCGTTCACACAATGCTGCCCTAATGCAAAATCATAGAGTTGCATAAAAGATAAAACATTGTGCAGTGCCATTTTTAACAAGAGTTGAGAGTTGATGTTGTCGTCTGTACTGAGAAACCAATTTAACACGGTGCAACTGTGCAAAGGCAACCCAGCTGTGCCTTACGTGATGTGTACTTAATGTAAGCACAGGCGTGACCCCTTATTAATGGTGGAGGGACCCAGCCCCCCTCCTTTTCCAAACAGGAAAAGCATCTGGCTAAGCAAAGGTCAGCATGACAGACACTCTTCATTTTAGAGTCAGGCAGCCAATCGCTGTGCATGCGCTAAATGCACAGGGACCTGGCTGCCTAGCCAAAATTTGCTGGGCTGAATATTTCCTGTGGGTATGACCTCCTTAGCATGATAAAGTGCTTGAAGGTCCTCCCCCTCATGATAAGGGGGTGTGTCACAGATAGATTCGGACCTAGGGGCTTTAGTTTTTAGCCCATAAGTGCCCCGGGCTGACTGTCCATTGGTGTCAATCGTCACCAACGGCACAAAGTCGTGTAGTGAAGCATCAGCCTTATGCTTTTCCACAACAATCATGACGACCCTAGCAAGACTGGGGAAATTTACGCATCAGATCAGGATCGCCCAAAAGGCTGCTAATGAACACATTCAAATTATGGTGACGAGCACGGCAAATCCAGGGGAAGAAAGCAGCCTGGCCCCCATTAACTACTGAGGTTTTTCCCCCCCTACCCCCGTCCCATTAAAGACTGCGGTATTGTATGGGTTTTAACTGAAGTGCCAAGGTAAACGGCTTATAGAATTTTAACGGAGACTATTTTTATGGATTATTGGCGACTCTAGAAAACTGCGCAAGGTCACATGACAACGATTACAGGTGCCCACTGATCGAGCGAGCGCCGGGGGTGGGGGGAGGGGGCGGCACATCAACCAAACTTCCTCTGAAGCTCTACTATTTATAGTCTATCTATTTTTCCATTTCTCAACTGTTTTTACTGTAATGATTTTAATTAATTGTACAGTCAATAAATAAATTCACATTTTTCGTAGAGTGGGGTCACTGCACCTATTCACTCTGTGACAGACAAGGGACTGCTGCCTCCTCTCATTGGCTGATCCATAACAAGGTCAGCCAATGAGGTAAAGCAGTAGTACCAATCCTCCAGGAACCACAAGGACTCCCTCTCACCACCTGATGTCACCACTGGTGGATCAGTAAGTTGTTTAATAATGGGTGCGTGTCTTTATGTATGAATGTATGTGTTGAGACTGGGAGTGTGCTTGGGTATGTACTTCTGAATAGTGGGTGTATGTGTGCGCTTGTGAATGCATGAGTGAGTTTGCATGTAGATAGGTGAGTGTGAGTATGAGTGGGCATGTGTGGCCCGCCCGCACCCTTCTGCTCTAATTACAGGTCTCCACTGTCCTTGAGTACACAATTCCCCACAAGCACAACCGTCTACAGGCAAGTTTAGTGAGATGTGTAATTTTTCATTACACATGTTGCATATAGGCCTGCCATGCAATATTCCAATTGCTCTATGTTTGCACCTTGTGTCATCTGGCATTCAGATTTTAATCAAAGCTGAGTCACGCTGTTTGAGGCGATCTGGCTTTGGGTAAATACCCGTAAGTGTTTGTGTAGTTTCTGCTCCACCTGGATACATTTTATAAACTACAAGGAAGCTGCTCCTTTGCAACACAAAGAAATGTTTGCACACTGCCAGAGAACACTTTTGGCGCAAAATAGTTTTTGCCTAAAAAACATCAGATTTGCCACAATTAGTACCACTTTGTGTTTCTATGCGTGTTGTGAGCACCAGCTAACAAAGATAGTAGTTCTAGGTCAGAAAGGTAAAATTATTTGCCCATGATCACACAGTTTTGTAAGATAGAGGAACAAGTCAACAGGTAGGGTGGTTGATGCTCAGACAACCTTATTAACATCGGCACAATGTAACCTGTAATGGAAGCACTACACCCGGACTTGGTCATATGTCTCATTGAATCAGCGCATCTAGGGCATATTCTCAAGGACTTATCGCTGAGTTAGCGGCACTATATCTCAGCCAAAGTGGTGATAAATGTAGCGCCCCATTCACAAGCTGGTGCTAACAGCCAATATCACCAGTTTACCTGCGATAGCAGCCGCAAAAGACATCGCCACAGATGACACCGGCAACTAACGCTAATGATATGCAGAGTAGGCGTTCCTGTGCAAAAAGCCACGACAGCTCCACTTCGCAACATTCCTAACAACCAGCCAGATCGACGATATGATCACAAAACATGCAATAAGGCGCATTAGCAGCAGGGATTTACCACCTGCTCTTACCTGGTGTAAAGTTGTACGACAACCTACACCATAAAAGGGTGCCCAGCCCAGAGCCAATCCTGAAGAGCAACAGATGCCATGGAGCTACTGATCATGCAGCTCAGACATCCAAGAGGGCCACAACACCCACCGCCACCACCACCAGGACACCCTTCCCCCCACCCGGGCCCTACCCCGGGCCACACAGGGACAAAGATATTTCATATCAACTTTACGAAGTCATGAACAACACAATTCGAACAATGTCGCACAATTACAACAATTAACATTCATGTGTGGTCAAAAAAAGGAGAAACATTCATTCACCATTGAATTTCCCATTAAAATATCACATTCAAATTTAACTTGTCCCTGGACAATCTGTAAGTCACAGCCTGCAAGACAAAATTCAAGATAAGAAGCTGTGTCATGCGCTCATCAAAGGACAGAGAAAAATAGCGAGAGAGAGAGAGAGAGAGAGAGAACGTGAGAGAGAGAGGGGGAGAGAGAGAAAGAGGGAGAGAGAGAAAGAGAGGGAGAGAGAAAGTGAAAGAGAGGGAGAGAAAGAGAGAGGGAGAGAGAGAAAGAGGGGGAGAGAGAGAGAGAGAAAGTGAGAGACCGTACAAGGAGCGCAAGGCCGCTTGGGCTCTTGGCTCATACATGCCAACTGTTGTGTGTGTATGGTTATTGGTGCACCGTAAGCCTAAGGCCTGGCCTCGAGTGCAGCGCGATTGCCACATCACATTTCAAAAATGCAAGCAGTAGTCAGACTCAGGGATGAAAGCTCCTTTGTCTCAATATATAAGGCAGAAGGACATCTGCACCTCCGACCTTGGTCTTGAATGCGATTCAGAAAAGGGGATTCTTGAATGCGGCTGGCACCCCCGAGAGAGACACCATACCAGAATATGACGACTCCCACACCACGAATGGCGCTAATGAAAGACCAACGTATCCACCACCCACACACAAGTCTCTTCTTGAGGTACTCCTGCATGGAATGCCCTTGACACTTAAGTAAAAAACAACCCAGACGTCCAAACAATGCACAGATATACGACTCATTGCTCCGAGCGGTGGCATATCATCCACATAATTGCCGCAGGTCAGAAGAGTGCCCGTTCTACAGGACACATAAATGCAATGGCAGGACATGCCGGGCACATGCACAATGCCGGTCACGTGGAACTGTACTGTGCACGTATGCTGCATATGTGGGGAGCACTGCCACTGGCAGTGTTGCGCATCAGTTACCGTCTGAGCTTCCATCTTGCGTACGTCACCTGCGTCCAGCCCTGGTTCCACTGTCGATCATGCACATTCGAGTGGCCCATGGATGTCTGCCTATCCAACACTATGGTAGCTGAACTGGATTATGATTTGAGTGTGCGCCCCCTGTTGGTCCACGGCCAGAAATGTAACTGATACTTGTGCCTAGGATGCCTTGATATCTGGCGTATGTGCTGGCAGTTGGGCATGGGAGATTGCACAAGTCCTTGTGTGCAGTGACCACATCGAGGCGCTCCCCTATTGGGCTGTGTTGCGAATTGGTGAAACGGCGTGGACGGAGCACAACTGTCTGAACCAGCTATTGGATTGGCTCACACTCATGTTCCTTGAACTTGACAATGACGTACTTCTGGAACTGATTGCCTAGGTAGCTGCGCTCGCATTCATGGATGAGTAACTACGTTCCTGCAGCCACAACTGATTGTAACCCAGAACACAGGTCCCAAAACCTTGTTGCATCTTGGAGGAATAGTCACATATCCCACCACAACAGTGGACATGTCTGCATTCGCCTGGACTCAGAATGCATGTGTGTGCACCTAAGCATGTTGACACACACCTGTGCAATGTGAGCAGTCCCATGGGCGGAGCTGCACAGCGTTGTTTGGCAACGTTCCAAAATCAGACATACTGCTGGAGGGAGAGTACACACATGGTAATGTAGTACTACATGTGACCTTGTTGGACCCTTTCACCTACTCACTCCTAGCAGAGCAGACAGTCGGCGCAGTCCGGTGGTACAGCACTATGCAGTCCCATGGGCTGTGAGTCGTGTCCCCTGACACGGGGCAATGAGCAGACGCCAAACAACACATGACCGGTCCAGCAAGGCAAGGAGGGCGGAGACCTTTGCCATCCGTAATGATTGGTGTCCATTTTTGTCTCCCCATTTCTTGCTCCTCCACATGTTCCTATGCTGCCTGTTAGTGTCTGAAGCATTGGTCTGCATGTTGTGGCCCTTGTCTTGCCGGTACCGACATGCACATGCTAATAAAGTCTACGCAACCTCACTAGTGTTCAACTGTGATGAGTGTTGAGTGCAGTGACTAATCGTTTGCCTCAATGAGCATTGTCCGTACACACGGAGGGACTGACTGACGCATTTCACTTGGGGGTGAGTCCCTATTGACAGCTCCACCTCTGTGGGCCAGACATTGTTGTTGGGATAGTTGGTGGTAGACCTGTGCTCTTACCTGTCTTCAGCAATGTGAGTATGGTGTGCAACTTCTTACCATGTGGATCAATGTGATCCATCAAAACAGGCTGTGTCCACACAGTTGAGTGTGAGTGGGTATGCGAAGAGATGTTCTGTTGTCACATGTGATGGGAAACACTACTTTGGGGCTCCTACGGAATGTGACATTTTTACACACAATCCTATTTAATACATGGCCGTGGGGCTACGTTGTGGGTTACAAGATTGTTGTCATGAGCAATGAGGCCACAGCTAGTGCACACCTTTAAAGTCATCTTATTGGCCATGTGGGTCAGGGTCAAACATGTACATTGAAGTCAATTCACAGGGTGTACGTTTTTGTGAAATCAATGTATCTACATTCATCCATACTTTTATACTTAATTGAACATAGACATGGCACATCTGTGAGATTTGGAATGTTTTATTCCCATTCTGTGGAGTGTCCGAGCTGGAGCAGTACATGGCCATGCCAACCCCACGTTACGTGGTTGCCCAGTGGGGGGCAAACCAGAGTCCTTTGGGGAATGATAAGTTAATCGGAAGAGGAATAGTTCAGTCCACAGCCTGATTGGTGTGTCATTGTTAACTAGAGCAGATATGGCAGTCCATGTCGGGGTCCAGGTGAATGTCGCAGAGTGTTTCAGGTGACAGTGGATGGTGTTGTTCCAGGGCATGATGCAGAGGGCTGAAACAGGCAGGAACAGGCCGTATGGCGGGGACAAATGCTACAACCTCGTTCCTCACACAGTCATTACCATCCACATCTTACTCATCTGATATGTCTTCTGTGTCAGGGGAAGTGGTGGTGTTATGGCTGCATCCCTGTGTGCCACTGACACATCAGGGGGCGGAAGTGTAGAGCTGCTTCACTGTGTGCCAATGACACATCAGGGGCGGCGATACACAAGTTTTTGAGAATATCCATCCATTGAGATATCGCATGGTCGGTGATAATTCCGTCCCGGTAGCGGATATGGCAGAATGAAAATAAAGGAAAGGAAAGCAAGAATAGTCCTTCCCGGTATCTGTAGGGTACAGAGATAAAATGCACAAGGCTGTGCATGTCCTGTTTACTGGAGATCTCTGCTCCTGTGTAGCGTCGTGTAGTGAATGCGTCCCAACTTTCCGGGACGGAATTATCACCGGCCATGCGATATCCATGTTTATTTGCGACAGCACAGCCCTGAAGAGTCACAATTGTATCACGTTGTGACGAAACACGTGTCGGCTGGTTTTCATTTGCTGTATTGATCTGGATTGATATATAAATCCCATGAATACTATCCCTGATGTCGACCTGCATTTCTCATACAAGATAATATCTGTTATAATGTTTGTTTTACACTGAAACATGTGCACAGGACTTGGTTCAAGTCCTAAACAAGGACTGATGAAGGAACAGGGTGGGATTCGGGGGTCGTCAGTAATGAGACAAGTCAGAAAGAATCAGAGAAATGAAGTTTACTGGTAAGTAATCCAGACATCACCTCCTCTTCTTCCATCTTCATCCCATTCCTTCCTATTTGAGGTATACCAAAGCAACAACCTACTCATTGACCCAAAAAGACCACTTTAAACTGTACATTCTTAGGGAAGAATGCTATTGTTATTCACCTTTTCTATTCATCTTATCCAGTGTTATGATTTAATCTTTCTTTTGCACAATACTCACCCATAGTAACACAAATAGGAAGAAAACATACAGTTATGTGTCAACAGAAACCCAGGGAAATATAGGATATCTAGGTGAACATTGACACTACAATTAACTGAGAAGCAAAGGATAACTCAGCATACCTTGAACGATGTTAGTTCTGTAGTATCACACAAAGGTTGAAAACAGGGATGGATTGGGAATGAAAATCGGCCCGGGCACACAAAATCAAAAGCAGACCACATTTGCTTAAACACTCCTCCTATCACTGCTTTGGTGTAATCTCATTAAAAAACTGGGGGGGGGGGGGTGTAAAAAAATGCACGCGTTAGTTTAAACTGGTGAAACAAGTGAGGTCACTTCTACTCAGGCCCCCCGCTCAGTATGTGCAGACATTAATGGGCCGGCCCGAGAGACAAAGGGAGTGGTACCTCTGCTAAAAGGAGGTAGTGATCACCCATCCGCCTCTAGAAAGGCCACTCAGACTCCTACTGGGCCGCTGGCTGTATCAGAAGAACAGAGACAGCGCCCAAAGAGCCTCCCAGCATTTGTGCTGGTTAAATAAAAATGCCACCTGAAATGAATAGTCGCCATTTGGTAGCAGAACCCAGACCACAGATGCACTGAAACCAACTGGAATATTTCCTTTTTAGAGGTCAAGTAGATCTCCAAATTCCATGTGTCAGCAAATGGACCCGGCGAAAACATTTTGGCTTTATTCATCAGAGCTCGATCTATTCCAAGAGGCATTGAGCTGCTCTTGTGGTCAAGTGAAATTTCTACCAGATTGGTAATCCAGCTCCAAGCATCTATGAAATAGTTCCTATATAAAGTGGCCAACACACTGCTTTCCTACAATCCCTATGATACAATTATCCATACTATGTGTAATTTTCCATACTTATTGCCACTCGTATTACTTTTACAAAATATTAGGTTGCTACTACTTGCATTTGTTGGAAAAGGGTGCATTAAATAAAAAATACTGATTCTTGTAATAGCACTAATAACTTTTGAAGACTCCTCTTCGTTCTTACATCACACCATACACATTTAGCTTAAAAAAGTAGTGAAAGGGAAGTAAGAAGTAAACTTATATTACCCTGTATACAACCCACATTAATTTGACACTAACATTGAGCAAGGGGAGTAGAGATAATACAACAACAAATCCCCAGCTTTGATTATATATCGGATAAAATACTCTCTCCTGTATATTATAGTGATATTGCACGTCAACAAGGAGTTCCATGGTACATAGAGTTATAAGGTCATGGAACTTCGAGTTCCCTTGCGATATCCTTATAATGTACCAAACGGGGTACTTCGTTCCTGATAATACAATGTATAATTTTTGTATTTTGTCATCATGTTGAGTCTATAAGTTAAAAGAATAAATCGTCGAGTCTTTCTTTTGGTTAGTACCTTTTCAAAATACTGCTTTTAACTGTTTTGTGGAAATACAATATTACCCCAGACGTGCGTTTCAGTTCATCCAAAATGTGTGTTTCAATTCAGTTAATCAGACTATGGTAATTAAGGGGCATATTATCAAGGGGGTTTATCTCCGCTTTTTTGGCTTTAAAAGCCAAGAAAGCGGAGATAAAATTATCTCCCTATTACCTAGCTGATAGCGACCATCTTGGGCCCCACTTTGCATGTCAGTGATATTTATCACTAATGACATGCAAAGTGGGCGTGCCAAGATGTTAGCGACTGGAAACAGTCGCTAACATCGCTATCTCCTATTACCAACTTTTGGAGATATTCGCGCTAAGCGCGAATATCTCCAAAAGCTAACACCTGCCCTGAGCAGTTCTTAGCCATGTTATCCAATGGGAGGTGGATAACATGGCTAAGAGCATTAGCTCGGTAATGCATGAATATTGCTGACTTTTCAGCGATATTCATGCATTGCGGTTGAGTTTTATCGCATTTGCGACAAACCTTGGTAATACCAAGGTTTATCTGCGATAAAAATCGCCGCAGCTCAGTGGTAAACTTTTGTCTCTAACCAAGCAATAGCGATAATTATCGCTATTGCTTGGTAATATGCCCCTATGTTTTTCTCTATCCCTCTTTTTACTCCACTGTTTTGGAAACTGGTTTCACTTTAATTTGCAGGCAGACTCAGCTGTAAGTTATTTTGCAGTGTCGCATATTCTCTGGCAAATTACTTATTTTGTGTTTACTCTGCACTGCACCACTCTACCCTCCGCAGTCTACGCTATGCCAATGTACTCTAAGCTCGTGCACTCTACACCAATACAGTCACCACCACTATACTCAGAACTATGCACCCTACACCACTGCACCTACGTCAACTACTTTGCACCACTACACTTTACACTGCTATACTCTACAACATTCTAATCTATGCCACTGCACTCTACGCCACTGCATGCAATGTCACTCTACACCATTGAACTCTATATCACTGCACTCTACGTCACTGCAGTCTACATCACTGTATTCTTCCAGTGGCTGCTTCTCTGCTAAGGTGGAGGAGAGTCGCCCCACTGCTTTTCAACAGTGTAAAAAAAGGAAAAATAAAATGATAATAACATGACGTTATTATCATTTCATTTTTTCCTGCTGCGGCAGCTTTGCGGGTGGGGCGGGGCTGGGCTGCTCACACAGGAGCAGGGGGAGGAGTGGTGGGCACACTGAAAGTGTGCATGAATGTTTGCCCGCTGTCTCTGGCTGCTCAAACAGTCACGCGCACTTTCCAAGTTCTCCACCCAGGCTGCATTACAGCTTGGGTGGAGAACATGCTCAGGCTCCCACTGCCTGTCTGAGTGCTGAACCATTCTACTCTATGCCACTGCACTCTACGCCACTGCATGCAATGTCACTCTACACCATTGAACTCTATATCACTGCACTCTACGTCACTGAAGTCTACATCATTGTATTCTTCCAGTGGCGGCTTCTCTGCTAAGGTGGGAGAGTCACCCCACTGCTTTTCAACAGTGTAAAAAATGGTTGGATGTAAGTGTTATCAGCATAGGCTTGGGATGTTCACAAAATCACAGGGTTGGCGACTACAAAACAGTGTCTTGCAATATATTAGATTTCTTTATCAAGTTGAAATTGTCTTTCTGACTCACAAATGGCACAATTGCAATTATGAAGGGGCATAAAAGGCATGGACATCAATTCACCAAAATGCCAGTGGGTAGCGGAAGTGACTTCATATGCCCTTTGACCTTCATTTTCACTCACACATACACATGCTCAAACAATCAATTCATCAAGTTCATTGGTTCAGCTTTACAAAAAAAACAATACAATAGAAATCAAACAATATTAAAAGCAGATAGAACCACCAAATGTATTTAATCGCGTTGGTTCATTTCCCTGATAATTCAAAATTCTGTATGTAATAAACAGTCCCAGACAGAAAACATGGATATGGGAAAACAGATCTCACACAAGGCGTTATGAACATAAAAAATCTTAAATGACTAGGCCATCAATACTATTATGTGCTTTCGTAAGCCAGATAAATAGTATAAAATCCAACTAACAAACTAGTAAAAATGTATTAAAACTCATCATAACCACATCAGATCAAGATTAATTGAGGAGAGGGCTGTTTTGGGAGAGTAGGCGCACACAACCCAATAAAAAGAAACCATGCATAAAAAAAAGCAGTTGGGAAAGGACCGAAGGATCCTTCAATTTGTGAAGTAAAGTGAAAGATACAATTGCCAGAAGACAACAAAAAGCCTATTAGCCTGATGGACTTGAAAATACAGTGCCCACAGTGTACAGCTAGGAAAGAACAGAGCCATTTAAGAGCGTCTTGTGAGACCTTATAACAGATAAAAAAACGGTGCTGCGTGCAGTGCCAGTATTGTCTGGGTAAAATAATCCACTAATAAATATATCCTAAGAAATAACATGAATAAATACGGGAGCTATATAACAGGCTGATGGAAAGGAGCCAACCAGCTATTAATATGCATCCATGCAAGATACAAGAATAATCAATAGGACTCACATGTCTGTACAACAAATGGCATTAGGTAGTACATATAATTGCCAGGAAACATTCCCATCCAGCGCTATGCTTACACATACACACGCTCACACATACACTCTCTCTTACATAAACATACTAAAAACTGCAAGCACGCACACAACATACATACATTTAAAAGCCTTTTTTTTACTTACCTCAGCTGCCAGGAAAAGTCATATTCCAGCTCTTTGTACTAATAGTGAATAATGTAATATTATTCACTATTATTATAATTAAACAATTACGAAAAAATAAGGAGAGTGAAGCCCCACCAACGTCCAGAAGGACGATCTGCTTCTCTTCCTGGCACTGATTTTGCCACTGCTGACAATAGGGGTCGCAGAGGCAGTGTCGGGGGTCACAAGGGGAATGCCAGGAGTTCGCTGCAGCGGCCCCTGGACACCCCTAAATGACATCCATGATGAAAGGGACACAGCTTCTATTTTGTGACTCAAAGTGGATGGCTTCTGTGGGAGCTGACACCAGGAGACCAATTCATTATCTTCTATTTTCTTGCCAAATTGATATTTTTATTAAAACCACAGCTGTATGTTTCACGGACAAGGGCTGTTTAAAAAAAAAGTTTTTCATTTGGCAGCAGATGGTGGTCTCCTGTTCCTTGTAGGTCCATGTAGGCTGTCATCCCTGCATTCACAGTCAACAGCAGGCGGTCAGAAATAGTCTCTGGCCTCATTAACATTTAAAGGGCAGAAAGGTTTGCAACCTGTGGATGTAAATTTTGTGATGTGGCTGATTCATATTTCAGGCACTGCTCTTTTAGCTGGGCGATGAGCAGCATGGCCAGACTTCTCCTCTTTGTCATTCGCCAAGCTAGAACGTTCCCCCTTCTCAAAAGATGAGGTGATTAACAGTAAAATTACAAATTATTGAAGTTGAACTTACAGCCAGATTCATCAAACCAGAATCAGCTCGCAAAGGGCCAGATTCCGAGAATCTGGCCCCTTGCAAGCGCTATTTTTGCATTTGGGATGCATCATCCCAAATACAAAAATCGCAAATGTAGAAATCGCTAAATTGTGATTAATTGCATTTAAGGAATCTCAATTTGAGATTCCTTAAATGCAATTCATGAACCATTTTAAAATTGCAAAATCGCAATATGGGGCTGCTATTTACCGTGAAGTCTAACTACGTGGTAAATAGCAAAAACTTAGAAAAATGCACTTTAGTGCATTTTTCTAAGTTGTATGTTACACACACACATGTCCTTGGGACATGTATGTGCGCAACACCAGTGGACATTACCTTTTCAGGGGTGCAACAGGGTGTCCTTTGGACACCCTGGCACCCTTGGAATTGCTTCCTTATTTGCGATTCGCTAATTGCGAATCGCAAATAAGGAATGACTCCCCATTCATTCCTATGGGCCTTTAAGCCCATAGGAATGAATGGTAAAGCCATTCCTTATTTGCGATTAGCAATTACCGAATCGCAAATAAGGAAGCTGTAGAAATCGATAAAATTATTGCGATTTCTACATGCATCCCGTTTTGCGAGTCTTTAATAGCGAATCCTTAAAATTCGCTATTAAGGACTCGCAGAACAGGACTTAAATGAATCTGGGGGTTAGTGTCTACCAACGCAAGATCAGGTTAGAGTTCTTTCAAGCCTTCCATAGAATTACAAGAATAACTAATAGCTATGGCAATTTCACACTTCAAATTATTAGAGTACTTTGGGCTTGTTAACTTGTCAGCTCTACCTTCTATTGCATATTATCTTTTTATCCATCATCCATCTTCACAGGACGTGACATCACTGGTTTTCCACCCAAACTCTCTTTAAAAGAAGAAGCCAGGCAAGAGGACTTCATTTGCTATCATCCATCTTCAAAGGAAATCACATCACTGGACTTCCCATTATCCATCACTAGTTTACCTCCAAAACGTCTTTAAAAGAATCCAAACAAGAAGACTTCATTACCCATCATCCATCTGCACAGGAAGTGACATCACTAGTTCACTGTCAAAACGTTGTTTAAGAGAAGATGCCAAGGAAGAGGACTTAATTTCCATCATCTATATGCACATGAAGTGACATCACTGGACCTACCATCCCATCTGCTCAGGAAATGATCATTGGTTTCCGGGTAAAAACTTTTCTTTAAAAAAAATTAAAAAAAGAAGCCCAGCAGAAGGACTTCATTTCCCATCATCCATTTGCACAGAAAGTGACATCACTGATTTCCTGCCCACCAGAATCTGTGCTCCCCCCTCCTCCCAGGCCTTTTTTAATTGGGGTTGCAGTGTGGACCCGCCGCTGGTGCGCCGAAGGCACACCAAATGCAAGCCAGTCTGCGCCTGACCATGTACGGACCACACCCAGTACCAGAAACCCGAGTTCACCCAGACCCACCAATACCCTGGTGAACTCCTCCATGCTCTGAGCCTTGGCTGCCGCTACCTGCATTGCTGCTATACTGCACCACAGAACACAGAGGAAGTGTTCACTTGTGCCTCCTGCAAGTTCTCATGCACTCTCCTACATTCTACACCCACCACTCATGCAACAACAACACCCTACTCGCTCACTCAGACCAAACACCACCCGAACAACTCGCCACACTCACGTGCATGCTTCTCAACAACTGCTCGCTCACCAAACAATCCACGGAGATATGGGACCTACTACACGACCATGCTCTTGACCTGCTCTTACTCACAGAAACAAGGCTAAATCCAATCATAGCACCAGAATTTGCTATCACCATCCTGCTGGCTACAAGATCGTTAGGCAAGGCCATCATCTCAAGCCCGGAGGTGGAGTCACCATCATATTCAAATATACCATCAGCTGCACCTCCACCAGCTACATGAAACACCTCACGATACACACTACATCCAACTTCTCCCTACCTAGGCAGACCCCTCATATACAGACCACCTGGATCCTGCACCAATTTTGTCAGCGACGAAACTGACTTTGTCGCAACCCTCATAATCAGAACCAGCACTTTCATCTTCCTCAGAGACATTAACTTTAACCTAGACGACCTCACAGACTCAAGCTCTATTTCACTTTTAGAAAACGCTGCAAACCTTGGCCTCACCCAGCATGTTACCAAATCAACCCTCACCACTGGACACCTATTGGACCCGATCTTCTGCTCAATTAACAACATTGCAGTGGAACAGCCAGCAACTATGACCTGGACAGCCCACACCCATGTCAGTTTCAGTATACCCATCCCGCACCCTCACAGACCTACCACCACAGCAATCGGCCGCTGGAGCTGGAATACCATCTCAGAAGAGGAGTGGGTTCAGCACTCTCCAAGCATTGGCCTGAGCGCAATAGCGAGTTGTTGAAAGTCATTCAAAAACCTCAACAGCTGGATCACCGCATGCACAAATCAACCAATACCTCATTGACCACCTCAGAAACCATCAGCTCCTCGATACCATGCAGTCTAGATTTAAACCCAAAGACAGTACAGAAACAGCATGCATTGCCGCCACAGATAACATCCCCTTGGCAGAGGAGACAACAGCCCTAATTCTCCTGGACTTCTCTGCAACTTTTAACACAGTCCCACACCCCATCCTCATCAGCCGCCTGCAAGAGATTGGCATCCAAGGACCCGCTCTCTATGAAATTTCTTTAATGATAATTCATATAAATATCCAATATATCATTTTCTTCTCTGATATACATTACTGTTTCAAATATATCCCCTGGTTGGTGCAATTTGCAAATGAAGTAAAATTGAAGCCTTGATAAAGCCTCAGGCCAATGAAGAGGGTAAAGCATGTGTTGGCTATATCAGGATTTATCATTCTTCATTTTCTGCAGAAATACATTCTAAAATTGGCAAATTATATTAGACCATAAGGTTTTACTACCAAGATGCACACCAAGGGATGCATTCGGAACTGTATTATCTATATCAGAGAAAAAAATGATATAGAGGATATTTATATTAAGTATTATTAAAGACTTCTTCAAGACTGATAATTAAATAAAATGTTATTTATTCAATATCTTACTGATGAATTAGCTTTATTTTGCATTACTTAGGAACAATGCACAATTCAATGCCATCACTGCATCCTGCTTCCACACCCTGAAAACGCTGAGAAAAACCTTCAAATGGTTCCAAGCAACACAAGAAAAACTGTAATGTACACCCTAGTCACCAACAAGTTGGACTATGGGAACACCCTCTACACTGGGATCACCAAGCAACTCACTAGAAGATTACAGATCATACAGAACTCCACAGACAGATAAAACTCACATTACACCACACCTCAGGGAACTACAAATACACTCAATTCAACCTCCTCTCACACAAATTCAATGCATCCCACAACTAATTCCCACTTACCTAAACAGTTGCATCTCTTTCCAACCATCCAGACACCTCCACTCCACAGGACTCCTACTCGCCAACATTCTACATATACACAGAACCAAAGCATGAGGACGAGCATTCTCTTACATTGCTTCTACAGTGTGGAAGACCTCCCTCTCCCCATCAGAGCCGTCTCCTCTCTTCTTAAATTGCGCGAGAAGCTGAAGACCCGCCTTTTCAATTAACCAATCTACCATAGGCAGGGCAAGGCGTACACACCTGCTCAGTACCAGGATACATCAAGTGTGTCAATGTGCTTTACAAATACACATAACATCAAATAACATCACACAACATAACACAACATCATAATCCGCCATGAATCGAACCAGAATAGTGGCTGCCAATGCTTGTAATCTTATTGCAACTGAGGTACCTGTATGGTAATAAATCTCAAAAAGTCCCCAAATCTTTCAATTATACCAGTGAATGTCAGGTAGCTCTCATTCTCACCCTGACACCTAACGAATTCACCTGGCATCCTCTAAATTCCTTTGTGGCATGCCTCATTTCCTAATGGAGTATAAAATGGACGAGTGGTTTGCGGTGGTGTTCTCAGAATATTTAATGTCTTTCACCTGCCACTATGTTCTATGATCATGACTTTGGTTTAATCCTTTGGTAGGTTGCCTATATAAGAGAGAAGCAAGTTTACATCCAGTTGCCAACAAGTAATAACTTCCTCCTGTTACGTTTCTTCCAATAATGAAGGAAAAAGGAAGCAGCACCTGTGTTAGGGACATAAATATTAAACAGCGTTACAATGGTAATATCTCCCATTTAAGGATGAATTGCTACATTTTCTAGTTTCAAAAGAAACCTATTGTTCATTATTTTGGCTATTCCTCGTGCACAGTTAGTGAAGGAAGTAGTGATGAAACTGGTATACACTCTATTGGGTAGGAATCTAGAGGAAATGCCACATGAACAATGAAATGATGTAACAGAATTATTCATTGGATTATTTTGTTTTAATCACTTAGACCTCTTACATTTACAGAAAGCATCTGACCTGATGTCATTATTTCGAAAAGTGAACTTGTCCTGGTGAAGGAAAATGCATCCAGAGCGCTTTTCTCAAACACACTCTACACAACAATCTCTTTCAAGTACACCCATAATGTCACCATATTTGTTCAGGCTTTAGATTACTCACAATCCACATCTAAGTCCCCCTTCCTAAGAGTATTTTTTTGTGTGTTTTTTTTCCTTTCCTTACTTCTGCCTGCCAATCCATATGCTTAATCCCAATGATACTGCACAACCCATTAAACCCTCAGTCCATCCCTTTCCTTTTTTTTTAATCCCAAAATGAATAAAAGGTAAATCCATTAGGCATAAAAACCAAAACTTCCTGGTGTTTATTTTAGTTCAACAGTAGTAAAAAATATTCCTTAGAGTTAAAAGAATAGAGCAATGAATTTAGCAATAGAAGGAAAGGATTTTTTCTTGATCAAAAGAAACAAGTGAAAAATTTCTCTTGAACATTTACAATATGTCTTGAGTAGATTTATGTTTTATTTGGAATGCACAATGGTTCCAGGGAGGACACATGAACGCATTTTGTGAATTCTATTTTTTTATAAGCAAATATATACATGTAAATTTCCTTATGTGAAAATTCCCTATCAAGAAATTGATATGTTTGTGGGTTTGCATTATTTTCACAGCATCCCTGTCCTGGAACTATCTATACCTACTCCTGGGAGAAAACTTAATCAAACAAAGATGTATTCATGAGTTAAATCTTTTTTTCAGTTGTAGACTCATGGTTTATGAATGACAATGGGTCTACTCTTGTAAAAAAAAAAGCCCACTTGCATATGTAAATTCAACTCAAATGTGTAAATTCTTTTGTGACTCCAGTCCTACAACTTCAGCTTTGTGTTTATGCCAAACCTTATGAAGGCAGTACACTATGCTCCGGGAAGGCAAACAAGAGGTTTTTTTTTTAAAAAGGAGATAGGATACTCATCTGTCTGCAATGGGTCCTTGAAATGTTTTATTGATGAGAAACTGCACATTCTTCTTACTACCCACAGTGGATTATCGAACAATGAACTTGATTTAGAGGAGTGTCATCTTTTTTTTGATTATCAACTTTTTAAGTGCCTTTGTACTGGGACTAGTTGCTTTAGTGAACACGAATACCTGTAATGCCCACGGGCACCAACCAGACAACTGTTGTGCTGCTAATGATGCCCGCCATCAGATATTTTGCACTATTCATATCATTAGCAGGTATTTTGCCCGTAATGGTGATGCCCTTGTTAGTCAAAATACCAGTAAAGCGCTCTCAAATGCAGGTAGACTTGTGAGACTAAGGGCCAGATAAGAGTTGTCAGAAGAGAAAAACCATCATTTCCAGAAGAAATGTCAAATGTGAAGAAAATTAAATTGTCACAATTCCTTCACCAGACTATCCCAGAGAGCAGGAAATTCCGGGAGTAAATTAGCCTACGAAATTTAGGAATTCCTCCGGAAATGGGGGGATTTTTCATTATGTTCCTTCCAACTCTAAATCCAGCCCACGTCTCTTTCCCTTTTTCACAAACACAAGGCCTCCTTAGAATGGCGGTGAATCCGCATCTTCCGGGCCGGCGGAAGCCACCGCCAGCCCGGAGGATACGGATTCACCGCCGCGGCCACAGGAAACACCCACCGCTGCTGATCCGCGGGTTGTTGGGCACTATTTGTAGGTGGTGTCTGCAAGACACCATCAGCCAAATTAGGATGTGTGTAGGAACATGCTTTTCAGCGGCGGCTTTACCGCCATGGAAAAGCATGTGGAACTTTGCTTCTGGGGGCCCCTTGCGGGCCCCCAGGGTGAAGGGGGGGTGGGGGTGCACATGGGGGGTGCATGTAAATGCAAATCATGCATTTTTAACTTTGCGGCGGGTGCTGCTTCAAGCAGCACCCGCCGCAAGGTTAAATATACGGGATGTGACCGCCAGGGTGGCGGTCACATCCTAATTGCAACGGAGGGACCGCCGCTGCCCCTGTGGACGGTCCCTCCACCTCGGGGTGGCGGACGGACGCAGGTCCGTCCTCCATCCTAATGAGGCCTACAGTTAGGAAACATCTTGTGTTTGTCCCTTTTAATGGCGTAATTATAGTGCACACATATGTTTTAATTTGTTTCGTAAAGCAGCTGGCATGTTTAGCACCTGAAATCTGGAAATAGATGGGGAATATTCAATGTGCTTCACGCGCGCTAGAGATTGCCTCAGATGTCTGCTACAATCTATCAAATTAAAAGAACGAATATTTGAACAGGTGGGAAGCCCGGAAGGCACTCTGTAAATCATAAATTATCTTTTATGACAGGAGCATCACGTTATGCAACATTTCTTACAATATTGTAAGGAATCAGTGAAAAAAGTTAAGTGGAAAACATGACTATATTAATGAAAGTATTGAATCTACAAACGGACCTATGAGGTAGTGCATTTCTCACAAAAATCATGTGTTTATTAACAGAATTGCTGTATTGTGGCTCTAGCTACACCGTCAGTGGAACGCTTTATATAAAGCTATGTATGTATACAATGTATATTATAAATATACAGAAGGATTCTTATCTTAACTTAAACGTTTCCTCGATTTAGCACCCACATTTATTTTTTTCTCTGTGGCTGACAGTAATTAGATTGCTCTTTCCTTCATTCTTGTTTAATATTACTTTGTCTTACAGATTTGTTGCTCTTAAAATTTGTTTTCATTCTTTCTAATTTGCATCAATGTTGGTGGGTCTTGTATTTTGCATCAATTTTTAGATGAGGCCTAGTCAGCCTTCTCCCATCATTGCTTTATTCAGATGTAATTCACATTTTGCTTCCAGCCACGACAACATGCAGCATGGGGCAGCCCTCTTAAAATAATTGGATTTCTTGTACTATAATTGAGGACATTTTATTTGATCACATGCGCACATCCCCCTAAAAAGAAATGCTCTAGAGGCCAATATCTTGTCAGTGAGTATTTCCTTTCAATTCTTTCTTGTTTTTAGTTCTTTTTAGTCATTCCTTTGTGTTTAAAGTATGTCTTCATGTTACAGTAAATCAAAGCCAATAGTACTTTTTTTGCACCGCTAAAAATCATTATTTCCTGTAAGGAGTTTAAAACTTTTTGTAAGTACACCTGTCTGCTAGGAAGTACTTGTTCTTTTTAAATGATATGCAATGGTTATGTGTTATTAAATGTAGCATTTTATTGCAAACGTCTGCACATATTGGCTACGATAAGTTTTATTTTGTATTTTGTGGCATATGCTTAAAAACATTAACATGAATATATATCACACTTGCCAAGCCATATTTAAATTGATGTTAGAAGGCATCCCTAATTGAATGCAAACTTTGTGACTAAATCTGGATTTTGAGTTTTGGGTAATTCCATACTCACTGATTTTTACTTGCGCAATGTTTACCAGGGAAAGCTAGGTAGAGTTTGTGCAGGAAACCATGCATTTTTCTGAGTTTTTACGCACCTCAGAACATTGGAAATACCTGGTATTTATCACTGACAAAATATGGGCTTTAATTGTGTGTGGTGTGGATATATATATATATATATATATATATATATATATATATATATATATATATATATATATATATATATATATATATATATATATATATTGCTCCAAATTCTTCCCAGCTTGTAAAGAATTGTCCACACTCACGGGGCTGATTTCAAGAGGTTGTTTAGTTTATTTTCCAACAACAGACAGACGCGTTCGCGTTTTGGCACACAGCCTTTCTCGATGTATATATATATATTCACTGAAAAAACATTGGTTTCATTCCTTATATAGTTAGGAATTAGCATTTAAAAAACCTTGCAAATTCACTGAAAAAACCATAGGTTTCAGGCCTTATATAGTTAGGAATTAGCATATAAAAAACCATTGAAATTGCTCCTATATAGTTAGTTGTACTAACTGTATTTCGCGCACCCGCAATCTACTGCTGATGATGTCACATATTACATCATTCATGACATGGTCAGTGACGTCACTGATGACATCACTGATGACATCTCAAATGACATCACTGATGACATCACTGATGACATTTCATTTGACATCACTGATCGCATCACTGATGACATCATTCATGTGATAATACGATGCACCTCCTCACACTCTAATATAACCTTTGATACACCCAGTGTCAAAAAATCACAGGGGTACACGAACCGTACGCCTACTGTCCGCGGATGTGCGCGTACGGTGCGCGTACAGTGCGTGTACAGTGTGCGTACCCCCGCGATTTTTCGAAACAAAATATTTTTGGGGGCCCTGGGGGGGCCTTGTGGGACCCCCTGAGCAGGCCTGGGGGGTCAGGGTGCTTCTACCCTGTCCCCTTTGCGTGTTTTCCACCTTTGTTTCACTGCTTTCTTGTGCCTTGGTTCTACCGAGGCACAAGATGGCTGCCAACACTTCCTGGTTTGGAGTGTTGACAGACAGTGGCAGCCAATCAGCATGCCTTTCACAGGAAAGCAGCATGCTCATTGGCTGTCAACACGTCTAACCAGGAAGTGTTGGCATTCATCTTGTGCTAGGTAGACCGAGACACAAAAGAAGCAGAGCTCACAGCCCACACAGCTTTCACAGCCCACACAGCTCTCACAGCCCACACAGCTCTCACAGCCCACACAGTTCTCACAGCCCTCACAGCTCTCACAGGCCACACAGCCCTCACAGCCCTCACAGCCCACACAGCTCTCACGGCCCACACAGCTCACACAGCCCACACAGCTCTCACAGCCCACACAGCTCTCACAGCCCACACAGCTCTCACAGCTCACACAGCCCACACAGCTCTCACAGCCCACACAGCTCTCACAGCCCACACAGCTCTCACAGCTCTCACAGCCCACACAGCCCACACTCTCACAGCCCACACAGCTCTCACAGCCCACACACCTCTCACAGCCCACACAGCCCTCACAGCCCACACAGCTCTCACAACTCACACAGCCCACACAGCTCTCACAGCCCACATAGCCCTCACAACTCACACAGCCCTCACAGCCCACACAGCTCACATCCCACACAGCCCTCACAGCTCTCACAGCCCACACAGCTCTCACAGCTCTCACAGCCCACACAGCTCTCACAGCCCACACTCTCACAGCTCTCACAGCCCACACAGCCCACACTCTCACAGGCCACACAGCTCTCACAGCCCACACAGCTCTCACAGCCCACATAGCTCTCACAGCCCACACAGCCCTCACAGCCCACAGAGCTTTCACATCTCACACAGCCCACACAGCTCTCACAGCCCACACAGCCCTCACAGCTCACACAGCCCTCACAGCCCACACAGCTCACATCCCACACAGCCCTCACAGCCCTCACAGCCCTCACAGCTCACACAGCCCACACAGCTCTCACAGCCCACACAGCTCTCACAGCCCACACAGCTCCCACAGCCCTCACAGCCCACACAGCTCTCACAGCCCACACAGCTCTCACAGCTCTCACAGCCCACACAGCCCACACTCTCACAGCCCACACTGCTCTAACAGCCCACACAGCTCTCACAGCCCACACAGCCCCCACAGCTCTGGCAAAGATAATACCAGCTGCGAACAAGCACTGGCAAAGACAATAATGGCAGCCAACAAACACTGGCAAAGACAATAACGACAGCAAAGAAACACTGGCAAAGACAATAACTGAAGCAAAGAAACACAGGCAAAGGCAATACCAGCAGTGAACAAACACTGGCAAAGATAATACAATCAGGGGCGCAGGGGCACGAAAAACGGCACAATCAGGGGACAGAAGGCCCGACAAACGGCACAATCAGGGGGCAGAAGGCAAGAAAAAACGGCACAATCAGGGAGCAGAAGGCAAGAAATACGGCACAATCAGGGTGCAGAAGGCAAGAAAATGACACAATCAGGGTGCAGAAGGCAAGAAATACGGCACAATCAGGGGGGCAGAAGCTGTCAGTGATGTCATCAGTGATGTCACTGACCATGTCATGAATGATGTAATATATGACATCATCAGCAGTGGATTGTGGGTGCGTGAAATATAGTTAGTACAACTAACTATATAGGAGCAATTTCAATGGTTTTTTATAAGCTAATTCCTAACTATATAAGGCCTGAAACCTATGGTTTTTCCAGTGAATTTGCAAGGTTTTTTAAATGCTAATTCCTAACTATATAAGGACTGAAACCTATGGTTTTTTCAGTGAATTTCAAAGGTTTTTTAAATGCTAATTCCTAACTATATAAGGCCTGAAACCTATGTTTTTTTCAGTGAATATATATATATCTCCACACCATAATTCCTCTGACAGAAGAAATCACCGCACTCCAAGGAAATCGTATATCAACAGGATTTATTTCAATCATGCATGTTGTCACCACTAACCACGACCCACGCGTTTCAATCAACAATAGGTCTTGCTCAAGTAAACCCAACCGGTGATATCACAATGAAACCAATGTGTTTCAGAGTCTCGTCGCTCACTCACTTACTCGGAGGTTACTGGGGGAACAGTTCAGCCCCCCCCGGTTGCACTCCGCACTGTTTGCCTCTTTTCGGTGTTCCGTGAGATTTTTGAAATGGTTACACCAATTTTACCGGCGTTCGCCCAGTCAGAATGTTTCCATTTGGCCCCATTTTCCTGACTGCTGGGCGCCACTTTGGTGGTGCGTGTGGAGTACGGCTGGACCAAGCCGTTACAATTATCGCCACGTTATCCCTTTGAACACGGATTTCCTCACCGCACTTGCTACTCCATTATGCAGAACACTGAACCATCACTCGTCCATAATAGTTCAAGGGTGTTTATTTTCAAAAAATGCTACCAACACACAACGCCAACGCGTTTCAATCTCAGCCAAGACCTTGCTCACGGGGAACAATTAACACAAAATACATTACTTTTCCACATATTTAAACAATTGCGGCCCAACTTCTTGTTGTGTTCATCTATGGCATTCTGGTATTGAAGTTTTCGTATTTGCCGTTGATCCTTGATACCATTTTAGAGTTAAAATCACATTATGGCAATAGACTTGCATAATAAAAGTGTAATTACATGATTTCCTTTATTTGTGCAAAACTCAGGTGCAGTTTGAATTTGTACCTCTTTAATGCTACTTATCATGTACACAAGCGAAAAAAAGAAAGGGCTAATATAAGTCAATAAACATTATTTGAGGTTTTATCCTTGTGAATTATTTTCAGTCAACCCCGGGGCGCAAACCCTGATTGCCTGTATCCACTCATGGTGCCTCAGTGTGTTACGCTATTCCCTTATACTAATGTTTTGCTCAATTCTTAGTGTTCCAATGCTTATTCCAATTCTTTCTTCTATTATCCCTCGGCCACTGGCCATTGGGTTAAAATTATAATAAGGATTGTAAGCATCTCAACCGGGTACTTTGCCAGGGTGATATACTAGCGAGCAGTGAACAGGGGGAACCTGTCTGACTGTCCCCGTAGTGTAAAATTACTGGTTCTGCGCTGCCATTACTTATGACCTACACTAACTCAATAAACATGTGTAGGTCATAAGTAATGACAGCGCAGAACCAGTAAATTTACACTACCTGGCAAAGTACAAGGTTGGGATGCTTACAATCCTTATTATAACATTAACCCAATTAACCTGGCCTGGCAATTCAGGCTGGACTGTTTCTTTTGGAGCAGGATCAAGGCTGATTTACATACGGCTGGTTCATGTCTCTTGTGGTGTGGTGGACAAAAAAACGATTTACTGAAATTTGGCCCCAAGTAATTTCAGGTGACTGAGATTAATCTGAGCATTCCACCCATCCCTTTTTTTTTTATTCCTCAGTATAACACCCTATGTGCAACAGGTATGCCCATACCTGGGTCTTGTAATCACTGTGCCACTGGAATCGAGCTGCACCCCATTGATGAGGCCAAATAGGCCGAAACTGTTCAGGGGCAGTTTGTGTTATGGTTCAAAGGGGACAAAGCTGGCCTGGCAGTTTGAGCTGAACTGTTCCAATTGGAGCAGGATCAATCTTGTTTTGAATATGACTGGTTCATGTCTGAGGTGGCATGGTGGGCATAAAGACCATATAGTGCAATGCGATCATGAGTAATTACCAAAGGCTAAGAGTAATTTAAGCATCCCACACATCACTTTTTTGTTTTGCCTAGGAACATGCTAAAGCTTAATAAGTCCTATATCGATTCACCATAACTGAGCACTCAGTACCTATTTGGAAATGCAAACAATGGCTGAAGAGATCTGCCGCATATATCTGGTATACTGGAGGAATCTAATATAGTCCATTCTTACAGGTCCCAGGTCCCAGCCACTAAGGAGCACAACTAACCAATCAGACTTTTTTAAAAAAACCAATCTTTTTTATTAACATTATCACATTAAAACGGCGACACCATATCATTAAACAATTACTTTCACAAGGAACAAGTAATACTAACACGGGTTCTCTTAGCAATAGAAATCCCCCTCCCCTCTAATATTATAACATTCCTCTGTAATATTTCCATAGTTACCATATTTTTCCAAAGTTTTAGGGAATCGTCTTCCATTGAATATTTATTTTTCGACTATCATAAACCAGTACATCTCTTCTTTCAAGATGCCTATTTCAGGATGGAGATTCACTCCCCACATTCTTACAAAATTCTTTTTTGCTAATCAGTTTTATTGATTTTGCAGCAACAAGCAAAGTACAACCTGACCACCATCTACAAGCCGGCACAGTAAGTTTAGTACATGATTACAATTGTTAAACCCACACATCCAGTCCATGATAAACCCACCACATTCCCCAAATCTTCTCAAGTTTTCAGGGCAACTCTGGGACTCATATTTGGGCTGTTCCTGCTGGGCATACCAGTCCACCCCCCCCCCACTCCTCCACTGATGGGGACCTCCATTTGCGTGCAATGTCACGTTTAGCCACCAGAGCTGCCACTCCAATAAAAGTGAATTCCATCCTCTGCCCACCCACTTCTCCAACAAGCCCAACAGAACAACCCTGTGGGCAGCGTTGGATTGGTAACGCGGGCATTCGGGCAATGCCCGATGGGCCGGTGTACGAGTTGTCTCTGTTCTTCTGATACAGTCAGCGGCCCAGTGGGTGTCTGAGTGGGCTTTCTCGAGGCGGATGGGCGCTCATTACCTCCGTTTAGCAACAGGCAAGAGATGTCACTCATTTAATAATAATAATAATATAAGGGAATCTTGTAGAGCGCCTGGTTACGCACACCGGTGTGTCCCCGCGCTATGGAAAGTAGAACAGGCGTGTCCCTCACTGTGCTCATTGCGCCAAGTTATTGCACAAACAGATACGTTTTAAGCTTTCCTCTAAACCTGGTCTCCGATGGTTCCTTGCGGAGTTCTAGGGGCAGCTTATTCCATCTCTTCACTGCGAGGAGGCGAAAGGACCTTCCCCCCATCCGAGCCTTTCTGATTTTGGGGACCGTCAGCAGACCAGTGCCAGCAGATCTAAGAGGTCGGGCCGGTCTGTACGGTGTAATAAGGCTCTGTAGAGGCCTGGGTGCTTTGCCCCCAATAATACGGTGACACGTACACAGGGCCTTGAATTCGATTCTTCTCCTGATCGGGAGCCAGTGCAGTGCCTCCAATGCGGCCTTCGAGGCAGATCTTTTAGAAAGCCTCAAGACCAGCCGAACTGCCGCATTTTGCAGCACCTGTAGACGGTCAAGGCTCCTAGCCGTGGCACCCAAATACAGGAGGTTACCATAATCCAGTCATGAGGTAACGAGGGCGTGCACCAGTGTCCGTCTAGCATCCGTTGGAAGGAGGTCTAGGGATTTCCGTAGACCCTTAAGGACACCAAAGCACACCCCCACCACCCGGCTAATCTGAGGTGTGAAGGTCAAGTCCGAATCAATCAGCACGCCTAGATTCTTAGCCTGCTGGCAAGGTATGGGACCCGGCCCCAAACAGAAAGGCCACCATGCTGAGGACCATACTGACGGGCCCCCTCCCACCACGAGCACCTCAGTCTTGCTACCATTCTGCCTAAGGCAGTTGTTGGACATCCAGGAGGCAAGCTCCTGCATGCATGCTCTGCTTTGTCTCTCGGGCCGGCCCATTAATGTCTGCACATACTGAGCGGGGGCAGGGGGCCTGAATAGAAGTGGTCTCACTTGTTTCACCACTGTAAACTAACGCGTGCATGTTTTTCACCGCCCCTAAAGTTTTTTTCTAAGATTACACCAAAGCAGTGATATGAGGAGTGTTTATGCAAATGTTGGCTGATTTTTTTTTTGCGTGCCCGGGCCTAATTTCATTCCCAATCCAACCCTGCCTGGGGTAATGTGAAGCCAGCAGCCCAGAGAGTTCCTTCCCGCTTGCCTTCCAAATGGGGACTTGTTTTGGGTATGATCCTACCATGTGGAAGAAGTCTGCCTCGTTAAGTAACAGAGGACACAGTTGGCTTGGGAGACCCTGCCGGCTCGGTGGAGCCACTGGGAAATCATGTACGCAAGATCTAAATAGTTAAGCTGGACCAGTCAGAGGCGTGCAAAGATAGCCAAGTCCCTGGGGGCCAATCTGGACCTGCACCACTCGTCGTCCTCAAGCTCAGCCACCCAGGCATCCCAGTCCTACGCAGCCCAGGGAAGCGATCTAGAGCATTGACAATTTGGGACCGATAGATCTGGGAGATGGCTCCCTTGCCCAGCCTCCCCATCAATAGCTTAACCTCAAGTGGGGCTAAATTCCGGAATCTATGTCAGGGGAAATATTGGCTGACAGGGCATGTTGCAGCTGCAGGTACCAATGGAATTGGGTGCGGGAGAGCTGGTTTTGCTCAGTGGCATAGCTAGCGCAATTTGGCCGCCCATGGCGGTCCCTGCATTTTCCACCCAGTGATGGCTATTAAAGAGCGTGGGGTGCTGGCGAGATTCCGCATGATTGCCACCTGCGATTGCTGCATTGTAGTGAGAGGGGGGAGGAGGCGGGGCTGCTTTCGATTGTCGCCCGAGATGGCAGGTAAGAGCAGAAGAAGGCTGCCACCCACAAAACCTGTGCCACCTGGGGCGGACTGCCTCCCACCCCCGTTGCCATGCCACTGGTATTGCTCCTGCAGCTCTTGGGAAGACTGCATGCCATTGCCATCTCAAACATCCCCAGGATGAGTGATGCCTATTCTATCTCACTGCGCAAACCCCTCCAGCCGAGAGGTGAGGTGCAACCGTGTCCCTGCCACAAGAGGTTCAGCCCAGTGAGTCTGCGAGTCCAGCCTATAAATGTGAGTGCTGTGCTCCTGCACAGTAGTGCCACCTATGTACAGTCAAGGAGGTCCTGGGGAATTGGAGTCCCGAAAAGCAAACCCATCAGCCCGTCTAGGCCCAGCATGGCCAGTTCCACTGGGTAGGTCGGGTTGTCCTACCCCCTTTGAACCAGTCATTAATCGTAACTAGCTGCGAGGCCAAACAAGAACCATAGAGGTCTGCCTTGCCCACCCCTCTGTTGTAAGGGAAATGTTGGCTGTTGACAAAAGCTGCATGAGGGCAACTGCCAATCCAAGGAAAACTGTTAACTTTCAAAGCCAGGGTCTGGACAACCGCCTAGGGATAGGTGGGAAAATTAGTGAATATATACAAAAAGCGTGGTAAGACCATCATTTTAAAAAGGGTCGCTCACAGTAGGGCATTCAACTGCAGACGCCCCCACGGCTGCAGGTCCCTATTCATCCTGGTAACCAGTGGGGTTAGGTTAAGGCTCCAGGCCAAGTCCGGGAGGCGACAGATATAGATGCCTATGTATTTGAAAGACAGGCGCCGGGTCGGGATCGTAGATCGCCAGGAACAGCTGTCCGCATTCACAGCAAGCATTACCAATAGGGACTTGGATCCATTCACCTACAGTCCAGAGGCCTCTCCATAAAATCATAGGATTTCCAGACAAAAGGGACTTGAGGTCTGTGGGTTTGACAAGAACACCCAAATATCATCAGCATAGAGAGATATGCGCTTCTCCGGCCCCCCATCCCAGGACCATCCCCGAACATAAGCGTCGCATCCAATGAAACATGCCAAGGGCTCAGTCACCAAAGTAAATAAAGGTACCTCTGTGAATTGTGAAAGGTGGTGAAAGGGTCCTGTTAACTCAGACCTGGGCAATTGGGTTGGCATAGAGGAGACCGGCGCTTGAATGAAAGTGAGACCCAAATCCCCGTCTTCCCAAAACCCATCGAAGAAGGGGCAAAGGTGTTGAATGCTTTTTCTAAATCTACTAGGAGTAGCGCTGAGGGACATTGGAGATGGTGGGCCAGGGAGAGGGCCGACAGGGCCCTCCGGATACAGTGCAGAGTGCCCCTGTTTGGCATGAAGCCACATTGACCCTGATGGATCAAGTAAAGTAGGGTACCACAGAGCCGATTAGCTAAAACGTTTGTGAACACCTTGATGTTGGCATTAATAAGAGAGATAGGACTGTATGATGGACATCCATCCAATGGCGGGCCCAGTTTGGGGATCACAACAATTGCTGATGCATCCAACCCCAGGGGAAATGAGCCCGCTCTCCACTGCCTCAGTGTACAGCACTAGCAGATGGGGAAGCAGGAGAGGCCTAAATCTCTGGAGTTACTCAATCAGGAATCTGTCGGACCTGGGTTTTCCCTGGTGCCTTGCCAGAGTGCACATCCCCGATCTCCTCAACCGTGACCAGCTGATCGAGATCCTTAATCAGTGATGGGGGGATTGAGGGCAGTGGAATATCCAGCAGCAATGGGTGTTTTTGCACCTCTTTAACTGGACATCCCCCTCAATCAACCCGCTAATGGTGGGTTTGCTGGATGCTTAGATAATGCCAGCAGAGACCACTGTGACCCAGTTAACCTCGAAATAAGAACAGATATCTGTTTCAATAAAGTCAGAGCAGTTTTGGTCAGTGAGACCGACATGGGGCACAGGGTCACCATGGGGGGGTGGGCAAGGGAAGAAGGAGTGGGGCATGGTCTGATTTACCTCGGGGAAGGCTGCAAATCTCTATGATTTGGAGGACGTCAGTCACCGGAAGCAAAATCTGGTCAATGCACAATAGGGTGCTGTGTGCCACCGACGTGTGTGTATAGGCACTTTTGTGGGCTTGCCACATTCCTCATGAGTCACAGAGCCCCATAGAATCTGCCCAAGGAATAATGCAGATGGGAGTGCCTTCGCCGCACCAGCTGGGGAGGGCCAGAGGTATCTCATATGGAGACAAGAACTCCATTGAAGTCACTCCCTACCTGCATGACACCCTGGGGAAGGGTTAGCAGAAGGGATTGAGGGGCTTGTAGAGTGGGCTGGGGCTGTAGCTAGGGAACACAGACCAAAAAGAAGTTGCAGTGCCTGCCCTACAGTTGACTCTTAATCCCCACAATCTGCCCCTGGGGTTCTTCATGGGAGGGTGACAGCATCAACTGGAACCACCTGTGTAGCAAGGTGGCCACTCCCCAGGAGCCCCTGGTAAACCCTGCATGGTACACTCTATCACAGCCAAAGAGGCCCAAAAAGGGGCAGTGCATGCCCAGCAGGTGAATTTCATGGAGCACGTGCACAGCCAGTTGGAATCGCATCACATACCTGAGAACGGCCGATCGCCCAATACGATCTTAGAAGCCCTTAACATTTCAAGATAGGACCTTAGTTGGCATCAATCAATCAAGACACTTATAAAGCGCACTACATACCTGTGAGGGTCTCAAGGCGCTGGGGGTGGGGGGCGCTGCTACTGATCGAAGAGTCAGGTCTTGAGGAGTCTTCTGAAGGCCAGTAGGTCTTGGGTCTGCCGTAGGTTGGTGGGGAGGGTGTTCCAGGTCTTTGCGGCGAGGTGAGAGAAGGATCTGCCGCCGGCAGTCGTTCTTCGGATGCGGGGGACTGTGGTGAGGGTGAGGCCGGCAGAACAGAGCTGGCGGGTGGGGGTGTAGAAGTTGAGGTGTCTGTTGAAGTATGCTGGGCCGGTGTTGTGGAGAGCTTTGTGTGCATGGATGAGGAGCTTGAAGGTTATCCTCTTGTTAATGGGGAACCAGTGCCGGTCTCTCAGGTGGGGTGTGATGTGGCTGCGGCGGGGGATGTCGAGGATCAGACGTGCCAAGGCATTCTGGTTGTGTTGCAGTCGGCCCAGGAGCTTGGCCGATGTTCCTGCGTAGAGGGCATTTCTGTAGTCCAGCCTGCTGGTGACGAGGGCTTGGGTGACTGTTCTTCTAGTTTCGGTGGGGATCCACTTGAAGATCCTGCGGAGCATTCGGTGGGTGTTGAAGTAGGATAAGGAGACGGCGTTGACCTGTTTAGTCATGGAGAGGGTGGAGTCGAGGATGACCCCTAGGTTGCGTGCTTGGTCAGTGGGTGTCGGGCTGTTCCTAGTGTTGTCGGCCACCAGGAGTCATCCCAGGCTGAGGGGGTGGAGCTGAGGATGAGGACCTCCGTCTTGTCCGAGTTCAGGTTCAGTCCGCTGTTCCTCATCCATTCGGCGACGGCCTTCATGCCTTCGTGGAGGTTGGTTTTGGCGGTGTGAGGGTCTTTGGTAAGGGAGAGGATCAGCTGGGTGTCGTTGGTGTAGGAGATGATGTTGAGGTCATGCTGTCGGGCGACGTGGGCGAGGGGTGCCATGTAGATGTTGAACAGTGTCGGGCTGAATGAAGAGGGTACGCCGCAGATGATCTCAGTGGCACTGGAGCGGAAGGGGAGGGAGGCGGACGCTCTGCGTTCTGACGGAGAGTAAGGATGTGGTCCAGTCCAGGGCCTTCTCTTGGATTCCGGCGTCGTGTAGGCGTGTTCATAGTTTGCGGTGGCAGACCTTGTCGAATGCAGCTGACAGATGCAGGAGGATGAGGGCCGCTCTTTCTCCATTGTCAAGCAGGGACCTGATCGGTGGCGGCAATGAGGGCGGTTTCAGTGCTGTGGTTGCTGCGGAACCCAGACTGGGACGGGTCTAGGATGCTGTTCTCCTCGAGGTAGCGGGTCAGTTGTTTGTTGACGATTTTCTCAACAATTTTCTCGGCATCAACAAGGGGAGAAGGCAAAGGGGTCCTGACCCCCACATAATGGATGCCGGGGTTGCCGTGGGACTCAACCAGAAGAGGGGCACCCAAGGTGGCGCTCCAGACTGTGAACATTTGGTGTGATGAAAAAAGTGTCGGCAAAGTGTGTGGACAAACAATTAAAAACAAACAAAACAACACACACCCAACTTCCCCACACCCCATACTTATACCCCAGAAGCATCTGTCACCCTAACTCCACACATAACTACAATCAAATGGGACGCAGAGCTACCCATAAGCTCCCAGACAACCTCAACATAGAGGATCCTAGCACCTTTCAGCAAGTATTCATATATAGTAGCAGTGCATCTCCAACGAGAACCCATAACAAAACCTGAAACATTGTAGAGAAAAACATTTATAGAGAGGAAGATTAGGTTATATATGCCCCATTGCCCCTTCCAGTCACAGGTCCAAAATCACCCAATTGTACAGTTGGAGCGGCATCTAGGCCTCCATAAAGGGTCAGGAAAACGCCTAGGGGTGCCTACCAGCATCGTATCCGGAATGGCAGTGCCAGTCTCATCGACCCCTCGGTCTGTGGTCCAGCGAGTCCTGTTGCCCATATAGGTGGGAATGAGTCCTCCGGAAGCAAGCCTACTTCTTTCTGGTGGGCTTGGGAGCAGGATGGGGTGGTCCTCCCCATTTGGGAAGTGACCCCCTCAGTCTGCCAGGCTGCCCAATTGCATGTTTTTCCTTCACCCATTCCCAGGCTTCTTCTGGGGTCTCAAAAAAGCATGTTTTTCCTTCACCCATTCCCAGGCTTCTTCTGGGGTCTCAAAAAAGAAGGTAATAGAGTTGGATATCACTGTCAACCATGCCGGGAAGAGGAGCATGTATTGCAGGTTTTGAACCTTGAGATTTTGCTTCAGGTCCGCTGCTGAACTGCCCACGATAGTCAGGGAAGACCATGATCTTCTTGTTTTGGAAGCATAGGTCCTGGTGGATCCTGGCTTGTTGGAGGATAGAGTCCTGGTCTCGATGGTTGATAATGGATGCTATTAGTGGTCGGGGGCCCCAGGAGTAGGTCAACGGGCCAGGGAGCTATGTGCTCTCTCCACTGCAAACCACAGTGACAGTTCATCTGCAGGAATCCACGATCTCAGCCCACTGGCGTAACGAAAACTGTGGGGGCCTCCCTGCACGGTACGTAGAGGGGCCCCCTGTGAGCTCAATCAGGAGCTCACCGGCCAGAGTGTAGTGCCAAGGGGACCCCCTGGAGCTTGGGGCCTCCCTGCACCGCAGGGGCTGTGGGGGCCTGTGTTACGCCCCTGCCTCAGCCAGTTCTCCAGCAAATGATCTGTGCCAGAAGTTTACGCTCCTTACAGAAATCTGACAAACATGAGGTTACTTCTCCATGACCATTTCCCTACATCTACAGCTTGCTCTTCAAGTGAAGCTGTAGTGGAAAGCAATTTGGATACCTGGAGCTTGCACAACAAGGACACATCCACTCGGACCTCACCTACTTTAGTTTCAAACCAGCTCCTTTGAGTCATGAATCACTCTAAGGATGGTGGCGAGGATAGAGTGTATAGGGGCGAACATGGGTTGGGAACCACTGGTAGCTAGGGGGCGGCAGAGCTAGACTTGGCATACTGATCGATCTTCTTCTGGGCCAGTGTCTGTCGGAGTGGCTTGTCTCATCCCTTCTCTGACTGGGTGGTTGCAAGTGCAGTGACGGAGGATGCATGTCACTATTCATGGCCCGCTTACCCCAGTGGGGCGGCATGAGCCTCTACTGATGGACCAGGTCAATCAGTCACAGGAGAAGCACTGGGGAGGCAATATGACCACCGCCAAAGGCCCGCAATCCACCTCCAGTTCCTAGACCATAGGCCGGCAGGGTACCGGCGAAGTCAGAGTGCAACCGAGGTAGATATCAAGCCACCCCAGAGCACCCAGTTTGGGGGGTGGCAGCAGCACTGCAATGTCCGGAGGAGCGAGTCAGACCCCCAGTAGCAGCCAATCTTCCTCTCACAGGGAGGGGCAGGTCAAATGGAATGGAAAAGGGGTTGGGGGGTGGACAGGCCGCACAAAGCTGTCAGCAGGATGGTGTCCCAGGGAGGGGAACTCAAGGTTCAGCCACCTGATCTGCGGCACCAGCAGACAGTCCTGAAATTAGGTTAGAAAGAGGGGGTTACACCGGCCCTAGAGGGCGACCTCCTGTTGTCAGCCAGCACAAACAGAGTATAGATCAGGCGGTGTCAAGCAGTCAGTTCCCAGAATTCTGCCCAGCAGGCTTCAGAAGGGTCCTCTTGCCGACTTAGTCCTCCAGGCTCAGCACCTCTTCCAGTCACAGAGTCCTGCGTCACAGTGCCCTCTTTGCCTTCAGGCCTGTCAGGCTCCCTCACTGACCACTGTAGTGGGCACCGACAGCTCCAGGCTCTTCGCGGCGGCTGGCGGTAGAGCTTCTCCACTCCGTTGTCAGATTCTGTTGAGTGTTGACCGAGCCATCAGCCCTGGGACAGTGTCACTCCAGGGCCCCAGACGAGGCCTTCTCGCACGTCCGCAGATCTCCGCAGCACCCACCTTTCTCTGCTGTGCCCGCAACTCAGCAATGGGTCGCCATCTTCCGTTTGACTCGTGGCAGCCCCGGGCCCCAAGTGTAGGTCAACGACTCCCTGGACAGCCTTTGTAAGAGCCTCCGGGTCCCCAAAACTCCCAAAATCGGTGGAGTAGAGGAACCTGCTGGTAGGCAAGGGATGCAGGTGGATTCATGGGAGGGCCACGTGAGCAGCCCTAGAATAGAGTTGCCATCTTGACTGGCGAAGCCAAACCTCCCCCTTACTAAATTCTTATCATCATAGTTAGGCCTAAGTTGCCTATTATTTTGGCATTACAGCAGGCCTTAGTCCCCACCCCTTATATCTTTAGCAGTAACAATTTAGCTGCTGCATCTATTTGTAAGCTGATGACTCACCCTGAACATACCGATCCCCCTTCCTGAGGTACTCCACCCAGGACAAGTCTATAGTCTATGAGTGAAGGTGCCCGGTTGTTTGCACCATCTTGTGTGCAACCAACCGGGCACCTAAGTGTCAGTCTTCTCCATTTTTAAAAGTGTCTCCCTTTTATCATATGATCTCTGTAGGCTCCACGATGCACAAGTTGAAAAACTGCTCTAATTGCCATTTCCCTCAAGACCCTAAGGGCTTTCTCCCATTCTTCCTCTTCCAGTGCATCTAGGCACAGCTCCCAAATAACCTCTGAACTTCTTTAAAGAGATTGGGGACTTACTGACTATTTTTTGTACATCGGGGAAATAGCATTTTTAGGAGGGTGTTTTAGACATCTCAAAATCATATACAGGATGGCTGTAGCACAGACTAACCAGTTAGATCTCTGCCTCTTTTTGACTTTTCTCCTCCCTCCTCCTGCCATCCTCTCTCACATGCACAATACTTTACAAACTGGTTAAAATAACTGCTATAACCAGCATGACAATGAGTTAAAAATTGTAATAAAAATAACGGCTATAACAAAGCATGACAATGAGTTAAACATTTTAATAAAAATCACATGTGCAACACAGGGCGTGGAGTAATTATCAAATGTCAGCTGACTACAAATCCCATTAGTGCATTTGCCTATCACACTGCCCCTTCCATCACACAGCTAGCTCGTGTACCAAGACAAGATAGGAGCACCTCACTGCTTATTCATGTATGAAACCAAAGGACTTCCTAAATAGCCGCACAACAAACACAATATTCTTCCAACCCTCACCCCCACAGCTTGGCATGTTACCAGTCTGATAATGTGCCTCAACCCTTAGGTTATGAGGAGCTATATAAATGTTAGAATGCAGTACAACGCGATTTATTTCATGTGTGAAAGTGAGCCACGGACCTACACCACTTTAGGGGCTTTCAGGCTGGACATAATGCTTTTATACAGTGCTCTGTTTGAGTGCTAAGCCTATTTTTCTAACTGTCCATTTTAGAGTTAAGGGAATTGGGGCTGAGAGAGATACAAATATTACATGCACAAACGCTGGCCTGCAAGATCCCAGTCAAACAACTGAATCTCAGCTACCTCTTCTGATTGAGAGGAGGGCCGAAACTGTGCTAGGAATAGAGGCTTCCCAAGGAATGCTTTACATAATTACCCAGGGGACCCCTCTAAATTTGCCTATCTCACTTAACAGCAGCAAAACGTCAGTAGAGACATTTGACTGAACTGAAATACATTTTGCAATAAAAATCTGGTTGAATAAAACCTTATGCACAGTAATGTTTAATGCTGGGGCAGGACATCGGGAAATGTTGCTTCACATTCTGTTTCCAAAAAACCTCCTGAATTTGCAATCAACATCCAATGTTACATTCTGCGCACTACATATTACCGATGGGAGTTAAGGTGAAGAGATTATGTTGTCAGTGATTGATGAATAGTGAGGTTGTGTATAGTTTAGTCTACTGTAGGAAAGGTCCTCTCTTTTAATTATTGGGATTGTAGTATAAAATTGTACTTATATTCTTACTTCGCATTTCTGAATGTAATGGATGATGTTTTATATATGTACTTTATGTGGAATTCTTCGGAATTCTAAATCATAATAAATACTAATTGAATTGAATTGAATTGAATTGAATAGTGAGATTGCATCTTAATTTGATCATTTCCTTTCCTTTTAGTTTTTGTGATGTAGACCACTGCCAAAGTATTAATCAACCTTAAATCTCTTTTAACCTTAGCTTCTTTTTACCTCTGTTGTGAACCTTAAGATAAGTGACTTTGGGCCACATGCATCAAAGTCCGTTTTTGCGATTCCTTATTTGCGATTTTTAGGGAATCGCAAATAAGGAATCGCAAAACGGGATGCATGATTGAAATTGCATAATATTTGCGATTCGGTAAAAATCACAATTTTTACCGAATCGCAAACATTATACGAATTCCAATTTGCAAAAGGCCCATAGGAATCAATTGGAATTGCGAATTCACAAATTGGAATTCGCAAAATGTTAATGCATTCCATGGGTGCAGGGGGGAGTCCAAAGGACCCCCCACTGCACCCCTGAAATGTATTTTGAAGTGCATGTTTCACACACACAAGTCCTAAGGACATGTGTGTCTGTAACATGACAGTGTTTTAAAATGCATCTTTGGGCATTTTGACACATTTTCGCAAATTACCAAGAGGTTCAACCTCGTGGTAATTTGCACCCCCTAATTGCGAATTCACAATTTGAAAAGTAATCATGCATTGCTTTTAAGGAATCGCAAATTTGCGATTCCTTAAAAGCAATCAAATTTTTGGAATTCGCTAAAAATAGCGATTTTACCAAAAATGCTTGATGCATCCCAAAAACCTATTTAGGAATCGCAAACGGCCGAATTTTGCGATTGGCACCGTTTGCACTTCCTAAATAGGTTGATGCATGTGGCCCTTTGACCCTCATTCAGAGTGGTCTGTTAAATGGGTCGGAATTTTCCATGCCTTGGAGTTATCAATACCGGGGGTATCGCTGACAATGGGGTTGGGCAAAATCCTGGCTATTACAAGTGGTACCTTGAGGGTTTCCATAAAACTGAGGAATTACCTGGGAAATAGGTAATTCTGGGTCTGAGTCCCTGAGTAATTCCTCGTTCTTCCAGCAGCTGATACCTTCGAGTGAAAATAAACACATTTGCAGAAACACCACAGATCTCTTAAGTCCAGTGATCCTGATAACTGCTGTTACTGGCCCCATCGGAATTAAGATGCCATTCATAATGTGGGACTATATAGAGTGTCTAAACTGTTTTGGCACTGTGTGATGAGCTCTTTTTGATCTGTTGTGTTCAATGGATTATTTACCTGTGGGAGTACAGCAGACAGTTTAATGACAACATATCAATTCACACAATATCAATATATATATAAAAATACTGGAAATTAAATATCGGTAACACAAATATTGTGCTCCTATTCTTAACTAATCAAACCACAAGTATTATGAGCGCAAATATTACTGTTAAAAATATTATATTATATTGTCTTTTACTAATATTAAAAACAAATCAGAACAAAAAATAGAGTTATCTTTAAATAAACATATAGTCAAAAATATCCTCTCACACAATATTGACTACAATAATCTTGCAAACATAATTACTTTACCATTAACAAACATTTAAAAAGCTCGTGGTTACAATAAACCGGCAAGTGGCACTGCCACTACGGTGGCATATGCCTGAGGGTCTCTATGAGCCGAAGCATGCCGCCACCGTGGCACTGTAGACACAACACCACCAGCCCACCGCTGACGTGTGGCTCAATGGTTAGAGCGGCAGACCCTGATGCAGAGGTCTAGCCTGGGACCAGGGTTCAATTCTCTCCCTCGGCGGGTCTTGGGCTCAAAATTCCAGGGACCTGATAATTCTCGCCTCGTGCCTATTCCAATCATGGAGTCCCACTCTGCAACTCTGGGCAATAGTTTGCTTAATCTCCACAAAGGCCCCCACAACGCGGGGGGTGCCCAGGAGTGGACGCCTCACAGGGAAAGCCAGGACGGGTTCCACAGCGGTATTCGTACAAGCGCCTTGAGACCCTTGCGGGTGAGTAGTGCGCTATACAAGTATCAATAATTATATTATATGACTCGTATTATGGTGGGCGGGATGCTGCCAAACCCGACTGCCGTAAGCGGTCGGACCGGCAACATCACAATCAGGCTTAATATGTTTTCAATGGTGCTAAATGCTGCAGTTTCTGGCATGGCCATGCACTGTAAAAACAATAATCTCTCATATAACCTAGATTATTGCACTTTAGTTTATCGACAGATGGTTGAAAGCCTGAACTGATTCTGCCGGGATTCAAACTAATAACCTGCTAGTTATATTAAAATGTCAGCAGCGAGAGTCATTTGGCGCTAACACATCTGTTTGTAGCTTTACTATCCAACTAAAAATGTGCTGCAGCAGTTTCTCTGGCGTCATGTCCTCAGGTGGTGGTAGCCACAGATGAATAACAATAAGGGGAAGCATTATAGAAAAGATGCAAACATAAAATAAAGCACACAGAAGCACCTTTCTGGACTTTTCCCCTTTCTCGCTGTACATGCCCACTACCTCGTAGTGTGCCTGACTTTGAGGAGCTTTGGAGCAGAAGAGCTTTGGAGCAGAATAAGTAAACAGAAAGCTGAAATTGTGTACAGATTGAGTCAAGTGTAGAAAAATAACAAACTGTCCACATTTATTGGCATTCCTTAATTGTTGTTACCTTGCATTGTTGTTGCATTTATTTGGTGCTTCATATCTCTGCTGAGCGGCAGAAGCACATTAGCAGTGGTAGTGCTATGGATGGAAGAGAGTGTGTCCGGGGCTTGTGTTTTGTTGTCCTGTGTGATGGCCAGAGTGATACTGTTAATGTATTTTTGTTGCTGTGGCCTGGAGTGCTCCAATTACTCTCCTCCCTGCAGAAGACCTCTGTACTCCTCGCTCTCTACCTTACACCATTACAACATTCCCTGCAGGGAGGAGACGCGGGAGCGTGCGATCCAAGATGGCTGCCGCGTGAAAGTCTTCAAGCGTTTTCGGCCCGTTTTTATCTTAAAACTGTGAATTTCTGTCAGGAACATATTCTAAAGGAGGTCGCTGCATTTCTACTGAACTACCCTTTCCTGTGGAGTGCTTTCAAAGGTTTCTGCACGTCAGAAGTGGGTTTTTTCGCCACCTGGTTCATGCTCCTTGCACAGCACTCAGGTACAGCCAGGCTTTCTGTCAAGGGGGCGGAATGAATTGTCAGGAAAGGGCCTGGCTTGGGCCTAGCCACCCCCCAGCCCATTTTAGCTGCTGCACCAGTCATTTTCATTTGGTTATTTCCAGTTTTTGCTTTCTCATCCAATATTTTGCTTTTGCAATTATAAATCTGTTTATTTTTACTTCAAAATGGAAAATAAAAGTTCTAGTAATAATAAAAGGAGGCAACACGTTTCTCCGCCTCCTGCTTAATCTAAAGTAGTGGAGTCTTCTGAACTCTCACTATCTTTAATATTGGAGGAAATTCAGGCCTTTCGAGTCAATACAGATACTATTTTTTCTGAAATTAAAAATGTGCGCAAAGAAATGGCCAGCCTGTCAATGAAAATATCTGATAATTCCATCAAAATACAGGATAATAAGGTCAAACTTGACACATTTACTCCACTTGTCACAAGAATTTCACCTATGTGCTCAACATTATTGGACTTGGAAAATTGTAACAGACAATATATTCTACGCATATTTAATTTACCTGAAGATGTTGAGGGAAATAACTGCAGATTATATTTGAAGAATTTATTGCCTGGTCTTTTACAAATTAAATTCTCTGAAAATTTTTTTATTGATAAGACTCACAGGATTCCCTCACACATGAACTCTCTACACACAAAACTGCGACAAATGATTTTAAAGTTCTTCAACACCACCATTTGGTTTTAATCAGAAAAGCAGCTAGGGAAATACCTTCATTGATGGTAAATGGAAATAAAATATTCATTCATCAAGACTTCGCTAAATAAACTGTCTCAATTCGCAAAGAATCCACTGCTCTTCGTCCTCAACTACGGATTCTAGGCTACAAATATGGTCTTTTTGATCTGTCGACGATGCGCATTTGGAAGGATAACTTTTCGAAATCTTTTCAACGTCCAGAAGATTTGAGACATTTTTTGGAACAGCAGTCACAGCACTCAATGGATACCAATGACTCTGCTACATGACTTTTACCAGTTGTGTATTTTCTGACACAATACTAAAATTTCTTTATAAAGGGCTCCAACGGTCCTGGTCATGCTTGTAAAGCGTGTGCACGTTTCACATTTCACATTTATGTCTTCTGTTTGTGGTTTGTTTGCATGTTTTTTCATTTTTCCTTTCCTTCTTCCTTATTTGGAGCTATCTTTTTCTCATTCTTTTGATCTTCCTTTATCTTCCTCTTCTTGATCTCTTTTCTCCTTTCTGCTATTAACGCTAATTCACACAATATTAAAGTAGTTTCATTAAATGTTAAAGGTTTACGCCATCCAGATAAGCGTACAAAAATTCTAGATTATCTCAGTAGTTGCAAAGCGGATGTTTTTTTTATAAAAGAGACACATATAGATGATAACATTTTAGATTATATGAAGAAGAAATGGGTAGATGCTATTGTCTCTTCTCCTGCTAATGGTAAGAAAAATGGTGTAGCCATTTTATTTGCAAAAATATTGCACTGTCAAATTTTGAGTAAAACTTCTGACAAGGATATATTCTCGTTAAAATTAAACTTCATGACTCATTTCTATTTTTATTAAATGTTTATGGTCCTATAGCAGATGACCCAGTTTTTTGGTCTAATCTTATTACAGAGGTTCTAAAGGTTGGTACAGCCCCTTTAATTGTTGGAGGTGATTTTAATGTTATCTCTGGCCCTCTAATAGATAGCTTATCTCTTACTAAGTTTTGCTCTTCTAAAGTTTATTTTGCTTTCAAATCATTTATTCAAGACACTAAGTTAGCTGATATTTGGAGGTTACATTTTCCTACAGAAAAAAGTTTTATGTTCTTCTCAAATCCTCACAATTCCAATTCTAGAATTGATTGTTTATTGGTTTCCAGGCAACTAATTAGTTCAATAACTACTCCTACTATTGGTAACATTGACATCTCAGATCATGCTATGAATTCTTTGGTTTTGAATTTGGAATCAAATTTTATTAAACAATCTAGATGGAGAATGAATACTGGTATAATTTTAAATGAGTATAACAAACCTAAACTTTTATCCGCCATTCAAGAATATTTTATACTTAACCCCTTAAGGTTCTACTTCTATGACTAATAGATGGGATAATTTTAAAGCATATGTTAGGGGTGTAACTATATCTATTATGGCCCATGAAAATAAAACCTTTCATGCAAATGCTTTAATCCTTCAAACACAGATTGCGAAATTTGAGCGACTTTTTATTACATCCAACAATCCTCAATATAAATTTAAGTAACAAAAATTGTGTTATGAATTTAATTCAATCCTTAGCAAAAGAGCAGGTGTCCAAATCTCAAATGCTAAATCCAGATTTAGCTTTAATGGCAATAGATCCGGAAGAATATTAGCTAATTATTTGGGTATAAAAAAAGATAAAACTCAAATCAATTCAATTCATGGTCCCCATGGTAACATTGTTCTTTCTCACAATTAAATTGTTAATGAATTTTTTTATTTCTATTCTGCATTATATAATAAACCCGATTTTCAGGATGTTTCCTTAATTGATTCCTTCTTAAATTCCTGGAAGATGCCCAGGATTTCACAAACAGATAACATTGGACTGGATGCACCTATTACAAAACATGACATCTTATCAGCTATAAAATCCCTTAAAAAGAACAAATCTCCTGGTCCAGATGGGATTCCAGCGGAATTTTACAAAGAATTTCAGTCACACCTGTTACCTTTTTTACACCAACTATTTACGTTTTTTGGCTCCTCAGGAACTACCTCTGGATCTTTTACAGAAGCTCTAATTATAGTACTTCCGAAACCAGATAAAGATCCCACTCTTGTGTCTAATTATCTTCCTATATCCTTAATTAATGAAGATTGTAAATGATATGCTGAAATACTTGCTACCAGATTGGCCCCCATATTAGATTCTATTATACACCCTGACCAATCTGGGTTTATGAAGAATAGATCTTCTGCTAATAATACAAGAACTTTGCTACATATTATTGAACAAAGCCCCACTCTAACCTTGCCATCTGGAATTTTAGCTTTAGATGCTGAGAAAGCATTTGATAAAATCCATTGACAATTGTTATTTTCTATATTATCCTCATTTAATTTTGGAGATACTTTTATTCGCATGATTTCAGCTCTATATTGTGCCCCTACTGCTCGTTTATTTATTAAAGGCCAAGTGTCAAATCAATTTTTGCTTTTTAGCGGTACAAGACAAGGATGTCCTCTTTCTTCTCTCTTATTTTTAATTGGCATTGAACCTTTTCTTACCTCTGTAAGAAAATGTGATAATATTAAAGGGATCAATATTAAGGATGTTATTGTTAAAACCCCTGCTTATGCAGATGATATGCTTTTATTTGTTTGTGACCCTATATCTTCGTTCCCATCATTGATGGATATTATAACAAATTATTATAAAGTTTCCGTATACACTTTAAATACCAACGAAACAGATTTTTTCCCCTTAAATGTTTATTGCACTCCTGATATGCTTCCCATGCGTGAAATTATTTGGCAAAAGAATACGTTAAAATATCTTTGAATTTTATTTTCCTCATCTATAAAATCAACAATAAATTTAAATTGTGATTTCACCCTAAATTATATTAAAAACAAGCGTCTAAATGGGCATTATTACATCTTTCATGGTGGGGCAGAATGGATTCCATTAAAATGACTATTGCTCCCAAAATTTTTTATACCCTTGCCTCGATCCCTACACAATTTCCATTAAAGTTTTATAAAGATGTTAATACATTTTTGTCAAAATTTTAATGGAACAACAAATCTCCTCGTATTAGTTATAGCAAATTGAAAGTGCCTAAACGTAATGCTGGATTTGGTATCCCAGACTTTTTTCTCTACCATAAAGCTTTTATTTTAAAACAAAGTTCATTATGGTTTAATCACTCCTTTTTAAATAATCCTGCTGCGTGGCCATGTATTGAGAAGTCAATAGTATATCCATTTCCATTACCTACTTTGGGGTTTATGCATAACAATGCTACTTTTTTTCAAAAATCAGTTATTATTAAATCTACTAAAATGTTATTTAATGATCTTGACTTAATTTTTCCCGTTCCTATGAACAATACTGATGAATTATCTCTATGGTATAGTAGTGTTATTAAATTGAATAGAAATACTAGTTTCTGGTCTTTATGGATTAAAGCTGGTATTTTCTATCTCAAAGATGTTTATTACAATAATACCTTTATTTCTTTTGAAAAGGTGCAGGAAAAATTTGGTTTACTTAAATCTGACCTTATTAAGTATCAATATTTGTGCAATTCAATCTTAGATTCCTTTCTCAATGATATTCCTTCTAATGTTACAGTTGATTTACCAATTTACATTCAAACAGTCTCTACTTCATCTTATGGGGTTTCTATTCTATATAAAAACTGATCAGATACTCTAGGTAGCAATTTAGAAATGATTTAAAATGTTTGGAACAATGAACTTTCACTTTCTTAATCTATTGACACGTGGAAGGATATTTGGCTTGGTAATATATCTGGTTGGCTACCAGTTTCAATCTACCAAACCAATTCTTATATCCTATACAATCGTTTATTGACTCCATCACGTTAATTTAAAGCTAAACTTCTTCCCTCTGCAGATTGTTGGCATTGTAAATTACATCCAGGTACATTACAACATATCCTTTTTGATTGCCCTTTAGTTTTTAAATTTTGGTCTGAAGTTTGCGATATCACAAAAAAGATTTTAAAACTCCATATAGATGTTTCCTATCAAATAATAATATGTAAATCCACTATTATATCACAAAATTTACATGATTTAGATAGAAAACCTTTCAATTTCCTAATCTCAGCAGCGTTAAAATCCATCACTTTTTGTTGGAAAGATGTTTCTATATTATCTGTTCATGCTTGGTGGTTGTGGGTTATTTTTACTAGATGATGTGCTCGATTATCCATGAATGGGATTACTCACAATTCAACCACTTATCAGTCTTTTGGACACCTGTTTATGTATATTTATCCTCTTAATGTTGTATTTATAACTTTAATTCTGATTTTAACTCAAATAGTCTATTCTTATTATATAATATAGTAGCTCTGTATACATCTTATGCATTAGTAGTTATATTTGTCTCATCCCTCCCCCTCCTTCCATTTCCCTTTTTGTATCTAATGTACATGTATTATCTAAATTCCTATTGTAATTTTGTACTGTTGATGGATGATTTATGATTTGTTCTTTAGGTATTTTTTGCTAAATAATAATATTTTCTGTTTTGTCTTTATCAGTTGTTTATAAACAAAAATTCAATAAAATATTTTGAACTTAAAAAAAAAAAAACATTCCCTGCAGGCACTTTTCTACATGCTCAAAGTGATCCCTGCAGGAGCTTAGCAGTTCAATCCCTCACAAAACTCCCTTCAGGAGCACACAGGATACCTCACTCTTCTCCCTGCGCAAATTCACAGCACCTTCTCAACATGCCAGGAGGAGCTCCCTGCACCCCTCACAACCCTCACTGCAGAAGGACCCTTAACCGCTCACTCGCCATCAAAAGCAACCCCATGATACTCTCACATATCTCTCTGCAGGAGCTTCCTGCAAGAGCTCTCTGCACACTTCCGAGCCCTCACTTCCGAAAGGACCTGCAACCATCCCTCACCTCAAAGAATCAACCACCTGAGACCTTCACTCACTTCCCCGTAGGTGATTCTTGCACCCTCAGAGCCCTCTCTGCATGAACTACTGGCACTCATAGCTCTTCTACCTGCAGTAGTTCAATGACACCTCACAACACTGCCTGGAGCAGGACACTACAGTCCTCTCTCAATTACCTGCAGGAGTTCTCTGCACCATCAACATCCTAGATCATAAAGGTGCACAATGATACCCTCCCTGCACCCTGGAACAAGCAAAGGATATGCCATACACAGAGCTCTGGATTGTACTTCTTTATTCCTCAGCATGCAATCACACGCTGCACTCTCATTACATCATAACGGTTAATAACCCTACCTTAACACCTCCTAGCAAGCTACGTAATTCCTTGTTGAGTTCGTGCAGAACTGCAAGGGTCCTAGCACACATAATCGCACAACACAACATCTCCCTCCTTGTTAAATAAAAAGAACAAACAATAGTCACATCATATTTCTTCAATAAGGCGTTGAGGCACCAACATTAGTCGGCTAGATTGAGTAGTATAAGATGGTTGAGATGCACTCTGACTGTGCACCGATGACACAGGTTCCGATACTTTATCTGGATTGTCAGGCGGGGTTGTCTCATCCATGATTGCAGGAGATTATGACCATCGAGGTAGGTGCTAAAATTGTGACGAGTCCTGTGGGATGGACTTTCTGGGAAGATGTGCTGTCATCATATGTCCTTTGCACTTCACAACCCTCAAAAGATTGACAGCAAACGGAGTGTCTATTTTTTAATTTCATTTCTGCTTGACCAGGACCCAGTCACCTTCATTGAGGGCCATTTACTGGGCTCGTGGATGGTGATCAGCATATGTTTTCTTCGGGCACTTCCAAAAAGTGTCAGTGACATGAACTGTATCCATATTCAAGGATTGGTCTACTCTCCACTATGGCAGTTTGGCTATGATGCTCTCCCAATTAGCACGGTGACATTACTCTCACAGGTTGTGGATTGAGGAGTTGAGCGATGGGCAAGGAGGGCTTGACACAGAGTCTGGTTTAATTTAATTTCCTCCATTGATGCTCGTTGAATTACCCATTTGAGGGTACCCATGAATAGTTTCATAACACTATTAGCTAGGGGAGACAGAGGTGTGCTCTTCTGATGCATGACATTTGAAATATTTTCTATTGCTCGGCGGATTCTCAGATTTGGGAATGGCATGGATACTCCACTCTGTAAAGATGTCATTTAGCTGCTCGATGACCTTGTCATGGCTAGTTGACAATAACTCCTATATTGGAGGAAAATATGAATACTCATCAATGTCCACCATGAGATCACGTCCGTTTTCTAAAAGCCCAATGAAATTAACTGCAATTATTTCCCACCCATGTGCATGAAGGTCAAACATTGTCAATGGGTGCCGCATCACTTTGGGAGAAAGGCAGTTGCAAAGATAGCACTCTTTTAGTTCCCTCTGCACTTGCTCATCTAGGCGTGGGAACCATACTCAGGGGCCTATTAGGATATTTGGGGGATCGCCACCACCAGCCCAACAGTGGTGATCCGCCAATATTCTTTTTTCATACCTCACCATATTAGTATGGCGAGGGGCACTGCAGCGGACGGAAAGACCGTCAGCCGTTTTTACAATGATCACATTGCCGGCCGGTCGGAAAAGGCAGCCAATATGGTGGTGGTGCCAGCAGGCACCTCCATCCATATTAGCATGCCTGCGGTGACATGCCTTTCCATGGCGGAGATTCCGCCATGGAAAGGCATGTGGAGAATGCCTTTGGGGGCCCATTGCCCGCCCCCAGGGGGGGTGGGGGGTGGATACCTGCACTTGGGGGGTACCCGTGGCACCCCCCTTCAGTGGCATGCACAAGGTGTCATTTTGTGCATGCCAATATGCATATTTTGCATTGCGGCGGGTGCTGCTGACAGCACCACCCACCGCAATGCATAATATGCAGGGGTGGTGGGTGCATCCTAATTGGCATAGCGGGACCGCCGCACCTCTGGCAGTCGGTCCCTTTACATTGCCCGCCCGCCATCGTAATGGGCCCCTAAATCTCGTTGGGCTTTTTTGGTGGCTACAATGCCACAATGCCACTTATGACTAGTTCAATGTCTTGCTGTCTTAGGCATTCAAGTATGATTATTCACCAGCCTCTCACTACAACACCTTCCTTGTTTACGGACCATTCATCCTGTACATTTTTGAATTTTTGAAATTAACTTTTGTCAACAAAAGGTCGAGTATGCTTCTTTCATGACTGAGTTGAAATTATTTCTTTGAGGATAAGTATGTTCTTATTAGCATTAGTAGCCACAATGATCTGTTGAATGGATAGGGCTGCTGGCGTGCTGGACCTCACAATGAAGTTAATGTACTACTCAGCAGTTTTGGATGTCGAACTGTGGCACTGTAATGGTACTTGTGAAAAGTAATCAGTAGGGTTCTGATCTTTACCCAGCTTGTGCTTAGTCATACTGTTGCAGTCGCAACTCCCATCTCTCAATGTCAGGGGGCACCTTGCCTTTTATGTTTCTAAAAATAGTGAGCAGCGCTTGGTGATTTGTAATGATAGCAAAATGTTTTCCTTTTAGAAACACATGAAAATGTTTGCAGGCTCACACTACAGCCAGACACTCCTTCTCCGGCTGAGAATAGGCACGTTCTGTGTCAGACAGGCTTCGACTGGCATAGGCCACAATGTGTCTCAGAGCATTTGGATGTGTGTTGGTCTTGGCCCTTTTGGCAGGTTCACCCCTGAACTTTTTGTCTTTTAATACGCCATAGTGATAGTGATTTCTGGTCTCTGCGCACTTTGGCACTTTGGCCCAGTGTAAAGTGTGTGCGCTCTCTGAGTGCGTGTGGTGAGATTGGCCTGCCCTCCCATAGGAATACATGGGGGATATGAGTGTCCATGGTAATTCCTGATGTGAGAGGAGTGCAGGGGCGAGTTTGGTATGGGTGTACTTGTGAGAATAAATGCTGTGCAAGGGTGTGCGCAGATTTATTGTGTCTAGGGTAGAAGTGCCACTTTTAGAAGTTGGCATTTCTGTGTGCAGTGAATGTGAATTGACTGTCTGGCTTGTGATTGACAGGAGCTGGCTGGTGTGCTTGGCTCCAGGAGCCAGGATGGGTCTGCCTGGTGGTGAATAGGGAGATCTGCATGTAGATGGGATGGAGGAGTTGCACCTGGGACCTGAATAGGGCTGGACCTTCCCTCCACAATGCTGGCTCCACCCCCTGTGGGGCATCTGACGTCCCTTGTCCATCCTGTGAGTAGAAGAAGAGGAGCTGAGCAAAACAAAGTGCTCAAGTGCTCCCAAACCAGTTGCATCTGGTTTTCCCTAAACCCTGTGCTAGGTGACAAAGGATTTTACTGTATAAGTAAGGGGCTGTGACCCCATGAAAAAGTTCTTGTTTTGCTACTTGATTCTACCAGGGGCATGCTGCTGCTGGGGCCCAGGGGAAGGCTTTCTGGGCCCGGCCCTGCCCCTGGATGCCTGGAGGACTTTGTGGATCCTTGTTGTTCTCCCCTTTTGCTAGCCTTATGGATGTTAGGCGGCCCTTGCGCTATGGGAGTGCTTAGCTTTCCTTCTGTAATATTGCCTTGAGAGCCTGGGGGCTGAGCAGCGCGGTACTGCAGCCCTGGCTGAGGGAATCCCCCTCGTAGGGATTTCCCCCCTCCTCTTGAGTCCTGCAGGTGCCCACCCCACTTATGTGGTTATTTGGTGCGCCGGTGCCCACCCTGCGTCTTCGTTTTGGGTTTATCATTACTGCGGGTGCCCACCTCGCTTATTAGAATCCTAGCGGGTGCCCACTCCGTATTCCACCTTTTCTGTTCACTTTAGAGGGAGTCTACCCCTCGAATACCACCACGATTGCCGCAGCGTCCGCGGCCCGCCTGGTTGTGGGCAGGGCCGGCGGACAGAAGTGACACGTGCGGCCCGAAGTGCGGGCGGAGAAGGAAGTCCCGGAGCCTCGCAGGCTCCGTCTGCAGTCCCGGTCCCGAGACGGGGGACCGGGTGAACACTGGCGCATGAAGAAGGCAGGGTTCTCGTGAGGAGAGAGAGCCCCGCAAGCGCCGCCGCCTATTGTTTGCGGAGGGGGTGCGAAGCACATTTCCGGTGCCTGCCCCTGCCGCCTCTACGGAGAGAGCCTCCCCCGCCAGAGCCGGTGAGTAGGGCTCCAGGGGGGAGGCAACGGATGTGGTGCCAGTGAGGGCACAGAGTCAGAGCGGCCCTGTGGGCCCAGTGGGCCGCTCCAACAGGGGTAACATTGGCTTCAAGGGCCTCGAGTGACCCCACCAGCGGGCATGTTCTGTTTTCAAGCACCAGTGCGCTCCACAGCATCTTGGGGGCATAGTTGTTGTCCTGAGCCCCGTGGCTCCCACGTTTGGGGGCACGTTTATTTGTTTAAAGAGCCTGTGTGGCTCTAGCTTGGCCCTGATTTATTTAAAGTCTCTGTGAGGGGCTTGGGGCCTCATTTGTTCCATGCTTTTGGCCCCACTATTCCTAGAGCCTGAGGGCTCCAACACTATGCATCATGATTTCCAGAGCAAGGGGGCTCCAGCATTTGGCGCAGTCTGTTGTAAGGGCTACTAAGAGCCCATGCCGCAGTTTACCTTTTACAGCTGCCCAGCAAGTAGTGGGAAGCTGCACCGTTTAGGCATGATTCCGGAGAGAGTCCCTGAGAGGGACAGAAGTGGCACAGAGGTGCCAGGCCTTCCCCAGCTGCGCAGCAATTAAGTGCCAGCTGCACCGTTTAGGCCCCCATGTTATTGTTCTCAGCTGCCCAGCAAGTAGTGGGCAGCTGCAACGTTTAGGTTTTGCGCAGTGGGGCACCCTTGACCTTCGCTGCCTAGGCAGCAGCCCTGACTTTGTGGACATAGGGCATTTGAGCCCCCTATTTGAGATGGCCCGTTGGCCAGGGGGATGATTACACTTATAGGGCAAAAGGGGTGCTACTAGTCAAAGTGGGATAGAAAGTGTCTGCTTTCTCATGGAAGGTGTGTGTGTAAACTAATGAGTAAGAAGGGTGAAAGGAAGAAAACCCATCAGCCCACCAATTGGCGGAACTTCATCATCTGGGATTTTTAGAATGCAAACTGGTATCCACTAGGTTGCTCACTGTTGTTATCGTGAGTAAACTCTAGTAACTGATCCACCAGTGATGGAAAGCCACAGAGTGGTGGTGTGAAGAGCTGTGGGAAAAAAAAGATTGCAGTGCTCAAAAAATATATATGTGTGCTAGTAGAATAGTGGTGTATTAAAATTGACTAACATGGTGCCAAAAGATAAATTTTATTATGGCGGTCACCATGATGCAAAGATTAAAAGCAGAGTATAGATAGTGTTTTAACAAATACTACTATCTTGATGGAATATTAACTGGTCGACATGTTTCAGCCAAGAATGGCTTTCTTCCGGACCTATGATAACACTACTGCAACTGTGACAAAAAGTGTAATGAGGACTACATACCATGCGTGAATGACCTACCATCTGATGATGTAATGAATGGTAGCTTCGGTAGTCATGTTTGTGGAATCACCTCTCCTGGAAGGAAAACAGTGTATACAGACACACAGTGTAACAGATGAAAGCAACATTTGTGAGGAAGACATATAACAGCCAACGAGACATTGCTCATTCATTATTAGATAGTCACTCACCCAAAATTTACTTGGGAGTGGCCTCACCTCGCCTGGCACTCGCTCAGGTAATGAGGCCCCGCTCTGGGGAGATGGAAACAAAAATACCTTTAGAGACACTTTTTCTGGTATTAGTTCCACTTCGTAACAATATCCCCTGCTGTCATGGATGGGCGTAGAAAGGACCGCGGTTCTCAGCTAGCCTAACCAGCTGATGGTAGATGAGGTTTGATTAGAATTTTGAAAAAACCAAGAACATATGCAAAGTTGCCATTTGGCAACTACGCATATGTGGTAAAACTCGGGGTGACAGCCGAGATAGCACTATGCGCTCCATCTTGTAGCATGGTCTACCAACTGAAAATAGAGTGGAGTACTCAGTAGGAGAAGTATAGCCATGGCACAGAGTTAAAAAATTGTTAGAAAAGGAGCGTTAGTAGGACAAATTTTCAGTTTCTAAGGTGCAGCAAAAATGGCAAAGGAGTGAAGCCCCATATAAACAGTGCTATGAATAAACACACCTCCAAAAACGCCTATTAGGAAGCTATCGTAATCCGCTGCACTCACCTGTCCGTCGGTACCTCAAACCCCTACTGAGCTGAGGGGAAGGTAAAGAGACGGACAGGGAGAGCCGCTTAAATCCAATGTATGCGGACCATGGAGGAAGCGTGTAAATGGAAGTTACCGTTTCCTTGGGTGTGTCTCGAGGCCATAAAGTGCTAGTGTATAGCAAATGGGGCGGACCAGAGAGAAAGTCATGTTCGCCCTCAGTAAAGCACAAGATAGAAAGGGCAAAGACGTGTGCGTGAACACCTGATAGGTTTGCATAGGCAAGGCGGTGTTACCGATCTCGTTATTGGTTCAAAGAACAGCCAATAGGAGCCTAGCTTGTGCCCTAAAGGTAGCAATGGGAAGACGGCAGGGTCTTCCTGGTTCTGCCTCATTTATTTGGGCGCAGGCAGCTCAGGGATGAAGCCTAATTGGTGCGGACCAAGGAGGAAGCACAGCAATAAAGGTTGCCGTTTCCCGAGGTGTATCCAAAAGCTATCAAGTGCTGATGTCAGTGTAACAAGGCAGACCAGACAGGAAGCTGTGATTGTCCGCAACAGTGTACTGCAAGGTAACGGAACAAACTAAAATCCGATGTATGCGGACTATGGCGGAAACATGCAAATAAAAAGCACTGCATCTCTGGGTATTTCCGATGCCACAAAGGGCCGACATCGGTGAGCAGGAGGAACCAAGAAGGAAACCATGCTTGCCCATAATAAAGCACCCAGTGGAAATGGACAGAGATGTGCCAGTGAACACTCAATAGGTTTGCATCAGCAAGGAGACGCTACTGGTTCGGAGAGCAGCCAATAGTAGCCTAGCCTGCGCCCCGTAGGTAGCAATGGGACAAAGGCAAAGTCCCGATTCTGACCCACTCCATAAGGCGTAGGTGCCTCAGTAATAAAATCCGATGTATACGGATCACGGAGGAAGCGCGTCAACACAAGTTGCCGCTTCCCAGGGTCTGTCTCAAAAGCTGTCACATACTGGTATCAGCGTAAAGGAGCGGACCAGAGATTTATGATTGTTCGCAGTACTGCACTGAAAGGAAACAGGAATAAACCTTGGCTGTCACTGATATTAACATCTCCATTGGTAGATGACAAAGAAGCCAAAAAAAAGGGGGTTTACTCGTAGGTGCATATAGGAGCAGGCTGAGTAGACAAGGGATGTAACCTGCCGAGTGCGCATATGTAGCCTGCATGCCGCACCTCCAGGCTCTGTAAGGGGGCATGTATGCAAACATATCAGTGTGTTCTAAATGTAGGTTAGTGAGGAAAAAAGTGAGGTTGTGAAGTATACCTCAAGTTGGTACCCAGTAGAAACTCAAGTCATCTTCTGAGTAATAGTACAGTAATATGAACGTTTGAGTGATGGTGTGATGGTATAAACACCAACATAAACGTTTGAGTGATGGTGCGATGGTATACACCTACATAGTACTAAGTCAGTTGGTCATCAGATTTGAACCCATGGGATCTCGTCATTCAACCCCACAGTGTCACACTTCATTCTGAAAATCCATTTTTGTTCTTTTATAAACAAATAATGGGATATATAACTAACATGTTGGGGATGTAAGGTTGCTCGAGTACTATCCACTTCAAATCATCAGCAGTGTGTTTCATAGTCAAGAAATGATTTGTCAGGCGCGTTGCTTGTCGGTTTCGCCTGATTGTGCTCTTGTGTTCATTGATCCTGAGTTTTATCTTTCTAGTTGTCATACCGACGTAGCGAAGGGAACATGGGCATGTTATAAGATAGATCACCCTTTCGCTATTGCAGTTGGTATGATGCTCAGGATCCATGGGCGCTCTGTGCCGATGTCCACGGTTAAGGTTCTTTCAGTCTGTGGGCACACAGAGCATACACTGCATGGATAGTGGCATTGGACCGGTGGAAGGTTCCATACTGTGTTAGTAGACTCTTGAGGAAAAGAGCGAGGTCTTGTGTGCACTAAGCCGTCACGTAGGTTTTGACTCCTCTTGAAGGCGAACATCGTAGGAGGAATGTTCACTCCAGCAGTGTTCAAAATCCGCCAGTTCTTGCGAACTATCTTTTGTACCTGCGTGGAGACTGTGCTAAACGTGGTGATGAAGGTCAGATTCTCCAGAGGAGGTTTAACCACTGGAGAAGCAAGTAGGGCTTCTCAATGGTTATTAGAGGCCCTCTTACGTTTTTTGCATATCAGGGCATTCGGGTAGTGCCGTTCTCTTAGTTTGATGCTCAGGTCTCGAGATAAATCATCAAAGTCACTTGTCTCTGAGCAATTTCTACGTACCCTCAAAAATTGCCCAAAGGGCAAATTTTCTCGAAGTGAACGTGGATGATGGCTGTGAAATTGAAGTAGGGAGTTCCTAGACATAGGTTTCCGATGTAGCTTGCTTGCCAGATGACCGTCCTTTGGAAAGATCAATAGATCCAAGAACAGAAGTTCAATCTTACTGTGCTCTACAGTGAACTTGAGAAATTGGTTCTGAGCATTGAGCCAATTTTGAAAAGCTAGTATTGAAGTGGTGTCTCCCCGCGAGACAACCAGGACGTCGTCAATGTATCTCTTCCACAGTATCGTCTGATGGAAGAACGGATTACTGTGGTCGAGTACAGACTTTGTCTCATAAAGTTGGACATAAAGGTTCGCCAAACTAGGGGCGAAAACACTTCCCATTGAGGTACCTGATATCTGTAGGTATAGTGAATCTTCAAATTGAAAAAAGTTTTCAGTCATGGCTATACTGGCTAGTTCCATGATGAAGCTAATGGGTGTGATGCTATCATCTTCTTGGGTTTCTAGTAGGCCCTTCACTGCCAGTAAGGTCTCCTCCTGTGGAATACAGGTGTAGAGTGATTCAACATGGATGTCAGTTCCGATGTTGAATTCGACCTCAGATAGCAGGCGTAGGACATCCTTTGTATCCTGCAAGTAAGTAGGCATATTGCGTGCCAATGGCCTCAAAAAAACATCGACAAAAGTAGAGAGAGGCTCCAGGAGTGATCCAATTCCAGAAATTATAGGACGACCTGGAGGTGGTCTGGCTAGTTTATGGATCTTTGGCAGTGCATAGAAATACGGGGTCACTGGATGGATGGCTACCAGGAATAAGGCCTCTTGGGGTGTAATCCAGCCCTCCGCACTTGCTTCTTCTACTAAGTTTTTTATTTATGTTTAAGACAGTTAGGAGACTCAAAATCCTACACCTTACTCACTGAAGACCCAACTGCAAGATTGGCGGCGGAAATAAAAAACTTAGTAGAAGAAGCAAGTGCGGAGGGCTGGATTACACCCCAAGAGGCCTTACTCCTGGTAACCATCCATCCAGTGACCCCGTATTTCTATGCACTGCCAAAGATCCATAAACTAGCCAGACCACCTCCAGGTCGTCCTATAATTTCTGGAATTGGATCACTCCTGGAGCCTCTCTCTACTTTTGTCGATGTTTTTTTGAGGCCGTTGGTACGCAATATGCCTACTTACTTGCAGGATACAAAGGATGTCCTACGCCTGTTACCTGAGGTCGAATTCAACATCGGAACTGACATCCTTGTCAGCTTCGATGTTGAATCACTCTACACCTGTATTCCACAGGAGGAGACCTTACTGGCATTGAAGGGCCTACTAGAAACCCAAGAACATGATAGCATCACACCCATTAGCTTCATCATGGAACTAGCCAGGATAGCCATGACTAAAAACTTTTTTCAATTTGAAGATTCACTATACCTACAGATATCAGGTACCTCAATGGGGAGTGTTTTCGCTCCTAGTTTGGCGAACCTTTATGGCCATCTTTTTGAGACAAAGTCTGTACTCGACCACAGTAATCCGTTCTTCTATCAGACGATACTGTGGAAGAGATACATTGACGACGTCCTGGTTGTCTGGCGGGGAGACACCACTTCAATACTCGCTTTTCAAAATTAGCTCAATGCTCAGAACCAATTTCTCAAGTTCACTGTAAGATTGAACTTCCGTTCTTGGATCTATTGATCTTTCCAAAGGACGGTCATCTGACAAGCAAGCTATATCGGAAACCTATGTCTAGGAACTCCCTACTTCAATTTCACAGCCATCATCCACGTTCACTTCGAGAAAATTTGCCCTTTGAGCAATTTTTGAGGGTACGTAGAAATTGCTCAGAGACAAGTGACTTTGATGATTTATCTCGAGACCTGAGCATCAAACTAAGAGAACGGCACTACCCGAATGCCCTGATACGCAAAGCACATAAGAGGGCCTCTAATAACCATCGAGAAGCCCTACTTACCCCTCCAGTGGTAAAACCTCCTCTGGAGAATCTGACCTTCGTCACCACGTTTAGCACAGTCTCCACGCAGGTACAAAAGATAGTTCGCAATAACTGGTGGATTTTGAACACTGCTGGAGTGAACATTCCTCCTCCGATGTTCGCCTTCAAGAGGAGTCAAAACCTACGTGACGGCTTAGTGCACACAAGACCTCGCTCTTTTCCTCAAGAGTCTACTAACACACTATGGAACCTTCCACCGGTCCAAGGCCACTATCCATGCGGTGTATGCTCTGTGTGCCCACAGACTGAAAAAACCTTAACCGTGGACATCGGCACAGAGCGCCCATGGATCCTGAAGCATCATACCAACTGCTATAGCAAACGGGTGATCTATCTTATAACATGTCCATTGTTAGAAAGGGGGTCTTAGAATTGGCCGAGGATCGTACAGACGAGCAATCACCTCACTACAGATGGACACCACACAAGGATAGATTCTTAACGTTTTTATCAACAATTAAGGCAGGTAATCGTAGCGGTACAGGTTCAACTGGATCAAGGGATCCTTTCAGGTTTAGACACTGAGGGAAGGGGATAGCGGGACAGTCTTGGTACCAGCCTGGTACAGGGATACCCTACGCTCAGCTCTCAATCCTCGAGCTGGGGGGTTCCTCAGGGTCGGGCTGCGGCAGCGCCAGCAGGGCTTCGAAGATGGTTTCAGCGAGGGTGGGCCACGGCAGCGCCAGCAGGGCTCCAAAAGATGGTTTCAGCGAAGATGAGCCGCAGCAGCGCCAGCAGGGCTCCAAGGATGGTTTCAGTGAAAATGGGCCGCGGCAGCGCCCCAAGGATGGTTTCAGCGAAGATGAGCCGCGGCAGCGCCAGCAGCGCCCCAAGGATGGTTTCAGCGAAGATGAGCCGCGGCAGCGCCAGCAGGGCTCCAAGGATGGTTTCAACGAAGATGGGCCGCGGCAGCGCCAGCAGGGCCCCAAGGATGGTTACCGGTTCCACGTAGATGAGTTCGTCTCGGTGTCTCTCGACTCCAGGATACAACTGCCGACCTGCTCCAGATATAGGTCTGGCATTCTTTGATGTCAGGACCCTGGCACCTGGGGGTCAGAGGGGCCAGGATGAGAGTGTCCAGCCACCCAGCAGGAGGGTGGAGCCAGCGCCCTGGGAGGCCGGAGGGCGATCGAAACCAGGTGTCGCGGGACAGCTGGAGGACCATCGAAACTCTTCTCCCCATTGATCTGTCAACTGGCCGCTTTATTTATTTATTTATTGGCATTTTTAAAGCGCGGCGAATACCCGTAGGCGTCTTGGCGCTGGCTTAAGGGAGTGGATCAGCATTTGGTAAGGCCTAGAGGAAAAAAGAGCTATTGGTCAAATAACCAAGTCTTAAGTTGTTTGCGGAATATGAATAATGAGGGGCTGGTCCTGATATATAGAGGAAGGATGTTCCAAAGTCTGGGAGCGGCGACCAGAAAGCGCCTGTCGCCCCATGTGACTGTTCTAGTACGAGGCACTACTAGGTGATTATGATGAGAAGAGCGGAGGGAACGAGTGGGGATGTAATGAAGAAGATTGTGTTTCAGGAAATGGGGTCCTTGACTATTGAGTGCTTTGTAGACAATACACAATGATTTAAATTTGATACGACTGCGTATCGGGAGCCAATGAAGTTCCCTGATGGTGCTTGAGACAGATGCAAATTTTGGAAGTCCCGCCAACATACGGGCGGCTGCATTTTGAATTGATTGCATCTTGTTTGTCACCCTGGATTGTGCATTTAAAAAGAGGGCATTACAATAGTCCAGGGCGGACAAGACCAATGAGCTGACCAGAGTTCTCCCAGCAGTATCCGGTAGGTAGGGTAGTATTTTTCTGATCATTCTGAGTTTCGTGTGAGCAGTTGCAGCAGTCTTGTTGGCGTGTGCCATAAAGTTTAGACCTACATCAAAAGTGACGCCCAGATTTCTAACTTTGAGAGCTGGGCAGGGCGGAGTACCACCTGGTCGGATCTTGGTGCCTCGATGTCGGGGCTTCGCTGGGTCTGCGGCCGAGGTCGGGCCGAGGCCACGGGGCCTGGTCGTGGAGGATCCAAGATGGAGTCGGGGTCTGAGATGGTGGTCCGGGATAGGGGTCGGACCCGCAGAGTTGGGCGAGATGGGGTTGCCGAGCTCTAGAGAGGGGGAGAGCCGGTGGTCGCCCGGAGGGCGGCCCTCGTGAAGGTTGGAGGGTGTCGCCCTTGGCCGGAGGACAGGGGTTGATGTCATCCCAGACCCGCCATGTGGGAGGAGTGGGACCACGCCACGAGGCCGGGTCCAACACACGTCCCCCCCAGCTGAAGGCAGGGAGAGTCACCCATCCTCTTGGGTACTCTCCTCGTCAAGGCGGAAGAAGCGGGACAGGCCGTCTGTGTTGGCGTGGTCGCTGCCGGGGCGATGCTCCACCGTGAAGTCCATTCCTTGTAGGGAGATGGACCAGCGCAGCAACTTCGGGTTCTCCCCTCGCATCTGCATCAGCCACCGCAGGGGTCGGTGATCAGTTTGCACCCGGAAGTGGGTGCCGAAGAGATAGGGTCTGAGTTTCTTGAGGGCCCACACCACGGCGAAGGCCTCCCGCTCAATGGTGCTCCAACGTTGTTCTCGGGCCAGCAGCCGTCGGCTAATGAAGGCCACCGGTTGATCAATTCCCTCGGCGTTGGCTTGGGAGAGAACTGCTCCGACACCGTGATCGGAGGCATCCGTTTGGACTATGAATTCCCGACTGTAATCGGGGGCCTGGAGCACGGGAGCGGTGCACATCGCTGTCTTTAGGGTCTCGAAGGCGGTCTGACACTCGGGGGTCCAGTGCACCTTCTGGGGCTGTCTCTTGGAAGTGAGTTCCGTGAGGGGGCTCACAATACTGCCATAGTCCTTTATGAAGCGTCGGTAATACCCAGTGAGCCCCGGGAAGGCTCGGACTTCTGTCTGGGTGACCGGGGTTTCCCAGGCCAGGATGGCGTCAATCTTGGGTTGGAGGGGGGCCACCTGGCCGCTCCCCACTTGGTGCCCCAGGTAGGTCATGGAACCTTGGCCGATCTGGCATTTGCTTGCTTTTATGGACAATCCGGCCCGGCGGAGGGCTGCCAAGACCTCCCGGAGGTGTTGGAGGTGTTCAGTCCAGTGGAGGCTGTACACCGCAATATCGTCCAGGTAGGCAGCGCTGAACTCCTCGAGCCCCGCCAGCACCTTATTCACCAGTCTCTGGAACGTGGCGGGGGCGTTCTTCATCCCGAAGGGCATCACCCTGAAGTGGTAGTGGCCATCGGGGGTGGAGAAAGCGGATCGCTCCTAGGCGCCTGGTGTCAGTCCGATCTGCCAGTAGCCGGAGGTCAGGTCGAAGGTGCTCAAGTAGCGGGTCGCCCCCAGGCGATCGATCAGTTCATCAGCCCGGGGGATGGGGTGAGCGTCTGTCCGGGTGACGGCATTCAGCCCTCGGTAGTCCACACAAAACCTGAGTTCGGGGGCCGCGCCCGGGGAGGCGGCCTTGGGGACCAGGACGACAGGGCTGGCCCATGGACTGTCGGAGGGCTCGACCACCCCGAGAGCCAGCATTTTGGACACTACAGACTGAATGCAGGTCCGAACTCGGTCGGGAACTCGGTAGGACCGGTGTCGCACAGGCAGGCTATCCCCGGTGTCGACATCGTGGACGCACCACGGGGTGACTCCAGGGGTAAGAGAAAATAAATCGGCAAATTGTCCCAATAGCTCTTGGCAATCTCAGCGTTGTTCTGGGGTCAGGGTGGAGGAAAGGTTGACTCCTTCCACGGAGCTGTCCTTTTCGAGGGCGTTCAGGAGGTCTGGTAGGGGTTCGGAGTCGTCTTCAGCTCCACTGTCGGTAGCCATCAGGAGGCTAAGTTCTGATCGGACAAAGTGCGGTTTGAGTCTGTTGGCATGGAGGACCCAGAGGGGGTTCCTAGGGGACTCCATGTCCACCAGGTAGGTGACGGGGCTCTTGCGTTCCACCACCTTGAAGGGCCCAGTCTACTTGTCCTGGAGGGCACATGGTTCGACCGGGGACATGACCCAGACCTGTTGGCCCGGCTCAAACTCAATAGAAGAGGCGTTTTGATCATACCAGCGTTTCATGTCTTCTTGGCTGGCTTCGAGGTTGGTTTTGGCCAGTTCCCGGAACCGCCGAGTCTGGTTCCGGAGGTTGGGCGGAAAATCCGTTTCGCTCGCGGATTTTGCGGATTTTCGGTAAATTCGCAATCCGCGAGATTCGCGAATCTCCCGCAAAATCCGCAAATCCGCGAGCAGCGGATTTCATGGCTTGCTCGCACTGTTCGCGTGAGCTCGCGGCTTCCCAGTACAACTTCGCGCCCCGCGAATAAGCGCAAAATTGCAGAAATACGATCTTAGCAAAACTGAAACTACTTACCAGGTTCAAAAGTTCAGGCTCATCATTAGTAGCCATTTCCTGTAGTGCTTCCTGAGGGGCCCCTCCAGAGTTCAGTTGCCAGTTGCAACTATTATGTGACCCTGCTCTGAACCTCAGAATAGTTACACATATGCCACAAAGGTCCTGAATTACAGCTAAGGGAGACAAGCAGGAGCCAGGCTGGAGGTTCAAATCCATTAATCAGCCCCTAATTCATTATTGTCAGTTGGGGCAGGGCAGGTGTTGTAACTAATTTTGCAACAATGAAAGCACTTAGCAAGTGCAAAAGATCACTAATCAGGAAGCACTAAGGAAGCAGGTGCCAGCTAAAAAAATATTCTGTGACACATTAATCAGCCCCAAATTAATTCAGGTCACTTGAGGCAGGGAAGGTGTGCTTGCGTTGCCACAATAATGTACACTGACTGGACAACCAGAGGGTGCTGTGATGAAACAGAGGGTGGCATGGGTGGGCCAGAGGGTGGCATGAGTAGTCAGAGAGTGGCAGTGGTGACAGAGAGTGGCAGTGATGAAGAAGAGTGTCCCAAACAGGCTGGACATGTAGAAACAACAAGTTCGCGAAACTTGCGACCCGACAGGTAAGTTCGCGTTTTGCGAAATTGTACAAAACCCTCGCAAACTGGCAGAAACCCGCGCGAACACAAAAAAAAAAATCCGAGAATTCGCGGATTTTGCGGATTGCGAGTTCGCAAATCCGCAAAATTCGCGAACGCGAGATTCGCAAAATTCGCCCATGCTTAGCAGGAGGTACCGGTATACGTCGGGGGGAGCTTCTTGGGCGGTCACCTCCCAGCCTTCTTTGACCAGGCTTAGGGGACCCCGGACGGGTTGCCCGTACAATAGTTCGAAGGGGCTGAATCCCAGGGACTTCTGAGGGACCTCCCGATAGGCGAAGAGGAGGCAGGGCAGCAACACATCCCATTGGCGTCGTAAGGGTCCTTCCAGGCCCATGATCATCCCCTTGAGGGTTCGATTGAAACGTTCCACCAGTCCGTTCCCTTGGGGGTGATAGGGGGTCGTAAATTTGTACATGACCCCGCATTGCTGCCACAGTGACTTCATGTAGCGGGAAATGAAGTTCGTACCCCGATCACTGACGACTTCTCGGGGGAAGCCCACCCGGGAGAAGATCCCCATCAGTGCCCGGCCCACCACGGGAGCCGTCACGGTCCGGAGAGGGATAGGTTCGGGATAACGGGTGGCATGGTCCACCAGGGCGAGGATGAAATGGTGACCTTGGGATGTTCGGGGCTCCAGGGGCCCCACAATGTCGATCCCCACCCGCTCGAAGGGAGTGTTGACGACTGGGAAAGGTTGCAGAGGGACCTTTAGTTTTCCGCCGCTCTTCCCGCTGGCTTGGCAGGTGGGGCAAGTCCGGCAGTGATTGATCACATCATTCCTCATCTTGGGCCAGTAGAAGTGGGTCACCAGGCGGCTGTATGTCTTGTCCTGCCCCAGGTGCCCGGCGAGGGGCACATCGTGTGCCAGATTCAGGAGGAAGTCTCTGAACCGGAGGGGGACCACCAATACCTGGCTGGCCCCTAGCTCGGCAATCTTCTGCTCACTGTAGAGGAGCTCGTTGTCCCAATAGACCCAGTGGGCCCCCGAGGTATCCCCTGTGCTCTGAGCTGCGGCTTGCTTTCGGATCCCCTCGAGGGAGGGACACGTTTTTTGCTCTTGACAGAACTGTTCTCGAGTGGGGCCACCTTCTTGGCGCCATTGGGCCAGTTCCGGGAGGTCGCTGAGCGGGGCAATTTCTTCACAGTTGGGCCCCGGTGGACCGGGTTCAGGGTCGGTGTCTTCGGAGACGACGGGCGGTGGAGGCTCGGGCCATTCTGGTTCTTCGGTTGAGGTGACGGCTCGGGCGGCCATGGATCTGGTTGTCGCACAGACCCACTCAGGGAGGCCTAGCATCCCCAGATGCTCTCTCCGCTCGACGTCGGCCCAGGGGGAACTCTCGAGGTCGTTCCCGAGGAGGCAGTCTACGGGGGCATCGTCTCGGACGGTCACTTTCAGCATGCCCGACACTCCTCCCCATTCAAAGGAGACGCGGGCCGTCTGGCACAGGCTCTCGGAATTATCCGCGGACCGTACTGGGCACAGTACATTGGGCAAGATTTGTCACGCTGGCTCCCGTGTCGCGGAGGGCTTCGGCCCGGTGTCCATTAATGGTGACCCACTGGCTGTACTTCTGAGTGTTGGCCGGGATTTGGGCCCGGGGGACCATGTCTCTTTCGCCCAGACAAACCAGGGACATGGCTGCGGGCTCCCACTCAGTCTGGTCTTGGCCAAAGTCTTCTTCTTCGCCCTGCTCCTCCCCCAGGAAGGCGGCGACGATCTGGTGGTTTTGTGGACCGGTGGGGTTGGATTGGTGGTTTCTGGGACAGTTGGGGTCATTAGCGTAGTGACCGGGTCGCTGGCATTTGTGGCAGATAAGATTCAGGCGGGGCCCCGGCCGTGCTGGGGGGGCTCCCCTCCCAAACAGGGGGGGTGAAGTGTTGGTGGGGGGCACCGCGGCGGTGTCCCTGCCCCAGCCTGGGCCTCCTCCTCCGCCTCGCTGATGGTGGGATCGCTGGGGAGCTCGGCCCTGGTCTCCCATCAAGCTCCAGGGAACCCGGGTGCTTTCCCATCGATCGGCTTTGATGGCGAGCTTCCGGGGCTCGGTCAGCTTGCTGTCGAGGAGATGCTGCCTGAGTTCGACAAAACAGTTGTTGGAGAGGTGCTCCCATACAATGAGGTTGAACAGCTGCTCATAGGTGGTGACCTGGCTGCCTTTGATCCACCCCTCTAAGGCTCTACTATAAAAGTTCACATACTCCACCCAGGTGGTACCGGGGATCCTCTTGCAGTCTCGGAATCGCTGCCGGTACATCTCGGGGGTGAGCCCATAGCGAGTAAGGAGGGCGGCTTTCATGTGTTCGTACGAGGTCATCTCGGCGCGGGGAGCTGTAGCAGGGCGTCTCTTCCCTCATTGACGAACCTCCCCCACAACCCGGCACCCCAGTCTTTTTGCGGTACGCCGTGCAAGGTCATGCCTACCTCGTAGGCCTTAAACCATTGCTGGATGTCGTCGTTTTTATAGTATTCTCTGACGACATCTTTGGGGATGTGGACCTTTGTGTCTGCAGGAGGAGGGGGGCTCCGGCTCCCGGGGGCGCCGGTGTCCCCGTGTTTAGCCTTAATTTCTAGTTCCTTTAACCCGCGCTCATGCTCGTACGCGAGCTTCTTCTCTTCCAAATCCCTCTGTCTTCTTTTCTCTTCCAGGTCTCCCTGCAGCCGTAGTTGCTCAAGGGATATTTTTTTTTCGGCCAGTTGTAGTTCTCCATCTAAGCGGAGTCTAGCCAGCTCCAATTCGTGGAGCCGGCTCCTCTCTCGTTCTCGGGCATCCTCGTGGGAGAGGCCCGTGTTCCTTTCCTCGGCTGGGGTTGCGATGTTCTCTGGGTGCACATCGGGGATCGTGATGACTTTGTTCTGGGGTGGCGTCGCTCCTGTTTCCACCCATGTTTGCAGGGCCTGTTTGAGATCATCTTTGGTGCTTAGTCCAGTGGTAGCGATGCCCAGGTCCTTGCAGAATTTCTTCAATTCTTTGTGGCTGTAATCTTCTAACCGTTCCATCTGGAACTCCGAGGTCGGTCTGGTTTCCTTGGCAGTCATGGTCGTAGTGTGTTTCTGTTAGTAGTGGGCGAGTTACTCTCTGTATGATCTGCGTCGGCTCGGATCGCACCGCCTGCCACCAATGTTAGAAAGGGGGTCTTAGAATTGGCTGAGCGAAGTCGAGAGGCCTCCTGGCGAGGTTCCTCCCCCAGGATCGTACAGACGAGCAATCACCTCACTACAGATGGACACCACACAAGGATAGATTCTTAACGTTTTTATCAACAATTAAGGCAGGTAATCGTAGCGGTACAGGTTCAACTGGATCAAGGGATCCTTTCAGGTTTAGTCACTGAGGGAAGGGGGTAGCAGGACAGTCTTGGTACCAGCCTGGTACGGGGATACCCTACGCTCAGCTCTCAATCCTCGAGCTGGGGGGTTCCTCAGGGTCGGGCCGCGGCAGCGCCAGCAGGGCTCCAAAAGATGGTTTCAGCGAAGATGAGCCGCGGCAGCGCCAGCAGGGCTCCAAGGATGGTTTCAGCGAAGATGGGCCGCGGCAGTGCCAGCAGGGCCCCAAGCATGGTTTCAGCGAAGATGAGCCACGGCGGTGCCAGCAGGGCTCCAAGGATGGTTTCAGCAAAGATGGGTCGCGGCAGCGCCAGCAGGGCCCCAAGGATGGTTTCAGCGAAGATGAGCCGCGGCAGCGCCAGCAGGGCCCCAAGGATGGTTTCAGCGAAGATGACCCGCGGCAGCGCCAGCAGGTCTCCAAGGATGGTTTCAACGAAGATGGGCTGCGGCAGCGCCAGCAGGGCCCCAAGGATGGTTACGGGTTCCACGTAGATGAGTTCGTCTCGGTGTCTCTCGACTCCAGGATACAACTGCCGACCTGCTCCAGAGCTGCCCCAGATATAGGTCTGGCGTTCTTTGATGTCCGGACCCTCGCACCTGGGGGTCAGAGGGGCCGGGATGAGAGTGTCCAGACACCCAGCAGGAGGGTGGAGCCAGCGCCCAGGGAGGCCGGAGGGCGATCGAAACCAGGCGTCGCGGGACGGCTGGAGGACCATCGAAACTCTTCTCCCCATTGATCCGTCAAGTGGCCGCTTTACCACCTGGTTGGATCTTGGTGCCTCGATGTCGGGGCTTCGCTGGGTCTGCGGCCGAGGTCGGGCCGAGGCCACGGGGCCTGGTCGTGGAGGGTCCAAGATGGAGTCGGGGTCTGAGATGGTGGTCCGGGATAGGGTTTGGACCCGCAGAGTGGGACGAGTAGGGGTTGCCGAGCTCTAGAGAGGGGGAGAGCCGGTGGTCGCCAGGAGGGCGGCCCTCGTGAAGGTTGGAGAGTGTCACCCTTGGCCGGAGGACAGGGGTTGATGTCGTCCCAGGCCCGCCATGCGGGAGGAGTGGGACCACGCCACGAGGCCGGGTCCAACACCCATGCTCCCTTCGCTACGCCGGTATGACAACTAGAAAAATAAAACTCAGGATCAATGAACACAGGAGCACAATCAGGCGAAACCGGCATGCAACGCACCTGACAAATCATTTCTTTACTATGAAACACACTGCTGATGATTTGAAGTGTATATTTACAAAAAGGGGTGGTGAAGGACAGAGTCTCTGAATTAAGCAGAAAGCTCTCACCCAGTCAAAAGATCAGGGCTAGATCCAACGCCGTTTTTTAGCTCACTGCACCATCCCAGTTTCAGAACCTGGCTGTATGCAAATTAGTCTGTTCCTGTCCCAGTGCATGATGGGAACAGGACAAACCAAACTACAGAAGCCAATTCTTACACTGGGAAGGAAACAAGCTCCCGGGGACCGGTTTCTGGCATTACAGCCGTCTTCGGCCCGGTTTGCTTGAATCCCGATGGTGCAATGAGCAAGGGTCTCACATCTGAGAATACCCTTCCACGCTTAGGGTGGACAAAAATATTTACAAAAAGGGGTGGTGAAGGACAGAGTCTCTGAATTAAGCAGAAAGCTCTCACCCAGTCAAAAGATCAGGGCTAGATCCAACGCCGTTTTTTAGCTCACTGCACCATCCCAGTTTCAGAACCTGGCTGTATGCAAATTAGTCTGTTCCTGTCCCAGTGCATGATGGGAACAGGACAAACCAAACTACAGAAGCCAATTCTTACACTGGGAAGGAAACAAGCTCCCGGGGACCGGTTTCTGGCATTACAGCCGTCTTCGGCCCGGTTTGCTTGAATCCCGATGGTGCAATGAGCAAGGGTCTCACATCTGAGAATACCCTTCCACGCTTAGGGTGGACAAAAATATTTACAAAAAGGGGTGGTGAAGGACAGAGTCTCTGAATTAAGCAGAAAGCTCTCACCCAGTCAAAAGATCAGGGCTAGATCCAACGCCGTTTTTTAGCTCACTGCACCATCCCAGTTTCAGAACCTGGCTGTATGCAAATTAGTCTGTTCCTGTCCCAGTGCATGATGGGAACAGGACAAACCAAACTACAGAAGCCAATTCTTACACTGGGAAGGAAACAAGCTCCCGGGGACCGGTTTCTGGCATTACAGCCGTCTTCGGCCCGGTTTGCTTGAATCCCGATGGTGCAATGAGCAAGGGTCTCACATCTGAGAATACCCTTCCACGCTTAGGGTGGACAAAAATATTTACAAAAAGGGGTGGTGAAGGACAGAGTCTCTGAATTAAGCAGAAAGCTCTCACCCAGTCAAAAGATCAGGGCTAGATCCAACGCCGTTTTTTAGCTCACTGCACCATCCCAGTTTCAGAACCTGGCTGTATGCAAATTAGTCTGTTCCTGTCCCAGTGCATGATGGGAACAGGACAAACCAAACTACAGAAGCCAATTCTTACACTGGGAAGGAAACAAGCTCCCGGGGACCGGTTTCTGGCATTACAGCCGTCTTCGGCCCGGTTTGCTTGAATCCCGATGGTGCAATGAGCAAGGGTCTCACATCTGAGAATACCCTTCCACGCTAAGGGTGGACAAAAATATTTACAAAAAGGGGTGGTGAAGGACAGAGTCTCTGAATTAAGCAGAAAGCTCTCACCCAGTCAAAAGATCAGGGCTAGATCCAACGCCGTTTTTTAGCTCACTGCACCATCCCAGTTTCAGAACCTGGCTGTATGCAAATTAGTCTGTTCCTGTCCCAGTGCATGATGGGAACAGGACAAACCAAACTACAGAAGCCAATTCTTACACTGGGAAGGAAACAAGCTCCCGGGGACCGGTTTCTGGCATTACAGCCGTCTTCGGCCCGGTTTGCTTGAATCCCGATGGTGCAATGAGCAAGGGTCTCACATCTGAGAATACCCTTCCACGCTTAGGGTGGACAAAAATATTTACAAAAAGGGGTGGTGAAGGACAGAGTCTCTGAATTAAGCAGAAAGCTCTCACCCAGTCAAATGATCAGGGCTAGATCCAACGCCGTTTTTTAGCTCACTGCACCATCCCAGTTTCAGAACCTGGCTGTATGCAAATTAGTCTGTTCCTGTCCCAGTGCATGATGGGAACAGGACAAACCAAACTACAGAAGCCAATTCTTACACTGGGAAGGAAACAAGCTCCCGGGGACCGGTTTCTGGCATTACAGCCGTCTTCGGCCCGGTTTGCTTGAATCCCGATGGTGCAATGAGCAAGGGTCTCACATCTGAGAATACCCTTCCACGCTTAGGGTGGACAAAAATATTTACAAAAAGGGGTGGTGAAGGACAGAGTCTCTGAATTAAGCAGAAAGCTCTCACCCAGTCAAAAGATCAGGGCTAGATCCAACGCCGTTTTTTAGCTCACTGCACCATCCCAGTTTCAGAACCTGGCTGTATGCAAATTAGTCTGTTCCTGTCCCAGTGCATGATGGGAACAGGACAAACCAAACTACAGAAGCCAATTCTTACACTGGGAAGGAAACAAGCTCCCGGGGACCGGTTTCTGGCATTACAGCCGTCTTCGGCCCGGTTTGCTTGAATCCCGATGGTGCAATGAGCAAGGGTCTCACATCTGAGAATACCCTTCCACGCTTAGGGTGGACAAAAATATTTACAAAAAGGGGTGGTGAAGGACAGAGTCTCTGAATTAAGCAGAAAGCTCTCACCCAGTCAAAAGATCAGGGCTAGATCCAACGCCGTTTTTTAGCTCACTGCACCATCCCAGTTTCAGAACCTGGCTGTATGCAAATTAGTCTGTTCCTGTCCCAGTGCATGATGGGAACAGGACAAACCAAACTACAGAAGCCAATTCTTACACTGGGAAGGAAACAAGCTCCCGGGGACCGGTTTCTGGCATTACAGCCGTCTTCGGCCCGGTTTGCTTGAATCCCGATGGTGCAATGAGCAAGGGTCTCACATCTGAGAATACCCTTCCACGCTTAGGGTGGACAAAAATATTTACAAAAAGGGGTGGTGAAGGACAGAGTCTCTGAATTAAGCAGAAAGCTCTCACCCAGTCAAAAGATCAGGGCTAGATCCAACGCCGTTTTTTAGCTCACTGCACCATCCCAGTTTCAGAACCTGGCTGTATGCAAATTAGTCTGTTCCTGTCCCAGTGCATGATGGGAACAGGACAAACCAAACTACAGAAGCCAATTCTTACACTGGGAAGGAAACAAGCTCCCGGGGACCGGTTTCTGGCATTACAGCCGTCTTCGGCCCGGTTTGCTTGAATCCCGATGGTGCAATGAGCAAGGGTCTCACATCTGAGAATACCCTTCCACGCTTAGGGTGGACAAAAATATTTACAAAAAGGGGTGGTGAAGGACAGAGTCTCTGAATTAAGCAGAAAGCTCTCACCCAGTCAAAAGATCAGGGCTAGATCCAACGCCGTTTTTTAGCTCACTGCACCATCCCAGTTTCAGAACCTGGCTGTATGCAAATTAGTCTGTTCCTGTCCCAGTGCATGATGGGAACAGGACAAACCAAACTACAGAAGCCAATTCTTACACTGGGAAGGAAACAAGCTCCCGGGGACCGGTTTCTGGCATTACAGCCGTCTTCGGCCCGGTTTGCTTGAATCCCGATGGTGCAATGAGCAAGGGTCTCACATCTGAGAATACCCTTCCACGCTTAGGGTGGACAAAAATATTTACAAAAAGGGGTGGTGAAGGACAGAGTCTCTGAATTAAGCAGAAAGCTCTCACCCAGTCAAAAGATCAGGGCTAGATCCAACGCCGTTTTTTAGCTCACTGCACCATCCCAGTTTCAGAACCTGGCTGTATGCAAATTAGTCTGTTCCTGTCCCAGTGCATGATGGGAACAGGACAAACCAAACTACAGAAGCCAATTCTTACACTGGGAAGGAAACAAGCTCCCGGGGACCGGTTTCTGGCATTACAGCCGTCTTCGGCCCGGTTTGCTTGAATCCCGATGGTGCAATGAGCAAGGGTCTCACATCTGAGAATACCCTTCCACGCTTAGGGTGGACAAAAATATTTACAAAAAGGGGTGGTGAAGGACAGAGTCTCTGAATTAAGCAGAAAGCTCTCACCCAGTCAAAAGATCAGGGCTAGATCCAACGCCGTTTTTTAGCTCACTGCACCATCCCAGTTTCAGAACCTGGCTGTATGCAAATTAGTCTGTTCCTGTCCCAGTGCATGATGGGAACAGGACAAACCAAACTACAGAAGCCAATTCTTACACTGGGAAGGAAACAAGCTCCCGGGGACCGGTTTCTGGCATTACAGCCGTCTTCGGCCCGGTTTGCTTGAATCCCGATGGTGCAATGAGCAAGGGTCTCACATCTGAGAATACCCTTCCACGCTTAGGGTGGACAAAAATATTTACAAAAAGGGGTGGTGAAGGACAGAGTCTCTGAATTAAGCAGAAAGCTCTCACCCAGTCAAAAGATCAGGGCTAGATCCAACGCCGTTTTTTAGCTCACTGCACCATCCCAGTTTCAGAACCTGGCTGTATGCAAATTAGTCTGTTCCTGTCCCAGTGCATGATGGGAACAGGACAAACCAAACTACAGAAGCCAATTCTTACACTGGGAAGGAAACAAGCTCCCGGGGACCGGTTTCTGGCATTACAGCCGTCTTCGGCCCGGTTTGCTTGAATCCCGATGGTGCAATGAGCAAGGGTCTCACATCTGAGAATACCCTTCCACGCTTAGGGTGGACAAAAATATTTACAAAAGGGGTGGTGATTTGAAGTGGATAGTACTCGAGCAACCTTACATCCCCCAACATGTTAGTGATATATCCCATTATTTGTTTATAAAAGAACAAAATGGATTTTCAGAATGAAGTGTGACACTGTGGGGTTGAATGACGAGATCCCATGGGTTCAAATCTGATGACCAACTGAATTAGTACTATGTAGGTGTATACCATCGCACCATAACTCAAACGTTTATGTTGGTGTTTATACCATCACACCATCACTCAAACGTTCATAATACTGTACTATTACTCAGAAGATGACTTGAGTTTCTACTGGGTACCAACTTGAGGTATACTTCACAACCTCACTTTTTTCCTCACTAACCTACATTTAGAACACACTGATATGTTTGCATACATGCCCCCTTACAGAGCCTGGAGGTGCGGCATGCAGGCTACATATGCGCACTCGGCAGGTTACATCCCTTGTCTACTCAGCCTGCTCCTATATGCACCTACGAGTAAAACCCCCGTTTTTTTGCTTCTTTGTCATATACCAATGGAGATGTTAATATCAGTGACATCCAAGGTTTATTCCTGTTTCCTTTCAATGCAGTACTGCGGACAATCATAAATCTCTGGTCCGCTCCTTTACGCTGATACCAGCATATGACAGCTTTTGAGACAGACCCTGGGAAGCGGCAACTTGTGTTGACGCGCTTCCTTCGTGATCCGTATATATCGGATTTTATTCCTGAGCCGCCTACGCCTTATGGAGTGAGTCAGAGTCGGGACTTTGCCTTTGTCCCATTGCACCTACGGGGCGCAGGCTAGGCTCCTGTTGGCTGCTCTCCAAACCAGTAGCATCTCCTTGCTGATGCAAACCTATCAGGTGTTCACTGGCACATCTCTGTCCATTTCCACCGGGTGCTCACCGATGTCGGCCCTTTGTGGTATCGGAAATACCCAGAGATGTGGTGCTTTTTATTTGCATGTTTCCGCCGTAGTCCGCATACATCGGATTTTAGTCTGTTCCGTTACCTTGCAGTACACTGTTGCGGACAATCACAGCTTCCTGTCTGGTCCGCCTTTTTACACTGACATCAGCACATGATAGCTTTTGGATACACCTCGGGAAACGGCAACCTTTATTGCTGTGCTTCCTCCTTGGTCCGCACATATTAGGCTTCATCCCTGAGCTGCCTGCGCCCAAAGAAATGAGGCAGAACCAGGATGACCCTGCCGTCTTCCCATTGCTACCTTTAGGGCGCAAGCTAGGCTCCTATTGGCTGTTCTTTGAACCAATAACGAGATTGGTAACACCACCTTGCCTATGCAAACCTATCAGATGTTCACGCACACGTCTTTGCCCTTTCTATCTTGTGCTTTACTGAGGGCGAACATGACTTTCTTTCTGGTCCGCCCCGTTCGCTATACACTAGCATTTTATGGCCTCGAGACACACCCAAGGAAACGGTAACTTCCATTTACACGCTTCCTCCGTGGTCCGCATACATTGGATTTAAGCGGCTCTCCCTGTCCGTCTCGTTACCTTCCCCTCAGCTCCGTAGGGGTTTGAGGTACCGACGGACAGGTGAGTGCAGCGGATTACGATAGCTTCCTAATAGGCGTTTTTGGAGGTGTGTTTATTCATAGCGCTGTTTCTATGGGGCTTCACTCCTTTGCCATTTTTGCTGCACCTTAGAAACTGAAAATTTCTCCTGCTAACGCTCCTTTTCTAACAATTGTTTAACTCTGTGCCATGGCTATACTTCTCCTACTGAGTACTCCACTCTATTTTCAGTTGGTAGACCATGCTACAAGATGGAGCGCATAGTGCTATCTCGGCTGTCACCCCAAGTTTTACCACATATGCGTAGTTGCCAAATGGCCAAATGGCAACTTTGCATATGTTCTTGCTTTTTTCAAAATTCTAATCAAACCTCATCTACCATCAGCTGGCTAGGCTAGCTGAGAACCGCGGTCCTTTCTGCGCCCATCCATTACACCAGGGGATATTGTTACGAAGTGGAACTAATACCAGAAAAAGTGACTCTAAAGGTATTTTTGTTTACATCGCCTCAGAGCGGGGCCTCATTACCTGAGCGAGTGCCAGGCGAGGTGAGGCCACTCCCAAGTAAATTTTGGGTGAGTGACTATCTAATAATGAATGAGCAATGTCTCGCTGGCTGTTATATGTCTTCCTCACAAATGTTGCTTTCATCTGTTACACTGTGTGTCTGTATACACTGTTTTCCTTCCAGGAGAGGTGATTCCACAACCATGACTACCGAAGCTACCATTCATTACATCATCAGATGGTAGGTCATTCACGCATGGTATGTAGTCCTCATTACACTTTTTGTCACAGTTGCAGTAGTGTTATCATAAGTCCTGAAGAAAGCCATTCTTGGCTGAAACATTTCGACCAGTTAATATTCCTTCAAGATAGTAGTATTTGTTAAAACACTATCTACACTCTGCTTTTAATCTTGGCATCATGGTGACCGCCATAATAAAATTTATCTTTTGGCACCATGTTAGTCAATTTTAATACAACACTATTCTACTAGCACACATATATATTTTTTGAGCACTGCAACTCTTTTTTCCCACAGCTCTTCACACCACCACTCTGTGGCTTTCCATCACTGGTGGATCCGTTACTAGAGTTTACTCACGATAACAACAGTGAGCAACCTAGTGGATACCAGTTTGCATTCTAAAAATCCCAGATGATGAAGTTCCGCCAATGGGTGGACTGATGGGTTTTCTTCCTTTCACCCTTCTTACTCATTAGTTTACACACACACCTTCCATGAGAAAGCAGACACTTTCTAGCCCACTTTGACTAGTAGCACCCCTTTTGTCTTTATTGTAAGTAGGATTAGGGGATAGGGTGCACTTAGGTTGATAAATCATTTTCCCCTTTAGACCCTCCTCCACGTTGTGTTTTTGTTACACTTATAGGGCGCCAGCCCCTAATGTAATTTATGTGCTAATGCTTTTGGTGCTAGGAAATGTATTGTGTATAGTATGTTTTTGTGTAGCCCATTTTGAAACCTCTAAAATATGGTTTATGATTATGAGGTTGTTCTGCATATCGTGGTTTATGCGAGTGAGATTATGTTCTCTGTGATGTATGCCCCTAATGTGAGTTATACTTAGGTGGTTAGGGTCTAATGTATTTAGACTGGTGGGATACTGTGCATAAAGTAGTGTATGTCACAGATCCATCACTGTCTACCTGCACTTCCGTAAGGCGCTCAAAACCCACCTGTTTGCTCAAGCCTTTTCTACTTAGTAATCCCCTGGTGCCAATTCTAACTGCCATTGTTAATCATCCAGCGCCAGGAAGCCGCTTGGTCACAGTGCGCTTTACAAATACTTTCAACTTTCAGCTTGCAAAGTACAGTGATTACCAGTGTGTACTGGTTGTACGTTCGATTACCTATTTTACTTGTACGTTTAATGATCTATTTTACTTTTACCAAGTTCGCTTTGTGATGGTTCTGACAGTGGTCCAGGTGGCCCTGTCAGGTGTACATAATCCCTTGTAAATATTGCTCCGTGCCAGTTGGCACAGTGTACAGTATGTGTTTACTATTCTAAGGTGTTTTGAGAATACAAAGGCTATTTTTGATATAACCTTGTGTGGAGTTCCTTTTGTAGTGTGCCTGGGATGTTGTGGCTGTTGTGTGCTTGCGCAAATGCTTTACACATGGCCTCCGGGATAAACCTGACTGCTCGTGCCAAGCTACCAAGGAGGTGAGCAGGGGTTATCTTTGGAGTGTAACTCCCTTGCCCTAGAGTGGTGGTCTCTGTCTGGCTTTGGCGCAAGCCTTAGCCAACCAGAGATCCCATTTCTAACAATGGCCATTGTGCTGAGCAAGGATTGCTACCAGCCCCACTGAGATCGCATTGATTCTGAACTCAGTATGTAACTTGGGGTCAAAATAGGCCATTTCCGTTGCATTTTCAATTACATGTTTTAATCCTTTGAAGCTTTGAACACATCCAGCAGATCACTGGAAAGGGACATCTTGTTTTGTCAAGTCTCTCAACAGGGTACTCACAGTAGCAAAGTCATGAGTGTACCTGGAGCAATCACTGGCCCTGCCTAAGTAGGATCGCAGCATGATGACATCGTGTGGGGGGCAGATAGCTGATAGTCCTTGCAGTTTACCTGGGTCAAGAATAATTTTCGTCATCAGTGAATACGTGCCCAAATAATTTGAGTTTGGTCTTGTGAAACACACGCTATGCTGCATATATAGCGAGACTGGCATACTTGCGAAAGAGCCTTCTCATGCTCCTTTTTGATTGCCCCAATTACAAGTATGTCATCAATGTAAATAAAAGCATGCGTGATAGGTTGAATTATTTGAGGTATAACATCCTGAAATATTTCTGAAGCTGACGACACTCCAACCTCAACCTTTAGTATCTTAACATGTCAACATGAGTCAAAAAATTAGTAATGTACCTGTAGTTCTCTTCCAACTCGAGTTGATGATCTCCCTTGTTCAGGTCAAGTCGGAGAAGACTTTGGCACCGTTCAGTTGTATGAGCATGTCTGCTATATGTGGACCAGAATGTTTTCTCTCTCTATTGCTTTGTTGGCCTGGCACACATTAACACAAATGCACACTGCACCTCCAACGTACCTTTTGGTCCCACCTCTACGGGCAAAACTCATGGCGTAGGACTAGTGGAGAGCTCAATGAGGTCATGATTCAACGTTTCCAGTTCTTTCTCAATAGCTTCAAATGGAAAGCAATTTGCGTGGCTTGTGGGCAACATGGTGAATGTCATTATTGATGTGAAATTGCATTTTCATTGCCTTTAGGCTGCCTAAGCCATGAAATAACGACAGAAAATGACTCAAAACCTCAGATTGAGTGTTGAGGTTGTAATTGAGAGATGTGAGTCCTATGTCGGATGCAATGGTAAAACTGAGTAGGCATGCACTAGACGAGCTCCTTGAAAAACGTGAATCGGCACTTGCACTAATTCTGTTTTATGTCTGTTTGTCACTATGAATGATCTTTGATTCTGCAATTATTTAGAAGCAGGCCACATGTATACTTTCATGTTCGACAGGTTGAGGCATCGCACAGGAGATAGGCTGTTGAACCTTTTCGTCCAGTATGATGTTAATCAATGAACCACTGTTTATGATAATGGTTATGGGGAAACCATTAACCTTTATTGTAATCTTGTGACGATGCCCAAATTAATTCTATTGGTGGTTTGCCTTTGTCTTTTGTTCTTCTTTGAAGGTAGCCAAACATACATGTATCTGTCGTTCCTTGGTCAATGCCATCATCACACATTCATCTTCCTCACTGGTGCTCAACAATGATGACAAGCCTTTGTAGGGTGAACTTGACGATGATCAACTTTGTCTAGTTACTACTTGTCATAACTATTGATGCTTTTTGGCTTTGTGGGCGTGGCAGAATGCTTCTGGAACCTTCTGGCATCCATTTTCTCTTCTCACTGTGATGTAGCTACTTTCTCTTTCTCTTTGCAAACCGTTATGAAGTGGTTTTCTTTACCGTAACCTTTGCACGTTTGTCCTATTGCTGGAAATTTTCCTTTATGCGGAAATGAAAACCCACATCAGAACACAACTTTTTCTTCTTTGTGGATGTCAATTTTCTTGCATTCACCTTGCACTTGTGCTTGCTTTTCATGATCAACGCAGATTAATTATTGCTGTTCAAGCGTCTATATCAGTGTCTTGTTGATCTGCTCTTTTCTCGGCCCTTGCAGTCATCAGTACTTTCTCTAAGCCGAGCATCTCTCTCAGCATGAGTCATCTGAAAGAGTCTGAAAGACAGCCATTGTTGACTCAAAGACGTATGGCTTCTTCATCATTAAATTCACTAAAGTTGCAGTGTTTGATAAGCACATGTAGCCTTTCAACAAACTCATCCATCATTTCACCAGCTTGCTGTCTCACGTGATTGAAAGTGTACCCTTCATAGATGACATACAGCATCAGTTTGAATTTGGTTCCCAATGCTTCTTTGATCTGACGGTACAATATTGCTTCTGCACTTCTTTCGCTCCGTCATTGGTAAGGTTCTTTAAATATTTAATGGATTTCTTTTTTTTTAAAAACCTTTATTGACATTTCAACCAAAGACACGTATGGGCCGACAACCCCCGGGGCCGGCCGCTAAGCAGTTAGAGTAACAGAGAGCAATTTTAATCACATGCAGCACCTCGGGGAGCAGAATCTCCATGCTAGCGTACTCTTGGTCACTGAACAGCACAATTAGGAAAACAGGATATAAAAGGTTTTCATTTTATAGTATAGGATGGAAGGATCAGGTGCCGAACAATTTTCCAGCAGCGAAAAATGGCAGGCAGAATAGTAAACTTGTCAACAATAAACAGTAATCGATCAAATCAATGGGGCTGAAACAGGAGGTTCAGGATGTGAAGGAATATCACGGTCAATTCGCGCCTGGAGTCCCCTGCCTTAAGACCCAGAAAACAACACGAAAATTGAGGCACAGATGAAAAAGCAGTGATTGATACCAAAGGAAACCCACTGCACTGACCCAGGAAAAGAAAAAGACAAAGAAGGATAAGAGAAGAAAAAAAGAGGCCATAGAAACAAATTAAAAGAGAAAAATCCCCTCCCCCAACCCCCCACCCTGCACCCCTGCAGATGACTACGGCCCCCCCCCCCCAGCAGTGTGCCTGTCACCCGAGAACCAACCCGAATTATAGAAGAAACAGAGAAAAAGGAGAAAGAAAGGAAACCCCACCTAACGGGGAAGTGGAGGAGGGCAGTAGTCTATGCGCTCCCGGTCTCTCCCCCCCCGCTCTAACCGAGGGGGCCCCCCTAGGCCAACACGAATAAAGTTGTCCACCATTCAAAAATACCCCGGGGGAAACCACCAACCCTCCGCCCCGGAATCCGTCTGTTAATGAGGCAGTCCCGTTACCAATAGATCCATCGTAAATAATTCAACCCGCAATCTCAGCCTTGGCCCCGTCTAACAAAGTTGCCGAGTCCCTCGGATAAGAAAAGCCCCATCCCTGGAAAGTCAAAATTAACACAGAAGCAGCGGAGTTTGAGTCGGCAAATGGGAGAGGATTAGCAGATCCCAACGCACACGGCTTGCACCAACGATGTCCATCCCCGTCTCCGAAGCCAAGCATCGATCCATCCGCCATGTTGGGAGACCGGTGGGGAGGGGGTGCGACTCGTTCCGATACAGATCAAAATGTGAGCCAACAGTGTCCAGGATGGGGGAAGCAGTGAAATGCTCGATAACTGTAGGACCGATGTTTCCGAGAACGTAGAAGAGTCACCAATCTCAGCACACACGATGAGTTCCATTTCTTCGGGGGCAGGCACAGCTTCCAGCACCGGGTCCAAACGCGCCTGTAGGGCTTCCACCAGGGAGCAAGTCGGCTGCCGGGTCTCAGAGAGCAAGTCGGGGCTTGCTCCCGGTCTTATGATCCCATCTGTTGCCGTCAGCCAATGATTGACCTAGGCCCACACCATCGCGTGAAGCGCCGCAAGTTCCACCATTACCATCCGCAAGGAAGGGCCACATTGAGTCTGTTCCGCCAGGTTCCATACGGCCGCAGGCATAACGATCCCCATGGAGAGGCGCCCTCTCCTGGGCAGGATACTCCGGAGCAGAAACAAGCCGTGAGGGACGGGCCAGCAGCGCGCAGCAACGCGCGGCGGGACCTCTACCCGGGGCACCAGCGGTGCTAGTGCCGGTCCTCCGGGCCGGGCCCCAGGCGACGCAGCACAGCGCGCCACCAGTTGCCTCACCTCAGGTACAGCACCAGGCAGCAGATGGTTGCAAAGTAGTCCAGAGAAATTTTAAAAAGTTCCAATGACCAGACCAAACCACCCTCAGCAGTCCATTGTTGTTCACTATGGACCCGGGTAGACCAGCAATCGAGACCCCGGCTTTCAGTCTGGGTTAGGCCTCAAAAAGTTTTCGATGTTACTTCACCCCAGAACATCAGAAAAATTCCGTGATCACACCACCGGGGTGCCGACTAGTTCACCTACACGAATCCGGGGCAGGAGATCAGGATATTCGACAGGATAAGCGAGCGTAGGACGGGGGTCAGCGGAGCCGAGAGACTATGCGGCCATCTTGGTTGGTGTCGTAGCTCCTCCTTTAATGGATTTCTTATCACCTACTTTGCCTAGGACATCTATAAAGTCATCAAACTTCTTAATCCATGAGGTTCACCTGGCACCAATATTCTGCTTTTTAGCAGTGTTGAATAGAGGTTGTGGCTTCAGAAACACAGCTGCATCGTACTTTGCGCTCTTTGCTACTGCCGACAAGAGCATATGCTGTTCAGACGATGGCAGCTGTTCTTCTGGCCGGTACCTACTGCATGCACTGGCTGCGTGCTTGTACTTGGGTCTTCATGCCCGATCGGAGGTCGTAAGGCGACATCTTCCTTCTTGATGGTATGTAATGGTTTTGTCTCTCGTGCTGGTTCATCACTGCCTTTAGATTTCTGCATTGTACCTGGTTGTGATTGCCTTTAGCATTTCGCTTTGTAATGATGATGGCTCAGTGTTATGATGTGCCGCAATATCTCTTCTTTTGGCCTTACCAGGGGATTTCTGAAGGGCTTTTCAAATGTGCTCCTCTGCAGGGACTTTAACTTCTTCGAGTGCCATATATGGGCTGGAGCTGGGTTTTGGCTCCACACATGCCAACGTTAAACTGGTTCCCATTGACTTGGGTGTATGTGGCATGCACAAGCCATTTGCTGTTGTGAACTTTTCAGGAGAGCAGTCTCGTTTCTTCGGAGCACAGATCCCCTACTCATTGTCAGTTGTAGCGTCCTCCCCTACCCTCAGAGCATGCAAAGGAGCATGCCACACATGGAGCTCTGGACCGTACACCTTTATTCCTCTGCATACAATAACACACTGCATTCTCATTACATCGTAAATGTTACTAACCACACCTTAACTCCTCCCCGCAAATTACGTAATTCCTTGTTGAGTCCGCCCAGGGTTCTAACGCCCATCGTCTCACAACACTACACCAGGCATCAGGTGTTTCCCTCTGAGGCTGGAAGGGTAGGGGGCCGGTTTTGATACTGGTGGCCGTTTTTTAGCAGTGCTGCAGTTCTGAAAGCACCCGCTGCAGAGTACCATGTATATCCAGTAGCTCTCAGGCAACAATAAAAGTGTCAAGATAACCTTGGTGATTAAAGTAGTTGCTGGAGTAAGATGTAATTTTGTCTAGTGGCAGTTTTGACTCATCTAAGGTAGCGCAGAGGGTTAATATGCCTGCTGCAAAGGATGTGTGCCATGCAGATCACAGAACAATATTTTATGTGCATAGGTTATTGTGTTATTGCTTTTGCCACAGAAACCATTTTTTTACTGTTCATAAGTTAAAAATCATAATCTAGCAGAGTGAAATATTAAGTGTCATCAAAGAGCTACATGCAAACTACATGGTGCAAGTTATAAAGTTATATTTTTTCGAGTCTTTCATATTCCAAATGTTGCTAAAAAAGGATTTGCTTTGGTAGATATACATTTTGATTAGTGAAGCCAACCCTAACCACTAGGTTATCAACTGAATCCTGGGTTTGTGCTTCTCCACAACAAGAACTCATAAAAAATGCCTACCAGTATGGGTGACATGTGAATCCTACACCTTGTATTTTCCTTTATCTTTGTAATATTTTCTGTCCACTGATTTACACACGTATTAGTAATTGTCTCTACATTTGTGGGCGATGTAAAGTGCTCCAACACACTACACTGGTATGAGAGGCTATGGAGTCCTCTTACAGTGACTCACGTCACACGTGGAGATTCATCCAAGTTTATTAGAAATATAGAAGTCATGAAGTCTATCACTGGAAAGCCTGGGTCAACTGTTGTTGAATACAATCTGGACACCATAAGTTTCACATATCAGATTCTATCCAACCTCATTGGCCATGATATAACACATCCTTCACTGACAATAATATTGAACAATAATGAACACAACAAAATCAAACACAAAATAAATGTCAACACCACTGTACAAGTTGCAGAGTTACATGAGATATACATATGGTGTTATAACTAAACAGAATCAGAGGGCGTGGCTAGCAGCCGGCGATGGTGGCTGCTTAAACAAAGGGCTCCGTGCCTGAGCCAACATTTATCCTGACTGAGCCGTGCCCGGGGCTTCCTTCTCCCCCAGTGAGATAGTGTGGAAAGGGCCCCCCTGTTGGACCACGAAACCAAATGCGGAGTGGGCTGGGAGAGCCGAGAAAAGCAGCACGGAGATGGTCCTGGGTGCCGAGACACGCCGGGTAAAATGGCGACCGCATCCCGAGTGAGGAATCCTCCTGAGTTGAGTTGACTCCGAGAGCAGCGAAAGTGGTAAGGTGCTCGGAACCTAACGGGAGCACTCTCATGAGCGGAGCGGACTAGTGGGGGCAGACGCGAAGAACCTGGTGTGAAGTTGTGCAGTGACGACGTTCCCGGAGCGGCAGCGGAGAGGGGCGCCTGAGCTTGGCTGTGCTGATAGTGGATACTACGGCTGGGAAGAGCAGGGGCGGTGCATGGGACCGTGGCGCAGATCCCCTGCCACATGCTAGGCACTGAGACCGCTACCCGGCGCTACGGAGTTGCACGACCAGCCCGATTTGAGGAAGGTGGGACGGCGAGAGCCTGGGGAGCTTCCTGGTGCACGCGCCCGGGCTACCGGAGGTGCATTGTGAGCACTGTGGAGTCCAGGGAGGGGCAGACCACCCTCGGAGGACCTTGAGATAAGGTTCGGACTGCCGGTTTTGCGGATTACGTGCACTGCCAGCTGGTGGAAACTGTCAGCTGGAGGCCATACACCCATGGGGGGAGCAGCCTGGTGAGCCATAGGGAGGCAATGCAGACGCCGATGGCCTGGGGCACTTTCAACGCCACATAGGGCGTGCAGAACTGGACGACTGGAGGGCTGTGACCTGGAAGACAACGCAGCTGTTCCCATGGACCAGTCTGAGATGTGGTGAAGGCTGGCCGATTGAGGGGGTATTCCTGGACCCGCGATTGCGGAAGCACACTAATGTGTCCCCAAGGAGAGGCCAGGACTAACACTGGGAAGTTGGGGAGCGCACGGGCGGCCTGTGAAACTGTGGAGCTTTCCCACGCAGAGTCCCACTGCACAGCGTAGGGAGGAATAAGGTGCACTGGCCGGAGATGGAACCCGGGAGAGACTGCGTGAGCTGGCAAGAGGTGGTTGGAATCCCAGATAGTATTGGAGAAGAACCTGCGGGCTGGGAACACGGAGACCTGCAACTAGAACCCTGCTAAGCAGCTGGCTGGGACGCTCGCCTTTCCTTGTGCCCTCCCTGACGACTGGAGCTGACTACTATCAATAGGCTGAGGACGTGCGGGGAGGACGGTGATCTGCGGAGGGCGGCCTGGAGGGTGATTGCTTGCTCGTCGGTCGGCCCGCAGCGTCCACTACTTCGGGGGTGGTGGCCTGGACCACTGCGTAGCTGCCCGATGATGGAAAACCGAAAGGACCAAAGAGTGGCCCCCCGCCACCAATGGAATACGAGGCGCAGGAGAAGGAGGAGCAGAGAGAGGTCGAGCAGGTACAGGACCCCCAACTACATCAGCAATTGGATAGAATCCTGATGGCAATCACAGACATTCGCGCAGCGCTCCAGCAAGATATTGCACAGGTGGCCACGGGATTGGGCTTGCAGCGTGCCGACCTTGGGAAACTAGCAGACAGAGTCACTGAAGCGGAAAGCACACTCCGTACCATAGAACCAGCGCAGCGGACCCTGAAGATCACCCTAGACAATGCACTGGAGTGACTGGGTGCCCTGGAATGGAGAGCGGAGCATGCCGAGGGCCGCAATCGGTGGAACAACATACGCGTAGTGTGTCTGCCGGAGAAAGTTGAGGGAGCGGACATGGTACAGTATCTGGAATCCTGGATCAAATCGGTGGTAGCCTCAGAGGGATTATCTACCTTCTACTCGCTAGAGCGGGCACACAAAGTTCCGGCCCGGCCGCCCCTGCAGGGCCGTCTCCCATGACCGATGGTGGCCCGGCTGCTGCACTTCCGAGATCGAGACTTGATCCTTCAGAAGGCGAGGATGAACGGACCATATCAGGTGGATAACAGTAGGGTCAATATCTTTCCCGACTACACGTTTGAAACCCAGCTCCATCGGTCTTCCTTCTTAACTGTCAAACGGGAGCTGCGCACAGAAGGACTGCAATATTCGCTCCTCTTCCCAGCTAGGTTGAGAATCATTGTTGATGGCAAAACGTGGTTCTTCGATACCCCAGATGATGCCTGTGCCTGGCTGGAAACTTATAGGGCTGGGAAAGATGGTGGAGAAAGAGAACTACAAATGGCCGTGGAAGGACTGCCGCAGCGAAAATCGCGACGATTGCGGAACAGGCAGCGGGGACTGAGAGGCCCCACCTCATCACAAGCAGCTGAGGAACGACTGCGAGCAGTAGCAGCGGTGTCCACAATGTCGTCGACGCTGGAGAATCCATCAGTGGGTGATACGGAATCTGAGGGGGACAATGACAAATTTGATTCTGAACGATCCGAAATGGACAGCGTCCAGCTGCCACAGGTGACACCGAAGACGGCGTAGGACATACTGGACGAAGGATAGATAGGGGCGGGAGGAGGTCTGTCTGAGGCATCGGAGCGAAGGTGGAATCCCGGAAAGACCGTACTAAGGGAGGTTGGTTGTGGTACAGGTAATGGGGGGAGGGGGGGAGATGGGGACATCGTTATTCATTAGGGCTCATGGGCTGGGGAGGATTCCTGGAGTGCTAGACCACTATCTGGCTGCCGGCCCCCTCTCATTGACCTTAAGGCATGCCCACAGTGACTACTGTTGGGCTTAGTGCTGTGTTGGATGTTGTGTCAGTTTGGGCGGGAGCTAGACATTTGTTGCTAGGTCCTGTTCTGGGGAGGGAGGGCATCAGGGGCTGTTGGGGTAGGGAATGGGGGTGTTTGTCACTAAAGCAGAGATGTTGAAAAGTTGGGGAGGGGCCATTGCCGATGCGGCTGCGATAATATGGGTTGGTTTGCACAGGATGCTATGGGATAATGGCTGACTCCACTTATTTGAAATGCATGACCTGGAATGTGAGGGGGCTTCACACTATGGCCAGGAGACGTAAAGTCCATGCTCATTTAGTCCGCAGGTGAGTACATGTTGCAATACTCCAGGAAACACACTTAACAAAGGCAGAGGGTATAGCGCTGCAGCGTAGATGGAGAGGCCAAGTGTACAACACCACATACTCTGCATTTGCTAGGGGGACATTAATTTGGATCAGGGCGGGTGTTCCATTCCAGCTGACTAGGCAAACAGTAGACCCTGAGGGTAGGTTTGTAGCCATAGAGGGGAAATTGAGAGGCAGGGACATCGCTTTTTGTAGTCTATACGCACCCAATGTAGATCAATTGGGCTTCCTGGCGAGGGTATCGGGGGCTTTGGCGCAGTATCTCGCGAGTCCTCTATTATTGGGTGGGGATTTCAATTCTGTCGCGGATGTTGCTCAGGACAGGTCACACCGTTAGCGGATTCTCCGACACACCGCTTGTCCAAAGGTAGACTGGATTGGCAGGTGCGCTGGGGATTGATAGACGCCTGGCGAACGCAGGACGCCGGGAAACCCCGATTATTCTTACTTCTCTAGTATGCATGAGCTGCATGTGCGTTTGGACGCAGTGCTCTGTTCCCCGGCAGTAACGCCCGCTATTGCTCGAACTGAATATTTAACTAGAACACTATCGGATCACAACCCGCTCTTGGTCTCTATGGATTGGATGGCCGGGATTTCGTGTGTTCCTACCTGGAAACTGCGTCCTGAAATGTTAGCTGACCCGTTATTTCATGCCGCAATAGAGGAGGGAATATGGCAGTATTTTGCCGAAAACGCTGGTACGACCGCTGCAAGAGCAACCGAATGGGACACTTTTAAAGTGATCTTCAGGGGCCTCTGCATTGGAAAATACGCAGGAGTACGGAAAGTACTCTTGGGAGATCTGGAGAAAGCGGAATCTAAGCTTCGAGAGGCGGAGCTGGCGAGGCCCGGCCACCCTGAATTACAGGAGGAGGTTGGTACAGCTAGAGAGGCAGTAACGGTTGAGGTAGAACGTTTGCGCAACTTCGACCATAAGGCATACACGATGAGAGTACACGCAGAGGGCGATAAGGCGGGGACGCTGCTGGCTTGGTTAGCCAATCTCGCAAAGAGGGGTTCCCCTATTCTGGCTTTGAAAACAGATGAGGGAGATACGTTTATACTCAAAATGACATCATGCACGGCTTCAATCTCTACTATGAGGTACTTTATAGAAGCAACCTGGAGGTCGGCAACCCTGATGTTGACGCCTTCTTAGATGACCTGACCTTACCGGGGCTAGATGAAGAGCAAGCGCAGAACCTGGGTATAGATATAGAGGTTCAGGATGTGAAGGAATATCACGGTCAATTCGCGCCTGGAGTCCCCTGCCTTAAGACCCAGAAAACACCACGAAAATTGAGGCACAGATGAAAAAGCAGTGATTGATACCAAAGGAAACCCACTGCACTGACCCAGGAAAAGAAAAAGACAAAGAAGGATAAGAGAAGAAAAAAAGAGGCCATAGAAACAAATTAAAAGAGAAAAATCCCCTCCCCCAACCCCCCACCCTGCACCCCTGCAGATGACTACGGCCCCCCCCCCCAGCAGTGTGCCTGTCACCCGAGAACCAACCCGAATTATAGAAGAAACAGAGAAAAAGGAGAAAGAAAGGAAACCCCACCTAACGGGGAAGTGGAGGAGGGCAGTAGTCTATGCGCTCCCGGTCTCTCCCCCCCCGCTCTAACCAAGGGGGCCCCCCTAGGCCAACACGAATAAAGTTGTCCACCATTCAAAAATACCCCGGGGGAAACCACCAACCCTCCGCCCCGGAATCCGTCTGTTAATGAGGCAGTCCCGTTACCAATAGATCCATCGTAAATAATTCAACCCGCAATCTCAGCCTTGGCCCCGTCTAACAAAGTTGCTGAGTCCCTTGGATAAGAAAAGCCCCATCCCTGGAAAGTCAAAATTAACACAGAAGCAGCGGAGTTTGAGTCGGCAAATGGGAGAGGATTAGCAGATCCCAACGCACACGGCTTGCACCAACGATGTCCATCCCCGTCTCCGAAGCCAAGCATCGATCCATCCGCCATGTTGGGAGACCGGTGGGGAGGGGGTGCGACTCGTTCTGATACAGATCAAAATGTGAGCCAACAGTGTCCAGGATGGGGGAAGCAGTGAAATGCTCCGATAACTGTAGGACCGATGTTTCCGAGAACGTAGAAGAGTCATCAATCTCAGCACACACGATGAGTTCCATTTCTTCGGGGGCAGGCACAGCTTCCAGCACCGGGTCCAAACGCGCCTGTAGGGCTTCCACCAGGGAGCAAGTCGGCTGCCGGGTCTCAGAGAGCAAGTCGGGGCTTGCTCCCGGTCTTATGATCCCATCTGTTGCCGTCAGCCAATGATTGACCTAGGCCCACACCATCGCGTGAAGCGCCGCAAGTTCCACCATTACCATCCGCAAGGAAGGGCCACATTGAGTCCGTTCCGCCAGGTTCCATACGGCCGCAGGCATAACGATCCCCATGGAGAGGCGCCCTCTCCTGGGCAGGATACTCCGGAGCAGAAACAAGCCGTGAGGGACGGGCCAGCAGCGCGCAGCAACGCGCGGCGGGACCTCTACCCGGGGCACCAGCGGTGCTAGTGCCGGTCCTCCGGGCCGGGCCCCAGGCGACGCAGCACAGCGCGCCACCAGTTGCCTCACCTCAGGTACAGCACCAGGCAGCAGATGGTTGCAAAGTAGTCCAGAGAAATTTTAAAAAGTTCCAATGACCAGACCAAACCACCCTCAGCAGTCCATTGTTGTTCACTATGGACCCGGGTAGACCAGCAATCGAGACCCCGGCTTTCAGTCTGGGTTAGGCCTCAAAAAGTTTTCGATGTTACTTCACCCCAGAACATCAGAAAAATTCCGTGATCACACCACCGGGGTGCCGACTAGTTCACCTACACGAATCCGGGGCAGGAGATCAGGATATTCGACAGGATAAGCGAGCGTAGGACGGGGGTCAGCGGAGCCGAGAGACTATGCGGCCATCTTGGTTGGTGTCGTAGCTCCTCCTTTAATGGATTTCTTATCACCTACTTTGCCTAGGACATCTATAAAGTCATCAAACTTCTTAATCCATGAGGTTCACCTGGCACCAATATTCTGCTTTTTAGCAGTGTTGAATAGAGGTTGTGGCTTCAGAAACACAGCTGCATCGTACTTTGCGCTCTTTGCTACTGCCGACAAGAGCATATGCTGTTCAGACGATGGCAGCTGTTCTTCTGGCCGGTACCTACTGCATGCACTGGCTGCGTGCTTGTACTTGGGTCTTCATGCCCGATCGGAGGTCGTAAGGCGACATCTTCCTTCTTGATGGTATGTAATGGTTTTGTCTCTCGTGCTGGTTCATCACTGCCTTTAGATTTCTGCATTGTACCTGGTTGTGATTGCCTTTAGCATTTCGCTTTGTAATGATGATGGCTCAGTGTTATGATGTGCCGCAATATCTCTTCTTTTGGCCTTACCAGGGGATTTCTGAAGGGCTTTTCAAATGTGCTCCTCTGCAGGGACTTTAACTTCTTCGAGTGCCATATATGGGCTGGAGCTGGGTTTTGGCTCCACACATGCCAACGTTAAACTGGTTCCCATTGACTTGGGTGTATGTGGCATGCACAAGCCATTTGCTGTTGTGAACTTTTCAGGAGAGCAGTCTCGTTTCTTCGGAGCACAGATCCCCTACTCATTGTCAGTTGTAGCGTCCTCCCCTACCCTCAGAGCATGCAAAGGAACATGCCACACATGGAGCTCTGGACCGTACACCTTTATTCCTCTGCATACAATAACACACTGCATTCTCATTACATCGTAAACGTTACTAACCACACCTTAACTCCTCCCCGCAAATTACGTAATTCCTTGTTGAGTCCGCCCAGGGTTCTAACGCCCATCGTCTCACAACACTACACCAGGCATCAGGTGTTTCCCTCTGAGGCTGGAAGGGTAGGGGGCCGGTTTTGATACTGGTGGCCGTTTTTTAGCAGTGCTGCAGTTCTGAAAGCACCCGCTGCAGAGTACCATGTATATCCAGTAGCTCTCAGGCAACAATAAAAGTGTCAAGATAACCTTGGTGATTAAAGTAGTTGCTGGAGTAAGATGTAATTTTGTCTAGTGGCAGTTTTGACTCATCTAAGGTAGCGCAGAGGGTTAATATGCCTGCTGCAAAGGATGTGTGCCATGCAGATCACAGAACAATATTTTATGTGCATAGGTTATTGTGTTATTGCTTTTGCCACAGAAACCATTTTTTTACTGTTCATAAGTTAAAAATCATAATCTAGCAGAGTGAAATATTAAGTGTCATCAAAGAGCTACATGCAAACTACATGGTGCAAGTTATAAAGTTATATTTTTTCGAGTCTTTCATATTCCAAATGTTGCTAAAAAAGGATTTGCTTTGGTAGATATACATTTTGATTAGTGAAGCCAACCCTAACCACTAGGATATCAACTGAATCCTGGGTTTGTGCTTCTCCACAACAAGAACTCATAAAAAATGCCTACCAGTATGGGTGACATGTGAATCCTACACCTTGTATTTTCCTTTATCTTTGTAATATTTTCTGTCCACTGATTTACACACGTATTAGTAATTGTCTCTACATTTGTGGGCGATGTAAAGTGCTCCAACACACTACACTGGTATGAGAGGCTATGGAGTCCTCTTACAGTGACTCACGTCACACGTGGAGATTCATCCAAGTTTATTAGAAATATAGAAGTCATGAAGTCTATCACTGGAAAGCCTGGGTCAACTGTTGTTGAATACAATCTGGACACCATAAGTTTCACATATCAGATTCTATCCAACCTCATTGGCCATGATATAACACACCCTTCACTGACAATAATATTGAACAATAATGAACACAACAAAATCAAACACAAAATAAATGTCAACACCACTGTACAAGTTGCAGAGTTACATGAGATATACATATGGTGTTATAACTAAACAGAATCAGAGGGCGTGGCTAGCAGCCGGCGATGGTGGCTGCTTAAACAAAGGGCTCCGTGCCTGAGCCAACATTTATCCTGACTGAGCCGTGCCCGGGGCTTCCTTCTCCCCCAGTGAGATAGTGTGGAAAGGGCCCCCCTGTTGGACCACGAAACCAAATGCGGAGTGGGCTGGGAGAGCCGAGAAAAGCAGCACGGAGATGGTCCTGGGTGCCGAGACACGCCGGGTAAAATGGCGACCGCATCCCGAGTGAGGAATCCTCCTGAGTTGAGTTGACTCCGAGAGCAGCGAAAGTGGTAAGGTGCTCGGAACCTAACGGGAGCACTCTCATGAGCGGAGCGGACTAGTGGGGGCAGACGCGAAGAACCTGGTGTGAAGTTGTGCAGTGACGACGTTCCCGGAGCGGCAGCGGAGAGGGGCGCCTGAGCTTGGCTGTGCTGATAGTGGATACTACGGCTGGGAAGAGCAGGGGCGGTGCATGGGACCGTGGCGCAGATCCCCTGCCGCATGCTAGGCACTGAGACCGCTACCCGGCGCTACGGAGTTGCACGACCAGCCCGATTTGAGGAAGGTGGGACGGCGAGAGCCTGGGGAGCTTCCTGGTGCACGCGCCCGGGCTACCGGAGGTGCATTGTGAGCACTGTGGAGTCCGGGGAGGGGCAGACCACCCTCGGAGGACCTTGAGATAAGGTTCGGACTGCCGGTTTTGCAGATTACGTGCACTGCCAGCTGGTGGAAACTGTCAGCTGGAGGCCATACACCCATTGGGGGAGCAGCCTGGTGAGCCATAGGGAGGCAATGCAGACGCCGATGGCCTGGGGCACTTTCAACGCCACATAGGGCGTGCAGAACTGGATGACTGGAGGGCTGTGACCTGGAAGACAACGCGGCTGTTCCCATGGACCAGTCTGAGATGTGGTGAAGGCTGGCCGATTGAGGGGGTATTCCTGGACCCGCGATTGCGGAAGCACACTAATGTGTCCCCAAGGAGAGGCCAGGACTAACACTGGGAAGTTGGGGAGCGCACGGGCGGCCTGTGAAACTGTGGAGCTTTCCCACGCAGAGTCCCACTGCACAGCGTAGGGAGGAATAAGGTGCACTGGCCGGAGATGGAACCCGGGAGAGACTGCGTGAGCTGGCAAGAGGTGGTTGGAATCCCAGATAGTATTGGAGAAGAACCTGCGGGCTGGGAACCCGGAGACCTGCAACTAGAACCCTGCTAAGCAGCTGGCTGGGACGCTCGCCTTTCCTTGTGCCCTCCCTGACGACTGGAGCTGACTACTATCAATAGGCTGAGGACGTGCGGGGAGGACGGTGATCTGCGGAGGGCGGCCTGGAGGGTGATTGCTTGCTCCTCGGTCGGCCCGCAGCGTCCACTACTTCGGGGGTGGTGGCCTGGACCACTGCGTAGCTGCCCGATGATGGAAAACCGAAAGGACCAAAGAGTGGCCCCCCGCCACCAATGGAATACGAGACGCAGGAGAAGGAGGAGCAGAGAGAGGTCGAGCAGGTACAGGACCCCCAACTACATCAGCAATTGGATAGAATCCTGATGGCAATCACAGACATTCGCGCAGCGCTCCAGCAAGATATTGCACAGGTGGCCACGGGATTGGGCTTGCAGCGTGCCGACCTTGGGAAACTAGCAGACAGAGTCACTGAAGCGGAAAGCACACTCCGTACCATAGAACCGGCGCAGCGGACCCTGAAGATCACCCTAGACAATGCACTGGAGTGACTGGGTGCCCTGGAATGGAGAGCCGAGCATGCCGAGGGCCGCAATCGGTGGAACAACATACGCGTAGTGTGTCTGCCGGAGAAAGTTGAGGGAGCGGACATGGTACAGTATCTGGAATCCTGGATCAAATCGGTGGTAGCCTCAGAGGGATTATCTACCTTCTACTCGCTAGAGCGGGCACACAAAGTTCCGGCCCGGCCGCCCCTGCAGGGCCGTCTCCCATGACCGGTGGTGGCCCGGCTGCTGCACTTCCGAGATCGAGACTTGATCCTTCAGAAGGCGAGGATGAACGGACCATATCAGGTGGATAACAGTAGGGTCAATATCTTTCCCGACTACACGTTTGAAACCCAGCTCCATCGGTCTTCCTTCTTAACTGTCAAACGGGAGCTGCGCACAGAAGGACTGCAATATTCGCTCCTCTTCCCAGCTAGGTTGAGAATCATTGTTGATGGCAAAACGTGGTTCTTCGATACCCCAGATGATGCCTGTGCCTGGCTGGAAACTTATAGGGCTGGGAAAGATGGTGGAGAAAGAGAACTACAAATGGCCGTGGAAGGACTGCCGCAGCGAAAATCGCGACGATTGCGGAACAGGCAGCGGGGACTGAGAGGCCCCACCTCATCACAAGCAGCTGAGGAACGACTGCGAGCAGTAGCAGCGGTGTCCACAATGTCGACGAAGCTGGAGAATCCATCAGTGGGTGATACGGAATCTGAGGGGGACAATGACAAATTTGATTCTGAACGATCCGAAATGGACAGCGTCCAGCTGCCACAGGTGACACCGAAGACGGCGTAGGACATACTGGACGAAGGATAGATAGGGGCGGGAGGAGGTCTGTCTGAGGCATCGGAGCGAAGGTGGAATCCCGGAAAGACCGTACTAAGGGAGGTTGGTTGTGGTACAGGTAATGGGGGGAGGGGGGGAGATGGGGACATCGTTATTCATTAGGGCTCATGGGCTGGGGAGGATTCCTGGAGTGCTAGACCACTATCTGGCTGCCGGCCCCCTCTCATTGACCTTAAGGCATGCCCACAGTGACTACTGTTGGGCTTAGTGCTGTGTTGGATGTTGTGTCAGTTTGGGCGGGAGCTAGACATTTGTTGCTAGGTCCTGTTCTGGGGAGGGAGGGCATCAGGGGCTGTTGGGGTAGGGAATGGGGGTGTTTGTCACTAAAGCAGAGATGTTGAAAAGTTGGGGAGGGGCCATTGCCGATGCGGCTGCGATAATATGGGTTGGTTTGCACAGGATGCTATGGGATAATGGCTGACTCCACTTATTTGAAATGCATGACCTGGAATGTGAGGGGGCTTCACACTATGGCCAGGAGACGTAAAGTCCATGCTCATTTAGTCCGCAGGTGAGTACATGTTGCAATACTCCAGGAAACACACTTAACAAAGGCAGAGGGTATAGCGCTGCAGCGTAGATGGAGAGGCCAAGTGTACAACACCACATACTCTGCATTTGCTAGGGGGACATTAATTTGGATCAGGGCGGGTGTTCCATTCCAGCTGACTAGGCAAACAGTAGACCCTGAGGGTAGGTTTGTAGCCATAGAGGGGAAATTGAGAGGCAGGGACATCGCTTTTTGTAGTCTATACGCACCCAATGTAGATCAATTGGGCTTCCTGGCGAGGGTATCGGGGGCTTTGGCGCAGTATCTCGCGAGTCCTCTATTATTGGGTGGGGATTTCAATTCTGTCGCGGATGTTGCTCAGGACAGGTCACACCGTTAGCGGATTCTCCGACACACCGCTTGTCCAAAGGTAGACTGGATTGGCAGGTGCGCTGGGGATTGATAGACGCCTGGCGAACGCAGGACGCCGGGAAACCCCGATTATTCTTACTTCTCTAGTATGCATGAGCTGCATGTGCGTTTGGACGCAGTGCTCTGTTCCCCGGCAGTAACGCCCGCTATTGCTCGAACTGAATATTTAACTAGAACACTATCGGATCACAACCCGCTCCTGGTCTCTATGGATTGGATGGCCGGGATTTCGTGTGTTCCTACCTGGAAACTGCGTCCTGAAATGTTAGCTGACCCGTTATTTCATGCCGCAATAGAGGAGGGAATATGGCAGTATTTTGCCGAAAACGCTGGTACGACCGCTGCAAGAGCAACCGAATGGGACACTTTTAAAGTGATCTTCAGGGGCCTCTGCATTGGAAAATACGCAGGAGTACGGAAAGTACTCTTGGGAGATCTGGAGAAAGCGGAATCTAAGCTTCGAGAGGCGGAGCTGGCGAGGCCCGGCCACCCTGAATTACAGGAGGAGGTTGGTACAGCTAGAGAGGCAGTAACGGTTGAGGTAGAACGTTTGCGCAACTTCGACCATAAGGCATACACGATGAGAGTACACGCAGAGGGCGATAAGGCGGGGATGCTGCTGGCTTGGTTAGCCAATCTCGCAAAGAGGGGCTCCCCTATTCTGGCTTTGAAAACAGATGAGGGAGATACGTTTATACTCAAAATGACATCATGCACGGCTTCAATCTCTACTATGAGGTACTTTATAGAAGCAACCTGGAGGTCGGCAACCCTGATGTTGACGCCTTCTTAGATGACCTGACCTTACCGGGGCTAGATGAAGAGCAAGCGAAGAACCTGGGTATAGATATAGAACTGGGGGAAATTCGAGGAGCTATTAAACGCATGGCCCATAATAAAACTCCAGGGTTAGATGGCTTACCTATAGAATTTTATGGGAAATATGTCGATCTTCTGGCGCCGCTACTCCAGGAAGTCTATAAAGAAGCTAGGGAGACAGGACAGTTGCCCCAGTCGATGCGTGAAACGCTGGTGATCCCGCTGCTGAAACCAGGGAGGGAGAGTGCACGGCCTCATATAGACCGCTCTCGATGTTAACCACTGACTACAAGATACTAAGCACCATACTGGCGGCCCGCTTGCTACCTTATAATACCACATTGGTCCATGTTGACCAAGCTGGATTTATACCCACACGGAATACTACTGCGAACATCAGGCGGTTAGTGCGAATACTGGAAAGTGACCACTCGGCGGCACGCAAACCAATGATACTGTCAGTAGATATCGAGAAAGCTTTTGATAGTCTTGAATGGGAGTATCTATACAAAGTCTTGAGACGGTTTGGCCTGGGAGAGGGCTATTTGCAATGGACGAAGATATTGTATGCATCTGCGGTGGCCAGGGTGAGACTGCGATCTCTGATATCATCACAATACCCAGTGGAGCGAGGGACGAGACAGGAATGTTTGTTGTCCCTAATTCTGTTCGCCTTTTAGATAGAGCCTCTGGCAATTGACCTTAGAACGGGGAGGCACTACCGAGGCTTGGAAAGCAGAAATGAACAACAGTACGTGTCACTTTATGCGGACGACCTGTTGCTCTTCCTGGAGGATGCTGACAGGGCACTGGTGAGGGCGGGGAGGTTGCTTTCGAGGTTTGGAGAGGTCTCGGGCCTGAAAGTTAATTGGTCCAAGACATGTCTGTTTCCAGTACGGCAGGGTGAAACCAAGCCACACTTGACCCGGGCGGTGAGCTGGGAACCCGTCTGCCTGAAGTACTTAGGCGTGCACATTTATCACACGGCGGCGGACATGCTGGAGGGGAACGTGGGTCGGGGCATGAGGGCACTGAAGGGTAGCATGGCCTTTTGGGCCACGCTCCCGTTATCGGAAATGGGCCACATCTCTCTGTTAAAAATGGTGGCACTTCCCTGTTTTTTATACTACTTTCGAACACTACCTGTGTGGATATCTAGTTCCACCTTCAAGTTGCTGAAGTCTCTAATAGTGTCTTTTCTCTGGGGCGCGGGCATACGCAGAGTAGCACAGGCGACGCTCATACGCTCCAAGGTTGAGGGGACTGGCGGTCCCAGACTTTGAAATATATTATTTAGCGGCTCAGTTACAAGTTTACACACAGGAGATAGCACGAGAATTCAGGAGACCGGAGCACAAGAGAGGAACGGGAACGCCACGCCACGTCCTATCATATATAGCGCTGCAGCAGAAACTGGCCCTCAGGGACCTTCTCTCAGAGGAGTAAACATTTAGACTCTGCTGGAATCGTTCCCAGCGCAAGGCAGGAGTGTTGCACCCATATGCTCCCGAGATCCCGCTTGGTATGGTTACGGCTTTGCCACATGGCGGAGATTGGTCACAACTGAAGGCCTGGGAAGACGCTGGGGTTCAGGTATTAGGCGATCTGTTTGTGGACGGGGCTATGCTGCCTTATCAGGCCCTCCAGGAGAGATTTGACTTGCCGGGTGGAGATTTCTTATTGCACATGGCAGTGACTAGAGCGATACAGGCGCATTGGAAGGAAGGATTGATGGAACCCAAGATCTCAATGGCCTGTCAGTACCCTATGATGACAGCCGGGACCTTTAAAGCTGTCACCTGCTTGTACTCCAGAATGCTCAATGAGGGCCTCCCACCCTTAGTGGCATTGAAAGGAAAATGGGAGGTGGACTTAGGCAGGGACATCCCGGAGACGGCCTGGACGCAGATAATGCTGCGAGCGTGGAAGAGCACGAGGAATGCCAGATTCAAACTGGTACATTTCTTTATACTCCATAGAGTGTACCTGACACCGGGGAAAATCGGGAAATAATTTGGGGTTGAAGAGGCGGCATGCCCCAGGTGCGCACGGACGGGGGTGGAACTGGACCACATGCTCTGGTCCTGCCCAACGATAGGGCTCTACTGGGAGGAGGTGGGTAACACTCTAAACACAATAACAGAGAGGGGGCTGGAGTTTGACAGGGCTCACTGCATGTTGCATTGGTTCCCCCACACATCCAAGAATAAAACCACAAGCAAATTTATGGATATGGGTCTTCTATTATCCAAACGAGAAATCACGAGACACTGGAAGGCAGTGGTGGGTCCCACTATTTGTAGATGGAAGGGGGAATTCCTGAAGTGGGCCTCCGGGGAAAGTACATTGAAATATCAGCCAGCGCGTAGGCACAACAACGGCAAGGGGCTGGAAATGAGAGCAGCATGGGAAGCTTTAGTGCAGGCACTACGAGACTGCGACCAGGGCACCGACTGAGGGGAGCAGATTAATGATGGAGGAGAGCCCCAGGCCATACCAGGCACACTGCACAGGCACACACATAGTCATTCCTAGCAACAACAGTCCATGGGACTTTGAACGAGGAACCGCGTTGGGGATGGGAAGTTGGGGTGGCGGATGGGTGGTTATAGTTATTGGTGGAACAAGGACAATGCTATGTTGCGAGAGGCTTTGTTACTTTCGGGGCATTGATAGAGTGGCCCTAGTATAACGACATACGATGTACTCCTTCGCTGTTGGGGGGACTTCTTTTGTGGGACTCGTATGGGGATGTGATGGCAGCTGTTGTATATCAATTTGTATATGTCTTGAATAAAACCAATAAACTACGTTTAAATTAAAAAAAAAAAAAAAAATAGAATCAAATACAATAAAATTGCATACCTGCAATTGTTAGCAACTAGTGTGGCATATAGTAATCTTTACACCATTCAGGTTTCGTCTTTAACTTTTTTCCAAAAAACTGCCCCCTTTTTAATGCATCTCCATTTTGATGAACATCTGAATCGCAACTAGATTCCGCAGCACTGTTACTTCTTTTAGGCCACAAACATTTGGGTAACCTTACCCATACTCCACATATTTCCATCAATCAATTTCCACTACTTAATGTCCCACTCTGACTATTTTCATGGGAATCGAAAACTTAGATTCTCAAGACCTAACTGTTGGACTTTTTGCAGGGTCATCCCAGAACTTTTTTGCCTTCCTCCTGTATTTTTTCGGACCTGTTGTTGGTGGTTTTAGGACTTTGTGCCCTTTATCACTGCTGATCAGTGCTAAAGTGCATGTGCTCTCTCTTGTAAACTTGGAAAGATTGGTCTGCACCAGTTTGGCATATTTAATTTACGTGTGAATCCCTTGTACAGTGGTATCCCATATACCCAGGGTCTGTAAATTAAATGCTACTGGTGGGCTTGCAGCGCTGCTTGCGTCACCCATCGAAGTAGTCTTTCAAACCTGTCTTAGGCCTCTGCCACTGCAAGGCCTGCATGCGCAGTTTACTGCCACTGTGACGTGGCATATAAAGTTGTTGCCACATCTGCAACTTCCATTTACTACATATCAGTCACCCCTAAGGAAGGCCCTAGCTAGCCCTCTGGGCAGGCTGCGGTGTCGGTAAAAGGTAGTACATGTGCCTCAACTGTGTGGCATGTCCTGGTAGTAATAAACATCCTATGTGGTTTGCCACTGCTGTGATGCTGCCCTCTCATATGTTGGCTCCACCCCCCTGTGGTGTGTCTGGAGCCCAGGCTTACACTGTGAATGGGAAGTGTTTGGCACTTGTAATTATATTTTTAAGTGCCCCCAGACCAGACATTTGGAACTATAAGTAAAGGGGCTGTGACACCCTGGCTTGAGCTTGGGTCTGAAAAGAGAAGACACTGCCAGATGACTACCGTATGCCAGTAGGAACCGCTGTCTGGGACTACCTGCTGCCTGCTGGGTGGCTCAAGGGACTGCCACTATGCTAGGGACCCTGCGTGCCAGGCTGGTTGTGCCCTATTCGCTGCCCTGGTGACCTTCCAGGGCTCTGTGGCTTGCCCCGTATTGTTTTGATACAGCGCATGGGGAGTGCTGTGTTTTCACACCCTGTTGTTGCAGGACACGTGAGGAGAGCTGTGCAGGGTTTGGAGACCGTTGTTTGTTTGAGCTGATTTGTGCCTGGAGCAGCGTGTGGCCATGCAGCGGATTGGTGTCAGTACAACGCGATGTATTACAACGCGTTCCGTTACAACGCGATTTTTACATCGCAAATACCATTACAATGCATGCCATTACAACGCATGGCATTACATAGCAGATACTTTTACAACGCATGGCATTACATCGTAAGTATAGGTAAGTATATCTTTTTTTAAAAAAATGTAATAAAGTTAATTAAATTAATTTAAAATAATAAAAATAATATAACATTTTTAAAACAGTAATTAATTTAATTATAGTAATTTAATTAATATTAAAATTGATATTAATTTAATATATTTAAAATAATATAATTAATGAAATATAAAAAATTTATAAATAGAAAATAATATAATGTAATTAATTACAATAAATATAATTATAATTTAATTAAATTATAAATAATACATAATATAATTATATTTAATAAAATTAAAAGAATTTAATTAATTAAACATTTTTAAATAATATAATTTAATTATAATCGTTTATTAATACAATTAAATTAATAATTGTAAATATAGTTATAAATGTAATTAAATTAAATAAAATTAATTTAATTAATTTAATTTATATAAAGTCGTAATACCCCTGTACCCCCAAAAACAAACCCAGCCCTAAAACCTAAAAACACCCCTGTACCCCAAAACCCAATTCCTGCCCTAAAACCCAAAACCCAAACCCTGCCCTAAAACCTAAAAACACCCCTGTACCCCAAAACCCAAACCCTGCCCTAAAACCTAAAAACACCCCTGTACCCCAACACCCAAACCCTGCCCTAAAACCTAAAAACACCCCTGTACCCCAAAACCCAAACACTGCCCTAAAACCTAAAAACACCCCTGTACCCCAAAACCCAAACACTGCCCTAAAACCTAAAAACACCCCTGTACCCCAAAACCCAAACCCTGCCCTAAAACCTAAAAACACCCCTGTACCCCAAAACCCAAACCCTGCCCTAAAACCTAAAAACACCCCTGTACCCCAAAACCCAAACCCTGCCCTAAAACCTAAAAACACCCCTGTACCCCAAAACCCAAACCCTGCCCTAAAACCTAAAAACACCCCTGTACCCCAAAACCCAAACCCTGCCCTAAAACCTAAAAACACCCCTGTACCCCAAAACCCAAACCCTGCCCTAAAACCTAAAAACACCCCTGTACCCCAAAACCCAAACCCTGCCCTAAAACCTAAAAACACCCCTGTACCCCAAAACCCAAACCCTGCCCTAAAACCTAAAAACACCCCTGTACCCCAAAACCCAAACCCTGCCCTAAAACCTAAAAACACCCCTGTACCCCAAAACCCAAACACTGCCCTAAAACCTAAAAACACCCCTGTACACCAAAACCCAAACACTGCCCTAAAACCTAAAAATACCCAAACACCCCAAAACATATACATCAGTACCCCAAAACATATACTCCTATACTCATACTTATTTTAAAAAATACTTAAATTAATATATTTAATTTATAATATTTTAAAACGAAATAAATATTTTTTGATAATTAATAATAATTAAATCAATTATAAAATATTAAATAAAATAAATAAAAAAATTAAATACTTACCAATACTTACGATGTAATGGTATGCGTTGTAATAGCATCTGCTATGTAATGCCATGCGTTGTAATGGCATGCATTGTAATGGTATTTGCGATGTAATAGCTGCGTTGTAACAGCATTACGTTGTAAAAGATGCGTTGTAGCAGTAACACACCCCATGCAGCGTGCATTGGGCTGCATTTCCCCAGTGGTGGTGGAGCAGCTGGAGGGGAGAGCTACCCCAGAAGAAGCGCTCTCCCTCCCACTTCATGTTGTCTGCATCTGTTCCATGGTCCTGCAGACGGGGCTCTGCTATGTGGACTCGGCCTGCCCACAAGCGAAGAGACCACAAGGAATCCCGAGTCGGGGACTCCTCTGCATTGCCTGGTAATGCCCACGTCACTATGGGCGGGGCCCACCGCGGGGCCCACCGCAGTAGAGAAGCCGAGTGGAGGAGAGCAAAGTCGACGGAGACTTCGCTCACAGGCCCACCGAAGCAGCACTACACCATTCGGAGGAGGAGAGGAGAGTTGAGGGGTCACAGCGCTCTCCCTCTCCCAGCCAGCTCTTGCCTTCATGTTCAGTTACTTCCATAACCCAGCCCACGGCCGCGGTGGTGAATTGCTCCTCATACCTGACATTGTTGCAGCTGTGCCGCATGGTCGCAGGCAATTGAACTCTTACCTGCTGGGCATTTTACAGACACTGGAGCACCGGTGCGCCTGGCTCAAAAGTTACAGTGAGTTAAGTGGCCTACCTTGAGCTCCCCCGGTACTGGTCCGCTTTCTCGGTCCCAAGGGGCCTTGCGAAAACACTACATGTGTGTTCTTTTGCTGCACCAGAACAACTAACAGAATGCCATATGGGCAGTTATGGTGCTGTTGTAATATGTAGTAGAAGTGCAGGTGCCTCCTATGTGGTTGGAGACATTATGTTTACTCATCACCTGCTGCAGGTGGGTGCTAATGTTTTGGTGATCTCTGTTATTTTCCTAGGTTTCATACAACCGGCCCTGATGTCACGAGTTATCTGTTTTCCCTCATCAAGTGTTTCATGTGTTTATAGCCGTACTAGAGGATGAGGTGTTTTATGATGTGTTGGTGGTTTCACACTGTGCAGAACTTACCACTGGATACTTGCTTGTACCCAATTGTGATAGTTATGACAGTGGCCCAATTGGCCTAGTGATTTATGTGATCCCTGTGAAGTCATGACGAGAGGCACGGTAATATTTGTGATTGTATTCTAATGTGTCTTTATGGATAATACAAAGGATATTTTTATATAACCTTGTGTGGAGTCTCTTTTGTGGTGTGCTTAGTGTGTCACTGCTGTCTGAGTGTATTGCGCAAATGCTTTCACATTGCCTCTGGGATAAGCCTGACTGCTCTGCCAAGCTACCAAGGGGCTGAGCAGGGGTTATCTTCAGTGTGTAGCTCCCTTGCCCTGACTAGAGTTGTGCGTTCTGCCTTGCTTATGTGCATACATTAGCCAACCAGAAACCCAATTTTTAACACTAACAAACTTTCCTTTTTTTTACACGCACCCAGTCACCAACCTTAAGTTGTTGTATATGACTCGTTTGTACACATTCTGACTCGATTTTGTCATTTGGCGTCCAAGCATTGGAGCATGGGTACCATCATTATGAGCAAAAGATGGAGATGGATAGGGCATGCCATCAGAAGAGAACAAGACTTCCTCATAAGAACAGCTCTCCACTGGATCATTCCCTCTCACCAAATCATCATCTACATTTTTCCTGAAATCCACCATCCACATCTGGTTTAAATTACCCGCTGCATTCCTACCTCTCATTTTTTTCAAATGGAGACATATCTCCCAACAATCTAGGTGTAACCTATAATTCCATAAAAAGTCTTTAAGAGCTTGATGACAATTTTTCCCATTGTCAAATGCCAACTGTACACAAAATGCTAAAGAGGGGGGACAGGGAGATAGAGGAAAAATAGGTCCAGTACCCGTGCTCCCAAGGCTTATGTGGTAATCACTAGGGGGTAACTGTTCCTAATAGAAGGAGAAGCAAATCAAATTGGTAGCTTAAGGAAACTGGTGAGTGGGAAGCACTCACAGTGAAGGTTGTATTGTGATGAAGATAGGGAAATTCCTCCTTTTGGATGTAGTGCCCTCACACACCCATGCGGGTGTCATGCTTAATTATCAGGTGTTTGCTCCTCGAAGGGGTGGTGCTGCAGCCCCCCACGAGCACTGTCTCCACACTACAATATTATTTTTCTCTATTGTTTCTTTTCGTCCCCTCTCTAGGTTGGATGAAGGAACGCCTAATGGATGTTCCCATAGGCGCTTAGTAATCTGAATATAGCTATCAGAGGAATACAGAGTGTCGCCGTCTTTGATTCCAATACTTTACTCTTGTTTTCCTCACTTGTAGCACGGTCCTGATGAAACGCCACAGGATCCACTAGGGACCCAATTAGGGCGCGAAACATATTGACCTAATGTACTCATCACCAGTATCACTTACACCCACCAACAAGAGAACAGTAAGAAAATACTCACTCCTCTGATATAGTTTCCCAAGAGGCCTTCCTTGTCTACTGTTTTTAACCTTACCCTTCAGACCCTCTAATAAAGGTATCTCGGGGTACCGAGATGGTAATTTTAACTCACTCACCTTTTTTTTTCTCCCACACACCCTGACTCACAACTGCGACGTTACTCCAAAAAGACTCTGACAAAGAGCCCTCTCACGGGGCCTGAGGGGGACGGCAGGGCCACCCCCATGAGGAGCAAATGCCCGAAGATGAAGCATGACACCCGCAAGGGTGTGTGAGGGCACTCAATCCAAAAGGAGGCATTCCTGTATCTTCATCACAATCCAACCTTCACTGTTAGTGCTTCCCACTCACCAGTTTCCTCAAGCCACCAATTTGGTTCGCTTCTTCTCTATTGGGAGCAGTTACCCCCTAGTGATTACCAAGTGCCAACTGTAACCCTTCCTTCAACACCCTTATCCACCTTTCTACAATGCATTGCTTTGTTGATAGTACACAGAAGTTCGCATGTGATTAATAGCTTGTTTTTCCAGAGAGTCTTTCATTTTAGAGTATCTCAACTGCACACCGTTTTCTGTGTCCAAACACTTGGGAAAACCTTCCTTCTCAAATACTTCTTTAAGAAAGTGTATCACTGCATGTGAATCAAACCGATGAACCAATTTAACCTGTGGATGTTGTGATAACATCAATTAGAACGATGGAAAAATCCTGACTGTAAAACAACAACAGGAGACCTGCAATGGCGAGAAAAACCCTTTCCTATACCCTGTCAGGTCTAGAAATTGGGGCTTTCTCATAGTTAATCCCCTTCTGTGTTTTGTTACTGATGGTACATTCAATTCATGATCTAAATTTGTCTTCAAAACATCTATCAAAGGCCGGCCACCAAAACTCACTATGAATTCTTCTTTTCATGCTGCTCATGTCAGGATGACCCTCAAACGCCACGTCTAACACAACTTGTCTTAAGCTTAGAGGTGCTATTAACTGTTCTTCATGAAACAAAAGATCATCTAATTCTGATAACTCATTTGCAATGTAAAAGTATGGTAACAAATCTTTGTTTAAAAACCTCTCTTCTGGCCATTGTGAGTTATTATATTTTATAACCTCCTGAATTTCCTCATCATGATTGCTGGTATCCTTCCATTGGTCTTGTTTAATGCAGCCACTTGACACCTTACAGATGGACACAACCCTCTCCAACTCATCATCAATAACATCCATATCACCATCCTCTTTTGTCAGGACTCCGGACCAAGCCGCTAGAATGTTTCTGGCACCCGGAGTGTACTCAACATTGAAATGAAACTCCTGCAATATGCATTGCCATCTGGCAATTCTGGTCGTAGCCTTTCCTCATCCTTTAGTGGTTAATGATTCTACCAATGGATCTTACTTTAAATTAAGTACCATATACATATTTAAAGAAAATACTCAATTCCCCACGAACAAGCCAAAGTTTCCTTTTCTATAATGGAACATTTGAATTCCTCATCTCTAATGGGTCTTGAGGGGAACACAATTGTGATCAACTTGGCCTCATGATGTTGCATTAATACAGCACCAATACCAACATTACTGGCATCCATAACAATAACAGAGTTGTACCGAGTGTCAAACATTGCCAAAGCAGGTCCTGCAGAAACTTCTTTCTTTAATGAGCCACAATTAGGAAGCACATTCTTTGTTCCAAATGAAATGTTGTTTTTTCTTCATGAGACCTCTCATGTAATTTGTTTTATCTGAAAACAATGGAATGAACTTGGCAAGGACCTTAGCTGTTCTTTGTTTTGAGTGTCTGGAGCATCCTCTATTGCCTTAACCAAGCTCTGTTTCAGTAAAAGACCATGTTTGCCAATGTTGCAGCCCAAACAGATTCAACTTCAAATTTAAATTTTTCCTTGGTTAAGGTCATACCATTGCTGTGAAACAGCCGGGGTATTGCTGGCACAGGCCCCCAGCCTCCAAATGTGCACTGGGTTAACCTGCTCCCACCAATCCTGGAGCTGCTCTCATGCTGAGAGTAACACCAGGATTGGTCAGACGTCACGTCCACTTCGCAGGAAGGGAAGTTCTTTCCTTTCCTGCTGGTGGATGTGACATCACCGGGATTGCTGCACTGGGCTGAATATTGAGGAGAGTTGGGTTGCTGGTGTCCCTTGTAGCTTTGTATTGCTGCCACCGCTGTTCTGTAGCTTTGTCTTCAGTAACCTGAGATGTTAGGGTCATTATGATTAAGAGTGATAAGCACATCCCTTTGCTGCAGCCACCCCAACAAACAAGATCCCTCCTTGGCAACATAAACTTTTGCAACAATAGTCTTGCCTTTGAAAATGACATTAGAATTAAAGTACCCTAAAACCTCAACAGGTTTATTACCATATCCAACCAGTTTAATGTCAGAAGGTGTCAAACATATATCAAACTCAAATTCACACGCCATGTTCCTTTTCCTTGTCAAAGGGGTGTGTGAATCACCATAGTTTAAACTTTTTGTTTTCTTAAAAGACCCAGTTGAAGTCCAATGTTCGCTAATAAACAAGTGTCGAATCACTGTGACAGATCCACACTTGTAACATACTGGAACACGCTTACTTGAGTCACAGTTACATAGTTTAACATGAAAATGGAAGAAAGCATATACCAGTACTGTTAGGCAGAATATATGACCAATTTGATGTGCAATTCACCAAAAATGCACAGTTGGATAAAGTCTCAAAATTGTTAAATGGTGCCCGCACAGGTGTGTGAATCACCACATCAAATTAAAATCCACTGTATGTAGTATGTCATACGGATTCTTCCCAACACTGCAAAATTACCCCCCCTAAAACAAATCAACTATTTTCTACAGATGGGGGGACATTTTTTGGGGTGCATGACCGCTCTCCAGGCAGGCCAGGCAAAGAAAATGGCCCTCAAGTATGTGTACACAAACTGTATCGCGAGGCGTGCAGCGTGAGATGTGCAGTGCGAGAGTACACCTACAGACAACTGCTGGGCTGGCGTGGATCCCAATTACTCACTGCTGATTCTGCGATTAACCATATCCCAATTTTCCATGGATTCGATGCGATCCACTGAAAGTCGGATCCAACGTCCTACGCTCCTCTCTGCAGACTGCCTTGTGTGCTGCCTTCTGAGCTGCCGATACCTCGACTCAAAGAGCTTCGGCAGTGCTCCAGGCTTTCCCTGGACTAAGTTCAACTCGTCGCCAGTATGGAGTTCTCTTACAATGACTCACATCTCACATGGTGATTCATCCAAGGTAAGTTTATTGGAGATATAGTAGTCATAAAGTCTGTCTCAGGAAACCCTGGGCCAACTGTTGTTGTATGGAATCTGGACACTGTAAGTTCTACATACCTCATTGGCAGAATGTAACACAGGTGATAGAAAAAAATGAAATACATGTGAGAGAGGGGCTATGGAGAGATGAGAGGCACTGTTGGGTGGTGATAGTGAGGGAATCATTGAAAGGCTCCAACAAAGATTGTGTGTCCTGGTGCACTGCAAGGTAATTATTTACTATGCCTTTAAAGCTAATTCAATTGGATATATAATGAATACTGTGTTGTAGAATGTGCCATTTTTGACCAAATTTGCTTAGTGAACACCCCCTAAACACTCCTTGAAGTGGTCAGGCTCACTCACTGCACTCATTAGGCACTGCATGGGGGCTTTTCTTACTAAATGTGCCATGGCTGCTTGGGTTCACAGTCCTACACTGCACAGCCATCCCTGCAGGAGAAGAGAGGGAGGGTGCACTCACCCACTCCCTGGAACAGAGGGTCAGGGCACACTTGTGAAATCCCCACAAAAGCATAAAAACCAGTGCCAAAACACTAGATCGCAATGACGCATCTTAAATAAAATGTTAATAAAACAAATTGCAAAAAACAAATAAAACCAATAAATGCACAGGATCCACCCCTTCCCTTAGCTACGCATTCTCAGTCCCAACAGAATGATACCTCACAGCAGTTTGCACCTCAACATCATGTAGAGCCTTTTAACCTAAAAACCAGCGGCAGCTCCTCCGCTAAGGTGGAGGAGCGTCACCCCACTGCCTTTTAGCACGGCAAAAAATGAAAAATAAATGACAATAATGCAATGATATTATCATTTTCTTTTTCGGTGCCTAGGCAGTTTTGTGGGGT